>NC_073253.2:86292500-86917500 GCF_029289425.2 Pan paniscus | reverse complement strand
CATATTTATAATATTTTACTAAGTGAAATGTTTGTAATAATGAGTCTTTTAAAATTTCATATCAATTACCATTATACCTTAGTAAGTTCTTTTGAAATTTCATATCAATTATCATTATACATTAGAAAGTTATATATTTATTGCATACTACTCTGTTTTTATGAAATATATCATTATTTTATAATATTTTCACCTTACAGAAAAGTTGCAAGATTAGTACAAGAATCTCCAAGATACTCTTACCTAAATTTACTAGCTGCTTATATTTTTGTCTCACTTGTTTTATCATCCCCTCTCTCTCTGTGTTTTGTTCTATTTATCTATTTATTTATACATATACGTATATTATTTTTCTTCTTAAATCATTTGAGAGTAAGTTGGAGATAGTGTTACCCTTAACCCCTAAATACTTCAGTGTGCTCAGCCTAAGAGTAAGCTTATTATCTTAAATAGCTACAGTATAGTTAACAAAATCAGAAACTAAAAAATAATCTGTACTCAATATTCAAATTTCAACAATTTGTCAATAAACAGTCATTTATAGATATTTTTCTCCAGCCGGAATCCAAATATATTGTTTCCAAGTTTCTCTAGTCTCTTCAAGTTTTGTATAACTACATATACAAATATATATGAACTTATTACATGTACATTCTTTAAAGGTTTTGCATTTTCATGTAAGTCAGACTATTTTCTATATATGAAAACTTTATAAGAATATTGTTTTTGCCAAACATTCTGAGATAAAAATATGTGAACTTTTCATTTCTGTAATAAAATCTGGCAAATATTATAGAGGAAACAGTAATGACTAAATCATTATTCTTATCTTTGACACAGTTCAGATTCTACTAATAATATTTGCATACATCAAGTGTTAAACACTAGGCTAAGTGGTCTTTGATATATTGTCTCACTTACCCTTTGAATAACGTAAATAAGCAACCTGGTATACAGTGAGGATACAAATTAGTAACTTGAAGTGTGTATAGTTGATAGCTATTGAAACTGAAATTTGAATTCAGGTTTTTAGAATTCCAATTAAGCAAATGTGTGTAATATATAATATAAAATAACAAGGGTCAGAAATAAATCCAGATGAAGTTCCAGGAGTGAGAGATCACACCAATTTTTAATATGAGAAATGAATGAGAATTTAGGCTTTGAATGTAGTTGTGCATAAGTATACATAAATACACATGCTCATCAGAAGCAATAGTTCAGAATGTGATTCATTCCATCCCTCAATCATGTGCTGACTTTAATGGTTATATATCTGTGTCTCATTAAGAAAATGTTCATTTTTCTTGAAAGAATAATTTCTAATATCTACTTCCAGAAAAATCATGTGTGTGTTGGTGGGGATGCTACTCACAAATTTGGGATAGTTTTATTCCTTAAGTAAGAGGGGTATATTTCTTTTCTTTTGCTGCAAAACAAATTTCCACAGATTTAATAACTTCAAACAACACCCATTCATTAGCTCACAGTCCTGCAGGTCACAAGTCTGGGTGACCTCAACTGAATTCTATGTTGGGGTTATCACAAAGCTGAAATTATGGTGTTAATCAGGCTAAACTTTTATCTAGAGACATTGGAAAAGAATCCACTTCCAGATTCTTTCAGATCAGTGGCAGAATCCAGTTCTATGCAGTTGGAGATCTAGAGGTTCCACTTTCCTTATTGCCTCTCTGCAAGCAGTGACCACCTGTACTTCTCACGTCACCTTCTCTGTCTTCAAAGTCCACAACCATGTGTTTTGTCTTTCTCACACTTTAATCTTTCTGAATTCCTCTTCTGCTACCAGCTGGCAACTCTGCTTTTCAAATGCGCGTGTGATTACATTGGACCATGGTCATTACCCGATCATAAGTGTCAACTGATTAGTACACTTAATTACATTCTCTAAGTCCCTGTGGCCTTGTATGTTAACATATTCAATAGCGTGATTTTCATTATATTGGCATTCCCAATAATAATGATAAAAAATGTGGTGGGGGCCATTTTTTGAATTTTGCTTACCTCCTAGAAGATAGTAAAATACGTCCGAGACATATCTGAATTTAGCCCTATTTTGTCACATCAGCACTACCACTTTCAGAGTGACCCTGAATATTTGGGATGAGTATCCTTGTAATCTGCACATTTAAGGTCTTTTTTTCAGTAAGAATTCTACTTGACATCACTGTAATTTTTGATGTTATTGATAAACTATATAAATTTCTTCTCTCTTGGTTTTCACAAAACCATTATTTTTTTGCTAGCTTAATTATACCTTTGGCCACTTATGAGTCTATTTTTCTTTGTTGTTGCTTCTGATGTATTTTGTTTTGTTTTGTTTTTCCTTTACCAGCTGTGAAATATCCACCAAGCTTTGGATTACAACGTTTTCTCATAATATATTTTATTCCTATTGAATATTTACTCTCATGGATTCCATTATCTATTTGCAAATATATTTCCAATACTGATTCCCACTTTGCTATGTAGTCTTCCACTTGTATTTGTTGATGACAAATAAATAGCACGTAAAAGCCAGGCGCGGTGGCTCATGCCTGTAATCCCAGCACTTTGGGAGGCCGAGGAGGGCGGATCACGAGGTCAGAAGATCCTGACTAACACGGTGAAACCCTGTCTCTACTAAAAATACAAAAAATTAGCCGGGCGTGGTGGTGGGTGCCTGTAGTTGCAGCTACTTGGGAGGCTGAGGCAGGAGAGTGGCCTGAACCCGGGAGGTGGAGCTTGCAGTGAGCCGAGATCACGCCACTGCATTCCAGCCTGGGCAACAGAGCGAGACTCTGTCTCAAAAAAAAAAAAAAAAAAAAAAAGCACGTAAAATGTGATATTCTTCTAATGCAACAGAAAATAGACTTTCAGCACTGAGAGAAAATGGAAAAATTTTGCTCATACTCATTACATTAAGTATTCTTGGCAAATTAAAAAAATACATCAAACAGTATATTGTTAAATTGCAAAATATCTATACTAAATAATCAAAGGGTTATATCAATATTTTTATAATTCATGTCACAGTGGTACTTAAACTTTTATATTGTATTTTAAGTTATTTTGAAGCTGGCACGATAGATTCTCTGGGTTTATAAGACTACTGGACCTGGACCTGGAGAACATTGGTCAATGACACGTCTCAGATGAAACGCTCTCCAATAAGCTTCTTTTAGCCCAAGAGAGCAACCTTGCCCAAAGTCATGCCAGTTTTTAGGCAACTGCCCATATCCAATGACTGGAGAATGAAAAGATATAAACTCCCAGCATATTTGCCTTTAGACAGAACAATTACGATGGGTAATTCATACTCCACAGCTGCCTGTGATGAGCTGTGGTCTTGGCTTGAAATGCAGTCGTGTGCCATGTAACCACGTTTCAGTAAATGACTGACTGCATAATCTCCTAAGATTATAATGGAGCTGAAAAATTCCTATCACCTAGTAGCATCATAGTCCTTGTAACATCACAGTGCAATGAATTACTCTTATGTTTGCGGTGATGTTGCTGTAAGAAAAAACTACTGAACTGCCAGGCATATAAAAGTATATAGTACTTACAATTATGTACAATACTTAATAGTTGATATGATAAGAACTAACTATACTATTGGTTTATGTATTTAATATACTATACATTTCATTGTTATTTTAGAGTATAAATAAGTTAACTATAAAACAGCCTCAGGCAGGTCCTTCAGGAAGTATTTCAGAAGACATTTTTATCATAGGAGATAATCATTACACGCTTGTTATTGTGACTGAAGACCTTTTAGTGGGGCAAGATATGGAGGTAAAAGGCAGTAATATTGAAGAGCCTGACCCAGTGTAGGGCAAGGTTAATGTGTGTGTGTTTCTTAGTTTTTAACAAAAAAAAAAAGGAAAAAATAAACTAAAAATTTTAAAAAATAGAAAAATGCTTGTAGAATAAGGATATAAAGAAAATATTTTGTAGAGCTATACAATGTGTTTATGTTTTAAGCTAAATGTTACTAAAAAGAGTCAAAAAGTTAAAAACTTTAAAAGCTTATGATGTAAAAACATAGCAGTAAGATAAGGTTAATTTATTATTGAAGAAATATTTCTTGATAATCCAGTGTACCCTGAGTGTACACTGTTAATGACATCTACCATAGAATTTCAGGCCTTCATATCTACCTGCCACTCTCTTATGCACTAGAGCAACTGGCAGTCCTGCAAGCTCCATTCACAGTAAGTGCCCTGTACAGGTGTATGTTTCTCTATCTGTTTTACTATGATTTTTACTGTACCTTTTCTATGTTGAGATACACAAATACTCACCACTGTGCTACAATTACCTACAGTCTTCAGTACAGTAACATACCATACAGGTTTGTAGTCTGGAAGCAATATGCTATACCGTATATGCCAGGTGTGTTGTAAGCTATATTGTCTAGGTTGTATAAGTACAATCTATTATGTTCACACAAGGACAAAATTGCCTAACGATACATTTCTCAGGTTTCCCTATTGTTAAATATTGCTTGAGTGTACATCGCTGCTTTGCTTTGAGTAACCACTCCTGCTGACCAATATTACTTTTTACACTAACTCATAGGTGTTCAGAGCTTCCTTTTATTATTTTTGTCATGTAGTACATGTTTTAATAATTATTGAATAATATACTAGAGCATTTATCTGACCATCTCATAACACCTGCCAGAAAACAAGCTAAAAAGCAACACAGAAAAATTCCTTCGATGCAATTCCTTGTAATTCAGTTGTTTTAATTACCACAATCCTCATAAATAAAGCTTCTAACTCACTTTGTAAAAGATTGTATAATTTATGGTTTTATTTTTAAAATGCTTTGACATCAAACATCTCTAAATCATGCAGTCATTTAATGTAGTGGTAACCTATATCAAGTACTATGTCTCTAAAATTTAAGTTTGTATTTTTCTCAAAAGAATGGAGTCTCTAATGCAAGCTATTTGACAGAACCACCATCTGCCTGCCCTGAGCTTTAACATCTAGAGGAAGGTATCATCCACTGGGGAAATTTCCGCATGCATTTCAGCTGAAAAGCTAAGACTTCCTCACCTTTTCTTGCCCTTTGTGCTTGGGGAAATGGAGTACCACTCAACACTGCTGGCCAAAGATACAGCTGGCCAGTTTTGACCTCCTGGATTCTGGCCAACAGCTGTTCAATCTGTGCTCTGCACTCAAGGGACTTGAAGTTGAAGCATCATCCCCTGTATTGCCAATTCCACCCTAATTATCTCAATGCTCCATAACCAAAGACTTCTTTTTTTTCCCCCACCAGAATAAATTGCTTAGCATTTTCTCTATCAAATCCATACTATTTATTAGTATAGCTACGTGAATGACCTAGACTCTAATACTTACGAATTCAGTAAGTGTATTATCAGTAGGTTGTATTTTTTTGACTGAAGCACAACCTGAAAACTTTTTAGTAAATAAAAACAATAATATTAAGTCATAGTTAGCAAATGATTTTTGAAACTTTAAAAAAATTGATTAAGTGGGATTAAAGGGATGAGATATCGACTTTCAATTTTATCGTTTACAATAATTTTTTATTTACAATTTTTATTAGAATAATCTCAAAAACTCTGGGAGAATTATTTTATATAAGAAAACTTGAGCTTTTTGGCAGGGAATGGACCATGTAAAGGGATTAGTTAATTGGAGAATCCTAGTGCATTTACTTAGCTGTCCAGTTGCTATTTATGAGTTGAAGAAAGAAAAGTGTATTTGAAAACACCTTTGCAAAAATTATGACACTGAAAAAAACATAGGAAAATTACGACAGTGAATGAAATCTGACCTAACTGACCCCATCTTGCTTCTAACCTAAAAGCTGCTCTTGTTCATTCTTGGGTGTAGGTTGAGCTTACCATAGTAGGAATTTACCTTATAGTTTAACTTTGAAACTAAGATGATAGCCCCTTCCTGAAATGAACCCTCTCTTTGCTGGGGACCAGACCACCTTCGTAAGGCTAACAGGTTAGCCACAAGATTAAAAATGATGGATCAGGAGTCACGCAGCCAGAGGCCACAAGATTCCTAACCTCCTCAACTGCTCCTGTGGATAACATCACTATTGTAAAACCTAAGATTGTTGTTAGAGACATTCATCAGGCCCTGCATTCTGATGGACCAGCTGGCACCACCCAGATTGATAAACTGGTTCAATTAGTTCTGTGATCCTACCCAGGAACCGAAAGCAGAAAGAAAAACCCACTTTGACCCCCAGTGAATGTATCCCCTACGCTAACAATTAACATTCCCCATTCCCTAGCCCTCTGCCCATCAAATTATCCTTGAAAAACCCTAACATCTGAGCCTTTGAGGAGACTGATGTGAGTGATAGCTCTAGTTCTCCTGCATGGCTGTCCTTGCATCTATTAAATTCTTTATTTTCTGCAATACTACAGTCTCAGTCAATTGATTTTTGTGCAGTGTGCAGGAAGAACCCCTTGGGTGATTACATATTTGTTTGTACAATTATATTTTTAAATACATACAGCAACTCATATTTCCCACAGTGTTTCTGTTTCTTAAATTATTTTTACCATGTTTGCCCTTTAAATTTTCTCTCAAAAACGTATGTGTAACTTTTCCACGAGACATAAAACATTAATATATAACCTTTTTGATTACTTTCCAGTAGTGCCAATAAAAATGCACACGTCTTGCTTACTCTTGCCCACTGTCCCCACGTGATCAACATTAGTGAGCCACATTATGAAGTAGGATAATGATTACAGAATCACAAGTGTATTGAACCTCTTATTTTGAATAAATAGACCCTATAATTTATCTAAAATTTAGACCTATTATGTCTAAATTTATAATATTTTAACCCGAATACACTATTGCCCTATCAGATATGCTAGCAGAGGAAATAGTCCATTGTTATTTTCTGTTTATTGATTAGAATAGAGTGATGATTTCGTTATGTGCTGTGTTCAGATATAGCAAAGTTTCTCAGTAAACAGATCTGGAGATGAAAATTTGCACATAATAATTTTATTAAGGAGAGTTCTCAGGATTAATACCTATTGAGAAATAAAAAAATTAAGATCGAGAAAAAGAACTTGAACTGTGAAACAGTCTCAAGGAGGCCTTGGCCAATCTCTTGGGCAGCTCTGCTACAATGGTTCTTTAGAATTCTGCTTTTATATAGGGGCACAAGCATTTACACTATCATATCAATAGCCATTTGATAAGTAGTGTCCTAGAGAAAGAGGGTTTCTTCTGGTAAGGCAGCTCCCTTTGCCCAAGGACAATTCATAAGTCTCAAGGCTCAGGAGAAAGACATCAGGCAGCAATAATCTCAGGGGGCGGACAAATGAAAGCCTCAGAACTGAAGGGTGTATCTTGGAGGCACAAAAGAGCATCCATTATAGTCCAACCTTTTGCTTTCTTCAGCTCCACATACTTTATGTAATACATTTTGGAAACTCTTCATTCAAGATTTGCACTGTTCATATTTCTTGGGGTAAATTGCAACAGGAAGTTTAGTGGAAAAAACTTCAACATCACCACTGTAGCTGGTCTTGAAGACATAATTTGCTTCTCTCTCTCTTTTTTTTTCTTTTTTAAAAACCAGTTCTAGATTCCCGTCAATTTTAACTAGCATCTTCACTGGCTTAGGGTCTTATTCGTATGTTGACCAAGAAGTTATTCACTCCCAAGGGGGTTTGAACTCCAGGTCTTCATGCTTCCCTCAGCCTACTGTACATGAGCATTAAACAATAAAATTGGGTAAGAAAATGTCAAGAGATATCTCAGGGAGGACATCAGTATCAAGCATGTTGTTTTCTGACCTCACTGCATAACATTTCTATCTCTTTATGATGATCAAGATAATTACTACTACTTAGATTGTGACACCTTCTCTTGATTATTGGTATTTTGACAACAAGTCCTGAAGTATACGTACAACAGCCAAGGATTGAAGTTTAAAGGGACTCTTGCTGTGTACTCTGGTGAAAGTCTTCTTCCACAGGAACCCAGATCTCTGAGGAAAAAAAAAAAAAGAAATAAGTAAAAACCTCTTAAATGGGTAGCTGGAAATAAAAATAAGTTCAGTTACTTACTGAGAACCACTCTCAGCTATCAAATCCATATATCTCAACTTTTTTATCCTAGCACCATATGAGAGCTATTGATTTAGGGGATATATTGCATTTTGAAATACAGTGTTCTACCTTATCAGAGTATTATCCTTAAACAGGCACATTAGTTGTGCTTTTCATAGACTGTTACATTTATATTTCTCTCTCTGATTAACAGCTTCTGGGTGGGGTGCATGTGCGTGTGTGTGTGTGTGCGTATGTGTGCATAACAGAAGTAGTTGATGCCACAGTAAACTGTACACTGATACACTGTTTTGCTCTAAAGTAGGTTCTGAGGCTGTGCTAGTCCTATATCAATTTGTAATTCCTTGAATGATGATGCTAATTGAGACCCTGAAGGCAGGAACTGTACCTGGGATAGGTTTTGATGCTTTCACCTCTGGTGTCAAAGGACTCCACTGTAATTAACTTGCTACTGTAGAGTACATGTGGTCTCTTCATGTATGAGGGCATATCATGGGTTCTGAATTGGGCTTTTATGTTTGAATATTGGACATTCTGAAGCCATAGTAGCTAGGTCAGCCTTAGTGAGTTGGAATCTATGTCACTAGGTTCATTCATGACCACCCTTGCCACTATAGCAACTTTATTATTATGCACTTATCCTTTCAGGACTAAAGGGGCCATTGAGACTTTCTTACATCAAATGGCTGAGTCATTGTTTCTGTCTGGTTGTTTAGTGCATTGTCAATGGCACATGCCTTTTGTTGGGTATTATCATATACTACAAAGATCATATATCATGTCCACTCCTGTAGGTTAATTGACATGTGGTTCTCCAGACATTCTTGTTCTTAGTCTCATTTTTTTTTTTGCAGACTTTCCAAAAACCTGCTAAGCTATTTGCCACACCCCATGATTCTGCATACATTCTGTCACTAGTCTGCTTCTCTTTCCATATAACGTGAACTACCAAAGATTTGCTCATTAGGAGAATTTCTCCTCTCCCAACTTTCAGGACAAACCATGAGTGGACCTCTAATGAAACTGCAGCAAGGTTTTATTAGGTTCTAACCAATACCGAGTCTAATCCACCCGAAGTCTGACAAAGTTAGAAGTTACCAAAACTAATTCAAGAAAAAATAGAAAACCTGAATAAAACTTACATCCGTAAAAAAGTTTGAAATTAAAAATCTTTTCCAAAGCATAACCAACCTCTCAAGAAAAGAACAACAGCAACAACAACAACAACAACAACAAAACATAATGCCAGCCCAGATGGCTTCTCTGGTAAATTTCATCAAATATTTAAAGAAGAAAAAATACCATATCTACTCAAACACTTCTAGAGAACAGAAGGGGACAGTGTTAATCACATTTCCAAGAGGTTAGTGTATTCCAAAACCAAACAAAAAATCACAAGAAAAGTAATTCATAGTGCAATAACCTTATAAACATAAATGCGTAAAATCTTAAGATATTAGCCAATTATATTCAGCATAATATAAGAATGATATACTATACTGGCCGGGCGTGGTAGCTCATGCCTGTAATCCCAGCACTTTTGGGGGCTGAGGTGGGCGGATCACCAGGTCAGGAGATTGAGACCATCCTAGCTAACATGGTGAAATCTCGTCTCTACTAAAAATACAAAAAAATTAGCTGGGCATGGTGGCATGTGCCTGTAGTCCCAGCTACCGGGCGGCTGAGGCAGGAGAATCACTTGAACCCAGGAGGGAGAGGTTGCAGTGAGCTGAGATCGCGCCGCTGCACTCCAGCCTGGTGACAGAGCAAGACTCTGTCAAAAAAAAAAAAAAAAGAAACAAATAAAGAATTATATACTATACCAAATGGGGTTAATTCAAGAACTGAACAGGTAATTTAATATCTATAAATTTATTAGTAGTATATTAAGAGAGTGAAGCACAAAAATACACATAATCATCTTAAAAGACATAAAAAATGATAAATGAAGAAAATCTAACACTGCTTCATAGTAAAAACTCTCAAAGTTAAGAAATGGAAGTGAACTTTCTCAACTAGATAAAGGACACATACCACAAACAAACAAAAAAATGACAATTAATATCATGTTTAGTTGTGAAAGGTTGAACACTCCTTTTCCTATTATAGAGAAAAAGTAAAAAATGTCTTCTCCTCCCATTCTATTAAATGTCATGCTATGGGTCTAGCCAGTGTTATATGGCAAAAATAAAATGATAAAAATGAACTTAAATAACAAGCATGCATAGTAATAAGGAGGAGTAAGAGAGTTATTATTTGCAAATGACATAATCCTATAGATAGAAAATCCTAAGGAATACATACACTCAGAAAGAAAACAAAGAAATACAGTTTGCAAAAATCACAGGATACAAGATTAATGTACAATAATGCACTGTGGAATTCTAGCAATAAGAGACATAAAAATAAAATCTCAGAAAAAAGCTTTATTCACATTTACATTAGAAGCTACAATAAAAATATATTTAAGACAACAATTAAAAACTACAAAGTATTGCTGAAAGTACAGAAGACCTAAGTAAATGATGAGGTATCTCATGTTCATGGAATGACTCAGAATTGTTAAGATGAGAACTCTTCTCAAACTGTTCTGTAGATTACACGAACTTCCTATCAAAATCTCAGCACGTTATTTTATAATAGAAAATGACAAGGTGATTTTAAAAATTGTGTGGAAATGTAAAAGATTGAGCCTAGCCAAAACCACTTTGAAAAAAAAAAAATTGGAGGACTTATACCACCTTAAGTCTGAATACACTGTACAATTTGGATAATAAAGGTAGCATGTTATTACCAAAATTATAATCAAATAGGTCCATGAGTATAACTGAGAGTCCAGAAATAAAGGCTTACCTTTTCAGTCAATTGATTTTCTACAAAGATGCCAAGTTAATTTAAGGGCAAAAAAAAAAAAAAAAAAAAAATAGACATTACAAAAAATTTGTGCTGGGAAAATTAGATGTCTATAGGCAAATAAGCAAAAAATACAAACAATACAGAAACCAAAACCAAAACTTACATTAAAAAAACTCAAAATTAATCACAGAGCTAGATGTCAATGATAAAACTATAAAAAATACATAAGAGAACATAGGTGAAAAAATCCTATGGCTTTTGGTTAAGTAGAATTTTCATATATGTCAACAAAAACAAGATCCATGAAAGGAAAATGTTGATAAATCATACACATGGATATGGTTTGGCTCTGTGTCGCCACTGAAATCTTATCTGGAATTGTAATCCCCAGGTGTTAAGGGAGGGACCTGGTGGGAGGTGACTGAATCATGGGGGCGGTTCCCCCATGCTGTTCTCGTGATAGGGAGTTCTCGTGATAGGGAGTTCTCAGGAGATCTGATGGTTTAAAAGTGGCAGTTTTTCCTGCTCTCTCTCTTTCTCCTGCTGCCTTGTGAAGACAGTAGTTGCTTCCCCTTTGCCTTCCGCCATGACTGGAAGTTTCCTGAGGTCTCCCAGCCATGCAGAACTGTGAGTCCATTTAATCTCTTTCCTTTATAAATTACCCTGTCTCAGTAGCATCTTTTTCTTTTTTCTTTTCTTTTTTCTTTTCTTTTTTTTTTGAAACCGAGTCTTGCCTTGTCGCCCAGGCTAGAGTGCAGTGGCGCGATCTTGGCTCACTGAAACTTCCTCCTCCCAGGTTCAAACGATTCTCCTGCCTCAGCCTCGTGAGTAACTGGGACTACAGGCGCCCGCCACCACGCCCAGATATTTTTGTATTTTTAGTAGAGAGGGGGTTTCACAATGTTGGTCAGGCTGGTCTTCAACCCCTGACCTCAAGCAATCCACTCCCCTCGGCCTCCCAAAGTGCTGGGATAACAGGCATGAGCCACTGCGCTCAGCCTCAGTAGTATCTTTATAGCAGTGTGAAAATGGACTAAAACACATATCAAAAGTAAAAATTTAAGATAATAAAAATGCAAGCCATGTCCTGGGAAATTATCTTTACAAAGTATATATCTGACAAAAGATTTGTATCCAGAATACATAAAAGACTCAAAGATCAACAATAAGAAAATAAACAACCAAATGAAAAACTGGCCAAAGATTTCAACAAGCACTTCACCAGAGTAGATCTATGGATGACTATTAAATATGCATGTGCAAAGTTCCTCAACGTCATTAGTCATTTGAAAAATGTAGACCCAGAGTTCGATACCAGCATTTATACATATACACACACGCACTAAGATAGCTACAAGTTTTTAAAAAGACAAATATGTGAAGAAAGTGTATCCTGTACAATTCGATTCTTATAAACTATACTTAGGCCAGGTGTGGTGGCTCAGGCCTGTAACCCCAGGACTTTGGGACGCCGAGGTGGGCGGATCACGGTGTCAGTTCAAGACTAGCCTGGCCAACATAGTGAAACCCCTTCTCCAGTAAAAATACAAAAAATTAGCTGGGTGTGGTGGCATGCGTTTGTAATCCCAGCTACTCGGGAGGCTGAGGCAGGAGAATCGCTTGAACCTAGGAGGCGGAGGTTGCAGTGAGCCGAGATTGTGCCACTGCACTCCAGCCTGGGCGACAGTGCAAGACTCCATCACAAAAATAAATAAATAAAATAAACTATGTGTTTTAGATAATGAAACATAGTTATAGTGGTTGAAAGCAGATCTATTAGTTATCTGGAGGAATCTGGAATGAAGTACGAAGGAAGTAATAAAAGGGTAGGAGGAAAAGTTTGTAGATGGTTGCTATGTTTATTATTTTGATGGGAATAATTGTTTCACCTGTGTATACATGTGTAAAAAAATGTTAAGATGTGGCCGGGCGGGTGTCTCACGCCTGTAATTCCAGCTACTCAGGAGGCTGAGGCAGGAGAAACGCTTGAACCCAGGAGGCGGAGGTTGCAGTGAACTGAGATGGCATCACTACACTCCAGCCTGGGCGACAGAGTGAGACTCCTTCTCAAAAAAAAAAAAAAAAATTCAAGCTGTAATTTTAAATATATGTGTTACATTGTATGTCAAATATAACTACTACAGCTTTCAATAAAAATAAGATATTTTATATATTGCATTTTCATTTCACTGAATCAATGTTGCTATTTATTGCAGCATGTACAATAATTTTTTAATAAAAAAGGAAAATATGCTATTAAATTTGTCATCTATCTTCACTGAAGAATTAGAAGAATGTTTAAACTGTGAAATCTATGGAAGAGCACATGAAATTTAAAATCTGATCAGTAAGTTTGTTCAAATGATTGTTTCATTGTCACTATTGAAAATAAAAATTTGCTTTCATTTTCCTCAAGCTCTTGGGACTAGATATAGAATTACTTCTAGAATATATATTAGTGAGCAATTTCTTCTGATTTTTATTCTTTTAGGCAAAAATATGTTCACTGATATTAAATTTATTATTCTGTATCATGAATATCAGATGAAGCATGAAAATGAACATGAATAGACAAGCCAAGTTTCTTTTGAATGTTGAATAAGAGTGTGTTAATAATAATGTAACTACCTTTCCACTTGCATTATTTGCTGATACATATATCAGGTTGCAAATGGTTATAAACAGAGAATTTGGTAGGAAAGGCATTTAAAGAATTGGTACAGAAATGTGTCATGTGATTTTCATTGAAAATAGAACAAATATGATGCAATCTAGGGGTGATTAGTTGTTCTTACCTTCCAATTGTGTGCTTCAAAAGTAATTGTAGCACAGAGCAGTGTGTTACAAATACTGGCTATGAAAAGGAAATTATTAGCTACATTTATTATTACTCTCCAGCCAAATAAAAACAAGATGTCACACAAGAGATCTGAGAATCCTGCTGTCACTGAAGACGTTCAAATGAAACAACAAAATACAACTATGACATGCTTGCAAATAATTCTCAACCAAACTTAAAGACAACCAATGTTAACTTGCAAGGAAAGTAGATTTGTTTTTAACTTGAAAAACCATCTCAATAATATACCAAATAAACATTCTTTGAGTGTACAAGGGTTTTCTACATGATACTTGATATAAAGGTCTTTCTTATGCAGATAATATGTTGAAATTAATGTTTTTTGTACATTAATTTCAATGGAAAATAATATTCAGTTAGAAATTTAGTAGAATTTTGTGATTTATCTTGCAAGTTTAGTGCATTTCTTTATGGTGACATTTTCAGATTTAAGTTTATAAGAACATATTTTTTTCTCAAGTAAATTTGCTTAGCAACATATGTTTGAGACATAATAAGAAATTTATGTGTGTGCGTATGTGTAGGTGTGCTCTTGTTATCTATTGCTCCGTAACAAACAATCTATATCTTGTATCTTAAAACAATAACTGTTTATTTTGCTTAGCAATCTGTCATCTGGGCAAGGCTTAATGGGGATAGCTCATCTCTCCTCCACATGTTGTGACCATAGCCGGCAAGTTTGTGATAGCTTTTGGTTTCTCTCCATGTGGACTTCTCATGGGAAGCTTGGCCTTCTTACAGCATCATGGCTGGATTCCAAGAACAAATTCCTTAGACTTAGAAAGTTGAAACTGCTGGGTTGTTTGTCTGTTTTGCTTTTTTAATGTCTGGACAGGAAATTGACACAGCACAGTGTCACTTCTCCCATATTCTATTGGCCATAGAGGCCTAGACTGACGGGGAAGATATAAAACCCCTCTCTCAATGTGAAGAGTGGAGAAGAACCTTAGGGCCATATTTAAAACTTCTGCAATGTGATTATAACCATCTCAGGCCTGTTTCTGATAATATCGTAAAAGCACCTTCATCAAGTATTGTACACTGCTTTTGATTGCTTCAAGGGTAGAACCCTAACACCTTACCCACTACAAGTCCTGAAGCTGAGGGTGTAAGGATTTAATTTGATTATGTTGGGGCACAGAAAATGATACCTCAAAATACAATGCTTTGGCATTTTAAGTGTTAGAATTAAAGAAAATTAAAAGGCTTCAGAAATATGCCTCAGAACCAAAGTCTAAGACCTTCCCCTTCCCATCTCTGATCCTTTCTTTCCTGAAGCACATGGAGGAATTCTTTCTGGAAAAATAAATTTCTTATCTGACTAAAAAAAGCCTATCTATAAAAGAAATGCAATTGTCTTAAGACCCTTTTCCTAGTAATCTCATCAAATAATCAGGAAAGAGTTACCACAGCAAAGAGAAGAAGCTAGGAGTCCTCACCATGACCAGAGAGACTTTTCATCTCTTCCTCTAAGGGCTGCTCCAAGGGTTTACTTGAGGGCCTTTATTTTCACAATAAGACGACCTTTGTTCAAAGCAAAGTTCTGCCACTCACCTTCCTGCCACCTCCCCCAGACCTCAGGGAAACTTTGTCCCAGGTCATTATTCTTTGAGCTCATTCTTTTTTCCCTAAAATACGTTTACTTCTATACCTCTCCTGTTCCCTTGTCCTAAGAAGAAGAACCGATAAACATCTGGACCTCATTGGGTTATTGGGTAATTATACTCATGTAATTCCTCCATGTTATGTTTGGTAAATATATTTTGCATATCTTTTCTCCTATTAATCTGCCTATTGCCACTTCATTTTTGGTGAGTCTTCATAGAACAAAGGGGAAGCTGTCTGTCTTTGATCCTACTGTTATCAGAAATAAAAGTAATCTTATAAGTTGATGCCTCTGTATGGGCAAAGCTAGCCAAATTTTGTTTTTTCCTCCATCATACTCAGATGAATGTGAATTTCTATTTATTATTATGTATTTTCAATATAGTGATCAGAAGAACAATCTAGAAGTTGATAGACTTAAGGATATTAACTTTGCCACATTTAATATTAAGCTATAAAAAGTGTTAAATTGAATTTAGCCTAAAGTTGCTTCCTTATATATTTTAAGATTGACATAAAGATTTCTTTGTAAAAGCAAACTATAGCCAATCTGAATGTACAAACAACCTGTACCCTATTCTTGTAGCAATTACCAAGTTTCAGGCAATTAAAGGAAGCCAACTGTTTAAACCAAGTTCAAATAAGGCAAACGCCAAGTTGTAACCAATCCAGCTGTTTCTGTATCTCATTTCCATTTATTTACATCATTTTTCTTTTTTTATCCATAAATCCTCTTTGACTCAGCATCAGTGTTACTGGAAAGGGGTCCTGATCCAGACCCCAAAAGAGGGTTATTGGATCTCATGCAAGAAAAAATTTGGAGGAGAATCCATAAAGTGAAAGCAAGTTTATTCAGAAATTAAAGGAATAAAAGATTGGCTGCTCCATAGGCAGAGCAGTAGCTTGGGCTGCTGGACTAAGGATATTTATACTTAGTTCTTGATTATATGTTAAACAAGGGGTAAATTACTCATGAGTTTTCTGGGAAAGGGGTGGGCAATTCCTGGAACTGTGGGTTCCTCCCCTTTTTAAACCATACTGTGTAGCTTCCTGACCTTGTCATGGCATTTGTAAACCGTCATGGTGCTGGTGGGAGTGTCTTTTCCCATGCTGATGCATTATAATTAGCATATAATGGGCAATAAGGATGACCAGAAGTGACTTTCCTTGCCATCATGGTTTTGGTGGGATTTACCTGGCTTCTTTAGTGCAATCTGTCTTATCAGCAAGGTCTTTATGATGTGTATTTTGTGCTGACCTCCTATCTCATCCTGTGACTTAGAATGCCTAACCTCCTGGAAGTGCAGCCCAGTAGGTCTCAGCCTTATTTCACCCAGGCCTTATTCAAGATGGTGTCATTCTGGTTCAAATGCTTATGACACCAGTGCCAGAGTAGCTTTGACTCTCTTCTGGTTGAAGGGCTACCCAATTTGCAAATCATTCTTTATGCAATTAAATTGTTAAATTAAATTTGTCTAAAGTGTTTCTTCTAACAAAAGTAACAGCTAGCTTTTTGATACTAAACTTGTAATGACAATTCATTGTTTTTGCTAAAATTTTAGGTTTGCATTTACATTCTATGCAAAGAAGCTGCTAATTTTAGACATCTTTGCATTATCTTTTTCCAAAAAGTTTGTTAAACATTACTGTGCAGATGTCACTATATTAGAAATGTACACAATTATTTGGTGCCTTATTGATATCATGAGAGCATTCTTTTGTTTATTTACTTACACTGAACAACCTAACCACTCATATAGAGACTAATATGAAGGAAGAAGTCATATATAGATTCCTTCATGATAGCAAAGCCCAGACAGTAAATTGAGCTCTACCCCAGATTAAATATAAATTTCTTCCCTTCATTAAAGTTCTCATAGAGATATCTTAATCAATGTAAAATTTTTCTCCATTTTTGGAATGTCCTAAATAAAAATTATGCAAAGTACAGCATCTTTATTCTTTTTATTAAACCTTCTTAATCTCTACAGATTGAACTCAGCCATTGCTCTACGAGGAAGAGAAAGAGTGACTCAAGTTTCCTTCTTAAACTACTACAGATTTGACAGTCAAATCTCCTTCAGGGATTCAGAAACTGAATAAAGTTAGTTGGAATTGCTGCATATGTTACCAATTAAACCTTTTCATGTCCCAGTCCTCTAAAGTTACAAAGAATAAATAGGACAGCTAAGAGTATCATCTTATTTGAGACAACTTTTTAAAATATTTAGTAATATAGCATGTACCAACTCTCCTTGCTGCCAGTCATATATAATTTCCATGTATGTATTCCAGTCATAATTAAAGTCCAAGTATGTGTGTACTGTGTGTGTGAGAGTGTATATGTCTGTGTGTATACATAATTTCCATATAGATATATAGGTATATATGTTTCCATATCATTTCCAAGTCGTAAGACTATGTCATTCGGTTTGGTATGTACCAGTTGTGCACTCAAAAATGGTTGGGAGGAGATGCAACTAACCACTTTAAATTTGTTAGAGAATTCTGAAAGGATCAGGAGAGAGCTAGGAGACAGTAACCTTGGTACTGCATGTCAGTAATGGGCAGTGATTCATAAGAAGTTAATAGTAGCTCTCTAGGGCAAAGACTTTGAAGTTGGGTGAAACAAAAATAGGAAGTGCAGTCACTGAAAATGGCAGAGCAGGTAGTTCCAAGAACTTGTCCCATCACAGAAAAAACATGCACACACACACAAAAAGCAAAAATCAAAAACTGTCAATCAGCTTTGTTGAAACTGAAAAATAGTCAAAAAGTTCAAAGGTTTAGAGCAAGCAAGTGCTGAATCAAGAATCAGTGGATTTAGAAAATAAGTTTTGCAGCAGTTTAGCTTTCCTTTGTCGCTGCCCCCAACCCCAGCTTGGCAGTAGCCTTGAATACAGCGATCTGTGTTTCCAGTCCGTGGTTCCAGAGGGAGCAGAGCAGACCTTGTTCTCAGAGAATTGCATATTTGTTTTGACCAGTTTTGGGGCTACCGGAAAGACAGAAGCAAGAAGCTCGTCTTTGTTTCACCTAATTTGGAAGTCTCTCAGAGCAGAAAACTAGCTACTAGGCAGAGGGCATCACTCAAAAATAGTGAAAGGGAAATGAACAATTTGCTGCTGCCTGGGGCAAATGGTTACTACGGAGCCAAATGAGATATGCTGAAAACGTGGGAGGAGGATGAAAGACTCTTAGAATTAGGGCGTTATAAAGCACTCTTCTATACTAAAAATTTAGTAAACCACAGAGAGCCTAGGAAAGCATACATACTTAGAAAAGACCTAGGCTTTCATTTGTGGCAGATCTTTAGGCTCAATGCAAGCAGGAAGCAAAGGCTAAGACAGGTATGTAGAGGCCCTGGCTGAAAGCTGAAAACGTATCCCAACACTGTTTTTTAAATCATCATTATTATTATTGTCTCCGATGTTCAAAGAAATCTCTGAGCAAACACTATTTGTCCACAAGCTAAAGAAACAGATTTTAGAGACCGTATGTGAGGAATACGGTCATTTTAACAGTTATAAAAATAACTAAACAAGCAAACAACTACATCCCAGGCCAAAGGGTAAAAACAACAGCAAAACACTGGACAAGGGGATCATTTTGATTTCCAGAGTTAGCACATTACACTGTTTAGAAAGTCCTCTTTCTTAACAAAAACAACAAAATGCAAAGTGTTTGAAGAAGCAAGATAAAATGATCCTTTCACAGGATAAATTAATAGAAAACGTCCCTGCAGAAGCACAGACTTTGGACTTACTAGATAAAGACTTCAAATCAACTATTTCCTTAAAAAAGTTAAACAAAAAAATATGCCTGCTCTTCAAAAGTTACACATAGACTTACCACATGACCCATTACTTCTATGTATCACTCCTATGAATCACTCCTATGTATCAACCCAAAAGAATCAAAAACAGGTATTCAAAGAAGTACTTGTACAAAGATGTTTATGGCAGCATTATTTACAATAGCAAAATAGTGGAAGTAACTCATGTCCATCATTAGAAGAATAATAATTTGGCATATACATACAATGAAATTCAACTACAAAAAGGAATGAAGTTCTGATACTTGATACAACATGGGTGAACAATGAAAACATTATGCTAATAAAATAAGTAAAAAGGTCACTTGTATGTGAACCCCCAAAATTTAAGACAGGACTCAGTTAATTTACACACTTTATTTTGCCAAGGCTGAAGACGTGCGCCTGTGACATAGCCTCAGGATGTCCTGATGACATGTGCCCAAGGTGGTTAGAGCACAGTTTGATTTTATACATTTTAGGGAGACATGAGACATCAATCAAGATGGGACAACTTGAAGCAAAGGCTGGAAGACTTGAAACAGGGAGGAGGCTTCCAGGTCATAGGTAGATAAGAGACAAATGGTTGCCTTCTTTTGAGTTTCTGATTATCCACTGCAAAGGAGGCAATCAGATATGCGTTGATCTCAGTGAGCAGAGGGGTGACTTTGAATAGAACGGGAGGCAGGTTTGCCCTAAGCAGTTCCCAGCTTGACTTTTCCTTTTAACTTAGTGATTTTGGGGCCCCAAGATTTATTTTCCTTTCACAATTCCTTTGACATGAGGTATCCAGAGTACATTAATCTTTAGACAGATTGGTAGTCCTCAGAGCTTGAGTGAAGAGGGAGAAAGTGGGAATGAGTGCTTAATAAGTAGATTTTCTTTTTAGGTGATAAAAACGTTTTTGGAGTATTAAAAGTGCTAGTTGCACACCATTCTGAAAATAAGTGCCACTAAATTGTGTTCTTTCATAGGTTTTGTTATATTAATTTCACTTTAGTGACAGAAATATTTAAGAAAAAAGTGATTGGGAGATTTCTGCTACCAAAGAAGAGTACTGTAGGAAGATGAAGGCCAATATTTGTTGCAAGAACCAGAAAACTATGTCACATAAATGACAAGAATTGTGGTTTTTTTTGTGGTATCCAAGATCTGTAGAAACTATGATGACTTGTTGAACTAAAATTACAAAGAAAAAGAAACTTTCTGGATTGAGCTAATTGTTATTGGCTAGTTTTTCCAACCAGGGGACGCTGGTCACACCTGGGCAGGAGCTAAAGGTCTAGCTTAGTTGAGGCAGAGGTCCATTCCCAGGGAACAGATGCCAGCAAAGCTGTAAGTGTTAGAGGAGGGCTGGAGAAAAAAAACTAAAATCTCAAGGACTTTCAAGCATACTACCAAGATTATCAGTGGTAGTTTCCTGAGTTCTGGAGCACAGAGAAGACTTAAGACTGGCCAATCTTTCAAACTGGCAGAATAAAATCTCCAGTAGTCATTAGATGCCCAGAAAACAAAGACATGCTAAGAGTGGTGCTTCCAACATATTCACCGTTGTATCCCTTGTAAAATATTTGCTGGAATTTGCAGCAGTGTGTGGTGACAAGCGGAGAAATGGCCTGGGAATATCACAGGGTATCACTGAATCTTCCTTCGTGGCTGAGGTGAGGGTGCCTTCATACTCACAGTCAAAAGTCTAGGTGGGTACCACTCTAGAAAGAACAGCAAGCCAGAAAATTCTTACTAAGCCTGCAATCCATTCCAATCCAGCTCCATATTTGATGGGATTGGAATGATAACTAGATTGTATTGCCTAACAGTTAAGGTCCTAGCCATTGTAGTGTGAACAATAGGGGGAGAAAAACATAAGAATTGGAAAAGAAGGGTAAAAACTGTTATTAATCACAGAGTATGTGATGGTACACTATGTAAAATTCAAAATAATCTAAAGACAAATGTTAGAATCCGAAAGTGAATTTTCTAGGGTTGCTGGCATAATGACCATATGACAAAATGCACATTTCTAAATAAAGAATGGCTGAAATACTAAAACAAAAATTAGAAAATATTCTTAAGTGGATTATAGTAAAAATAATGTACTGAAATAAATGGCATAAAGCTAAAGAAGTGCTTATGGAAAAATTCATGGCCATAAATGCTATATATTTTCAAAAAACATAGGCTAAAATTAAATTACTTAAGATTTCACCATAAGAAACTAAGCAAAAAACAGCAAAACATGTTTATAGAAAGTAGAAGAAAATAAATAATAAAGATAAGAACAGACCAATTAAATTGAATACAAATTGAAAAGATATATTTATAGCAGCATCAAAAATATAACATGCTGAGAAATAAATCCAAGAAAACATATTTAGGGCTCTATCTTGAGAACTATAAAACTCAACAAATATAAGAATACTTAAAGAAATTGAGTATATATCACACAAATAGATGGAAAGACTTGATATTTTAAAGATGGAAACGATCTATAAATTAGAGTACAGTATATGCAATCATTATCAAAATGCCAGAAATCTACAGTTTGTATGTCTGTGTGTAAATTGACGAGCTGATTCCTAAATTTGTATGGTGTTTTAGAAGGCAAACATTTTCATGGCAGCCTCAAAGAAGAACAAAGCAGAAAGACTCACAATAACAAATATCAAACTGAATAATGGAAAAGAATTGAAAGTCTATAAATAGATCAATATACATGTGTTTACCTGATTTATCAAAAAGACAACACTGTTACAGTGGGGAAAAGCCAATCTTTTTGGTACATTGTGTTAGGTATATTGGCTATGAATGTGGACAAACACATTTCTGATTGTCTAGCAGTTCTACTCCTGAGTGAATGCTAAATAGAAATGGAAGCATATTTATACATACACACAGCACATGCACACCCACACATACACACAACATTGTCTAAATGTATTTATCGCAGCTCCATTCATGATAAACAAAGAAAAGAAAGCTACTCAAATGCTTATTTATAGCATGTAGATAGAGCTACTTTATAGAATCTGACACTAAGCATTAATGAAAATAATGTAAAACCACATGGAGAATGAATCTTATAAAAACAATATTGAGAGGAAAAACACCCAGACATAAGACTACTGACCCTCTGATTTCATTCACAGAAAGGACAAAGGCAGGCAAAATCAATCTGGGCTGTTAGAGGTCAGGAAAATCGTTACCCCTGGAAGGTAGAATGTGGGAAAGGGCACAAGGTGAACCAACTGTTGTGGGTTATGTTCTATTTCTTGATCTCAGTGCTAGTTTCCCAGGTGTGCTCAGTGTGTTAAAATTCACTGGTCTGTTCATTGAGGATATATGTACTTTTTTGTATGTATATTATACTTCCGTAAAAGGTTATACAAATAAAAATGATTGGTCAATTTTCCTGCAAGTAGATTTCTCGATACTTTCAAATTTTCCTTCTGTATGTGCAGAAACCCAATTGGAGAAAAACACATATTATTTTTTACTAAAAGTTCTCAAATGGAGTGATTTTGTACCAAAGGGAACATACGGTCATGTTTAAGTCAGTTTTTGATTGTCTCTACTAGAGGGGTATGAGGGAGGGAAACATTGGTAACTCTTGAGTAGAGGCCAGGAATGTGGTTCAGCATCCTGAAATGCACAGAACAACCCCCACAAAAAAAGAATTATTTGACCCAGAATGTCAATGACACAAAGGTTGAGTAACCTTGACTTAAATGAGGTGGACTTTACTAAATGCATGTTAAGTAAAGCAATGAAGTTTTCTTTAACTCTATTCTATTGCTGATGGTAATTCCCAGGATGCTATCTTTTAAGACACCCTGTATGTCACATGCTTTTTGCCATATGCTTCTTGACAAAATCTTGCTTCTCCTCAGCTTTTAATTCCCTGATTATTAATTAACCTTCACGACAGCAAGTTAATTGCAAATATGCACTAATATTATATTTTTTCCTTCTTCTTCTTACCCGGCTTTATCTACAGAAGATATTCTTTCCTTAGGCTGAAAATAAAGTCAAATTAAGAAGGAAAACAAGTAAAATTTTGGTTAAGATAAGATAAATAGACATGCAGGCAATTTTTAGCTTCCAGCCACCTAGATGACCAAAATCTCTTAAAACTCTTCTCAGTTCTACTCTCCTAGTTCCATCTCCATTAGAGAAAAAACAAAAACAAACAAACAAAAAACTTAAAAGCTTCAGGCAAGATTTTCCTGAATCTAGCAAAATTTTTTCTTTCTGAAGTTTGTGAGAAGTATTTTTGTATTAAAAATTTAAATTCTTTGAGGACATTCGCAGGAAAAATGTCTAAATATCAGTCAAAACTAGGCACTTCCCCGCTCAGTTTTAAGTATTAAGAAAGCTCTTCTAGTCACAAAACTATCTATCTTTTTAATTTCACCTATCACAGTCTCTGATTCTCCTCACTCAGCCTACTAAGGCTATGCAGTAGATTACAATAGATTACAAGTTGTGGTGATTTTTAGTGCTATTTGATGTCAATTAACTTAAAAGACCAGAGATTCTTACAAATCATTTTCCTTTTTACCACTTCATAAATTCCTGGAGATGATTTTATGAAAGAAAGTGTAATCCAATATGAATAAAAGTACACATTTATTACTTGTTATGAAAATATTCTAAACTACAATTATAAACTCACTTGTATGCTGTTTGGTTTGGAGAATAAGCAGAAGATTTATGAGACACACAACATCAGCAAAGGGATTATGGAGAGAGGAAGAGCAAATGTTCATTCCCTCCTTAGGTTGTCCACCAAACTACCTGGAACCAGGAATGCAGTGACATGAGTGACATATATATGAGAAGTGATTTCAATCACTTCTCAAGCTGGCACAGGCCATTGTTCTACATAGTAACCACTTTCTATAATTTTTCTGATGCAGTTAATTTTTGATGTTTTTCTAATAGGATTGTGGTAAATAGTTTGCAAAACCACTTGCAATTGGTAATTTCCAGGCTGTGGGGAGAGATGTGGTACTTACACCTATGAGGCATAGCTTAGATAGAGAAGGGCCTCCGAAATCAGTTCTCACCTGACATGGAAGAGCCTGTTGGGAAACATGGGGCAGCCACTGGGGCTGACTAAAGTACTGGGAGCCTGCTTCCCTGGAAGATGCAACTGACATGGTGATGGACCTGGCAGGTGGGGAAGGCACTTGAGATAGAGGAAAAGCACTGGTGTGACCACTCCCAGCACAACCTCCAACAAAATTTGCAGCTTGACAGTCTGCGGAAACATCTTACTGAATTAGATCTTGAGTTGTAGGATTCTTTTCAGAGGTTCACAACCAATTCCGAGCACTTCCAGGACACTGAGTAATTGATTTAAAAAGCTGAGATTCTGTGGCATATAAATGGACCACTCACAAAGTTATACCTACAATTAGATGTCCTAGCAAGGTAGCTGGAAGAAAGATAAGCAAACCTTGTTGACTGGCAACAATACTTCACAGCGAAATGTTCTTAGTCTTTCTCAAACCATTCAGTTCCTCCAAGGGAGCACTAATCATCTGCAGAGCCAGCTGGAGGAATTGAAGGCATTTGACATTACCACAAGAAACCAGAAGAAACATTGCTAGTAGAAACTGGTGCACAACTACTCAGATCTATGCCGCGTATCTGCCTATTCATATTTCTGCCCTATTCATATTTCTCTTTATAAATAATGAGAAAACATCTCTGTAAATAAGATTAGTTGCAGAGGTCACTGGAAATTGTTGAGAAGTTTCAGTGAAAAACTTGGAAGAAACTTACAGCCAGAAAAAGTCAAAAGGTTTTTTTGGTGTCAAGACTTGTTTAGTCTACTGGTATGACATGACCAAAGTCAGGAAGATAGCTGATTTTGCTCTCTGAGAGAAGAATTACCTCTGGGTTTATTTTCTGTTCATGGTGCCTCACAAGGAACAACTCTGTGTCACAAAAGTAGGCAGTGGCGTGAATGGTAATGACAATCAGACAAGTGATGTCCTGGACTTTGGGTAATATTCTCTTCTTATTGTATGAGGTCACAGAGAAGAATACTGCTTTGCTCACAAAGTGATACTGAATTCCCTTATCTTTGTAAGCAGGCAAGCTGTTTGGGAATTTTTCTTTATTTCGCTATTAATTGCCTTTTGCTCTGAGAAGAAGCCATTAGATAGGATATTTTTACTCCTTATTCTTTTAGTGTTTATGAAAGGCAGAGACAACATTTTTCCATTCTCACCATTAACAGGCTGATTTTCTGGTCCCAGGTGATAACAAACACCTGATTAATTACCACCTTCATCAGTATAAACTACATTTGCCATATAAGAATGAAGATTTATTCATTGAGTCATGCCCTGCCTTGAAACCACAGCTAGTGCCATATTTATTTACAATAATCACTCTACTCAGTCCCCTGTGTGACTTTCCTTTAGTTATAAGAAAAAGTAAATATTTATTTTAAAATATGTAAAAATATATCACTTATTCTGAGAATGAAAAGTCATTCAGGACCTATTTTGTTAGTAGAAAAGTAATTACGTGTTTTGCCATTAAGAGTAATGACAAACCCACAATAACTTTTGCATCAACCTAATAAACCAACTTGAGGACCTACCTGATTCTTCCTTCTCTCTCTCTCACTAAGCAGTTCTGTTTCTCTAGAGGACTTTACTGTCGTATTCACTCATTTAGAACAAGCAATTCGTCTTACTTTCTAGTTAAAGAAAAAGTTTATCTCATCAGCTGAGCTAATTACCATGATCCTTCCCAAACAGACCAATTATTCCAGACCTTGTGGTTTTCTAGGCCCCATTGTTTATCTTGGTCTAGTCAGTAACCAAGCCTGATCTGCTTCTTGAGACCTTGGCATTTGGGGAAAGAACCTTTTCTCAGAAAACTTTAGATATGGTAAACTCCACCTGTGGTATGTTCAGTCAGCTAGGACACAAAGAAGCATCCTGTGTCCAAATGTAGCTGAAGATCTATGTGTGTGTGACACAAATATCCACAGCTGAATGAATTTTTTAAAGTACAATTCACCAACCAAGGTCTAAGTGTGAAATTAGCATACATTTATATCAATGAATTTTAATAAAAGTGCTTGTATACAAGAGAGGTAAGCTGGTAACTTCCTTCATAAGCTTAATTATTCTATAATTACTTTGGTGGGAAAGTAAAGTATTTTCTCTGTGTTGTAACAGAGGATTCCCACTTCCTCAGGTTTCAGCTTTTTCTAGGGGGCCTTTATTATATAATTTGGGATCAGGCTATAGCTATGACATACTCATTCTAAGTATTGGCATCCAAAAAGGAAGAGAAAGGCAAATATTAGTTATTTCTTAAGAAAGATTCCTGGAAGCTGCCATAGGACACCTATATTATATCCTACTGAGTGAAACTGGGACATCTGGGGACACTTAGCTTCAAGAAAGGCTTGGAAATGTAATATTTATTCTGAGTGATCTGATGACAACCTGAAACTCTAGATTTTTGTAAAGTTAGGAAAAGGCTATAAAGAATATTAAGGGATAATGATCACTCCATCACAAGAATCAATGTTACATGAATAGTTACCATTAATAATATCTGTAGTAGTAAAAGTATAAATAACAGTGACATTAATTTTATAATTTTCCTCAAAAATATAGGTGAATGAAACTATATTTTAGAAACTGAAAGTTGATGAAATTGTGAGAGGCTTACCAGGCTTGTGGCTTTTGCACTTGGAAATTCCTTTTTTTTTTTTCTTTTGGCAACTCTACAGGATGGACCCCATTAAAGAAAATTTCTCTGTGTTTACATAAAAATTCTACAAAAATGATGGTCTTTTATGTCAGTCCTTGTACATTGATATTGCTTTTATTAGTCTGTTCTCACACTGCTAAAAAAGAACTACCTGAGACTGCTTAATTTATAAAGAAAAGAGGTTTCATTGGCTTACTGTTCTGTAAGGATCTGCTTTTGGGGATCTCTCAGGAAACTTACAATCATGGTGGATGGTGAAGGGGAAGCAAGCACATACCCACATAGCTGTCAGTTGAGAGAGAGAGAGAGTGAAAAGGGAGATGCTAAACCTTTTCAAACAACCAGATCTCCTGAGACCTCTATCACGAGATTGCTGGAGGGGTATGATGTTAAACCATTAGAAACCACCCCTATGATTCAATCACCTCCTACCAGGCCCCACCTCCAACAATGGGGATTTCAATTCAACATGAAACTTAGGTGGGGACACAGAGCCAAACCATATCACTACTGAACACAAATTAATGACCATACCCAACCTCCTAGTAGCTGTGCTGAAGTTCAAGGAACAAGTAAAATTTGAAAATGGTATTCTACTGGTATGACTTTACTCTTCAAAGCGACATCTTCTACAGATTATTCTAATTTCAGTAATTTATAAGGTATTTCAATACTGTTAATCATGCTTAAAAAATAAATTTCTCCAAGAAGAACACATTCTTTAGAGCAGTGCATTTTTTGAGACTACTGGAAAAGGTTGTGTTTATGTACTCGCATCAGGGTACAAAAATGTAACAAATCCTATAGAATAAAATAATCATCTGCACCTATTATTTGTTATATTTCTTAGCTTAATTAAAAAATGAGTACTAGTCAGAAGTAGCCTGTATTTATTCAGTGATTTATCTAAAATTAAGTTTATTGTCATTATAGTTACAGTTTCATTAACAGGAAAAAAAATCTTATCCTCTGTTCTTTGTGTGAGGAAAGAATACATTTAACGTAATCGTCTTGGGTAGAGGAGGCAGTCAGTTGGGAGTGTTTAGCCGCATTATACATGATGCCTCTATGAATTATTTTAAGGATGAATTAGAACACTGGCATGGAAAATATAGTCATCAATAAAAGTTTTCAAAGCTCATGATTGATTTTCTCTCTTTTTGTGTATATGTTTATTGTGTGAAAATAATAGCCTATAACAATTTTAATATTTTTTCTGGCCAAATTATAGACATGAAGTGGTTTTGATTGGTGTAGGGTGTCAGGAACAATTTTGGAGAAATTTGAGCTAAAATACTGAAATAGTGGAAATATAAATTAAATAATGGCCAAGGAGACTATTCAAGAAAAACATGTATAGAGATTGCTTTTCTCATTTGCCTTTGGTTTGTTGGTTTGTGTCTTAGTTTATGAAGTGGTGTTATCTGTATAGGTGTTTTTCTGCATGCATGCATGCATGCATGCATGCTTGGTGGGAGTTTGTGTTTAAATAGAAAAATATATCTGCAGATTTTGAATTGAACACTTAAGAATGAATGAAAATCTTGTGTCTACTTTCTTTGGAATGGGATGCAACATTTGAATAGTTGCCACAGAGGGTCAAGGTCAAGGAGCCAGTTTCATAGGGATTTAATTATTTGTTTAGTTGTACAATTTCAAAAAGGATCTTGTAAGGAAAAATATTAAGGGATTTTAAGGTACATTTGAAAGAACAAATATGTTGGGGCGTCTCTCTAACTGCCATTTTCTTACCTAAAATGTGTGAAAACATTTTCCTTATCAATGTATCAGTTGATAGACATTTGGGTTGTTGTCACTTTGGCTATTGTGAATAATGCTGTAGTGTGTCTACAATAGTCAAACTCATCAAAACAGAAAACAGAATTTTAGCTTCTGGGGCTGAGAGGAGAGAAAGAATGGGAGTTGTTATAATGGACATAGAGTTTCAGTTTTGCAAGAGGGAAAAGTTCTAGAGCTCTTTTGCACGACAACGTTAATATAGTTACCATTACTGAACTGTACACTCAAAAATAGTTCAGAAGGTAAAGTTTATGTTATGTGGTCTTTGTCATGATTTTTCAAACAGTAAAAAATTATTTCATTCTTCATATACGTTGAAAATCAAAATTTGAAGAGCATTCTTAAACAGTTGAGATTAAGATTAATGCTATTACTATGACAATCTAATTTCAGACACAGCAATTCCCTCTTTAGTTGCTTGAATAAGAAAAAGATCTGACAATGATGTAGTGTTGAGGCAGGGGAGGATGAAGTAGAACTCAGCAGTTTGAATAGATTTTACATGTTTTGAGTGAAAGGCTCCAATTTGTTCTTTAATCTTCATAGTAACATACTGTCATCTTAATGAAAATCTGATCTCCATATTGATGCATTGTTCAGTAACTGTTTCTTCAGTTGGAGACTTATATTGAGTGGAGAGAAATGTAAGTTAAAAAAAATCACAAGAGTACATACATCTTATTAATATTTTTAGTTAAAGTGCATGTGTTTGTGTGTGTGTGTGTGTGTTTATATTTTAATTTCCAACTCCTACTACTTTGGACCTCTATCTAGAGGAATAGTGATCTCTCTGGGTTTGAGATTTTGAGCACATATATTTTGAAGAACATCTTTTAAGACAGATTAACTGAATGAGCTAATCCAGTTAGAACAGTTTGTATTGGTTTTGTAGTGTCCTCCCATATTAAAGTAATGCCAAATGACATAACAAGGACTATGACCTTCCTCAGAGACTGGAGTTAATCATTTGTAATTCATTGAGCTGTAGAAACAATCACATAAGAGATTGCATAATATGTACATTGGGAAAAAAGTAGGGAAACAGGATAACATCATAAGTTATGGAAATAACATAAATTGTTACTAAATATTTTCCATATTAAGCATTTGATGAAGCACAGCGAAAAATTAGGCACTTAATAAAAGCATTGCTAACAGTGGCATGACAATTATGTGTTCACATTAACTTTCAAACACTTTAGACCTATTATAAATTAGTTTTTGATTTGACCTATATTTAAAGTGTAAAACATATTTCGATTAAAGACAAATTGTATAAAATTTAATGTAATTATTTACTTCTAAGAACATCAGGTGCCAAGACGTGGCTGAGATTATTTTATTCTGATTGCAGGGGATGGGAAGCATGAGAGGATACCTACCAAATCAATTAAATCTGGTTTTTGGCAAATAGCAGGATGCAGACTGGGTAGAATTTGAGCAAAATTTAATTTACTTTCTAGTAGATTATTCCTCATGATCCAGTATTCAATAACTTTTGTGATTTTTTTTTTTCTCGCTCTGTCACCCAGGCTGCAGTGCAGTGGCGCGATCTCGGTTCACTGCAAGCTCCGCCTACCGAGTTCATGCCATTCTCCTGCCTCAGCCTCCCGAGTAGCTGCGACTACAGGGGCCCGCCACGAAGCCCAGCTAATTTTTTTTGTTTTCTTAGTAGGAACGGGGTTTCACCGTGTTAGCCAGGATGGTCTTGATCTCCTGACCTCGTGATCCTGCCATCTCGGCCTCCCGAAGTGCTGGGATTACAGGCGTGAGCCACCGCGCCTGGCCCGATTTGTTTGAGAGACACAAACAAAATTTTGTTATGACTAAGATCTCTGTCTGTTTACAGAGATCTGGACAGTATCAAGAGGACTCACAAGAATGTTGAAATATCCAGGGCATATAAAAATGTGAAGCTTTTTATACCACCCTTAGGCCTGCAGAGGCAGGAAGCAAACATCTTGTTACTAGATCGTGAAGTAAGGTAAGTAATGATATAGATCCTGAGGTGGTCTATGAAGATAGGAGAATTGGAGAGGAGATGGTTCTAATAGTTCTTGCCTTTGTCTCTGATCTGTAACTCTGATTGACTGAACCCAAGACGAAGCCAGAGATCAAGCACATTTGGGCTGATGCTCTCTGGCGGAGTCAAGGTATCTTTCGAGGTAGAGCAGAGTAGAGAAAGTTGAACATAACCTAGAGAAAGCAAATGAAAATTAACTCCCAAATACAATGCTACATTATGTTCTTCTAGAATATAAAGACAACATGTTACATAATGACATTTTTCATCAATATATCTCATTGAAACAGAATGTCTAATTAAGATGAGAACATATGCTTTTAAATTCACTTAGAGATCATTCTGAGTAAGTACAGCATTTTGCAGCTTCATTACTATAGTGACTAACAAATGAAAATTAAAGATTTTAAGAGGCAAGAAAATAAATGACCAACATTATAAGCGTTACATTTAAACAACCTGTGGCAGCACTATACTGCTGGAGTGGTCAATAAACTGTATGAAGTTTAAGATTCAAATATTGTTTGTGTAAGAAAGGGAAGGCTGTATGCTTTTATTATCAATGTATGTGTGGCAGGAAGAGTAAAAGGTAATATTTGAAAAAAATAATTTTGAAAATATGTCCCAAATTTCATATTATAGAATTTATATATCTCTAAGATTTTCTTAATAACTGGAGAGTGGCTGGGCACGGTGGCTCACACCTATAATCCCAGCACTCTGGGAGGCCGAGGCAGGGGGATCACTTGAGGTCATGAGTTCAAGACCAGCCTGACCAACATGGAGAAACCCCATCTCTACTAAAAATACAAAATTAGCCGGGCATGGTGGTGCATGCCTGTAATCCCAGCTACTCGGGGGAGGCTGTGGCAAGAGAATTGCCTGAACCCAGGAGGCGGAGTTTGTGGTGAGCTGAGATCGCGCCATTGTACTCCAGCCTGGGCAACAAGAGTGAAATACCATCTCAAAAAAATAAATAAAATAAAAATAAATAAATAAATAACTGGAAAGTGTTTGATTTTTAACATTTAAACCCAATTAAATTTCCAATTTAGAAGGCTGAGAGTTGTAAAAAAGCATAGTTATTAAAATAATTACAGAAAATTGAGCATAATATTTTTTATTTTCCAATCCCCTAAAACTAATAATTGATTTTTCTCAAATACTCGGCTTTACCTTATTAAAATAAATTATATTGAATTGCCTTGACACATAGATAAATAAATTATAATGTTTCTAAATTATGTTACTTTCTTATAAAGTATTCCTGATAAAATACCTAATGACTTTCATGATTTATTTGAGATATAAACAAAATTTTGTTATGACTAAGATCAGAAGAAAAGTAAAGATTCTTATAGTTGACCCAAATAATTGCATAAATTACTAAAAAAAGCATTAAAAGCTGAAGTAACAATTCATGCTAAACTCCAATCACTTTCTGACTGTGATAAAAGTGATTGTTAACATCTATACAGTTCATATAAAAGACATCAATATTTGTAGCCAACGATTAAAGGTATTGAAGTGATAAGAAAAGGACTATAAATCATGCTGCTATAAAGACACATGCACATGTATGTTTACTGCGGCACTATTCGCAATAGCAAAGACTTGGAACCAACCCAAATGTCCAACGATGATAGACTGGATTAAGAAAATGTGGCACATATACACCATGGAATACTATGCAGCCATAAAAAATGATGAGTTCATGTCCTTTGTAGGGACATGGATGAAATTGGAAATCATCATTCTCAGTAAACTATCGCAAGGACAAAAAACCAAACACCACATGTTCTCACTCATAGGTGAGAATTGAACAATGAGAACACATGGGCACAGGAAGGGGAACATCACACTCCGGGGACTGTTGTGGAATGGTGGGAGGGGGAGGGGGGAGGGGGGAGGGATGACGAGTTAATGGGTGCAGCACACCAGCATGGCACATGTATACATATGTAACTAACCTGCACATTGTGCACATGTACCCTAAAACTTAAAGTATAATAATAATAAAATTTTTTTAAAAAAGAAATTAAATAAACTCCTCATCTCTTTTACCTGTAATATCTAGAGTTGTTTCCAGTTAAAATATGTCATCCAGGGATAAAGCTAATTATAGCCTTTCTATGCATGCTTTTGGCATCACTGTCATTGTCAGTTTTTATACTTATATGTACAATATTTATTGATATACAAATATTCTTTATTTGCAAATAAAATACAAAAAGTAACTTTAAATGCATCCTGCACCTCCCTCCCATGGCACTAAATTGCTCAAGCAATAATTAGTAAAATACATAGTAGCACTTTTTTAAAGTGGGAATATAAAAAAATTTCTAACTTGAAAGAAGCAGAAAAAGGGCAGAAAGCATTCACCAGGTTAGGAAAAACACGAAGAAAAATAAAAATAACGTGAAGAAGTAGCAAATATTAATCACTGGAAAAAATAAGCATGTGGAAATTATACAAAAATATCAGTAATTGCAATGAAAATAAAGGAATATATGTTGCCTATTAAAATGGTAGATATGTTTGACAAATAAATACATCCTATTAGCAGATGTCAGAGTTGGGATCCAAACCCCATCCCACTGGTTCCCAGAGCTGGAGCTTGTCACACTACGGCACCCTGATTGGACAGTCTCCACACTCTGGTCAACTCATCAGAGAGCTGAAAAAAGAAGGCACAGTATCACTTTGTTTGACTTCAGCTAGGAATGGACACATCAGAAGACTAACATTTTGTGTCACTCTCAGCATGTCTACAGATAAGAACAAAAAGTGTCATCAGAATTTATTTTGAGTTTGCAGATAAATTTTAGCATGTAGAGAATTTTGCAAATACAAAATCTGTGAATACATATGGATCAACAGAATTTCATATTTAACAAAGAAACAGTAATTAAAAAGTGGAAACCATGAATGTATGTGCACCTAACTCCAGAGGCAAAATACGAAATTAGAAAAACACAGCAAAATACTAGGAGTTGCCAGGTGTGGTGGCTCACACCTTGTAATCCAGCACTTTGGGAGGCCAAGGCAGGAGGATCATTTGAGATCAGGAGTTCAAGACCAGCCTGGCCAACATGGTGAAACCTAATCTCTACTAAAAATACAAAAAATTAGCCAGGTGAGGTGACAGCTGCTTGTAATCCCAACTACTCAGGAGGGAGTAGAATTGTTTGAACCCAGGAGGCAGATGTTGGAGTGAGCCAAGATCTCACTACTGTACTCCAGCCTGGGCAACACAGCAAGACTCAAAAACAAACAAACAAACAAAAAACCAGAAGGTTACAAATTTGCAGATATGTTGAAAAAACTCTTATTTAAAAGAAAGTTAGCAGTTAGGCAGTTATGAAATCATTAGGAATGCAGAAAATTTCTATGCACCAGATTAAAACATTGAGCTAATACTTCATAGATAATTTTAATTTACATACACTAGAGACTATCCTAAAATATACATTTTTTGGAAAAAGACCAATTTTAAAGCAACATAATGAAACCACCTTTGCAAATATTATGACAGTGAAAGAGTCTAGCATGGCTTACTCCATATCGCTTCTAGCCTCGCAAGCTGGCTTTCCTCTCACATTCCTGGGCGTTAAGCCAAGCTAACCATGGCAGGAATTTACATTATAGCTTACCTTTGAAGCAAGGATGATAGTAGGCCCTCCCTAAACTGACTCACTCCTTGTTCAGGGACTGAAACTGCCTTTGTAAGACTAATGAAAGGCCACATGTTAGGATTACTGGGCAGGTAGAGCAGAATGCATGCACAGCTTGCCTTTACATAATTACTTACCACACCATAGGTCAAAAACTTTGTAACTTCCCCACTTGTTCCTATGGATAATATCACCATTGTAAAACCCAAGATTGGTATTTTGCAATTTTTTTTGAACTGGTTACACACTGACTCTGCCTGGACTTGTGATTTATGACTCAATCCTGGACCTGGGATTCATAATTCAATCAATCTCATGACCTCCACCCACAGTCTGATTCGGGGCATAAGCACTGTTTTCCACACCCCTATGATTTCATCCTCAACCAATCAGTAGCACCCATTCCCTAGCCCCTTGTCTGACAAATTATCCATTAAAAAACCTAACCTCTGAATTCTTGGGGAGGCTAATTTGAATAACAAACTCTGTCTTTCACTTGGCTAGTGCTGTGTTAATTAAACTCTCTTTGCTGCAAAAACCTGCTGTTCTCAGTGCATTAACTTTTCTGGGCAATGCGCAAGATAAACCAGTTGGGCTATTACAATAACATAAAGTAAATGGTATTTTTTGTATAATTTAAGATAATTACAAGTAATATTATTATCCATCATTTGTTCATATATAAAGCTGCTGTGCATATCTATCAAATTTGTGATAGTGGTTGTCTCAGTGTGAGTGAAGGCAAATGCTACTAGAAATAGGTGGTCAAAAAGTGTATCAACTTTAATATCAATATTCTCTTTCATTAAACAAATGAAATTAACAGAAGTTTTATTAAAAATATTTAAAAGAAAACTCTATTACCTCTCTTGTAAGCCCAGTGATTCCTGCCCTAGTGTAATCCCCTTCCCTGGCAAGTAGGAGAGACCTGACTTGACTAAAATTAGTCAAGTAGAATACTTAACTAATTAAGGATATTAATTCCATCTGCAAAATCTCTTTACATATAAGATAAAAAATAGTGGAAGTGATATCCCATTATATTCTCAGGTCTCTCCTACTTCCCCCCAAAAAGGAATATCATCCAGAGTAGATCTCACCTCCTAATGAGTTGAACCCTTTAAAGTGTAGAGCCTGGAAGGAACAGAAGTGCTCTTCTGCTGGTATTAAAGAAACAAGTCATCAGTTTCTAACCAAGGAACTGAGTACTGCCAACAACCTTGTGAACTTAAAAGAGTATCTTGAGCCTAAGATAAGACCTCAGCCCCAGCTGACACCCTGAATACATCCTTGTGAGATCCTAAGCACAGGACTATGGAACTTGTAAGATAGTAAATGTGACGCGCGTCCATGTAAACAGACCACCAAACAGGCTTTGTGTGAGCAACAAGGCTGTTTATTTCACGTGGGTGCAGGTGGGCTGAGTCCGAAAAAGGGGTCAGCAAAGGGTGCTGGGACTATCATTAGTTCTTACAGGTTTGGGATAGACATACAAAGTACAATCTCAAGGGCAGGGAGAATATTGCAAAATACCTTCTTAAGGGCGGGGGAGAATAGGAGAATATTATTACAAAGTACCTTCTTAATGGGGCCGGGGGAGAATATTACAAAGTACCTTCTTAAGGCAGGGGAGAATATATTGTATCAGTTAGGGTGGGGCAGGAACAAATCGCATTGGTGGAATGTCATCAGTTAAGGGTATTTTCACTTCTTTTGTGGATCTTCAGTTGCTTCAGGCCATCTGGATGTATACATGCAGGTCACAAGGGATATGATGGCTTAGCTTGGGCTCAGAGGCCTGACAGTAAATACATGTTGCTTTCAGCTCTTAAGTTTGTGGTGATTTGTGAAGCATCAAGACAGCACTAATGCACCCACTAATGCACCAATGTCTTTCAGTGGAGAAATCCCCCTGGAATGTTGTGATACAGTTTGCTTTTAATATGTTACATGGCCTTAGGCAAAAGATTTAACTTCTCTAGGCATAAAGAGGTGTTTTCGTGCTAAGTATATCCAAATCCCTTAAAGTTGTAGAGATTTATCCTTCGCTGTAAGAGCTAACAAAAAAAAAAAAAAGAAAGAAAGACACAGAGAGAGAGAGAGAACTATTGCCAAGTTTAAAAGAGGTGAGCACTTTCCAAGTTTTGATTAGTAGATTAATTCATTTACTTATTGGAACATTAATCATTCAAAAAATTTAGAGAGTAGTCAATTAATTTACTCATTCTGTGCTTTAGCAAATATTTTTTGAAAATTTACTACAGAGGCTAGAAGATAAAGATACATTAATAAATAAAGTCACTCCCATTTTTATTGTGATTACTTAACAGTAAATAATACATTAGATGAGCAATAAACCAAAATGCAGGAAACCTGAGAAGGCTTTCTTCATGAAATGGGAGCTAAACCCACACTGACTGAATAACATTTACAAAGTCAAAAACAGAGGCGTTGAAGAGAACTAGGGATGCTCCAGGCCAAGAGAACGTGGTATGCAAAGATCTGAAGCTGTGGATGAACTTGATAAGATTAAGGAATTACAAACTTTTCTTTGAGTTGATCAAACAAGTCAAAGAAAATAATGTGAGAGAGGAAAAATAAACTAAGAGCAGATTATAAAAGGCCTGGTAAACTTTTCAAAAAATATGTGGTTGTTGCCATAAGCAGTAGTAATGTTTTTAGATGTGACCTCAGTCAGTTCAGGCTGGTATAACAAAAAAACCATAAACTTGAAGGTGCCTCACAAACAATAGAAAATTATTTTTCACAATTTTGAAGGTTGGAAATCTGAGATTAGGGGGCCACAATGGTCAAGTTCAGTTGAGTGCCCTCTCCTGGATTGCAGACTGATAAATTCTCATTGAATTCTCACATGGCAGGAGAGGAGGTGTTCAGGGGAGAAGAGAGAGCTCTTATTCCTCCTTGTATGGAGCACTAGTCCCATTCATGAGGATTCTCCCCTCATGACCTAATCACCTAATCACGTCCCAAAGGCCACATCTTCTAATGTCAGCATATTGTGGATTGAAATGTTAGCCTATTAGTTTTCAGGGGACACGGACATTCAATCCATAAGAGATGTTATTCTGACACGTGCTGGTTTTTTTAGTTTGATTTAATGAAGTTTGAACTGTCAATGTTAGAGTGTAACTATGAATGGACTTTCAACCTACATATAATATAATAAAAATTGTACAATTGAAATAGCTGGGCATGTTTACATAAAGATAGACTACTGAAAACTATAAAAATCTATAGATTATATGGTAACACAGACATAAATATGTCTTGTATGTCTCAGAAAGAAGTCAGTGGTAATGGAGAAGAAAGAGTGCATTAAACAAATATTTAGAAGAAAAATATATGGAAAACAGTAACAAATTTGATAGTTACTGAATAATCAAGGCAACTGCAATAAAAAAGAAAAAGTTAGAAAATATTAAGTGAATATATAGAGGTTTTTTTTTCAGTTAGAAAATGCTGAATTTGAAGTACCATTAGAACATTTAAGTCAGAGTTTTCAAAAGTCTTACACAGGGAACACCATCTGTCAACAATGTACTTAATAGTTTCCATCAAGGGGCTTAAGATTGAACCATGGAGAACCTTTAGCAATGCTAGGGTTCCAAGAACAGCAAAAGCTAGAACTTAGAATTTTATGTTCATAACAATTAAAGATTGGCCTCTGACTTTCGGGCCCGGATATTAAATTCAACACTAAGGATCTGGGTTAAATAGAGTCAAATACTTTATTTTGTCATTATAGGGACAAGACTTTTCAGAATCATTGTGCAGACCTAGGACTTATGTTTTGATGAGCTACTCAAGGAGAAAGTGGCCTCTGTATCGTGAATAAACTAGAAAATAAATGAATATAGTGAAACATGTGGCAACAAAATTTGTGTATGATAATTGTATCAGATCAGTAATGTCTGCTTATATGTTACTCCATGCTAACCTGTCTGTAAATATAATGGGTTAAAACAGTGATTTAATGCTGCTCACAATATGTCAGGAATTTTGGATGGGCTCATTTCATCATTCATCTGTTATCTACCTGGCATCACATGGGGTGTGTACCCGTCAGGGTTCTGAAGCAGGCAGAGGGTGGTTGATGTTAGAGATCTGACATCAAAAATTGCTTCTTTATTGACATATCTAGTCTCTTGGCTAATATTTCTGTCCACACAATATCCGATATTCCATCTATCCTCCATGTCCTTGTGCTTCTCACATCATGGTGGACACAGGTTATTCACATTTCTTTTATATTTTATTGTAAATATTGATGGTGTACAGCATGATGCTTTAATATACATACCCATAGTGAAATTATTACTATAGTCAAGTGAATTAACATATCCATCTCTTCACAATTACCACCATTTATTTTGGTGGTAGCACACCTGAAATCTACTCTCCTAGGAATTCATTGGTACACAATGCACTATTCTTAACTACAGCCATCATGCTGTACCTTCGATTACTCAACTTATTCATCATACGTAACTGCAATTTTGGATCCTTTGGCCTGTGTCTCCTCATTTCCTCCTTCTCTTTACTCCTGGTGTCTTAGTCTGTTCTGTATTTCTGTAACAGAATACCTGACAGTAGGTAATTTATAAAGACCAGAAATTTATTGGTTTGCAACTCTGGAGACTGGAAAGTCCAAGATTGAGGGCTTGCATCTGACAGGGCCTTCTTGCTACATTATATCATTGCTGATGGTACACATAGCAAGAGATGGAGAAAGGGGGCTGCATTTATCCTTCATAAGGACCTTACTCTTGAGATAAAAAATTCAGTTCTGCAACAATGGTAGTAATCTGTTAATGAGGACAAAGACTCTGTGATCTAATCACCCCTAAAATCCCACCTCTTAACAGCATTGAGGATTAAGTTTCCTACACATGAACTTTAAGGGACATATTCATAGCATGTCACTTATTAACCATGGTTCCACTCTCTGTCTGTTTCTATGGATTGGATACTTTTAGATACCATATAAGTGAGATCATGTAGTTTTTGTCTTTCTGTACCTGTGTTATTTCAATTAACATAATGTTCTCTAGTTTGATCTATGTTTTTGCAAATGACAGCATTTCTTTCTTTGTAAAGGCTGACTAGTATCCCATTATATATATATATATATATATATATGTATACACACACACACATATATATACACATATATATATATACACACACACACACACACCACATTTTCTTTCTGTATTTATTAGTTGATGTACACTTAGGTTGATTCTGTATCTTGGCTATTGTGAATAATGTTGCAATGAACATGGGAACTTAGAAATCTCCACAAAGTACTGATCTCATTTCCTTTGAATGTGTACCCAGAAAACGGATTACTGGTTCACATGTTAGTTTTATTTTTTATTTTGTAAGAAACCTTCATATTATTTTTCATGAGTGTACAAGGGTACCCTTTTCCCCACACTCTTGCCAACATTAATTTATAGGGCTTTTTAAAAGTAATAGCCATGTTAACAGATGTAACACGACATCTCATGTACTTTTGTTTGCATTTCTTTGGTGATTTGTAATGTTGAACAGATTTTCATCTGTCTGTTGGCCATTTTTATGCCTTCTTTAAAAAAAGTCTATTCTGATTTTTTGCACAATTTTTGAGGTTTTTATTGCTTTAAAACATTAATTAAAAATCGGAGAATACACAAATAAATGGAAAGGTCTCTTATATTCATGGGTTAAAAAGATTAATATTCTTGAAAGTTCATACTACCCAAAGCAATCTCTATCAAAATTCCAATGACAGTTTTTAATTTAAATAAATTTAAAAGTTACATGGAGCCACAAAAGACCCTGAGTAGCCAATACTATTTTAAGAAAAAAGAAAAAAGTTGGAGTTATCACACTTTCTGATTTCAGGTTATATTACACAGTTACAGTAATCAATATAATATTACACAGTTACAGTAATCAATATAATATGGCACTGACATTAAAAAAAGACACTAGAAAAATGGAACAGAATAATAGCCCCCAAATAAACATAAGCTTATTATACAGTCTACTAATTTACAGCAAGGGCCCAAGGAAACACGATATGGAAATAATAGTCTCTTCAGTAAATGGTGCTGGGAAAACTGAATATTCACCCACAAAAGAATAAAATTGAATACATATCTTACACCAAGCACAAAAAATGAACTCAAAATAATTAAAGTCCTGAACATAAGACTTGGAATATATTCCTAGAAGGAAACATAGGGAAAAAGCTCCTCGACGTTGATCTGGGAGACGATTTCTTTGGCTACTTCACCCAAAGCATAAGCAACAAAACAAAAAAAATAAAACCAGTGATAATACATCAAGATAACTTTGCAAGTCAAAGGAAACAGTCAAAACAAAAAGTCTACAGATTGCCAGAAAATATTTGTAAACCACGTATCCAGTTAGGGGAAAACTTTAAAGAATCTAGTCATACTTCTATGGAGGCTACTTTCTCAAAAACTGGCTTTGAGAGGGTGAAAGGGAAAAAGACTAACTCACAGAAGTTTAATAAATAAATATAGATTGAATACATAAGTATATATATAATTTAATATATTAAAAGTAAATATATCTAATTTCAGAAGGAGTGTGAGAGTCAAATCATTTTCTTTTCTTTTCTTTTTCTTTTTTTTTTTTAGATGGAATCTCACACTGTTCCCCGGGCTGGAGTACAGTGGTGCGATCTTTGCTCACTGCAACCTCTGCCTCCAGGGTTTAAGCGATTTTCCTGCCTCAGCCTCCTGAGTAGCTGGGACTACAGGCGTGCACCACCACACCTGGCTAATTATGCGTTTTTAGTAGATCTAAAGTAGAGACAGAGTTTCACCATGTTGGCCAGGATGGTCTAGATCTCCTGACCTTGTGTCCACCCACCTTGGACTCCCAAAGTGCTGGGATTACAGGCGTGAGCCACCATGCCCAGCCTGAGTCTCATCATTTTCAATAATTAATAGCAGAGAGTACAAATGATAGAAACCCTCAAAAAACAGAGATAGTTTGCTATGAAAAGATCATCATATAAAAGTAGTATCAGTTTCCAAAACAGTGTTAAAATTAAAAACAGAAAGTATAATTTGTAAACACCTGGACTAGAGATACAGGATTGTTTTAAAAGGTAGAGCCAGATAAGTGAATTCTGAGGCAGGTTCACACTGATTAATTCATCACCGTACACATGCTTCATTCCTCTTCTTGTCTCTAATTATGTGTATTTCTCCATGGGAATTGCCCAACCTTAATTTAACTGACTTCTGTTAGCCACAAAAATAAATGACAGTGCCTATCAACTGATGGCCTGAAGCCAGTGTATATGCCAATATGTACTGTACAATCTATCCTTACGTTGCCATATTACATCTACTGTTTGTCTTTGGTGCTGCTTCCTAAGCTCATTTTTATTTTGTATTTGACTTTGATTTTGGCACAGATGGCAAGACTGAAATTTCTATTCTTGATCAGTCACAAATGGTAAATTGTTATTTACTTCAGATGAGTAATTTCACTTATTTAATAGATAACAGAAAGTTACTCAATTTATTTTAAAAACTGACAATTTCTTAGCTGTGTTAAGAACACTTCATTGATGTGAGAAAAATTTATGTGTGCAGTGAAAACCATTATTTCCCTAAGGTTATCTAGATGAAAGCTGCCTTATCATTCACTCAGAACAGTGTCTTTCCAAAGTGCTACTGAAAACACTTCAGGTATTAAATAAACTGTTAACCACTGTTCTGTAGTTGATTTCTAGATACTCTTGTCTGTAGTGACAGAATATATGCTATCATCTATATGAAATTCTGCTGAGAGATCACTAATAATATTTTATTGCATTATTCTCCTTCTCATTATTGCATCTTGTTACCTGTGGCCATAAACATATGCACACATTCTTACAGTCTATTGCAAACTGTAAAGCAAAACGTTTCAAAAATATGCAGGTGTTTTGTAATCTAAGTGCTTCATCAACGATGAAAGTAAGTAACCAAGAGCAAGCTGAGATCTTTCAATTCTCAGAAGCTTCTCAGTTTTATGGTGAAATGAAAGTGGAATCATAAGAAGAGGTTGTAATATATGCAACAAACTCATTCTATTTACATATTTTTCAGCTCTGCTAACAGATGATCAAGTGTAAATACATAGTGAATTTTCTGCTTCTTTTCCTTCAGCAAGAACTATATACATAAATTTTCTAAACTAAAAATGAAAATGTCAGTATGCATTTGCTTAAGATAAATATACCTTCTTCAGAATGCACTGATGACTTGTTATTTCCATAATCCAAAATGGGTTTTATTATATCCTAACCTCTTTAGGCAATATACATTTATTGAGGTTTTCATTAGAAGATATTCTAGACCTAGAGACTGAGTATTAAGTCAAACCTAGCATTAAATAAGCTAGTCTTTTAAGGGGGCTGGAATTACTAAATCTTATGAACAGCCACACAAATATCAACACTATTTTTTTGTCCTTATACTTACTGCATATTCATTATCATGCTTATTCTCATCTACTATCAGAATGACACATTGTGTGTGTGGGTATATATGTAATTCTTACCTGCATATCCATCTAATTTTCATGAGAGCAGAGACTGTTATAACCTTTCTTTATGAAGTTTTTTTTTTTAATTTGTTGTAAACATTGTCTTGAAGACCCAATGACAAAGTGAATTTAAAGTGGTAGTATATAGTCCCAGCTACTCAGGAGGCTGAGGTGAGACATTCATTTGGGCCTAGCAGGTGGAATCTGCAGTGAGCCATGATTGTGCCGCCATAGTCCAGCCTGGGTGGCAGAGTGAGACCCTGTGTCAAAATAATAAAATAAAGTCATAGTAAATTTAGTGTAATTGATGGATTATATAGCTCTTTCTTTTGGTAAACCATAGTCATATCCATTTGGCTTAACCTAATTTTAGCTGTAGCTGGTCAATTCCATAACATTTCTGCCTTATATTGATAATGTCACCTGGAATACACACTATGTGTCTCATTTTCAGTCACAGGGCTTTCCTTGAAACAATGCAAGCCTACTGAGGCACAACTTGAGACTATGTAAGACAATATTTTTAGCGATAAGCCTCAATTGATATGTGCTGTAGTAGATGGGTAAATGCTCTAGTCTTCTGTTCTTTGTATGAACAAATATGAAGGACATAAGCATGTTTCTCAGTCATTGCTAGAGAATAGAGTCTCATGAATTAAATAGCAGTAACATTGATGTTGAGCAATTACATTGCTTTTTTTCTGCTTGCCTCTTTTCTAAGATTGCCTTTCAAATGGTCTTTTGGCATCGTCATTTCTTGTTTTACTTTTTGCTTTGAATGCCGTATCAGTATGGAAACAAAATCATTGAAGAAAATCAATACGATTTGTTTTTTAGATCTGGAACCTATTTTTAACTTTAAGCATTGCAAGGAAAGTTCACAACTTCTGATTTATTTGCATAATTGTGATTTGTATGCAGATTTCTACAAAATGTAGAGTTATTTTACTTGCAGTATTTTACTGTACATCTATAGATATAGTTTTAAATCCTTAAAATCGTTACTTATTTACTACACTCATTTATATACTATTGTATTTGTTGCTTAAGAGAAGTAAATCAGCATGCCAACTGGAGGAAAGGGCATTGAAAACTTTCAACTTTATGACTTGTTAGAAAAATTGGAAACTACGTATTTCTCTTTTAAATTTAGAAAATGTATAGAGATGTACCTGGAATTAGTCTTTATATTTTTATTAAACGTAAATAGTATAAAATATGAATAGACTAAAAAGGGCTTCAGTATTATCAAATAATTTCAGAGCTAACATTTTGTATCATGATGCAGACAAGATAACCAAATAATATGGCTAGGCAACTCTGACAGATGTAACAGGGAAATTGAGTCTGAGGGAATGTACATGCACATGCACACACACACATACATGCACGCTTTGAGAAACTTCCTGGTGGATGAAGTGAGTTATGATTCCGGCCTCATCAGGTAGACAGAAGTCTTTCTTTCTTTCTCTTCGCATGGAAATTACATTTTTAATTTTTTGAGTAATCACTGTATTGTTTTCCATAGTGGCTATACCAAGTTTACATTCCCACCTGCAGTGTACAAGGGATCCCTTTTCTCCACATTTTCATCAACATTAAATATTGAGCAGCAGAAAAAAAAGGGAAAATGTGAAGGCGACTTAGTACGGCACTGGAGATTTTGGTGGACATTATAAAAACTAAGAGAGAGAGATTTAAGGGGAGGATGATATAATCATCTATTCAGAAATCCCAACATGATTAACTTACAAAATATTGAAATAAATGACAAGCTCAGCAATTATTTCAGATACAAAATTAATTATAAAAAGTCAGCAGTGATGTTTTCATCTCAGCAAAACCTACTAGAAAATGTAATATAAATTAATATATATTTATAGTAGCAAAGAAGCTCTATAAATTAGCTGAAAGTTAATGGTAAGTAATGCGTAGGCCTCATACAAAAAATACAAACATCTATGAAAGATATAACAGAACATATGAAAAATCAAACGTACAATATGAACACAGACAAAATGACCTAGCATTTTAAAGGTATTAAAATCTGTTTGTAGTGTTAACCAAAAAATGACTGGAGCAGGTGTCTTAATTGATAGAGGTTGATTTAAGCAAAGTTCGAGGCATTTCCTTCCAAGCAATTTGTGAGGGAGCCCATCTGAGGAGTTATGTGGCCTTCTGTGTTGTGGGAACATGGCTTATGGATGGGGCTGTGACACAGGGTTGTAAAATTACAGCTATTTGGGAAGAAAAGGAAGGCAGTGTTGCATGACTCAGTTCCCAAGCTTAACTTTCCCTTTGGCATAGTGAGTTTGGGGTCCCAAGATTCTATTTTCTGTCACAGTATTGGTCCATAAACAATATACATGTCACCAAAATTAACCCTGGGAACTTGGTACAAAATTATATTTGAGGAAACGTCTATGAATAGTTAAGTCAATTTTGAAATAGAGCAAAAATTGTGGAGTCTGTATATAAGATATTAAGAAATACTATAAAAGTATATCAATGAAAAACAATGTGGTATTGGCACAGGAAAAGAAAAATAGACCAACAGAACAGAATAGAGAATACCAAAGAAAACTATGCATATGTGAGACTCTAACATAAAATTAAAAGTGCACAAATTAATAAGAGTGAATTATTTAAGAGATGTCATTATCAAAAATGGTTCTCAGTAAAGAGAAAAGTAGGTTGGATTTTACACCTCAAATGAAGGTTGGGTTACTAGTGTAATAATAATTAAATATGACAGGTAATATGGTTTGGCTGTGTCCCCACCCAAATCTCATTTCAAATTAATGTGTCCCATAATTCCCATGTGTCATAGGAGGAATCCAGAGGGAGCTAATTGAATCACAGAGGTGGTTTCCCCTACACTGTTCTCGTGGTAGTGAATAAGTCGCACAATAGCTGATGATTTTATAAAGGGTTTCTACTTTTGCTTGGCTCTCATTCTCTCTTTGCCTGCCTCCGTGTAAGACATGCCTTTCACTTTCCGCCATGATTGTGAGGCCTCTTCAGTTATGTGGAAGCATGAGTCCGTTAAATCTCTTTTTTGTTATAAATTACCCAGTCTTGGGTATGTCTTTATCAGCAGCATGAAAACAAACTAATACAACAGATAAAATAAATTTTGGACAGCATTTTTTAAAAAAATACAAGACGCAAAAAGTGTGAAATAGAAGGTATATATTGATATAATCAATTAAATCAAAATTTAGGGTTTCTGTGCCAGAATGAGGGAAATGATCTTATGACATTATGAAAAAATTATCAAACTCATTAGCAATGAAAGATCACGATTATAAACAGCACTAAATAATTTTTAAAAATCAGATTGTCCACAATATGCTTGTGAGAATGTAGGGCAATGCAAATTCATGTGTACTGCTGATGCACATTCTTAATCCAGTCATTGTTTCTTAGTCCATGTTTTACTCTATTTATCAGCAGTTTTTTGTTAAAGTGTGTCCAAGACAACACACACTTACTTTTCTTTCAGTCTCAATGGCTGTTTTGTTTGCTGGCAAACTTCATCCTTTTCATTTGGGATTATCTCAATGTTCAATCTTTGGACCTCCTGTATTCTCTATCTAGGTACTTTGCCTCTGTAATCTCATCTAATCCTTTGCTTTAAGTACTGTCTTTTTACTAATGGCTCACATATTTAAATGATCTATGGGATCGCCTCCTGAATTCAGGATATATATATATATATATATATATATTCACTTTCTAACTTTAGATCTCTATGTGTATGGCTAGTAGAGATTTACAACTGTTCAGTTTATGATGTTTTGATTTTATGATGGTGTGAAAGTGATACATGTTCAGTAGAACTTGTGCTATGGGTACCCATAACCATTCTGTTTTTTGCTTTTAGTACAGTATTCAATAAATTACATGAGCTACTCAACAGTTTATTAGAAAATAGGTTTGTGGTAGATAATATTGTCTAACTGTAGACTAATAGACGTGTTCTGAGTATGTTCAATTTAGGCTAGGCTAGGCTATAGTGTTCGTTAGGTTAGGTGTGTTAAATGTATTTTCCACTTATGATATTTTCAACTTACGATAGACTTTTTGAGAAATAATCCCATTATAAATGAAGGGGCATCTGCAGTAATCTCAAAGCTAGCATACCCAAAAGTTAACTTCTTCAACCCTCTTCACACACTCTGCAATATATGCACTATTCATTGGTCTTTCTTTAGTTACTGCTCAAAAATATTCGAGTCATATTTTTCTGATACCCCACATTACATCTTTCGAAGATTCTCTTGGATCAAATTTTGAAATATATTTAGAATTTAATCACTTTCCATTTTCTACTAAAATCATACTTTCCATGCTACAATGATTTTATTCCTCTACTATTAAAATGGCCTCCTATTGCATTCTCCTATATCCACCATCTTCATTGTACAACATATTCTCAACACAGCAGCTTTATTGATGTTGATAGAAGAGTCAGAAGATGTAACTTTTCTGCTCGAACTCCACCAGTGACTCTTCATGTCTTTCTAAGTAAAAGCCTACAAGGCTCCACACATTCTTCCGCCTTCTCCAGTATTCTTGTATTTCACTTCTACATTGGGTCACTCTGCTTCAGCCACATCAGCTTATATCTGTCATTTGAACATTAAGCTATATTTCCACCACAGGGCTTTTGAAATGTCTGTTCCATGTGCCAGGAATGTTCCCCTTCCATATATCAGCATGAATCCATCAAGTCTCCGGTCAAACTATAGGAGGCATAATATGAACACCCTTCCTCTTATATTCCAGGACTTCCAAAACCTTCTCTACTACTTTTTATGGCTCTTGTAACATTATAATAAATATTGAAACTTAATTATGTTTAATGTTTTTATACACTTATTAATATGTGAGTCTTCCTAAAGCAGTTTCTTTCTTTTTAAGAATATTTGTTCCAGAAGTATTCCTAGCACTAATAATTATGCCTGGAACATAGTAGGGTACTTATAAATATTTAGTGTATGAATGGAATGTGGGTTGATGTTTCATTTATTCTAATAAAATAAAATGTATTTTTGCCATTTGATCCAGATGTACTGATCTCTAATACATATCCTAGAAAATTCTCATAAGGAGAAATACAGGATTATTTTATTGTAACATATTTTGCAAGACAAGGAATTGGAGATAATTGTAAGATTTACAAACTATCTCTTTCTCTCTCTCTTTTTTTAATATCTAAATAGATACATAGGTAGATAGATGGAGAGATAGAGATACATAGATAGAGATAGATTGGACAGATAGAGGAAAGCATATCACATGGGTGAATCACAAAAATAGTAAAAGAGTAGGGTTGGGAAATATTCAGAAGTAGATGATGGACTATTGCTGTAGATTATTTTTATTTTAAAGGGAATACTACATAATTTGCAAAGATACTGTCAAGTTCAGTATTTATAGCATGAAGATTGAGTAAATGTTGGAAACGTAAGAACAAAAATAAAAATACAAAATAAAACAAGAGGAGGACCTCATATGAACAAGTAATCAGAATAGGCTATGAATGGATAAATTAGATTGGTATATAAGGAAATAATGAAATAGAATAGCACACTCCCTCGGCTGGAGTGCAGTGAAGCCATCATACCTCATTGTAGTATCAAACTTCTGGGCTCAAGTGATTCTCCCGCCTCTGCCTCCCAAGAAGCTAGGACTACAGGCATGTGACACAATGCCCACCTAATTTTTATTTTTTTAATTAGTTTTTTTTTTTTTTTTTGTAGAGTTGTCTTACTTTGCCATCCCGGCTGTTCTGAAACTCTTGACTTCAAATGATCCTCAAGCCTTGGTCTGCCAAATTGCTAGGATTACAGGCATGAGCCACCATGCCCAGCCTTGTTCCATAATTTTTTAGGACATATTTAAAGTATTTAAATCTGAATGATGAATAATAGTATTATCATTCTTCTTAAAATATGAAATAAAATTTCTCAAAATATGAAAGTTTCGATGCATGCATAATACTAGTATCATATATTTAACAAATAACTTAAAAATCCTCATAAAGCATTCTAGAGAGAGAAAAACATCATGTTACAGTAGAAATGTTTTATTTCGGCCCTGGAGAGTTAAGTTTAAGAAACAACTAACAATTGTTTTAGAAAAGAATTAAAAATGGCAAATAAAATATAAAAGTTGAGCACAACAGCTTGGTTAAAGATTTTAAAAAATCCAGGCAATTCTAGGTACTGGAAAGAATATAGGAATATGGAAATGCTTGTTCCCTGCTGGTAAATTGTTAGAACTATCTGGAGATCACTTTGAATTTAGCTTGTAAAATTAAAGATGCATGTAAATTAATTCTCTGCAATGAGTATCCTAGGTATAAGCTCTAGAGAAATCACTGCTCGTGTGCATTAATATGCATACAAGTATGTTTTTAGAGATGTCATTTGTTATGACAGGTAGTAGAACCATACCAAATGTCTGTTGTCAGAAGAATAGATTCATATAATGAGGTGAATTCATGTAACAATGAAAATGAATGGATTGCAGCTGTTTTCTTCATCAAAGATATATCTACAATATAATTTTGGGTTAAAAATATTAGTTGCAATACACTTTCTTGGTACACAGTACTGTGTACATACAGGATTATACAATTATGCAATGTTCCAAATATACAAACCATAATCCTATTTTACTATGATTTCACGCATATATAAAAAGTCATAATAAAAAGCAAGGAGTAATGGCTCATAAATGTGTAAAAGAAAATAACTTTGGGGATGTCTTCATGAAGGTTTTTATCATGCTTTATGTAGTAAATTGGATGGTTTTTCCTTAAAAAAATGTTGACCTCAGGTAATAATGAAATATGTTTCATTATAGTTAGTATATTTATTTTTATTGCCAATAGTATTGGAGAATATATTTATATAAAAATAAAATAATGTTTTTATAATTTAGAGTTGGCAGGCAATATACTGTATGTAAGAAAGTAAAATGTTAATTTGAAAATTAACTTCAAATAAATTCTAACAAAAATGTTGCTCTATTGTGAATTTGCTGATGGATCTTTCAAAACCTGTTGAGAGACTGGTATTCTTTAAAGACATAAATAAATATCCCTTAAAGATGTGAAGAAATCTTCAATATTTTTAATTTAGGTATTATTAGAAGAAGGCTTATTGGTTTGTTGTTTTTATTTTTCAGGAAGATAATTTGGAAAAATGAACACATTCATCAACCTGACCTAATTTGTTCATTATCTAATACAAGTGAAACATAAAATATTTATGTAATATTAACTGGATATTCTTTCTATTAAACTATGTACAAGTAAAAATGATGAAGTATTTTTATACCACACTATGGGAACAATTTACCTAAAACTGGGTTTCAAAATTAAGTTCTGTAACGTTCTGGCAAATCACTTCTTCATAGCCATGGTTCTATATTCACGTTTATGTGTGGAATTGCTGGCAAATTTTAAAACTTTTACAACTTATATCATTACGTGCATATGTAGTTTGGGAAGCACTTTCCCCAATCTCTCCTACGTATGTAAGTTTGTACTTCTAACCTCATCAAATCAAATGCCAAAAGCATTCCATTACACGTATAAAATACTTGTCCATTTGGATATTTTTAGTTATGGAGACAAGAAGATCTCAAATTTGTTGGTAAACAATTCTCCATAATCTCTTGTATTTTTGCATGTCTTGTGAGCAGAGATAGTGCCTGCCTTTGGTCTAGACCATCATTTCAAGGATGTGTTTGGCAACAGCTGCCTTGAAATTAGAGATCCTGTCTCCACTAGAGGCAATAACAGGCTTACTTGTCAAATTAGCTTAATATCTCCTTTGGAGCCAAATTCAGGAAGGCTGACAGCCTGTGACAGTTAATTTTATATGTCAACTCAGCGGTGCCATGGGGTGTCCAGATACAGTCATGCACCATTTAATGATGGAGATACCTTCTGAGAAATGCATTGTTAGGCAATTCCATTTTTGTGTGAACATTATAGAGTATAATCACCAAACCTAGATGGTGCAGCCTACGGCACACCTGGCCTATATGGTATAGCCTATTGCTCCTGGGCTACAAATCTGAACAGCGTGTTACTGCAGTCAATACTGTAGGCAATTGTAACACATTTATAAATATTTGTGTGTCTAAACACAGAAAAGTTCTGGTAAAAATATGGTCTTATAAACTTACGGGACCACTGTTGGATGTGCAATTCATCCTAGACTGAAACATCGCTATGCTATCCATGACTGTATCTGATTAAACATTATTCTGGGTGTGTCCGTGAGAGTATTTCCGGCTGAGATTAACATTTGAATTGATAGACTGAGTAAAGTAGATTGCCCTCCCTAATGTGGGAACACTTCATCTCATCAGTTGAGGCACTAAATAGAACTAAAATGATGTTTAAGAGGAAAATTCTCTAGCTACCTTTGAATTGGGACATCAGCTTTTTCTCTGCCTTTGACTTGAACTGAAACATTGGCTCGTCTTGAGTATTGATCCTGCCAGTTTTTGGGATAGAACTACACCATTTCTCCTGAATCTCAAGCCTTCCAATGCACCCTGCAGTTCTTGGGATCTGTCAGTTTCCATAATAATGTAAGCAAAGTCCTTACAAAAATTTTTTTCTCTCTGTCTCTCTGAATATATGTAACTATATTCATTCTGTTATCATTTTGTTCTCTTCATATCAGTGGGAGAAACTGAGGAAACTAAATCTTGAGGAACTGGTACAAATACTAATACTCTGGCTACTGCTATTGTAAAGAATGATAAATTCATTTATCTCTGACCCGTGAGTCCCGTGTCTTCTGTCAGCATTCATAATACTGTTATTGTAGGTGGCTCACTCATTAGTTTGCAGATACAAATAAATCTCAACCCCTTTATGAATCTTGAGAAAATTTTATTTATAATATCTATTTCTATAACAATATTAAGAAACATATAAACAGTACCCATTTTCATTTTATGTATATATGTGCAGTGCATCATCACTATTTTACAACCAAGAGTTTTACATTTAAATTTGATAATTTTATTCTACATATTATATTTATAAGGCCTATATTTAAAAGGATGACACAATTTATGTTGATGGAAAAAATGTCCATATGTCTTCATTTATCACTGGTTAGTAATCCAATTTGAGAAAATTGCATTCTCTTAGCTACTCTCACTTCTTTTCCCTGTCATTTATTATTATGTTTCACCTCTGTACACAAGGCTATATGGGGCAATGGTGAGTCAGTAAGACCATACTAGTCACAATTCCTGCTGTCACACTGAGAGCGGGCTGCAGCGGAAAGAAGGCAAAAGAGAAGCAGGGCATCTAACACATGCTACTGTTCTACATAGTTTCATAGCAGTCCTGCAAGAAACAGCCAGTATACTTGTAAATGCTGATTCAATTTTTGAAAATTTAAATACAATTTTTTATTTTAATAAGTATTACTAGAACATTTTTATATTTGCAGAATAATTACAAAAATAGTATAGTTTTCATATATCCATACCCAGTTTTTTATAATTATTTAAATAATTATAGTAAATTTGTCATAAACAATGAAACAATATTTCTACATCATTGTTAACTAAAATCCATATTTTAATCAGAATTTTCACATTTTTCCTAATGTCTTTTTTTGTTGTTATTTTTTCAAGATCACAATCAGGATATTACATTATATCTAGTAGTCGTGTGTCCTCAGTCTCCTCTTGGTTGTGACAGTTTCACAGACTTTTCTTATTTTTGATGACCTTGATGACTGGTAGATTACTGAGAGTGTTTTCAGTTGAGATCTTTTAAATGTTTCACTCATGTTAGACTTTTGGTAGTAGATTTAATAATGACCACCCAGGCCATGCATTGGTGGTCCATGCCTGTAATTCTAGCACTTGAAAGGCTGAGATGGGCACATCACTTGAGTTCAGGAGTTCGAGACCAGCCTGGGCAACATGGCAAAACCCCATCTCTACAAAAATTTGCCAAGCATAGTGACACTTGTAGTACAAGATCCTTGGGAGGCTGAAGTGGAAGGATCACCTGATCCTAGGAGTTGGAGGCTGCAGTGAGTCAGGATTGCACTACTGCACTCTAGCCTGGGTGACAGAGTGAGATGCTGTCTCAAAAAAAAAAAAAAAAAAACCAAAAGATATCAGTTTCCAATGACTGGAACATAAAAATATTACCTTCCTACAAAAAGTTTTTAAAGATATCATTTAGTTAAGAACACTGACATAAGGAGATTATCCTGAATTATTTATTTGGACCTAAATCCAATAACAAATGTTCTTTAGGAGAGATAAGATGGAGACATTATACACATAGAAGACGAGGAGACAGAGGCAGAGATAGGAGTTGTGTAGCCACAAGCAAAGGAATGCTGCAGCCACCAGAAGATGAAAGAGGCAAAAAACAGATTATCTACTAGGCTCCTGAAGAAAGTACTGCCCTATGGACACCTGGATTTCAATCCAGTAAAACTTATTGAAACATCTAGCCTCCAGAATTGTAAGAGAATAAGTTCCTCTTATTTTAAAACACTCAATTCTTAGGAATTTAGCCGCCCTGGGAAACTATACACTGCAATAATGTGTTTTCCAGAGGAAGACCACAGAGATAAAGTGGTATTTTCACCACATTATATCAAGGCTACATAATCTTTTTTGTCTCTAACTTTTATTTTAGGTTCAGGGGTATACGTGTACGTTTGTTACATAGGTAAATTGCATGTAATGGAGGTTTGGTGTACAGACTATTTTATCACCCAGGCAATAAGCATAGTACCCAATAGGTAGTTTCTTGATCCTTACCCTCTAACACCCTCCACTCAAGTCAACCCAGTGTCTGTTGATCTCTTCTTTGGGTCCATGTGTACTCAAGGTTAAAATCCCACTTATAAGTGAGAGCATGCAGTATTTGATTTACTGTTTCTGCATTAATTCACTTAGGATAATGGCCTCTAGCGCCATTTGTATGGCTTCCAAGAACATGATTTCATTATTTTCCTGGCCGTATAGTATTCCATGATGTATATGGTATGACATTTTCTTTAACCATTCCACTGTTGATGGGAATCTAGGTTGATTCCATGTCTTCACTATTGTGACTAGTGCTGTGATGCACATATGCATGCATGTCTTGATGGTAGAACAATTTATGGTCCTTTGGGTATATGATTGCTGGGTCAAATAGTAGTTCTGTTTTAAGTTCTTTGAGAAATCTCCAAAAACTGCTTTCTACAATGGCTAAACTAATTTACATTCCCACCAGCAGTATAAGCATTCCTTATTCCCATAAACTTGCCATCTGTAATTTTTTGACATTTTAATAATAGTCATTCTGACTAGTATGAGATGGTATCTCATTGTGGTTTTCATTTGTGTTGCTCTGATGACTAGTGATGTTGAACATTGTTTCATGTGCTTGTTGGCCATGTGTATGTCTTCTTTTGAAAAGCATCTGTTCCTGGCTGGGCATGGTGGCTCATGCCTATAATCCCAGCATTTTGGGAGGCCAAGGCGGGTGGATCACTTGAGGTCAGGAGTTTGAGACCAGCCTGGCTAACATGGGTAAACCCCGTCTCTACTACAAATAAAAAACAAAAAAAATTACAAAAAACAAAAGAAGAGCCGAGTGTGGTGGCGTGTGCCTGTAATCCTAGCTACTCAGGAGGCTGAGTCAGGAGAATTGCTTGAACCCAGGAGGCTGAGGTTGCAGTGCAGTGAGTCGATATCAAGCCACTGCACTTCAGCTTGGGTCATGGACTGACTCTGTCTCAAAAAAAAAAAAAAGAAAAGTGTCTGTGCTCTTTGTCCACTTTTTAATGGGATTGTTTTTGCTAGTTAATTTATTTAAGTTCCCGTAGATTCTGGATATTACACCTTTGTGAGAGGCATAATTTGAAAATATTTTCTCCCATCATACAGATTGCCTGTTTACTCTGTTAGTTTCTTTTGATCTGCTGAAACTCTTTAGTTTAATTCGGTCCCTTTTGTCAATTTTTGTTTTTGTAGCAATTGCTTCTGGTATCTTCATCATAAAATTTTTGCTAGGGCCTATGTCTAGAATAATATTTCAAAGATTACCTTCCAGGGTTTTTATAGATTTAGATTTTACTATTAAGTCTCTAATCCATCTTGTGGTTTTGTTTGTTTTGTTTTTTGTATATGGTGTAAGGAAGGGATTCAGTTTCAATCTTCTGCATATGTTTAGCCAGTTATCCCAACATCATTTATTGAATAGGGATTCTTTTCCCCATTGCTTGTTTTTGTCAATGTTGTAGAAAATCAGATGGTTGTAGGTGTATAACATTATTTCTGGGCTTTCTATTCTATTCCATTGATTTATGTGTCTGTGTTTGTACCAGTACCATGCTGTCTTGGTTACTGTAGCCTTGTGGTATAGTTTGAAGTCAGGTAGCATGATGGCTCCAGCTTTTTTCTTTTTGCTTAGGATTGCCTTGTGTATCCAGGATCTTATTTGGTTTGATATACATTTTAAAATATTTTTTTCCTAATTCTATGAAAAATATCACTGGTAGTTTGAGAGGAAAAACATTGAATCTGTAAATTGCTTTGGGCAGTATGGCCATTTTAACAATGTTGATTATTCCTATCCATGAGCATTAAATATTTTTCCATTTATTTATGTTAGCTCTGATTTCTTTGAGCAACATTTTATAATTCCCATTATAGAGATCTTTCTCCTCCTTAGTTAGTTGTATCCCTAGCTATTTTATTCTTTTTGTGGCTATAGTGAACCAGATTACAGTCTTGATTTTACTTTCAGCTTGGATGTTGTTGGTGTATAGAAATGCTAATTTTTGTATATTGATTTATATCCCAAAACTTTGCTGAACTTGTTTATCAAATCTATGAGCTTTTGGGCAGAAACTATTCAGTTTTCTAAGTATGAAATCATATTGTGTAAAAACAGAGACAGTTTGACTTTCTCTCTTTCTATTTTGGATAACTTTTATTTCTTTCTCTTGCCTGATTGCTCTGGCTAGGATTTCCAGTATATATTTTATGGGAGTGGTGAGACTGGGCATCCTTGGATTGTTCCTGTTCTCAAGGGGAATGCTTCCAGCTTTTTCACATTCAGTTTGATGTTGGCTGTGGGTTTGTTATAGATGATTGTTGCTATGTTGAGGTATGTTCCTTCAATGCTTAGTTCATTGAGGGTTTTTAATATGAAGGGATGCTAAATTTTATCAAAAGGCTTTTTTAAGTCTATTGAAGTTATCAGGTAGTTTTTGTTTTTAGTTCTGTTTGTGTGATATATCATGTCTATAGACTTATGTGAGTTAAAACAATGTTGAATCTCAGGATAAAGACTACTTAATTTTAGTGGATTAGCTTTTTGATGTGCTGCTGGATTCTGGTTGCAAGTATTTTGTTGAGGATTTTTGCATCAGTGTTCCTCAGGGTTATTGGCCTTAAGTTTTTTTTCTTTTTCTTGTGTCTTTGCCAAGTTTTGGTATCAAGGTGATGTTGGCGTCAATGAATGAATTACAGAGGAGTATCTTCTCAATTTTTTGGAATAGTTTCAGTGTGAATGATACTAGCTCTTTATGTTTTGAAGAATTAAGCTATAAACCCATGTGGTCCTGAGCTTTTTCTGGTCCGTAGGCTTGTTATTACTGATTCAATTTCAGAACTTGTTGTTGGTCTATTCAGGGATTCAGTTTCCTGCTGGTTCGATCATGGAAGGTTGTACATTTTGAGGAATGTATCCACCTCTTCTAGGTTTTCTAGTTTGTGTACAAAGAGGTGCTCATAGTAGCCTCTGAGGGTGTTTTTATTTCTATGGGGTTGATGGTAATGTGCCCTTTGTCATTTATGATTGTGTTTATTTGGTTATTCTGTTTTTCTTTTTCTTTTTTTTTTTTTTTTTTGAGATGGAGTCTTGCTTTGTCTTTTCTTTATTAGTCTAGCTAGTGGTCTATCTATCGTATTAGTCGTTCAAAGAACCAACTACTGGATTCATTGACCTTTCTTATGGTTTTTCTTTCATATCACAATTTCCTTCACTTCAGTTCTGATTTAGGTTATTTCTTTTCTCCTACTAGCTTTGGGGCTGGGTTGCTCTTGTTTCTCCAGTTTCTCTAGTTTTAATGTTAAGTTGGTAATTTGGGATCTTTCTAACTTTTTTTTTTTTTTTTTTGAGAAGGAGTCTCACTCTGCCGCCCAGGCTGGAGTGCAGTGGCGCGATCTCGGCTCACTGCAAGCTCCGCCTCCCGGGTTCACGCCATTCTCCCGCCTCAGCCTCCCAAGTAGCTGGGACTGCAGGAGCCCGCCAAGACGCCCGGCTAAGTTTTTTGTATTTTTAGTAGAGACGGGGTTTCACCATGTTAGCCAGGGTGGTCTCGATCTCCTGATGTCCTGATCCGCCCGCCTTAGCCTCCCAAAGTGCTGGGATTACAGGCGTGAGCCACCGCGCCCGGCCGGGATCTTTCTAACTTTTTGATGTGTGTGTTTAGAGTTAAATGTTTCCCTCTAAACACTGCTTTACCTGTGTCCTAGAGATTCTGGTATGTTGTATCTTTGTTCTCATTAGTTTCAGATAACTTCTTGATTTCTCCCTCAATTTCATTACTTACTGAGAAGTTATTCAGGGGCAGGTTGTTTGATTTCCATGCAACGCAATGGTTTTGAGCAATTTTCTTAGTATTGATTTCTATTTTTGTTGCACTGTGGTCTGAGAGTTTGTTTGGTGTTATTTTAGTTTTTTTTTTTTAATTTTTAGAGAATTGTTTTATGTTTGATTGTGTGGTGGACTTTAGAGTATTTTCTATATGCGAAAAAAGAAGAACGTATGTAATGTGTTGGTTTTGAATAGAGAGTTCTGTAGATGTCTCCTAAGTCCCTTTGGTCAAATATCAAGTTTAGGTCCCAGCTATCTTTGTTAGCTTTCTGCCTATATGATCTGTCTAATATTGTCAGTGTGGTGGTGAAGTCTCCCACTATTATTATGCGGTTATATAAGTCTCTTCATAGGTCTCTAAGAACTTACTTTATGAATCTGGGTGCTCCTGTGTTGGGTGAATATATATTTAGGATATTTAGATCTTACTGTTCAGTTGAACACTTCACTTTTATGTAATGCTCCTCTTTTTGTCTTTTTTGATCATGGCTAAAAGTCTGGTTTTTTTCTAAAATTAGAATATCAACTTCTGCTCTTTTCTGTTTTCTGTTTGGTTGGCAGATTTTTCTTCATCCCTTTACTTTGAGCCTATGGGTATCATTGCATGTGAAATGGATCTCTTGAGTCTTGCTTCTTTATCCAATATGCTACTCTGTGCCTTTTAATTGAAGCATATATCCCATTTACATTCAAGGTTAATATTAACATATGCAGATTTGATCTTGTCATTATGTTGTTAGCTGGTTTTTGTGCAGACTTGATTGTGGGGTTGCTTTATAGTGGCAATGCTCTATGTATGTAAGCGCATTTTTGTGGTGGTCAATAATGGTCTTTCCATATTTAGCACTTCCTTAAGGACCTCTTGTAAGACAGGTTGAATGGTAATGAATTATTTCAAAATCTACCTGTCTGAAAAGGATTATATTTCTTCTTTGATTATTAAGCTTGTATGACTGGATATGAAATTCTTGGGTGGAATTTATTTTTTTAATAAGCTAAATGTAGGGTCTCAATCTCTTCTGGCTTGTAGGGTTTCTACTGAAAGTTCTGCTGTTAGCCTAGAGGGGTTCCTTTTGAAAGTGACCTGCCTCTTTTCTCTAGCTTCACATAACATTTTTTTTTTAAATTTCAAATGTGAAAAATTTCATGCCAATATGTCTTGGGTATGGCCATCTTGAATGGCATCTCTCAGGTGTTGTCTGCATTTCCTAAATTTGAATGTTGGCCTCTCTAGTAAGGTTAGCGAAATTTTCATGGACAATTTCCTAAAAGTCTTTTTTCCAAGTTGCTTGCTTTCTCTCTCTTTCAGAGATGCCAATGTCATAGATTTGGTCTCTTTACGTAATTCCATATTTCTTGAAGGTTTTTCTTTCTTCTTCATTGCTTTTTCTTTATTTTGGTCTGAGTTATTTTGGACAACCGGTCTTCTAGCTCTGAAGTTCCTCAGCTTGGTCAATTCTGCTGTTAATGCTTGCAATTGTGTTATGCAATTCTTGAAGTAAGTTTGTAAGCAGTATCAGATCAGTTTGGTTCTTTCTGAAAAATGACCATTTTCTCTTTCATCTCCTGATCATTTTATTATATTCTTAAAGTCTTTGGATTGAGTTTAGACTTCATCCTGATTCTTGATGAGCTTTTTTCTGTTTATATTATGAATTCTATTTCTATTGCTTCATTCATTTTAATTGTTAAGGACCATTGCTGAGGAACTAGTGTCGTTGCCTGGAGGTGAGAAGACAGTCTGGCTTTGCGAGTTTTCAGAGTTCTTATACTGTTTCTTTCTCATCTTTGTGGCCTGGTGTTCCTTCAGTCTTTTATGTTGTCCTTTGAGTGTGTTTTTTTTTTCTTTTATCTTCTTTGGTGCACTTGGAGGTTTGATTGTGGTATATGGTGGGTTCAGTTGACTGGCCCCATTTCTGAAAGATTTTAGGGGGCCAAGATTCAGCACAGCACTCCTGGAATATGTACTCTAACTCTCGGGGATTGGCACGGAGTCCCAGCTTTGTTATCTGGCCCCTTGAATTTAAAAACATGCTGCACTGGAAGATCCGAGGTGTTTCCAATCTGCTGGCCACAGCAGTCTGATGGGTGGTGATGGCTAAAGGGCTTTGTCACCCACTGGCAGTGGGATCTGTTCTCACTTGCGCATGCCAGCAGCCACAGCAGTGCAGCAGTTGTGCATGTGTGTTGACTGGGTGGGTGGTCACCTGGGAAGCAGAGCTGCAGTGTTCCCGTGTGCTTGCACTGGTGGTGTGGTGGGGGCACGGTGCAGGTGAGGACAGGGTTGCCAGTGTCTGTGCACACTTTGCTGCAGCTGCATGTCAGCACAAGTGAGGCAGAATTTTTAGGGTTTGTTCCCTGTTGGTACCAGCTATGGCAGCATTGCTGGGTCCCCACATGTCATGGAGTAGGGGCTCTTTGGGATGTGATCATCTCGTAGTGGCAGGAGTTGTGCAGAGTGGCGCTTGTGTGCCCACTGGTGAGAGGAAGCTAATTGCATGTGTGTGTATGCAGGCATGGGTAATATCAGTGGGTGATGGCCTTGGGCGAGTGTGTGCCAGCAAGGTGTGGGGGAGGTTGTTGTGGAGGGAGAGTGTGGGTGGCCTGGTGAACATTGGCAGGGGCCACTCTGCTGGAGCTTTCCAATGGTCAAGCGTGGTTTACCAGCCAACGAGTTATGATGAGGGCCCCCAAGAAACACCCTGGTTAGATGTCCTAGGATGCACTGCACATGGAAGCAGCTAGGCTGAGGCCCCAGGAGTGGACAGCAGATGGGGGCGTCCTCAGATCAGACTGGCCCCATCCCATGGGCAAGACCTCTACTGCCCTGTTCAGGTTCAACAGTCATTCCAAAACTAAACCTTCCTAGAGGAGCATGATAAGCCTTGGGGGGATGGGTGTCCCTGCCTGTGCTCCATAGCAGACACTCCTGCACCAAACACTCTGGGCTCCACAAAGGGTGCGGTCCTACCCCTACCACCTAGACAAACAGTTCTTTGTAGCAGCTCAGGTGTCTGTTGGGGTTGTGGAGTCCCCTGATGCCAGGATCCTGGAAGGCTGTGACAAGAGTGAGTCACTCCTTGCCTGTTCAATTCACCCCTTCGTCAGGAATCTCTGGGAGCCAGGAACAAGTCCTGATGCTTGGTAGCCCCATGCAGGGTTCCCAGCTTCCTTCCTCTCTAGATCAGCGACGGTGTCCTCTGTCCATCTTACATGAATATGTCTAGAGTGTACTAGTCTTCCCAATGTCCTGGTCTCCTTTGGACAGCTATTTGTCCTTGCTGCATCTAGTCAGCCATCTTGGCTCCTGGTTTCTCAGGGATCAACACTTTTCATATGACATCACTTTGATGTGAACCTTATATTTGGCTTGAGGTAGTATTTTTCATTTTTCCCCAATGTGAAATTGCTTTTGTGTTTTTCTTCCCTTTCTGTGCTGTATTCGCTGGAAGAAAAGCACTGTGCACAGCCCACTTAAATAGTGGGGATTTATTCTCTACCTCCTTGCCACGGGAGTGTTTTCATAAATTATTTGGAATTTTACATAGTATATTTGATTATTTTCCCATCAATTTTTTATTCAATCATTTATTAATATTAGAATGATTCTGTTAATATTTGTTTTACATTTTAGGTTTTAAGCCAACCTACTTTATTTATGTTGTTCAGAATGCTTGGCCATTGGTGGTGGTGGTCAGGGGTGTCTTTCAGATGTCTTTTATACCATTTTTTATTTTATTTTTAAGAGACAGTGTCTGCTGCTCTGTTGCCAGAGCTGGATCACATTGGCACCATCATGGCTCACTGCAGCCTCGACCTCTGGGCTCAAGTGAATCTCCCGCTGCAGCCTCCCGAATAGCTGAAACTACAGACACATGCCACCATACCCAGGTAATTTGTATATCTTCTGTTGAGATGGGGACTTTCTATGTTGCCCAGGTTTGTCTTGAACTCTTGGCCTCAAACAAACCTCTCATCTCAGCTTTCCAAAGTGCTCAGTATCCTTTTGACATATCATAATCTTCTCCACCCCCACCAGCATCGTGTAATTACTGATGGTACACTATGATCTATGCTTATCTTGTATATTTCCTGACTCAAACCTGGTATCAATCATTTCACCAAGGAGCTCTGGGTCTTTTTGTCATAGAATAGTGTTGGAAATCAAAATATGGGTCACTATGTGTGCTAGTTGCCATTGGCTTCAACTCTACTTTTAACTTATTTGAGTAATTATAGAAAAGTGAGTTTCTTGTAACAGCACAATTGGGTCTTTTTGTTTTTTGGTCCACTCTTACAATCTTTTTATCTTGATTGGTATATTTTGATCATTCACAATATTGATGAAATTGGATTAATAGATCTATTTTTGTAACTGTTGTCTACTTGTGGCATTTGTTCTTTGTTATTTTTCTTTTCCTGACTTGAATAATTTCAGTTGAGCATTTTATGTGATTCTATTTTATCTTCTTTCTTAGTAGATCACATATACGTATTTATTTTTTAATTTTTAGTGGCTACCCTACAGTTGACGGTATAGATTTGTAATCCGTATAAGTCTACTTTCAAATAAAAATACCGTTTCACATATAGTGCAGGGACACTATGACACAGTGTTTCTAATTCTTACCTCCCATCCTTTTGACATTGTACCTTTCATTTTACTTATTCACATTATATGCTTACATAATACATTGTTATTATCACTGCTTTAAGCAAATGTTATTTTTTAGTGGTTAATGGGTCGGTTAATTAATATTTTAAAAAAACATTTATTTTACCTGTATTTATTCCTTCTCTGACAATTTTTATTTCTTCGTACATAATTAGTAGTCTGACTTATGTTAGTTTAGAAAATACAAGAAAAAAGCAAACAATGATGGAAAAGATATTGTGGTAAAATGAATTCTATCCCTCTAAGTAATACTGTTATTTGCTTTTTCTTGTTTGTGTGTGTGTGTGTGTGTGTGTAAAGTATAACAATATTTACATAGAGATAAAGAAAGTAATAATATTCTATATATGCAGAATTCAAAATTTCTTCCCTTAGGAAGCTAACATGATTGGTGAAAGTTCAGAAGAAAATGTAATTTGCTTTGTCAATATTGAATCAGAAAACATTTATTCAGTACCAGCAATATTACTGGTGCTGTCCTGGGGAGTGAGGGTGCAGTTCTTAACACATTCCATCTTTATTTAAGCTTACGACCTCTATACTACTATCTCAAAAATACACAGAGAATAAGTAGAAATGAAAATCAAAACAGGATATTACCACATATATATTCAAAAAATTCAGACTTTTTAATGCAAATTTTTAAATGCTTTTATTAAACAGATCATTTTAGGTCAAAATAGAAATTCAAACTGAAAGTGTTACATTTCTCTAAGCCAGGGATAATGAAAACACAGTGTATTTAGACAAAATTCATTCAGAAAAAAACCTGTAGCTTGAAATCTTAGATCAATATAAAGCAAAATGTAAAAAATGATTTTAAAATTTCATAATTTCAATAACAAACAGAAAAAACAAACCAAAGAAAAGACAAAAGATTTAATGAAGAATGAGGAAGAAATTAAAGACCTAGAAAAAAGTAAAGTGAATACATTATAAAGCTTGTCCTTTGAAAACTCTGCAAAATGGTTCTATCACAAGCTAATCTAGGCAGCCTTAAAGGGGAAGGGTATACAAACATACACATCATTCATAAAAATGAGAAGAGAAAATTAATCAAGAAAATAGAGGAAATTTAAAAAATTATCAGATACTTTGCACAGCTATATGCAAAAAATAGATAATTTTTAGAAAAATATAAATTTCGTAATGTTGAACAAGAGACAAAATGTATATGGGAAAAATATCTAGAATAAATAAATAATATTTTTCAAATACTACTATCCCTAGAACAGGCTTCCTTCTCCATGTGCCTGGCTCATTTATATTTACTAGATTATAATATACACTATCAAAGTTTAAGAGAAGATTTTCTCAGTGCTATTAAGAATTCCAGATCTTGTTGAAAGAGATAGACAGAGAAAGATAAATATTTAAAAGCTTTATAAGAAGTGAATGTGCTATTTATACAAACTCTGTTAACTGGTTCTTAAAAATCTGTTAAGTACATCTCACTTACATGTAGATGAAACAATACAGCATGATATTAAAGTGGGATTTAGTCTGGGAACAAAAGGATAACTCAACATTTGAAAATGTTTTAATATACTTTATCACACTAAGAGATCCCAGGAGGAAAAAAAATCACATAAATATTACCTAATATACTGAAAAGTCACTTGGCAATATCCAAAACTGTTGAGTCATAATTATTACATCAATATAAGTTAATGAAAATTCTTTTAAATCATTATTTCATATATCTATATCTGTAACATATATATGTGTATACATGTATACCCAAATATATATGTATATCTCAAAATCAAGTTTTCTTATCAATAAAGGATTATTTGAGATAGGCTTTCAAAAGTAATGTATTCATGACTATAATGGAAGTGTTAGAGAATGAATGCAATAAACAACTTATAGATATTAAAGTTGCAATTAAAGAATTAGAAAAATATAAAATTATATCTTTCTTTTAGATCATATGAAAATAAAAGTGGAAGTTCTATAAGACCAAATTAAAATGACAAGAAATGTTTTATTAGTGAGATATAAAACAAATATACTAGCATCAATAAACTATATAAATGTTATTTTCACATATATGATTTTTATATATCATATATACATACATATATAGATAAAATATAAACAATAGATTTTACATATAAATATGAATAGACTTTACAAACGTGTGAGTGCACACACATGCACAGATATACACATGCATGCAAGCAAGAACTGGCTTTAAAGTATAAAGGAGATCTATGTTACATCATCAATATTAACAAGAACAAGTAAAAACTACAAAATATATGTAAAATGTATATAAAGAAATGGTCTATAACATAATTTAAAATTAGTCAAATATAAATTAATGAATTAAATTTTAATTTAATTTAATTTAATTATTTCATGAATTTAATTTGAATTCATTCATTTAAATTAATTTAATTTAAATTAAATCTAATTTAATTAATCTCTGTTTTTGTAAGTAGACAAGCTGACACTGACACATGCAGAAGTAAACAAGGAAAACTTTCTAGAAATTTTCTAGCACAAAAAAAATGTTAAGTGGTTGGTGGGAAGTATTAGACCTTCAATAATTAAAACATGGTATAATTTACCAATATTTAAGCCATTATGATATTGAAACATGAACAGAGTACATGTCTATTTCATATAATACAATTAATACATATATTTTTAAATGTATATATTCATAAATAGACAATTTATATAAGACAAAGAAAGTATTTAATATCAGTGAGTTTGTAAAATGACTTCCTAGTAAAAGATATTGAGATAACTGGAAGGTAATTTAGATTCAGAATTTTTCTTTCTACATTATAAGATAAATGTCAAATAGTTAAGAACTTACTTGTAAAACATTAAACCATAAAGTATAAAAAGTATTGCGACATTTTTACAATAATGAAATATGTAATATCTGTTTCAATGTAGAAGCTGTTAAAAACATCACGAGCAAAAAAGAGATAGGTAAAAATAACAAACTAGAAAAATATTCGCAATTCATACTACAAATAAAGGAGTAATATTCCCACATTGCACAGAACACCTACAATTCAGAAGAAACTGACCAACATGCTGATTTAAAAATAATGGGCTGAAGGCACAGGAAAGCAGAAAAAGTAGCAACAGCATTGATATATATGAAAAAGTGGTCAAGTTGCCTCATGGTAAGATAAATGCAAGTAAAACCCAGCAATTCACACCTGTAACACTCTAGGGAGACAGCATTTTAATGCATTCATTGTGTGGGTAGAAAATAGAACAGCATTTATTGAGGAATATCTGGCAGTACCTGACAAAATTATGAATTTTGGAATTCCATTTCAGAAATACAGCAGTATAAATATAGAATAAATCTTATGCAGGCACAATTATTGTAGAAGTGTTTATAATAGAAAAATACAATAAAGATTCCATGAGCTTATTAATAGAAAATGGGTTATAGTCCTCTAAAAGAAAAAAAAGGCAGAAAAAAATGAATATAGGAATTTATTTTTACTAGGAAAAACTCACCAGGATATGTTGATAAACTGAAAGATCAGCTTCTAAATATTATATATAGTGTTCTCCTTTATTCCAAAAGGTATACAGATAAAAATATAATTTCATTTGCTTAAAATATTTGAGAAAAATAAAGAAAATAATAAATAGCATACACATGACAGTGATTTGGCAGAGACAGGAAGAGGGAAAGTCAAGGACATAACTTCTCTGCTTATGCTTCTTTTTATATTACAATGTAAATTGTGCTTATGTTCGAGAAAGCGTATTTTGCATTTTAGAAAAATACTCCAAATAAACAGATGGTCCAACAATGAGAGAGATATTTATGGGAATCTAGTATGATTCAGGTAATGCTTTAAAGGCTTAGGACATGGTGATGAATAATGGGGAGAAAAAAATTGGGTCCTTTGGAACCAGGGCATTATTATAACTCATTTATGGTTTCCCCATGCTACCAGAAATTTTTCTATCAATATTCTTTAATCTTTTTTCTAGAATTGGTAAAGAAAAAAGAAGTAAAGGACCACCTTAAAGCTAGTTACTCAATCTGACAAAATGTTTTGGGGTGCTGAATTTAGTAATTATCTATATGGGTTATTTAATGTAATTTTTTGCTAATCTAGATAAAACAAAGATTGCTATATTTGCTCTTTATTCAAGAATGTTCTCTTTTCCCCTGGTTATTTCTCAGCTTTGCAAATTTGCATTGATAAGAATCAGAATGCTTTCTCAGTGACACATTATGCACCTGACAAAATTCAATGGAGGGTGATGATTCTTAATTTTAATGACAGGCTTTCTACTTTCCATGGACTACGCATAAATCTTTAATTAAGAGTTATGAGGCAACACAGGGAGCACAACAAATCCTCCATTTGGTTTGTGAAATTTAAACTGAGTAAAAAATCTGCTAGTAAAAGAGATGCTCCAAAGAGATAATATAAATATATACTTTAAGTAGGTATAAAAATAGAAATAATGATACAAATTATAAACTGATCAGTATTTAAATGTTTATTTTATTAAATACAGATGACAATCTCAGTCTTTAATAAATTTTAAAAAATTAATGCACTTACTCAAAATATTAATAGCATAGCCTTAAAAAAATTAAGGAAACATGATTCCTAACTTCAGCTAGATTTCGGACAACTGGAATGTGATTATGCACATTGTTCTTTACTTGCAACCCTTAAATGAGTCCTTAAGATATGAGAAACATACAATCGTCTTCTTAGCCTCAAGAAATAATTTTCTTCTTCATAACATTTTTCAATCAGAAAGGTATATGTGTGTAGAGAGGTTGATGTGGTATTTTTTTGTAAATAAACAAGCTGGCCAAAGGAAAAAACAATAGATGTGGCAAAGAAGAGTCAAAGATTTGTTGTTTTAACTTACCATCTTTCATAATCTACATGTCAAATAACATGGACCCAGGACATATGCTTGTTTCACATGACATATGCTTGTTCATTGGGGGGATTTTGAGTAACGGATTATTCAACATGTTAATAGGGCCCAACACATTAGCCTTACATACAAGATATATTATAACACATAAGTAAGCTGTATTAGTCTGTTCTTGCATTGCTATAAAGAACTACTTGAGATGGGGCAATTTATAAAGAAAAGAAGTTTAATTGACTCACAGTTCAAGGCACGTTTTACATGGCTGAAGCAGGAGGAAGAGGCAAAAGGTAAAGTGTTACAGACTTTCAAACAACCAGATCTCAGGAGAACTCACTCACTATTATGAGAACAGCAAGGGAGAAATCCATCCCCATAATCCAATCACCTCCCAGAAGGCTTCTCCTCCAACACTGGGGAATAAAACTTGACATGAGATTTGAGTGGGAAACAAATCTAAACCATATCATCCTGACCCTAGCCCCTCTCAAATCTCATGTCCTTCTCACATTGCAAAATACATTTATCCCTTCTGAACAGTCCTCCAAGTCTTATCCCAGTTCAGCATTAACTCAAAACTCCACAATCCAGAATCTCATCTGAAGCAAGGAAAGTTTCTTCCACCTATGAGCCTGTAAAATCAATAACAAATTACTTCCTTCCAAGATACAATGGGATTACAAGCATTGGGTAAATACACCCATTCCAAAGGAGAGAAATCAGCCAAACAAAATGGATACAGGCTCCATGCAAGTCTGAAAACTAGCAGAGCAGTAATTAAATCTTAAAACTCCAAAATGATCTCCTTTGACTCCATGTTTCACACCCGGCCACAGTGATATAAGGGTGAGATTCCAAACCTTGGGCAGCTCTGCCCCTTGGGCTCTGCAGGGTATAGCTTCCTCAGCTGCTTTTACGGGCTGACATTGACTGCCTGTGGCTTTCCCAGGCACATTATGCAAGCTGATGATGAATCTACCATTCTGGGATCTGGCAGATGGTGGCCTACTTCTGACAGCTCCACTAGTCAGTGCCCCATTGGGGATTCTGTGTGGTGGCTCCATCCCCACAATTCCCCTCTGAACTGCTGAAGTAGGTTCTTAATGAAGGCTCTACCCCTGCAGTAGTCTTCTGCCTGGACATCCAGGCATTTCCATACATCTTCTGAAACCTAAGCAGAGGCTCCCAAGCTTCAACTCTTTCCCTCTCTGCACCTATAGGCTTAGCACCACCTGGAAGCCACCAAGGCTTATTGTTTACATCTTCTGGAGCTTCAGGCTGAGATGTATCTGGGGCCTTTTAGTAATGACTAAAGTTGGTGTGCCTGGGCTGTAGGGCACATGTTCCGGGGCTTCACAGAACAGTGGGGCCCTGGACCCATGAAATCTTTCTTCCTTCCTAGGCCTCCAGGCCTCTAATGGGAGGAGCTGCCATGAAGGTCTCTAAAATGCCCGTTTTCTCCATTATCTTTGTTATCAACATTTGGCTACTTTTTACTTACACAGATTTCAGCATCTGGCTTGAATTCTTCTGCAGAAATTTATTTTTTTCCCTACCACTTTGCCAGACTGCACATATTCCAAACTTTGCACTCTGTGTTGAGGTATGTTTATTCTATAACTAATTTATTGAGAGTTTTTTTCATGAATAGGTCTTGCACTTTATCAAATGCTCTTCATGCTTCTATTGAGATGATCTTACGGCTTTTGTCCTTTATTCTTTTGACATGGTGTATCGTATTTATTTATTTGTGTATATTGAAGAATCCTTGCATCCCTAGAATAAATTATCTTGATCCTGGTATATTGTCTTGTTGATGTGCTGTTGAATTTTGTTTACTAGTATCTTGTTAAGGATGTTTACTTCTATGTTAATCATGGATATTAGCCTTTAGCTTTTGTTGTTTTTGTGTCCTTGTTTAGTTTTGGTATCAGGATAATGCTGGCCTCATAGGATGAATTAGGAAGAATTCCCTCCTCTTCAATATTTTTGAATAGTTTGAGGATTGGTGTTAGTTCTTTAAAAGTTTGATAGAATTCAGAAGTAAAGCCATCAGGTCCTGGGCTTTTTTTTTGTTGGGAAACTTTTTATTACTGACACAAACTTGTTACAACTTATTCATCTATTCAGGTTTGTTATTTCTTCTTGGTTCATTTTTGGCAGGTTGAATGTGTCTAGAAACTTACCCATTTTCTTCAGGCTTTTCGATTTGTTGGCATATGGTTGTTTATAGCCAAGTGTACAGTTTCTGACATTCATAAGCTGTGGTTATGCGTATTATACTGCCAGTCAAAACACTACTTGTAATACAACTGAGAATAAAATTTATATGTACCCATATGGTCTATCTCCCACTTGCATTTTTATCTTCATCTTTTTTTACATTTTCCATGACATTGGTGCCATGTGAAATACTTTCACCTTCTCTTCCTCTTCCCATCAGACTGATTTTACCCTGTAGGCTAGTGTATTGTCATCTTTCAGACCCTGGTTCTAATGTTGCTTCCTGTACCCTTTATCCTGCCCCACTAGCAGAGGATCCTTCAGTTATGAACTTTTAGCACAATACACATTCTTCCTTCATAGAATTTAACACAAATTTATTTGGGTAACAATTTGATTGAGAATGTAGTATTAAGTAAAATACAACACTATAAGTAAAAGAGAAACTGTAACTTAGTTGCCCGTTTTATATCCAAACCAAAACCAGTGCCTGGTACATAGTTGCCTTCAGTAAATATTTGGGAAATATATGGCTGAATTCTTGACAAGCTTTAAATAAATAAATGGTCCCTGTCTTCCTGTATGTGCAACTATGTACTAAAAGACTTACTATGCAAGTGTTTAAAATAAATAATACTTATGTATGTCTTTTAAAATTTGTTTTGAAGAAACATCATCTTAGTGAATAGCTATGATGGAAAATGTGAATTATACTTGATTACACCTTCCTCTTCAAATTCCATACCTAATTGGTCTCCAAGTTCTTTTGATTCTTCTATCTTACATCTTTTGATGTGACCCTCCAAACTCACCCGTAATTATTCATCCTTTGGTGGCTTCATTCATGCCTTAGTTAGGGCAGTGATAATTTTATTTCCTGAAGGTACTCAAGATGCCCCCCCAGTATACCATTTGCAATTTCAACTTTTTAATATTTAGGTCTGAGAGTATAATTTTCTCCTCCTTTTTAGAAGGAAATTCCAGCTTTGGCTGGCAGGAAGGTTTGGAAGCTGATGACCAAAAGGATATTTAATCATGTCTTCATATGCTCTTTGGTCGCCTGAGTATACGACAGGGAAAGAGATAAAAAAAAGAACGGTCTTGAATCTCCCTTCTGTGTATTGCCTATTCTTTCTTTCAAGTGGAACCTGGTAAGGTCATTAGTGTGGCTTTGTTTTTGCAGGAGGATTAATCCTTCTAGGACACACACTAATTGGTCATAAGGAAAAGCAGATATTCTAGTTATCTCATTGATGTTTTTCATGGTGGGTTGTAGGAGAAATAAACCAGAAGTTTACTGATATAAAACAAAGTTACATAAAAGCAGTATGTGGGCCAGGCATAGTGGTTCACGCCTGTAATCCCAGCACTTTGGGAAGCCAAGGTAGGCGGATCACGAGGTCAGGAGATTGAGACCATCCTGGCCAACATGGTGAAACCTCGTCTGTACTAAAAATACACAAATTAGCTGAGTGTGGTAGTGTGTGCCTGTAATCCCAGCTACTCGGGAGGCTGAGGCAGGAGAATCACTTGAACCCAGGAGGCAGAGATTGCAGTGAGCCGAGATTGTGCCACTGGACTCCAGCCTGGCAACTGAGTGAGACTCCATCTAAAAAAAAAAAAAAAAAGCAATATGCAAAGTAAGTTTGCCACACTGTTATTGATTGCACACATTTCTTTAAAGTTCAGCAAGATATTTTCAAACATTATTGAAATTTGAGTTAAAGCTTTTGAATCTTTAGAACTTGAATCTCACATATAAGGTAATAGCAGTTTTGTTTAACACATTAAAAAGCATGGTTACTCTTCATTTGGAAAAATAAAGATAAAATTAGCAAACTAAAAAGTACAAATACCAATTTATTGAAGTATGTCTTTTCATCTACTAAATTGTGCATTAAGAAATAAGATAATTTATCCTTTATTTTTCATCTCCCCAATGATCCTTAAAATAATGCTTTATTAATGCAGGTTTTTACAAAATTGGCATACGGTTTGCACTTAAAGAGACTGATATGAAACCACTATCCTCTAACACTTTATAAAATCCTGGAGAAAGTATGGATTTTCATTTGCTTCAGGTTTTATTCATCTTAAACTTACAACTAACTCTTTTAAAGTATGGTCTATAATTGTAGCTGTATAGATTCCCCCACTGACATGGCAAGAGATAAAAATGTTTTTTTTTTTTTTACAAAGAAACACACACATACATACTTGAAGCAATGAAAGATAACACATTTCTCTTATGCTTGTGATATGGTTTGGATTGGTGTCCCTGCCCAAATCTCATGTCGTATTGTAATCCCGTATGTTGAAGGAGGGACCTGTTGGCAGGTAATTACATCATGGTGGTAAATTCTCTCTTGCTGTCCTTGTGATAATAAGTTCCCATTAGATCTGGTTGTTTAAAAATGGGTAGAACTTGTGCCTTCACCCTCTTCCTCCTGCTCCAGCCATGTAAGACATGCCTCCTTCCTCTTTGCCTTTCACCGTGATTGTAAATTTCCTGAGGCCTCCCAAGCCATGCTTTCTGGACAGCCTGCAGAACCATGAGCCAATTAAACCTCTTTTCTTTATAAATTACCCACAAAGACACAAACTTCATGGCTCAACCAAAAAATCACTCAAGATAATCTATAGACTTAAATTTCCAAATATAAAATTGTAAAAGTTATAGAAGAAAACCTACATGGATTTGGGTTGGTGATAAATTTTTAGATACAATAGCAAAAGCAAGTCCATAAAAGAAAAAAAATTGATGATGTGGACTTTATTAAAATTTGAAATGTCTACTCTGAAACATCCTGCTACGAGAATGAAAAACCAAGCCACAGACTGAGAGAAAATATTTATAAAACAAACCTGAAAGGGATTTATATGCAAAATATACAAAGAAATTCTAATGCTCAGCAAGAAGACAACACAATTAAAAGGTAGACACCTCACTAAAAAAGATAAGACAACAAACAAGCATCCAAAAGAATGCTCATGGCACTTGTCATAGGGAAAAGCAAATTAATGCAACAATGGTATACCACTGAGCATCTACTAATGTGACTAAAACCTTTTTTTAATGTAATAAAAATTACAACAGGAGGCTGGGAACAGTGGCTCATCCCTGTAATCCCATCACTTTGAGAAGCAAAGTTGGGAGGATCACTTGAAACCAGGAGTTCAAGACCAGCCTGGGCAACATGTGAGACCCCCATCTTTACCAAAAATTAAAAAATAAAATAAAATTAACCAGCCCTGGTGGCACACACCTGTAATCCCAGCTGAGGTGGGAGAATTGCTTGATCCTGGAAGGTAGAGGCAGCAGTGAGCAGTGTTCGCACCACTGCACTCAGCCTGGGCTACAGAGCAAGACTCTCTCTCAAAAAAACAAATAAATAAATAAAATTAAAATAAGTTGCAACAGGAACTCTCGTTCAATGCTAGTGGAATGCATAATGATACAGCAACTTCAGAAAACAATATGGCAGTTTTTATTAAAGTTAAACATACTCTCACCATAGAGGCACTCCTAGGTTTTGGGGGGTTTTTTGTTTGGTTTTGTTTTTTGTTTTGTTTTGAGATGGAGTCTCACTCCCAGCTAATTTTTTAATTTTTTGTAGTCGGGATCTCCCTATGTTGCCCAGGCTAGTCTTGAACTCCTGGGCTCAAGTGACCCTCCCACCTCAGCCTCCCATGTAGCTTGGACTTAAGGCACGGACCACAACACCCAGCTAATTAAAAAAACATAATTTGGTAGAGATGGGCCTCAATATGTTGCCCAGGCTAATCTGAAACTCCTGGCCTCAAAGAGTCCTCCCTCCTTGGCCTCCCAAAGTGTTGGAATTACAGGCATAAGTCACTGCATCCCACCTTTGATGTTTTAATCAAGTTATTTTTTGTTGTTGAGCTTTAAGACTTTTTTTATAAGTTTCTGGATATTAACTCCTTATCAGTTATATGATTTGCAAATGTTTTCTCCCGTTCTATATAGGTTGCCTTGTCACTGTTGATTGTTTCCTTTGCTACACAGACGTTAAGTTTGACGTACTCCCATCTATCTAATTTTGCTTTGGTTGCTTATGCTTTTGGTGTCATATCCAGGAAGTAATTGCTCATTCCAATGTTATAAAGATTTTACTTTTTTTCTTCTTGGAGTTCTGTACTTTTAGGTCTTAGATTTCAGTCTTTAATTTATTTTGAGTTAATGATAATAGATAATGCATCATACGGTAGCATTCCATATAATGGAATGATATGGTTTGGATCTGTGTCCCTGTCCAAATCTTATGCTGAAATGTAATCGCCAGTGTTGGAGGTGGGGCCTGGTGGGAGGTGATTGGATCACAGGACAAACTTCTTATGAATGGTTTAGCACCATCCCTCTTTGGAACTGTATAGTGAGATCTGGTTGTTTAAAAGTGTATAGCACCTCCCCGCCTTTCTCTCTTCCTCCTGCTCTGGCCACGTGAAGTGCTGACTCCCCTTTCACCTTCCGCCATGAGTGTAAGTCTCCCAAGAAGCCAAGCAGGAGCCAGCATCATGCTTCCTGTACAGCCTGCCGAACAATAAGCCAATTAAATCTATTTTCATTAGAAATTACAGTCTTAGGTATTTCTTTATAGCAGTGCGAGAACGGACTAATACAGATGCCAATCCCCCAGGCTCTGCATCTCCTTGCAGGAGACTCTGGCATTAGCTGACCTCTGACCCAGGAGACAGCAGGGGCAGCTTCCCTGTGGGACTTGGGTGCCTCTGTTCTGCAAGTCCTCCTGCCCACTGGCCCCTCCCAGGGCCCATGCCTAGCCACTCTGCAAGAGCAGGTGCACACACAGTGCAGCCTCTGCAGCCCAGCCTGAGTGCATCGCTCCACCTGAGTACCTTCCCCGTGACCCAGGAGTACATTGGATTCCCCAGCACAGCGAGAGCCCAACCTCAAGCCATACTTCTTGGTGTCCCCAGGGCTGTGGCACGTAGCTAGGGATACCGGGGGCGGGGGGGGGGAGATCTGTGGCTAGCACTTGAACGGGGGAGGAGCCCCCACTCTCAGAGCACTGAGAGAGGTGAGACATTTGGGACACTGGGCAGCGAGGGAGCGAGGCATGCCTCCCTCCAGAGGGCCAGTCCAGAAAAGGGGCGACCTATGCAGCCTCTGCCCGAGGGAGCCCCGCAGCCCAGAACACCTAACAAAAGAAACGCAGGCAGCCGCCAGTGATCACAGGAGGCTCCCCCAAGGCCCAGGAGCTGGTAAAGGGCTATTGCTCTCCCGTCTCACCGCAAAGCACGCCTGCGAACGCAAAGTACAAAAGAGCCTTGCTACCGGAGATAGCAGCCGTTCCTCTTAAGCACCATCTATTGGATCACAGCCCTAACTACAACACCAAAATTGGCCAGCTAATACAACATCTGTGAAACCAAGCACAATTCACCCACACGTAAGGGTCCTGTACAGAACCCTGGCCCTATGAAGCATCCAGAAACGAAGGCAGCTGACAATACCCAACTTACAGCACAGTTAAAGGAACACCAACCCTCCCAGATGAGAATCAGTGCAAGAACTCTGGCAATTCAAAAAGACGCAGTGTCCCCTTAGAAGACCCAGGCCTGCGGAGGGACGTAAGGAGCAGCCCCGACTCCCGACTCAGTCGCAAACACCGGAGTTGGGGAAAACCAAGTAATAAAACCCTCGAAACTGCGCCTGCGCGCCGGAGGGTTACACGCAATCCCCTCTGGGAGGCGAGGGACCTTCCTCAGGAGCGGGAAGAGCCAGGCCCCTCCCCCACCTCCTGAGCCCAAAACCGGGTTGTGCCCGTGACTGACAGGCAAGGCTCCGCCCTACTCCCCGCCCATTTAGCGCCTCCTGACTGCCGAATGGCGGGCTCGCCTTGGTCTCCGTGCTGATTGGCTGGCAGCTGTACAGCCTGGCACTTCGCCCTCCACCACATCTCACCTCGTGAGGGACTCTGAGAGGACGCCCGGCCAGGGTGAATACCGCGGCAGGAGAGCACGGGAGACTGTGAAGAGCATGGGGAGCCTTTGGCGTTCAGCGTGAAACCCTTGTAAACCCTCATCCCGAGACCTTCAAATTTTAGCTTGGGAGACCCCAGATCCCCTCACCCTGGGAAGCTCCAAATCCTCTCAGCCTCAAGAGACCCCAAATCCTGCCACCTTGAGGGATTTAAAATCCCCTCAGCATGAAACCGCCAAAGTACCTCAGCTTCAGAGACTCCAAATCCCTTCACCCAGGGGAACAGCGAATCTCCTAATGCTTAGAGCACCAAATATTCTGAGCCTGAGAAGCCGCAATTCCCCTCACCCTAAGGCAACCCAAATCCCTCACCCTGAGGAACCCTAAATATCTCACCCACAGACAGACCAAATTTCCCCAACCTCAGATAACCTAAATAGCCTGAAAACTCAATCCCTTCAGCTTCAAGGAGCAAATAACCTCAGTGTCAAAGACCCTAAAACCCCTTAATGAGAGATCCAAATCTCCTTTACCTGAGACCCAGAATTTCCTCAGCCTCAAAGATCCCAAATCCTTTCATCCTGAGGAACCCCAAATCCCCTTAACCTGAGGAATCTCAAATCCTGTCAGCTTGAGCACTCCAAATCTCTTCAGCTTAAAAGACCCCAAATCTCATCCTGAAAAAACCACAGATACTATCAGCCTGAGGGATACCAAAGCTCCTCAGCTCGAGATACCCCAAATTCCCTCAACCTGAGAAACCCCAATTTCTTTAGTCTAAGACATCTCAAATCCCCTCAGCCTGAGGGACCCCAAATCTCAACCTGAGAAATAACTTCCCCTTAGAGATGCAGACTGCTTTACTCCTGGATTTTTCTAGAATCCTCAGGTAGAGGTCCCCAAATCCTGTCTATGCGAAATGTTCATTTTGCCTCGCTGAAACAGAACTCTGCCCCTCAGTCTGACCCAAGTCTCAGCAGTCGGGGGGCCTCAAGGTCTCCTTGGGACTCCTCTGGCTCTCACACCTCAGGACTCCCCTCAAACACCGGTAGCTACAACCCTCCAGGCACCTGTGCCACCCTTCTCCAAATAAGCCTAGCTGCAGGGGAACTAAAAGAACAAAATCCAGCTTACATTAGGTGGTAGCTCATGGCCAGTGGAGGCCTTCCCATCCCATCAGTACCCTCAAATCTCCTTGGGGTGCTCGAGACCTCACCAGGAACCCACATCTTCCTGCTCTGAACACCCAGCCAGATGGAGAAGACAGAGCCTGGTTCTGGGTAGTGCTCAGGGCTGTTGCCCCCTCTCAGCACCTTCTCCTTCCACAGGAGCCTTTGGCCTAGGAGCTGGGAGACTCAGGGCCCTTCTCACACTCAGAATTGGAGCAGGGCCTTCGAGACAGTCCCAGCACCATGAGCCCTGAAAGGTCCCAAGAGGAGAGCCCAGAAGAAGACACAGAGAGAACAGAGCGGAAGCCCATGGTGAGAAGTGGAGGAGGCGAAGCTGGACTCCTAGCAGGAGCTGATCTCTGGAGTGCTGCAGACTCCTGGCCTGTACCCTTGGGGGACCCTATCTGAATGTGCATGGAATGGGGGCAGCTGGTCCTGGCCAGGACATGGGGGAGAAAAGAACACTAGCATCAGCAACTGCTCTGTGTCAGCAGAGAGCTAGGAAAATGCTCAGGGTCTGCTCAGTTAAACGGGACACAATCTGGAGAAGGAGGGAAGATCTTTATGTTTCACAGAGACTCCCAGAGGCCCCAGGCTATGTCCTACACACAGGGTAGAGGAAAAGGACCATCTTGATGTGTACTAGTAAATCACTGATGGAATCTGTTACTTCCTCTAGGTCAAAGATGCCTTCAAAGACATTTCCATATACTTCACCAAGGAAGAATGGGCAGAGATGGGAGACTGGGAGAAAACTCGCTATAGGAATGTGAAAAGGAACTATAATGCACTGATTACTATAGGTAACAGGAAGTGCTGGGAACAGACCAGCCTGGGAGACATAAAACAGGTCTTTGGTCCCTATATTATTTTAGTTCTCAGGTGGCGGCATCTGCCCACAATTCCCTTTTCCATGTAGACAAATCTGGAGGGAAATTTTGTTATTTTGCATCAGTGTGGGGCTGAGTGTGGATATTGACCATGCAGAGGTCACATCTTGACCTTGTTCAAGACTCTCCCAGCTCATCAGACTGAGCAGCACTGGCTTTGTGGTGCTTTCCATTGTCACTGCCCTTTGTTCCTTCTCCCAGCTCTTCCATTTTAGAACAAAATTTTTGCTTCTTTTCAGGTCTCAGAGCCACTCGACCAGCTTTCATGTGTCACCGAAGGCAGGCCATCAAACTCCAGGTGGATGACACAGAAGATTCTGATGAAGAATGGACCCCTAGGCAGCAAGGTAAGAGGGAAGGGAAGTAGGATTTTTTTTTTTTTTTTTTTTGAGATGGAGTTTTGCTCTTTTTGCCCAGGCTGGGGTGCAATGGCGTGATCTTGGCTCACTGCAGTCTCCACCTCCCAGGTTCAAGCGATTCTCCTGCCTCAGCCTCCCAAGTAACTGGGATTACAAGCATCCACCACTACGCCCAGCTAATTTTTTGTAAATTTTTTTTAGTAGAGATGGGGTTTCTCCGTGTTGGTCAAGCTGGTCTCGAACTCCTGACCTCAGGTGATCTACCCATCTTGGCCTTCCAAGGTGCTGGGATTACAGCCATGAGCCACCACACCTGGCCTATTTTTATTTTTTATTTTTTTGAGACCAGGGTCTCCCTCTGTTATCCAGGCTGGAGTACAGTGGTGCAATCTCGGCTCACTGCAGCCTCTGCCTTCCGGGTTAAACAATTCTCCCACCTCAGCTTCTCGAGTAGCTGGGACTACAGATGTGCACCACCATGCCCAGCTAATTTTTGTATTTTTTGTAGAGATGGGGTTTCACCATGTTGGCCAGGCTGGTCTCGAATTCCTGGCCTCAAGTGATCCGCCTGCCTTGGCCTCCCAAAGTGCTGGGATGATGATGATGATGATGATGATTGTTACTATTATTACAGACAAGGTCTCACTCTGTCACCCAGGCTGGAGTGCAGTGGTGCAGTCATAACTCACTGCAGCCTCAAACTCCTGGGCTTAAGCGATCCTCCCACCTCAGCTTCCCAAAGTGCTAGGATTACAGGCATGAGGCACCGTGCATAGCCCCCAGGAAGAATTAGAAGTGACCTCCTGGCCAGGCACCGTGGCTCACACCTGTAATCCCAGCACTTTGGGAGGCCAAGGTGGTCGTATCACTTGAGGTCTGGCATTTGAGACAAGCCTGGCCAATATGGTGAAACCCCGTCTGCACTAAAAATACAGAAAAAAAAAAAAATTAGCCGGGTGTGGTGGTGGGTGCCTATAACCCCAACTACTCAGGAGGCTGAGGCTGGGGAATAGCTTGAACCCGTGAGGCAGAGGTGGCAGTGTGCCTAAATTGTGCCACCACCCTCCAGCCTGGGCAACAGAATGAGAAGACTCCATCTCAGGGCGGGGAAAAATAGTGACCTCCTGAAACCAGCCTGGGTTTAGGTCTCAGCTACATTTCAGAATTTAACAAAGGAAAAAGAATCTTCCCTCAAAAGCATAAATGTTCAACAAACAAGCAAAATGCAAGACAGTATATACAGTAAGAGGTTATTCATATAACGTTGTTTGTTTGTTTGTTTTTTGTTTTTGTTTTTGTTTTTGAGATAGAGTCTCATTCTGTTGCCCAGGCTGGAGTGCAGTGGCACAATATCAGCTCACTGCAACCTCCACCTCCCAAGTTCAAGCGATTTTCCTGTCTCAGTCTCCTGAATAGCTGGGACTACAGGCATGTGCCACCGCGCCAGGCTAATTTTTGTATTTTTGGTGGAGATGGGGTTTTGCCATATTAGCCAGGCTGGTCTTTAACTCCTTACCCACCTCAGTCCACCCGCCTTGGTCTCCCAAAGTGCTGGAATTACAGACATGAGCCACCACACCTGGCCTCATATAAAGTTTTAAAACTTGTAAAATATATATAGTATTTATAGATACAATAATAAGTGGTAAATGTATAAAACCTAAATGTGAATAAGAGTGCCAAATTCAGAACATTTATCATCACAACAAAAGAAGGAAGGGCTGGCAGGTGGCTTCACTGTGGCTTGGTTAGTTTTTTTATATGTTTTTATTTTTGTTTTTAAATTTTGAAATAAACATAAAAAGATCTGAAACAATTGTGACAGAATGTTGACATTGGACTGAATGGTGATGGATGTATAGGTTTTCCAGTACCATTCTCCATTGTTTTCTATATGTTTAAAATTTGTCATTTTTTAAAATTGTTTTTGCTAAACATTGTTAATACATCATAGAACAATGAAAGCAAACTTAATTAAACTGTAAATCCACGAAAAAGCCTTCTAATACCAATCTCATAATAGTTTAGTTATTGATTTAAATTTCTTAGAAGAAGAAATAATATTAAGTAAAGATATATCATTTATGTACATTTAATCATACTATATAATCCTCTTATACCAAAATGAATCTACTTCTTTGTCTCGATTCTGGAGCGAGTTTGAGAGAGCTGTTTAGTTTCCCTGATCTTTCCCATATGTCACTGACCAGAGACAGCATCAGGTAAATAAAATAATGTATCATAATTATAAAATAGAAGTGTGAAGCTCATTTCCTCTTCTACTGCTTGGTTAGGAGAGTTTAGAAGTAAAAAGAGTCAATCTGCCCAAACTAGAGAAAGCAACTTGGATTGGGTCTACGATTTCCCCATCTATGGATTTTAGATTCCTTAGGACCTAAAAATGGTGTAAGAGGTATGAAAGGCCAGTGTTTGCTTTTCTGCCAATGTTTTGACATGAAAAGAATGGCTCTTTAGAGGGAATCTATCTCCCGTGGTTTACCACACATCTATACATCTTTATCTGAACTCAGTTAAAATCCCCAATTTAAGTTAATTTATTTTTTACTGTGATAAGAAATCATATAACATATATTTACTCTTCCAACAATTTTTAAGTGTACAACTTTATTAATTATATGCACATTGTTGTGAAATAGATCCCTAGAACTTTTTATCTTGCATGACTAAAACCCTATACCCATTGAACAATAACACCCCATTTCCTCCTCCCTGCAGCTCCTGGCAACTGCAATTCTGTTTCTATAAATTTGATTACTTTAGATACCTCATATACATGGAATCAGCCATTAAATATTTGTCTTTTTGTGACTGGCTTATTTAATAACTTAGCATAATGTCCCCAAGATTCACCCATGTCATAGCATGTGACAAGATTTTCTTCTTTTTTAAGGCTGAATAATATTCCACTCCATGTATATACCACATTTTTAAAATCCATTCATTTGTCAATGGATATTAGGTTGCTTCACCTCTTGTCTATTGTGAGTAATGCTGTAATAACTATCAGTGTGCAAATATCTCTTTGAGATCCTGTTTTTAATTCTTTTTAATATATTGTATACCCAGAAGTGGAATTTCTGGATCATAAGGTAGTTCTGGTTTTAATTTTTTGCGGAAGTGCTATACTGTATTTTACAGTGTCTGCACCATTTTACATTCCCACTACTATGGTTTGAATGTGTGGAAGTTCATGTATGGGAAACTTAATTGCCATTGTAACAGTATTAAGAGGTGGAGCCTTTAAGAGGTGAATTAGGTAATGATAGCTCCAACCTCATGAATGGATTAATGACACTATCACAGGAGTGGGTTAGTTATTGCAGGAGTGGGTTCCTGATGAAAAGGATGAGTTGGGCCCTTCCCTGTCTTTCTCTCTGTCTCACAAGCACACTTACCCTTCCACCATGTCATGATGCGGTTTGAAGCCCCTTGCAAGATGCCAGGGCCATGCTCTTCAACTTCCCAGCCTCCAGAACCACAAGCCAAATAATTCTTCTCCTTATAAATTACCCACTCTGGGCCAGGCATGGTGGCTCATGCCTGTAATCCTAGCACTTTGGTAGGCCGAGGCAGGTGGATCATGAGGTCAGGAGTTCGAGACCAGCCTGGCCAGCTTGATGAAACCCCATCTCTACTAAAAATACAAAATTAGCCGGGCATGGTGGCATGCACCTATAATCCCAGCTACTCGGTAGGCTGAAGTAGAAGAATCACTTGAACCCGGGAGGCAGAGGTTTCAGTGAGCCGAGATCACACCACTGTACTGCAGCCTGGGCAACAGAACGAGATGCCGTGTCAAAACAAAAACAAAAAAAACCACACACACACATAAATTACCCACTCTGTTACATTCTAGGAAAGCAGCAGAAAACAGACTAAGCCACCTACCAACAATAAGCAAGTGTTCTAAATTTTTCCGCATCTTCGCCAACACTTGCTATTTTCTGTTTTTTTGACAGAGGCTATCATAACAGGATAAGTGACATCTCGCTGTGGTTTTAATTTTCATTTCCCTGATGATTAGTGATGTTAAGCATATTTTTATATGCTTCTTAGCCATTTGCATATCTTCTTTTGAGAAAGGTCTATTCGAGTTTTTTGCCCATTGTATTAGTCAGCCCAGGCTGCCACAAGAAAATACCACACACTGGGTGGCTTAAACAACAGAAATTTATTTTCTGACATTTCTGAAGCCTGGAAGTAAAAAATCAGAGTGCCAGCATGGTTGGGTTCTGGTGAGGGGTCTCTTCCTGACTTGTGGGCAACCTCCATCTCACTGTGTATTTACGTGAATTATTTGTGTTCCCACATCAGGAAGGAGAAGGAATTTCTTCCTCTTCTTATAAAAGCAATAATATCTACTAGAAGATTTTTTTTTTTAGACAGCCTCACGCTGTTGCCCCAGGCTGGAGTTCAGTAGTGCGATCTCAGCTCACTGCAAACTCCACCTCCTGGGTTCAAGCAATTCTCCTGCCTCAGCCCCCCACGTAGCTGGGACTACAGGGGCACACCAGCTAATTTTTGTATTTTCAGTAGAGATGGGGTTTTACCATGTTGACCAGGCTGGTCTCAAACTCCTGGCCTCAAATTATCTGCCCACCTCCTCGGCCTCCCAAAGTGCTGGGATTATAGGCATGAGCCACTGCGCCAGGCCAAAAGCACTAATGTCATCCTAAGGGTCCCACCCTCATGACATCACCTATCCCTAATTACCTACCAGTGGCTCCATCTTTAAATACCATCATATTGAGGTATTAAATATGCTTCTGCATATGAATTTGGGGGAAACAAAATTCAGTCCATAGCACTCATTATTTAATTATTTGTTTTGTTGTTGTTGTATTATAGGAGCTCTTCATATATTCTGAATATTAACTCTTTTTTTTTTTTTTTTTTTGGGACAGAGTTTCGCTCCTGTCGCCCAGGCTGGAGTGCAATGGAGCGATCTCAGCTCACTGCAACCTCCACCTCCCAGGTTCCACCGATTATTCTGCCTCAGCCTCCCGAGTAGCTGGGATTACAGGCACATACCACCACGCCCAGCTAATTTTTTGTATTTTTAGTAGAGGCAGGGTTTCACCATGTTGGCCAGGCTGGTCATGAACTCCTGACCTCAAGTGATCCATCTGCCTCGGCCACCCAAAGTGCTGGGATTACAGGCAAGAGCCACAGCGCCTGGCCTGGATATTAACTCTTTATCTTCTTTTTTTGAGTCAGAGGTCTCACTATGTTGCTCTGGCTGGTCTCGAACTCCTGGGTTCAAGTTATCCTCCCACCTGAGCCTCTGAATAGCTGAACTATAGTCATGTGCCACTGCACTCAGCAACATTAACCCTTTATCAAATATATGGTTTGCATATATATTTTCTTCCACTCTGCAGGATGCCTTCCCACTCTGTTGAATGTTTTCTTTGCTACACAGAAGTTTTTAAATTTGATGTAGTCTTATTTGTCTATTTTTGCTTTTATTGCTTATGCTTTTGGTGTCATATACAAGAAGTTATTGTTCATTTCAATGTCATAAGCTTTTCCTCTGTGTTTTCTTCTTGAGGTTCTGTACTTATAGGTTTTACATTTCAGTCTTTAATCTATTTTGAGTTAATTTTTATATGAGATATGTGGTAAGAGTCTGTCTTCTCTTTTGCATATGTATATCCAATTTTCCCAACACCATTTCTTGCAGACTGTCCTTTCCTCCATTGTGTAGTCTTGGCATCCTTGCTGAAGATCATTTGACCGTATACACAAGGGTTTATTTCTGGCCTCTCTATTCTGTTCCATTGGTCTATATATCTGTCTTTATACCAGTACCACACTTTTCTGATTGCTGTAGCTTTGTAATACGCTTTGAAATCAGGAACTATGAGGCCTTTAACTTTATTCTTCTTTTTCAAGATTGGTTCAGCTATTCTGAGTCCTTAGAGATTCTATATGAATTTTTGGATATTTTTCCATTTCTGAAAATAATGGCATTGGCATTTTGATAGAGATGGCATTGAATCTATAGATCATTTTGATAGTATGAACATGTTAACAATATTAAGTCTTCAAATCCATGAACACAAGATGTCCTTCCATTTATTTGTGTCTCCTTAAATTTCTGTCGGCACCGTTTTGTAGTTTTTAGTGTTCAAGTTTTTTGCCTCCTTGGTTAAGTTTATTTGTAATTATTCTATTCTTTTTGATGCTATTGTGGTTGGGATATTTTTCTTAATTTCCTTTGTGGATTGCTCATTGTTACTAAATAGAAACACAACTGATTTGGGGTGTTGATCTTGTATGGTGAATTCATGTATTATTTTTTTTTTTTTTAGACGGAATCTGGCTCTGTTGCCCAGGCTGGAGTGCAGTGGTGTGATATTGGCTCACCGCAAGCTCCACTTCCCTGGTTCACGCCATTCTCCTGCCTCAGCCTCCCGAGTAGCTGGGACTACAGGCACCCGCCACCATGCCTGGATAATTGTTTGTATTTTTAGTAGAGACGGGGTTTCACCGTGTTAGCCAGGATGGTCTCGATCTCCTGACCTCGTGATCTGCGCACCTCAACCTCCCAAAGTGCTGAGATTACAGGCATGAGCCACCATGCTCGGCCCGAATTCATGTATTACTTCTAACAATTTTTTGGTAAAAATCTTTATAGTTTTCTTTTTTTTATTTTTAAGATGGGGTCTTGCTCTGTTGCCCAGGCTGGAGTGCAGTGGCACGATCTTGGTTCACTGCAACCTCTGCCTCCCAGATTCAAGTGATTCTCCTGCCTCAGCCTCCCAAGTAGCTGGGACTACAGGCGCCCACCACACCTGTAATCCTAGCACTTTGGGAGGCCAAGATGGGCAGATCACGAGGTCAGGAGATCAAGACCATCCTGGCTAACATGGTGAAACCCTGTCTCTACTAAAAATAAAAAATTTAAAAATTTAAAAAATTAGCTGGGCATGGTGGTGGGCGCCTGTAGTCCTAGCTACTCAGGAGGCTGAGGCAGGAGAATGGCATGAACCCACGAGGCGGAGCTTGCAGTGAGCCAAGATTGCACCACTGCACTCCAGCCTGGGCGACAGAGCGAGACTCCGTCTCAAAAAAAAAAAAGGTTGGGGGGGCTTTTCTTTTATGACCTTTTTATGTTAAAGTGATTTCCTTCTATTCCTAGTTTGTTCAGTGTGTTTGTCGTGAAAGGTCAATTTACATTTTAAAAATTAATGTAATAGATACCTTATTAGGTATACCTTAATAGACAGGATGAAACAAAGATGAAGTTTTATCTATTTTTTTAAGTCTTAAGAAAATTAGCAATGCCTCTAATAGAAACATAGGCCTTAATGATACTTCAGAAAACATTTCCAAATCGCCTTTGGATAATACTTGGAATCATCACTCTCTGATTCAGAATTCTCTGTCTCTAATGAGAAACTCCAGAGTTAGGCCCGGCATGGTGGCTCACGCCTGTAATCTCAGCACTTTGGGAGGCGGAGGCAGGTGGATCACCTGAGGTCAGGAGTTTGAGACCAGCATCGCCAACATGGAGAAACCCTGTCTCTACTAAAAATACAAAAATTAGCCGGGTGTGGTGGCGTACACCTGTAGTTCCCAACAACTCGCAAGGCTGAGGCAGGAGAATCGCTTGAATCCGGGAGAGGGAGGTTGCAGTGAGTGGAGATTGAGCCACTGCACTCCAGCCTGGGCGACAGAGGGAGACTCCGTCTCAAAAATAAAAAATAAAAATAAAAAATAGAAGAGAGAATCTCTAGTGTTTGGAAACATTTACCAACCAAACCACTGATTTCTCATCACCTTTTAGTCAAACCTCCTTGGATGGCCTTAAGAGTGGAACAGCGTAAACACCAGAAGGTAAGTATTTCCCAAATCCTATTGACAAGAAACCTTCCTCATGGATCCAAACACAGGTAAGAGGAGGAGAATGTACAGACTATCATAGGAACTAATGCCTTCTTTTCCTGATCTCTTTAGCACAGTGTCTGACATCATCATTATTTTAAGAGTTAATAAGAACAGCAACAATAATTGCTACCATGGTGTTATTTTCTCAGTATTTTCAGACTTTATTTTAAGCATTTTACATGAATAAACTTTACATATAGTTCCTATTCAACTTTATATATAGTACCTATTAAGTAGATGTTGTAACTATAGCCATTTTACAGATGAGAAAACTGAGGTATAAAAATGTTCAGTTATATCCCTGGGTTCACATTCAATGTTGGTGCAGTCTAATCCAAAACTCCTTTCTAAAGCACTTACAAGATCATTAACACAAGATCATTAAAAGTTTCATAGTTTTATAAAGTTTATGCTGTCTTACCCATATGTGTTACATCATTCGTCCAACTGACTTTTCAACCTCAGTTTTTCTCTGTTATGGTAAAGTGAGATTTGCACTAAAACACTCTGATTAAGGGAAGCTTCCAGGTAAATACACAGTTCATACTGTGTTTGGTCCCAGAAGGAGATAGGGTCCCTACCCTCATAAGGGACCCATTCTGATCAGAGGAAACAGCTTCCAGCCCTGAGGAGTTTCAGGTTTGAAGACTGAGAAACAACAAATAAGAAAATGGTTTAGGACTTCATATAGGTTACATCCTATTAAGTAAAAATATATTCTTCTGGAACTGATTTCAAATGCTCATTCCTACAGAAGGCAGTAACAGCTCCTTCCTCTGGGCTCCAATTAGGGAACTGTCATGTTGTTTGGAATTATTTGTTTAGCCTGCCTGCTGCCTCTTCATTGTGAGCTCTTCAGGAGTCTGGTCCATATCTGATTCTTCTCAGAACTCCCAAGCCCAGATCAGGGCCTCTGAGAGCCTCCTTAGTGTTTTCTGAATGACTGATTCCAAGTTTATGAATTAAACGATAAGTAACAGGGTCAAGGAATGCTGAAAATATCTTTGAGTTAGATTTCAACTGTAGAGATGTTATCAGGACTATGAGATAATTTTCATTTGTTTGTTATTTTTCTGGGTGGTAGGGGGGTGATTTGAGACAGAGTCTGGCTCTTTCGCCCAGGCTGGAGTGCAATGACTCAATCTCGGCTTACTGCAGCCTCCATCTCCTAGATTAGTGCGATCCTCCTGCCTCAGCCTCCTGAGTAGCTGGGACCATAGGCATGCACCACCATGCCCGGCTCATTTTTACATTTTTTGTAGAGACAGGGTTTTGCCATGTAGCTCAGGCTGGTCTTGAACTTCTGGGCTCAAGCCATCCTCCCACCTTGGCCTCCCAAAGTGCTGGGATTACAGATCTGAACCATTGCACCCAGTCTGTGAGAAAAATTATTTTTTCTTTTCTTTTTTTGAGACAGAGTTTCACTCTTGTCACCCAGGCTGGAGTGCAGTGGCGTGATCTCGGCTCACTTTAACCTCCACCTCCTGGGTTCAAGTTGTTCTCCTGCCTCAGCCTCCCAAGTAGCTGGGATTACAGGCACCTGCCACCACACCTGGCTAGTTTTTTGTATTTTTTGTAGATACGGGGTTGGCTAGACTGGTCTGAAACTCCTGACCTCAGGTGATCCACCTGCCTTGGCCTCCCAAAGTGCTGGGATTACAGGTGTGAGCCACTGCACCTGGTGAGAAAAATTATTAATCTCACATTCATACTGTAGTAAGTAGTTCAAAAAACACTTTGGTGAACATTATTATCTTTCATGTTCACTACAATATTAAGAATTAGCGCCAGGGGCAGTGGCTTACACCTGTAATCCCAGCACTTTGAGAGGTGGAGGTGGGCAGATCACCCAAAGTCAGGAGTTCGAGACCAGCCTGGCCAACATGGTGAAACCCCATCTCTACTAAAACTACAAAAATCAGCTGGGCATGGTGGTGGACACCTGTAATCCCAACTACTCGGGAGGCTGAAGCAGGAGAATTGCTTGAACCTGGGAGGTGGAGGCTGCAGTGAGCTGAGATCGTGCCACTGCACTAGAGCTTAGGCAACAAAGTGAGACTCCCTCTCAAAAAAAAAAAAGAATTAGCATGGTCTGAGTGCGGGGGCTCATGCCTATAATCCCAGCACTTTGGGAGGTTGAGGTGGGTGGATCACTTGAGGTGAGGAGTTCGAGACCATCCTGGCCAACCTAGTGAAACCCCATCTCTAATAAATATACAAAAATTAGCTGGGTATGGTGGCACATGCCTGTAATCCTAGCTTCTCGGGAGGCTGAGGTAGAAGAATCTCTTGAACTTGGGAGGTGGAGGCTGCAGTGAGCTGATATCGTGCCACTGCACTTCAGCCTAGGCAACAGAGCGAGACTCCTTCTAAAAACAAACAAACAAACAAACAAACAAAAAACATGTATGCCAATTTCTGGATCAGGAAACTAAAGAGAATTAGCTAACAATACACCCCTATTCAAGCAGACAAGCAGAATTGGTACAGGAACTAATTAATCTAATTCCAAAGCCAAATATTCTTTCCAGGATATGGCAACATGCAACTTTGACATCATTTTCTTGGTTGTCTAGATATATTTTTGCCAATTGTCTCTTTGTTCTGTTCCCAATCTTACTGCTCTATTACCTCATTTTCCAGATGTGCTTTGTCCCTCTGTGCTTTTCTACATTTCCCCTTCCATCAAAAGTCTACTAGTTTATGGAAGATTCCCTCCTTCTCTTTGTAAGCCCTTACCCCCTTCTTTCACAGATCTTGTTGATTCTCCAGCTAGTCTTCCCAAGTATTCCTCCTCCTTCCCTTTGACTTACACAGAACATTTTAGAGAAAGTTGAAAGAAAGAGCCTTAAGACATGGGTTAGAGTCCCAGATTCACTACTCACTTAGACCTTCTCTTTTCCCTCTAGTATTTAGACACTCTAGGTATTTTCAAGGTTTGAACATTAACTAGAGTCATGCATATGAAAACATGTTGCAAGCCGTAAAGAACTAAAGAAATTCATGTTGTCTTTTAATATGTGACTCTCACATTAAAGGGAATGCCCAAGGCATCATTCAGTAATGAATCTAGTTTGAAAGAATTGTCAAGAACAGCAAATTTACTGAATGCAAGTGGCTCAGAGCAGGCTCAGAAACCAGTGTCCCCTCCTGGAGAAGCAAGTACCTCTGGACAGCACTCAAGACTAAAACTGGGTAAGAAAAAATATTTGGGGGGGACTTTAGTCCCTCTATGTCCTCTAGAAAGGTTGATGAGTATGGTCTACCTATGTGGGGTGGACTTTGCATAGGCCTGGGCTTAAGCTGGACTCAACTGTGAGACCAGAAGGTAGATGCAGTATTTTGTTAAAATTATTTATTTATTTGTTCACTGAGACAGAGTCTCAACTCTGTTGCCCAGGCTGGAGTGCAGTGGCGCAATCTCGGTTCACTGCAACCTCTGCCTCCATGAAAATAGATGTTTTCTTGCCTCAGTCACCCGAGTAGCTGGGATTATAGGCGTGCGCCACTGTGCCCGGCTGATTTTTGTATTTTTAGTAGAGACAGGGTTTCACCTTGTTGACCAGGCTGGTCTCAAACTCCTGGCCTCAAGAGATCTGCTCACTTCAGCCTCCCAAAATGCTGGGATTACAGACTTGAGCCACCATGCCCAGCCTTGGATACAGTATTGAATAGCATGTAAGAACATTAACTTTGAAGTCATTCACTTGGGTTATAATCTACATAGAAGCACTGGGGCCTTGGGCAAATCTTATAAATTCTCTGAGCTCCTGAATGGTAATCTGTAAAATGAGACCAAGTATATATAGACCAAGTATATTGTTTGAAAGCATTAAATTAAATATAAATGAACCGATACATGCAAGGTGTCCAATAAGTACCTCTCTGATAATAGATATTCTTTTGTGCATTTCTACATTTCCTCTTCCATCACATGTCTACTAGTTTGTAGAAGATCCCCTATAGAGATCATACTTTATCTTAGTGTTGTATGTCCAGGCCTTTGTTCAATGCCTAAGATGTAATGTGACCTCAAGAAATATCTTCCAAATGAATAAATGCATGAATGAACCATTTTGTAAGTAGGAATGTTGGGAAGTTAATGGTATAATGAGAACAGCCAGAAACTAATATTAAATAGGCATCTGCAGTCAGTGTGGGTATGGGGTCTAAGTCTCTCTGAAGCAGTAGTTAAAGAGGGGGACACTAGAGTATGTAGAAAGGTAGATGCTAATTTGATGGTAGATTTCACATTTTCTTATGAAACAAGGACAAACACCCCAGATTCCCAATTTTACCCATCTACTCTTCTCCAACCTAGAACTCAGGAAGAAGGAGACTGAAGGAAAAATGTATAGCCTGAGAGAAAGAAAGGGTCATGCATACAAAGAGGTCAGCGAGCCGCAGGATGATGATTACCTCTGTAAGTGACACTTTTGGCCACTCACACAGCTTGCTGTTATGTCCTGGTGCAATAATTTCATCATTTGGCCCACAAATCATTCCCTTACTCTAATGAATTAGAGTACAGGATTAGGGCTAAATAATGTGAATGCCAAGCTCTTTCTGAAGCTCTTATATCAAGGAACATGCATTACAACTTTCCTAATCTCTGCTTCCCTCACTTCCAGATTGTGAGATGTGTCAGAACTTCTTCATTGACAGCTGTGCTGCCCATGGGCCCCCTACATTTGTAAAGGACAGTGCAGTGGACAAGCGGCACCCCAACCGTTCAGCCCTCAGTCTGCCCCCAGGGCTGAGAATTGGGCCATCAGGCATCCCTCAGGCTGGGCTTGGAGTATGGAATGAGGCATCTGATCTGCCGCTGGGTCTGCACTTTGGCCCCTATAAGGGCCGAATTACAGAAGACGAAGAGGCGGCCAACAATGGATACTCCTGGCTGGTAAGAAGAGCCTGCCATTTCCCCTGTTCTGTCTTCCCACATCCCTTCTGTGCCTTTGGTGGGACATAATCTTCTACATGTTAGTATATAGGTAAGGATAACATGGTTAGCTCTGTGTACTCAAGGGTCTTTGCATGAACGTGGAACTCCTATTTAGAGATCAGAGGTTACATGGGAGCAGAGTGGTACAAAGACAAAGAAGTGCATGCTCCCTGTGGAGCTTCTGCTCTGATTGGACAAACCAACTCAGATGTGTAGATAGATGATGACTAAGGTACATACCATGTGGTCTCAATTGGCAGCTGAAGCTATGCAGGCCCAAAGGCCATTGATGACAGTGGAGTAAAATAATTCTTCTGATTTTTACCCTCTAAAAAGCCTTTGCCTTATTTTTCTGAAACTCAGATCACCAAGGGGAGAAACTGCTATGAGTATGTGGACGGAAAAGATAAATCCTGGGCCAACTGGATGAGGTAAGGCCAGTAGCTCTCTGAGTTTCAGAGAGAACCTTCATCTCTCACAAAGCTGGATTTCCTTCCTTATCATTATGCCTCCCTCAATGATTTTCACATTGCCTATTTCTATTTTTCTCCATATAATGCTGTTTTATACTATCAACATTTAGAAATAAAAAATAAAAATATAGATATTATGATTTATTGGTATCAAAACATAAATATGTATGCTAGACAAAATTGAGGCACCAAGATAAACCTTGAGAAGCCTAGATTCACGGGGGACTCTGAATTCATGCTTTAATTTATGTAATCCACGTTTATTAAGCACTTTGTATGTTCCAGGTTAGGAAGTGAGGTTCACTACTTGAACAGAAGTGAGCTGCAGGATGACTCAGCCCCTTTCCACAATGGGCTCTCGTTCTATCAGAGAATAGAAAAATGAATCAACTATTACTGTTCTATGTTATTGGGCCGAGAGAAAGAGACTTCTAAGTTTCTCTGGGATTCTGGGGAAGTCAGGTGAATGGCACCTGAATGAACTGTAGGGTGATTAGAGGAAGGCCTGTCAAAGAAAGATGGACTTGGGCTGAGTATAGAATGATGTGCACTAATCTAGAAGCAGAGTACATGATCAAGCACCAAGTTCTGTGGTATAAAACAGAATTAATTTAGAGTTTAAAGAAGCTAGAAGTCAATGTGTTTTATGGCCAGTCAAGGTGGAGGTAAGTCTGGAGTTGGGCTTTGAAAAAATGGTTGATTAGGCATGGCAGGGAAACATTCTAGGCAGGATGAACACTGTAGTCAGAAGTGCAAGTTCATATGACATTGTGAAAGAGATTTAGGAATGAGCAGAAGGTTCCCGGAGGAGTGGTGGGGGAGTGGTCAGCACTAGACCATGGAGGCCTAGACCAGCAGGTGATGGGCCAGACCTGGATCTGACAGATACTGGGAACTCACTGCCTCTTTTCTTTCCCTTTGCCTGCCTTGACCCCAGGTATGTGAACTGTGCCCGGGATGATGAAGAGCAGAACCTGGTGGCCTTCCAGTACCACAGGCAGATCTTCTATAGAACCTGCCGAGTCATTAGGCCAGGCTGTGAACTGCTGGTCTGGTATGGGGATGAATATGGCCAGGAACTGGGCATCAAGTGGGGCAGCAAGTGGAAGAAAGAGCTCATGGCAGGGAGAGGTAGGCATCACTATTACTCTTTTAAAAGGACAGGAAAGAAAGAATTATCCTAGAGAATTTTCATGGTTTAACTCTTAAGTACAGTAAAATGCCATCTAAAGTCAGTAAGATTTCAAATCAGTGGCTTCCAAAATTAAACATTCACGTTATATACCTTTGCCTCTTTGGAACAATTTTTATATTTTTAAATCTTTGTTCTGATTTTATATTCTAAGTACTTCATGCACAAAGTATATAACAGCATATAGTGCTGAAAGACTTAAAGAGAAAAATCAAGTTCTCAAATACCTACCAGCTCTCCCAACAAGGTAGTTTCTTCTGGCATTTCCTTGATATTTCCTAATGATATGCATGTGTTGTTATTCATTCATTAATTACCTCAATTAGCTGTCATGTGAATTCCTACTCAGTGCCAGACCATGTTGCAGGAAGTGTAAATACAGATTGATCAAGACAATCAGAAAAACTGCTCTTGACATGTGAATTAGGGAACCATATGATTACATACAGACATACGTGTAATATCAGACAGTGATTAGTGCTTTGAAGAAAATGAATCCAGAAAGAATACCTGGGGATCCCTGTGAGGTGAGAGTAGAGTGTTGCAGGGGATTGTCAGGGAAGATTTCTCTTAGGAGACAGCATTTGAGAAGTGCAAGTGCCTGTGGGCCAAGGGTTCCAGGCACAGGGCGCAGCTAGTGCAATGGTCCTAAGGCCAGAAAGAGTTCAGCTTTGGTTCATTTTTGGAAAATAGGCTGCAGTGGGTCATCCCCTCAGAGCTGCTCCGGTTTCCAGATGAGAGAGAATGGTTGGCAGGATGAAGGTGGGGAGCACAGAGGTAAGTCTGAGTAGGGATATATTTTGAAACAAGACTTCCTATTGTATTTGAAATGGGCTCAGACTGAATGAAATATGTCAAAAATGAATACTTGATGGGCAGCCTGAGAGAGAACATATTCTCATTTCATGATTTGTGGAATCTGAAATGGAATCCATGCACCTAGTTGGGGTAGCAGGACCCAGAGTCCTTTAGTCAGTGGGACCTGGACCACTCTGTGTTGGCCAACCTGAATCCCACTTCCTGATGGAGAACCAGGCACATAACAGTCCTCAATTAAATATGTCCTTTTGAATGAGGAGACTCAAATTCAGATTTGCTCGCACATCTTCTCTTTAACCACATTTGTGGATCTCCAGACTGAGGGCTGTTAATAGATCCTTTTCCCCTCTTAGGAAGTCACTAAGGACAATCTCACCTAAGTCATCAAGAGTGTTATTTCTCAATAGAATAAAATAGCTGAAGACCTCATGTCAGCAAAAGTGCCCAGGGACCAGGGAGGGAGGATGTGGCAGAGGGTGATCAGGGAAGGCTTTATAGGACTTGGAAAATACCTGCAATGTGGGGAAAAGGTCACTGCAGTTCCATCTATGTAAGGAGTGACACTGCCCTGATGCTGGTTGAGGTTACCTAGTCTGGCAGATATGTAGAAAAGGCCCAAGATGTGGGATTTCTGGATTTTTTAAGATGTAGTGAATAAAAGTGGAATGGAAAAATGGACTGTAAAGGTCCATCCAGCACTTGGTGGGAAACAGCTTGCATTGTTAACATATGAAGAATGATTGTTTCTTCATTTGATCTTCATACCTGCATATGTGGTAAGGCCTGAACAAAACATCTACCCTGACCAAAAACTTCCTCTTTCAGAACCAAAGCCAGAGATCCATCCATGTCCCTCATGCTGTCTGGCCTTTTCAAGTCAGAAATTTCTCAGTCAACATGTAGAACGCAATCACTCCTCTCAGAACTTCCCAGGACCATCTGCAAGAAAACTCCTCCAACCAGAGAATCCCTGCCCAGGGGATCAGAATCAGGAGCAGCAATATCCTGATCCACGCAGCCGTAATGACAAAACCAAAGGTCAAGAGATCAAAGAAAGGTCCAAACTCTTGAATAAAAGGACATGGCAGAGGGAGATTTCAAGGGCCTTTTCTAGCCCACCCAAAGGACAAATGGGGAGCTGTAGAGTGGGAAAAAGAATAATGGAAGAAGAGTCCAGAACAGGCCAGAAAGTGAATCCAGGGAACACAGGCAAATTATTTGTGGGGGTAGGAATCTCAAGAATTGCAAAAGTCAAGTATGGAGAGTGTGGGCAAGGTTTCAGTGTTAAATCAGATGTTATTACACACCAAAGGACACATACAGGGGAGAAGCCCTATGTCTGCAGGGAGTGTGGGCGGGGCTTTAGCTGGAAGTCACACCTCCTCAGTCACCAGAGGACACACACAGGGGAGAAGCCCTACGTATGCAGGGAGTGTGGGCGGGGCTTTAGCGTTAAGTCAAGCCTCCTCAGTCACCAGAGGACACACACAGGGGAGAAGCCCTATGTCTGCAGGGAGTGTGGGCGGGGCTTTAGCGTTAAGTCAAGCCTCCTCAGTCACCAGAGGACACACACAGGGGAGAAGCCCTATGTCTGCAGGGAGTGTGGGCGGGGCTTTAGCGTTAAGTCAAGCCTCCTCAGTCACCAGAGGACACACACAGGGGAGAAGCCCTATGTCTGCAGGGAGTGTGAGCGGGGCTTTAGCCAGCAGTCACACCTCCTCAGACACCAGAGGACACACACAGGGGAGAAGCCCTATGTCTGCAGGGAGTGTGGGCGGGGCTTTAGCCGGCAGTCAGCCCTCCTCATTCACCAGAGGACACACACAGGGGAGAAGCCCTAGGTCTGCAGGGAGGATGAGTAAGTCATTAGTAATAAAACCTCATCTCAATAGCCACAAGAAGACAAATGTGGTCACCACACACTTGCACACCCCAGCTGTGAGGTGGCTTCAGCGGAAGTCTGCTGACCCCTTATATTCACCGAGAGTATAAAGAGATCGGAAATAACTAATTAAACAAATCCGCCACTTTCATGACTAGAGATGAGGAAGAACAGGGGATAGTTCTGTAAGTGTTCGGGGGACATCAGCATGTGTGGTTCTTTCCCGCACCGATCCCCTCCATTTTTTGTTTGTTTTTTGCTCCTGTTCTAATAAATTTTGTCTCCATACAAATCTGAACCCCAAGTGTGTACCTCATTATTCCCTTATCACTGAAGGCAAGAAGAGTCCAGAAGGGCCACAGAGAACTCATGTGTTCAGCTCAAGACTCCACAGGAATTCAACCCCCAGAAAGACATAAACTTGGAGTCCGTCTGGTTTAATTATTGGAGAATCAATTCCCAAGTCCAGGAAGAGAAATGTAAGATTCTAGAAAGTCGCAGCAGGAAAGGGAGTTCCCTGGTCTCCTGGGAAGTGTGGCCTCTTCTCCTAATGGACCCCTCTCCTCTGCTGCCATACTCTCCCTTGGCTCCCCAGTCTCCTCTCCTGATCTCCTCCAATCTCTGTAGCCCAAGATGTGAAAGCCAGACAAGAACACGCGTGTGTGTATATATGTGTTCGGGTGTGGGGGTATGTGCCCTCCGTGTAGGTAACTGTGTGAGTGTGGGGGGTTTCAAGTGTGTGTTAGGAACAACGCTCAAAATCCTAAGGAAATTGAACACTCGAACAAAGGATTCTTAGCAAAGCAATTTTACTTCTGTGCAGAGGGGTGCCTCCTTGGCCAGTCGCCATGACAGCACACCTGAACAAAGAGGCAGGAGAGCCTTTATTCCTGACACAAGTCCTGCCCCTGTACCTTTTTCCATTGGCTGGGGTCGGGTCGTACAATCTAAACTAATCCCAGTTGGCTAAAGATTTGATTTTTTTAGATAAGGTGGGCAAGTTAAAAAAAAAAATGGAGACGAAGGGGAAGGGGTGTCTGTAATGAGCTAGGAAGTTAGTCCTCTTTCCAAATAAGGAAAGGAATGTGAGCTGGTGGTACTCATAACGCCTAGTACTGTGGTGTGCCTGGGCATCTAACAAAGGCAGAAAGGAAAAGAGAAGAAAAAGGAGAAAGGAGGGGGGGTACTATGAATTAAAGAATAAAAGATTGATCAGATTATTTGAAGAGAAACCTCATCATATCCCACAGGTGTGTGTGCATGTGTGTGTATCTGCACACGTATGTGCAGGTACTTGTGTGTGCATGTGTGTGTCCAGTTGAGGGCACCAATCAGAGAAGGAATGCCCCTGCTTCTTCCAGGGGAATCCTAGATCCTCATTCTCTTTCCACAGAGCAACAAAAATGTAAAAACAAACACCTTACTCTTTTTTAACAAAAGATTATGAAAATAAATAAAGGGATTTTTTTTTTTTAAAAAATTAAGATCCACACTGTCTGTCAAGACCCAGCCAAGCTCGAGGAGGGAAGACAGACCATCCCTGCAGGCCTAGGAAGAAGCCTTCCTGTCCTCCTGGAAGGGCTTCGGAATCAAGCCTCCGTATACATCCCAGCAGACACATGACTGAAATGTGCTGAAGTTTCCCTCAGAAGAAAGTTGAACAGGGGTGGTGCAGAGAAGCAGGAAGTGCCCCAGATACACGGGCCATCAGCTTTGCTGCCTTGAACAAGCTCAGCCTTTGATTCTGAATCTGATTCTTGAGGTGAGAGAAGGGTTCTCAGACCAAAATGTCCCCAGGGCATGTAGAGTCAAGAGGGGAAATGGAGTGCTCAAAATCGAGTCAGTTCCCCGCTTTGAACAATCTAAGTCCCTTTTCTCATTCAGTTAAAGCCAGCAGAATCCTCAGTTGGGACTTGGTAGTAGGTGGTATCTGCTAGATGGTACTAGCCATCAGGCATTTAATGAGAGGACATTTCTATGAAAATAAACAAAAACAAAGGCTAATAGTTGGAAACTCAGTTTCTGAGTCCACAGGGCAGTCAGTGGAGAGGATTTCTAGATGCCTTTAAACAATTGCCCCCAGGCGTAGGTGTAGAGATCATGATTGAAGTCCCACACTTATGTCACTCTGGGCCCGATAAAATTTGCACACCTCCCATAGCTCAGACTGCTCTGAGCTATTTTTCTTTTCTTGTCTTCTTTTACAATCTAGAACATGTAAAGGATTGTCCTACATATCAGCTAGTTCAGAGGCATTTCAAGTGAAGCAGCTTCAGATCTATATTTAACTATCATTATAGTTAAATATAATGATATTTTCTGTTCCACTGCAGTGATCTAAGCCATGACTATGTTCCCGGATCAAACCGAGGGTCGGGCTGCTTGTTCTCACAGCCCAATAACGAGATGCAGATGAACGGGGAGAGAATGGGGAAAAGCTTAAAAGCCTTTCCTCTGAGAAATGAAGTAAGATTAGGATACCTAATATCACAACAGTTATTCACCACGGTACTGAAAATTTTAGACAAAGCAATTAGGCAATATAAATAAATAAATGGCATACATATTGAAAAATAAGAAGTCAAATTATTTCTATTTGCATATGATATAATCTTATATACATAGAAAAGCCTAAAGACTCTACCAAAAAACAACAAAAAAATCCTCTTAAAACTGAGAAATAAATTCAGTAAAATTGCAGGATACAGTATCAGTACACACAAATCTTCAGTACTCCTATATTCCAATAACAAACTACCAGAAAAATAAATCAAAAAAGTGATCTCATTTATAGTAGCTATGAAAAAAATACTTAGGAATAAATTGAACTGAGGAGGTGAATGAAAATCTCTACAATAAAACTCAAAACCACCAATGAAAAAAATTGAAGAGAACCCCTAAAATAAAAAGGCATATCATGCTTATGAATTGGAAGAATTACATTGTTAAGATAATCATACTACACAAAGCAATCTACAAGGTCAGCAGAATCTCTCTTAAAATACCAATGACATTCCTTACAGAGGTAGAAAAAAATAGCCCTAAAATTTATATGGAATCAAAAAAGACTCAGAATAGACAAAGCAATCCTGAGCAAAACAGCAAAGCAGGAGACATTACACTACTTCACCTCAAAATATATACAAAGCTATCTTAACCAAAACAGCATGGTATTGGTATACAAACAGATGCACAGACCCATGAAACAGAGCAGAGTACTCAGAAATAAATTCAGGTATTTAGGGGCAATTGATTTTTGACAAATTTGCCAAAAGTATGCATTGAGAAAAATACATTCTTCAATAAATTATGTGGGCAAAACTAAATATCAATATGCAGAAGAATAAACTAACTTCTTATCTCTCACTGTATACATAAATCAACTCAAAATGAATTAAATACTTAAATTTATGACCTGAAACTATAAAAATACTTCTATGGGGGAAATGCTTCAGGACATCAGTCTAGGCAAATATTTCATGCATAAGTCTTTGAAAGTACAAACAACAGAAACACAAATAGACAAATGGGATTATATCAAACTTAAAGCATTCTGCACAGCAAAGGAAGCAGCCAACAGAATGAAGAGACAATCTGCAGAATAGGAGAAGATATTTGTAAATTATTCCTCTGACAAGGGATTTCTGTTCAGAATATACTAGGAACTCAAACAACTCAACATAAAAAAAAATTGATTACAAAATGGGCAAAGAATATAAATAGACATTTCTCATAGAAAGACATACAAATGGCCAATAAACAGATGAAGAAAAAATTCAACATCACTAATCATCAGGGAAATGCAAATCAAAATCAAAATGAGATTCTACCTCCCATCCCAGTTAGAATGACTATTAAGAACATGAAAACTAGCAAATGCTGGCAAGGATGTGGAGTAAAGGGGGTTGTTATACATTGTTAGTGGACACAGAAATTAATACATTCATTATAGAAACAGTATGGAGGTTTCTCAAACTAAAAATAGAACTGCCGAAAGACTCAGGTTCCCACTATTTTGTATTTATTCAAAAGAAAAGAAATCAGTATATCAAATATATACCTGTACCCTCCATATTTATTGCAGCACTATTCACAATAGCTAAGATACAAAATATACCTAAATTCCCATCAACAGATAATTAGATAAAGAAAATGTGATTATATATAATGAAATATTATTGAGCTATAAAAAATGAAATCTTGTCATTCCCAGAAACATGGATAAGCATAGAGGACACTATGTTAAGTGAAATAAGTCAAGGTACAGCAAGATAAATACCACATATTTTCACTTATATGTTGGAGCTAAAAAAATAGCTGAGCTCAGAAGTAGAGAGCAGAAAAAATATTACTAGAAGCTAGAAAGGTTTCAGGGAGAAGAAGACAGAGAGAGGTTAGTTAACGGATACAACATTATAGCTAGATAAGAATACTCTCTAGTGCACTATAGCACTGTAGGGTGTATATAGTTAACAATAATTTCCAAAAAGCTGGAAAAAAGGATTTTGAATGTTCCCAACACAAAGAAATAATAAACATTTGAGATGTATGCATTGTATACATGTATTGAATTATCCTTTTGTATTCCATTAATATGTACAATTATTAAATGTAAACTAAAAATAAAAGGGAAGAAAAGAAATCTATAAACTTGGAACATCCATAGGGTAGATCTCATCTATATCCTTCATCCATAATCAAGTTTTTTATAGAGGAGAACTCCAGAGAACTTCCTTCATTTCTCTTTACATTTTCGGATTATGCTTTTCTCCTTTTGTTAAAAATCACATCTACGATACTTTAAAAGTTGTCCTAAAATAAATTCTTTCTCTATGTTCAATCAAAAAAGAAAAGATTTGACTTAATAATAGGTATAAGAGGTAGAGAAAGTTAATAGAAAACAAAGGAAGATTTTTATTAACCTATTCAACAAATCCATATATTTAAATTAAACATCCTATCTGTAAAGGGGCAGAATATTTAATGACCATCACTTAAATTCATTATCTGTGAAATATTACTTAACTAGCACATTTTCATCAAAAAATTCTCTGAGTGAGCATTGTGCTTCCGCCTTAGATATATGACATGATAATTTCCCTTTTTTTGTAAGACATTTTATACTACTTTTATCCAACCGCCTTCTACAGAAAAAAAGATACGTGACTAAAGTCTATACTTTGTCTGATAGCATTATTACCAACTTAAAATTGTCTAGTATTACAATTTTAGAGAGATGAGCTTATTCCTGCGAGAATGGCTATAATGAAAAAAATAAAAAATAATAGATGTTGGCATGGATGCAGTGAAAAGGGAACACTTCTAGACTGCTGGTGGGAATATAAACTAGTACAACCACTATGGAAAAGAGTGTGGAGACTCCTTAAAGAAGAGACTTTCAAATTTGCTTAATTAAAAATCCTCATTTTAATAGTGAGCAAAAAGAAATCAAGCAAAACTAAATTATTTTCCTTAGCTTCTCATTCACAGAGTTAATATGTACCTAGATCTAATTCCCACTCCAATTTTTCCTTTCCTTGTTCACTGTCATTAATTTGTCCTAAATTTTGTAGTGGTTTACAGATGTCAAAGACTGTCTCTGATGTGGGTCCAAAGAGCAAACTAGTCACTGTCTTACGGTGCTTTTATTCTGGTGGAGATAGAGATTAATATAAATTAATAACTTCTTACAGTGATAATTTCTATGAGAAAAAATTAATATACTAATGTGAGAAAGCTGAATGAGAGACCTAAGCTGAGGGATGTACTTTATAATGGGAGTCAGGAGTTGAGGCCAAGTGACAAGAAACAGCCATGCTGCGAAGATCTGGGAAAAGAATGTTCTATTAGATACAAGAGGTTGTACAAAGTCCCCGGGGTAGAAAAAAGTCTCTCCTGATCAAGGGTTAGAAAGTGAATGTAAGCAGAGTACATCTAACAAACATGTGGTGTAGGCTAATGAGGAGTCTGAGCCCAGAGACCCCTGCACACTTCAATACAGAGCTTTGACTTTATTGAAAGAATCCCTTTGGATCCTGTCTGGAGAATGGACTGATGGGTGACAAAAATGAAAACAAGACGAACAATTAAAAGTCTATTATTCCTTCCTTAATCAGACAATAAATTACTTTTTTAGAAATGTAAACTCTTGTAAAAATTAAGGAAAAAAGAATAAACAAACATAAGAAAATTCTGTCAAAAATTATTGATTTTCTTCTTAAATCATGTATTTACTAAGTACTATATTTTGAATATCTCTGAACAAGTTGTGACAAGTAAACAAAATGAAGGACTTATTATAATTTACAAACCTGGGGAAAAGCAAAATTGTTTAAATAGTGAAGAGGACATGTATCTCAGAACATATTTAAATCTATTTACAAAAAAGGATAATGAATTTAAATGTTATGTGTCAGAATTCATTTTTAAATTGTAAGCTGTATTTCAAGTATCATACATATAATTTGTAGTTATTACTTATTTTGTAAGCTTACCATTTATTTTTAGAATACTAAACATGTAGTGTTGTGTTACATACAAAAGAATGTTACTCAATAGGACTTTGTGAAATTCAATGTGAGTTTCTATGCTAGCTAAACTCTACATATTATTTTTTTTATCATGGATTGCTGTCCTTAAAAGTTGTGTAATTTTTTTATCATGACTATTATGCCCTGCCTTAATGTAATTAGTAATATTGCTCTTAGTTTTCAATTTGGCAGGTTATAGGGTACATAATATGTTATAAAATTTCAAAACTTCAAATAATGACCAAAGCGGAGAAAGCTTTTATTTAAAAAAATGATGCTATTCTAGAACACTTGCTACTCAGGTATAATTTTGAATTACTGCTTAATTCTATTGCAATAATAAATGTAATTTATCTATGATAATTCATGAATGGAACTAGTTAAGCTTGCATTCTTTATTTCTACTAATAATACCTGATATACAGAAAATTTTCGGGTACTCTAAAAATCACTCATCATTTGTAGGAGTAGAAACCCAGAGTTCAAAATTTTAGGTACTTCATTGACTTGAAAGTTCAAAAGGATGTCCAAGTAATAGCCTCTTAAATTTTCCCGAGGCACATCAGAAATTTAGCCCTTAATTATTTTCTATTCAACTACTTTGCAAAAAGTTGTTTCAAAGTGAAAGTTGCTAATTTCTTCTAATACAGTTCCAACCAAATTATTATATGCTATATAAGAGAAATATCACAAAATACCCAGCTTAATGAAGATACCCATATTTCTAAAAGTGGTCAATTTAATCAATTTTATCTTGGTTAAATCATATGAATGTATAGGCAGGAGAGAGATAGATAACTAGAGTTATCTAATTCTGGTTAGATAATAATAATCATGTAACCAAATAGTCAAGAATTCTATACATTTTCTGGTTGTCACAATCATATTAAAAGAATAAATTTTTATTCTTTGAATGCAAGATAAAGACTATATGTATTGCATTTTTTTGCCCCTCTTCTACTTATGATGTTTTATTTATATAAATGGGGTTTTGGGTAAATATTGTCAATGTCAAATTATTGCTTTCTAATATTTATTAGAGAGATTTTCAAAGTTTGACTTTGAAATATAACTTGCTTAAATAATTGTATCATTTTAAACAAAATTTGTTTTTTTCCACTTATTTGTTTTGGCTTGAAATTTATATCTGATGTCTATACTTTGAGTGACACAAATTAGCTGCAATTACTAAATGCTTATTATATGCCAAGGATTATACTAAATATCTCATATGCATAATCTCATTTGTTTCGTGGGACAACTCTATGGAATAAATGTTATTAACTCCATGTTCCAGAAAAGAAAACTGATGTGTACTTAGATTAAATCTATGAATGATTAAATCTGAATTGAAATCTGGAATTACTTGGCACTGGAGTCCAGGCTCTGGGTTCTGCAATGTATGCCATGCTCTAGGTTGTGCTCTGTTTCTCCTGCTGTGCATTTGCTTTTTTACTTCTTTTTGTTCTTGCTCTGTTTCATCCCACCCTCCCACAAACCCATGATACAAACATCTTTGAAAAGGTGTGAAATTGCAATTTAAAGAGAAGCAGATATTACTGAACTCCTACCAGCAGAAAGAATGAGTTGTCCAACAATTTTGTTGGTATGAATTTTTTATGAGCCAGGTTGTAGAAGGAATGAAGGCCAACTTTCAATTACAGAGAATAGATCCTTAGTTTAATGAGATCAAGCATTTTTAGTGGCATTGGTCTTGCTTTTCTTTTTTGAAGATTCAGCCTAATAGGAATTTATAATTTATAGCAATATCTATCAATCTCTGGAAACCCTTAGTGTTTCATGACTTAGCATTCCATATTTTGGGGAAGTTTAATAATTTTTTGTGTCTCCAGAAATATTTTAATATGTCATGGCTGAATGTGTTCTGATATGCAGATATCAGTATAAACCAAAAGTTTTCATTTTTGTTTGCAAATATCTGTACAAGTGAAAGGCAGACATTTGCCTTAAAATACAAATAATATCTAAGTTTTATTTTCATATATTTTTATACATTTGCTTTCTTTTTCTTGTGACAAGAATGAATTCAAATTAACTATGAGATTTTTAAAATTTTCAGCCTCATCATTCATAGCCTCTTAGTTTTGAAAGATAGTAACCATAAAATAGTGTACTAGAAGTAATTTACTCATTTCGTTCTATTATTTTTAAATTGAAAATAACATTACTAACATATTTAGTAACTCATTTAATCTGCACCTAGTGTTTCTTTCTCTGTCTTCTGCTCCATGGACAAATTCTAAAACATTAATATATTTCAGTCAATTAAAAAAAACTTTTCTATTCATCTCCTTCCAAATATAGAATATTACTGCATTGGATTCCTCTTTATTGGTTGTTATGGGTTGAATTTTGTACCCCAAGAAAGATATACTGAAGTCCTAACCCACAGTACCTCAGAATGTAATCTTAGTTGGAAATAGGGGCTTTACAGAAGAAAAATGGCTTCAATTTCTAGTTATCCATCTGTTTCATATTTTATTTCTATTATACAATGTGTTATAGAGACAACATGATAACTGCTATGAATCCAATCTCTTCAGACTGTAGTAGCCCAGAGCTCATTCTGTTTGTACATCTTTCTGAACTACTAAATTTTATGAAAACACATTACATGTGCTTAATGTACCTAAAGAAAAAAAATCAGTTCTTTTGTGGATTTTGAAGTTTAAAACATATTGTGATAATTGCCATATATAAATAGGTCATCCCTGACCTCTGCAAACAAAGAATCACTACCATATATTCAGCAACACCCAACATCAACCATTATCCTCTGAAAAATCTTTTTTAAGACAGTTATGCCTATAACCATTAAAATCAGTGTTCTACTTATCTGCTCAAGATCACAATAAAAGTAAACATAAAAGTTCCAGTTCTTTCATTAAAAAACTCTAAAACAGAAAACTGAATTTTTAGAAAAAGTATTTTTATGGAAAATAAAACATGGCACATATAATTACACAGGGGACAAATGCTCTGTTTTTGTGATTGGCTCAGAGGAATGAAGCTGCAAATTCAAAATTCTTTCTTCATTCTCACTTAGCATATAGACTACAAAAAAATAGTAAAATGCATGCCTTTACATTTACTGCGATTTTAAAGACATAGGAATTTGTTAGTTGTGTTTTCTGAATTCTCGTTCTCCAAATAAAAACAAATGTTACATTAAAAAAAAACTGTTCCTTCAAAACTTTGGAGTGGAAACTGACTATAATTCCAGGAAGCTGCTTTGTTTATCTATGAAATAAATAATTTGAAATTAAATGTTCATGTTTAGTAGTGATGAAAATAAATTTTACAAACTACCCAGTTAAGTACTAATAAAGGATACTCAAATTTCTGCATTCTGTTTTACTTGAATATTTATTTGCATATGACTATTTTCCTATCTTTATGAAAAGCTGTTTAATATTAAGTGCGTGTCATTCTTATTCATGTTATCATTTAAGTAGCAGCAATGTTGGAAATTAAATATTTTCCAATGTGAGACATTTGTTGAGGCTTTAGCCAAAGTTAGAGATTAATATATTTGTTTTGAGTAATACTATAGAGTTATATATAATTAAAGCAGAAATATTATAGTATTACAATGTATAATTATTATTTTTGAAAAGAGATAAACTAAGTGGTTACTATTTTACTTCTATATTATGTTGATATTTTTAAATTAAATTTTCTTCTAATATACATTGTTTCATATTAGTGTAGCAATTTCTCAAGTCTATATTGTTTAAAAAATATACATATATTTAAAATATATATAATCACAGCAGAAAACAGTACTCATTTAAGCAACTCAATTTTTTAAAATTGTATTTTAAGTTAAGGGATATGTGAGCTTTTTGTTATATAGGTAAACTCGTGTCATGGGGGTTTGTTATACAGATTATTCCATCACCCAGGTATTAAGCCCAGTATCTAATAATTATCATTTCTGCTCCTCTCCCTCCTCCCACTCTTCCCCACTGAAGTAGACCCTAGTGTCTCTAATTTCCTTCTTTGTAAGTTCTCAACATTTAGCTCGCAATTACAAGTGAGGACATGTGGTATTTGGTTTTCTCTTCCTGTGTTAGTTTGCTAAGGATAATGACCTCCAGCATCATTTATGTCCCTGAAAATTTTAATGAAAGTTCAGATTTACAAAAATAGAAAAGAAGAACATACAGAACTACTGAATCTTAGGTTCCTGAATTAGTATCTAAAACAAAGATTAGATAAACATAAAGTCAACAGAAAATTTTTCCCCACTTCACCATGAAAAAATTATCTTATACTTGCCACCACTCCCCACAGCATCTTCCTGTCTCTTCTTTTTGTGCCAATAAGATGACCCCAGAAAATCCTGTTAAGTTACTCCATCTTGTCCCCAGGAGGACACTTAGAATCTTGAAGCCAGAAGTCCTTCCACAATAGGTCTTAACATTCTAATATTATCTCTCTATAATTTAAAATAGCAAACATATGTGTTAGAGCTGCTGCAAAGTAAGAAAAAATATTGAAATGTATGTTACTGAACATTAATAATTTAAAAAATAGTTTAACATTTTCATTTTGTTAGATAGATTTGTGTTTGTCTCTTGTGATTTTGGATTTTCCCTCCAAAAAGCTTTGTTCTTCCGCATGTAGTTGTTTATGAATTTGACAAGGCTACTGGGAGTAAGAGCATAAATTTCAGGGTTATCTGTAAGTTACTTAAGACATCAGAGAACCCCACCACATGTATATACTGAGGAAGTGTGAAATATTCAGGAATTTGCAGAGACATTAAGCATGCAATCACAAAATAAAGTCAATAATTTTGAAGTCGGATTATTTGATAATAGTTCTTCAACAAAGAAACTGTTTCATTCATTATTGCATGTCACATTTAGGATCAACATGGAACAACTATTAAATGAACCAAATTAAATATGTCAAAAGTGTACTAGAAAATGTTGAAACACTTAATTATGACACTACCTCTAAAAACCATGCATGTGTCATGACACACTTGGCTTATAACTTCCAAGGATGACTCCCAATGAAGAGTGCATAAAGTTTAATGAGAAACTACACTAGAAAGCACAAAATCATGAAAGAAAAAATTTCATCTCAAGCACCATTCACACCACAGAACAAAAACCTTCAGTTAAAGGAAGAATAACTATACGTGGAAAAGAAGGGAATAAAGAATATTACAAAGGTGAAGAAAACAGAAAAAAATTGTAGACTAAAAGTGTTAAGTATCTTCATACCATTTTCTTATTCAGGAAAAACTTGAATAAGTTAGCTAGAAATGCTAATGTATTATTAAGAAAAGGAGACTGATATCAACAGTTGAAGTTGCCAGTGGGTAAATGTAAGGCCTAACAGAAAATTCCAGGGCTGGGTGACATAGATAGTGTGAAACACAGAATTATAGGTCAGTGGTTCTAGAGACTTCCTGATCTCTTCTTCAGTTATCTCCAAATCCTCTATGTTTCTGCCTCATTCTACACTTCATTTCCTTCACTTTTTTAATTCTTTCCTCTTTCCTTACTCCTTTAAGCCTAAATTACCCTAGTTCATCATTTCAAACATTATCTTGCTAGCATTCTCAACTCTTTTTTTTAACATTGCACATTCCTGGCCAAACCTTTCCATGTATTATTTTTTGCTATTGCATGCAAGTTGTTAAGAGTTGCTGGAGAAGACCAGTTCAATGTAATAATAAAAGCAGATAAATTCCACTATTGATCAATTCATGGTCTTTAATGACTTTCAGATTTGCATTACTAAAAACAGTAAATTCTCTCTTCCCGCTTTTCCACATAGTTATTTGAGCTTCTATTTATTTTTCAAATTTACTTTTTTTTTCTCCCTTCAATGTTACAGATGATCTCTACTGCTACTTTATGAAGAAGCTAAAAACTATCAAATAAAACCTCCCATGATTAGTTGCCACCTCGGCTATAGCTGTCTTCATTTGCACTAGGTTCACATCTTTCCTTCTTCCTTTTGTTTTCAGGGAGCAAAGCATTTTTCTTCCTTGTCTGTAAGGCTAGTTATTTTATTTCTCTAAATTCCATCCTAATCTTTATTCTCAGAGACTAATCTTTATTCATATGTATAAATTATCACTTCACTTTTGTAATATCAACTTTTCTCACTTTAATAAATCCTTTCAATCAACATCTACTTTTCGGTAAACCTGTCTGTGTTCCAAAGTCATCATCACCTATATCTCCATTTTCGAGTTCTCATTTGGCTTTTTATGGCCTCCATAATCAGATTACTTCTGATATGAGGTTATTACTGACATCTCTATTTTGATAACTTACTGTGACGCTAACATCAGCAAATATATAGGAACCATATTTAAGCATCCCTTTTCCCCAACCCTGACTTCCAAAATTGACTTCCAAACTCCCAGACATTTTCTTCTTTTCTTTGACTCTCACTTCCTTTCCAAATGTCTTAGGTCAGTCTCCTAATGTGATCTGCCTGAAGCCAGTCTTGTCTACTTTAATCTGGTCTCCAATGTTAGCTAGATATGTTTCTTTCTTTAAAAAAGTCATTTTATTTTTCAGATAAAAACTTTTCAGTGAGTTCTAGTTACAGTCAGTAAAAAATCTGAAATCTATCTTGCCCAGCTCATTTCACCCTTCTGCTGGACTTTTTGCAAATCTCTCTTAAATATCCTTGCCTTGTAAAACATATGAATCATTCTCTCACTTCCCAACCTTTTCAAAGACTATTTATTTAATGCATCTTTCAATCTTATCCAAACCGTGTTTGTAGTTTCGTGATCTAGTTATCGCTTCCTCTCTTTAGCATTCTCTGACGACTTCAAGAATCATTACATGCCTCCAAGAACTCTCATGGTAACCTGTACTTTTGTGTCATTGAGTTCCTTAAATACTTGGTTCTTTATATACTTCCATGTTCATTTTCTAACAGCTGATGCTTTCTCTGAAACCATTACAGTTCTATGAGCATGATGAGGAAATTAAGTGCCATTTCTGCTATCTAATTTCTGTTCCCACTGTTTTTAAATATATTTTCTCAATCATTCTGACTGCTGCACCTGCTGCTCATCTAGTAAGTACTCTTATACATAAAGGCAATTTTAAACTGATTAACATCTTCCTCTCCAATGAATAAGTTAGGCCATTTTAAAAGAATAACAGTGATAAATATAAACAGAATGCATCCTCCTCAGTGAATCCTTTAAGTGATATGCTGCTGTGCTATTGCTTCATTCGGCGTGAAGGTGACAGTAGCTTAGACCTACTGAGGAAAAATGGCTTTCTTCTCTTTCCTTAAAAAGCAGTCTCTGACAAGTAAATAAGGCAAATTATTTTTCATTAAAATATATCTAATGATGACTCTGCAGTGGTCATCTCAGCACATAAATGGGCTTACCATTTTATTTTTTAAAACCATAAAGCACCTTTATACCATTGTTTGCTTACTTCACCCATATTCTCTCTCTCTCCCTTTTTCTTTTTCTTTCTTTCTTTTTTTTTTTTTTTTTTTTTGAGACAGAGTCTTGCTCTCTTGCCCAGGCTGGAGTGCAGTGGCACAGTCTCATCTCACTGCAACCTCTGTCTCCAGGGTTCAAGCAATTCTCCTGCCTCAGCCTCCTGAGTAGCTAGGACTGCAGGCACCTGCCACCACACCTGGCTAATTTTTTTTTTTTTTTTTTTGAGATGGAGTCTTGTTCTGTCGCCAGGCTGGAGTGCAATGGCTCAATTTTGGCTCATTGTAAACTCCTCCTCCCAGGTTCAAGTGATTCTCCTGCCTCAGCCTCCTGAGTAGTTGGGATTGCAGGGGTCCACCAGCACCCCAGCTAATTTTTGTATTTTTAGTAGAGACAGGATTTTGCCATGTTGGTCAGGCTTGTCTAGACCCCCTGACCTCAGGTGATCCGCCCACCTCAGCCTCCCAATGTGCTGGGATTACAGGTATAAGCCAGCGCCCCTGGCCCCAATTTTTGAATTTCTTTTTCAGTAGAGATGAGGTTTCACCATGTTGGCCAGGGTGGTCTTGAACTCCTGACTCCAGGTGATCTGTCCACCTCGGCCTTCCAAAGTGCTGGGATTATAGGTGTGAGCCACTGTGCCTGGGCCCATATTCTCTTTTATCTCTGATAGCGAAAGTGTTTCATGCTTATCAAATATCCATATTAATCCAGCCTGTATCCTAGTGTGTTCTATTTTAAGTTGATAAAATATATCTCCCCAAAATGGTATTTTCTGATGTGTAGTGATAAATACCAAGTTTAAAAATTGTTTAGCCACCACAGTGAAGTGGAAAAGTCTCATTAACCACTTATATTACCCCCTTCCCTTATTTCAAAATGATTTTTAAAAATTCACGGGCAAAATGGAATGCATTTCAGCCATTCTAATTTGGGCAAAATGTGATTAAGGCATATTGCTTTCAAATTTGTACTGATCAGAGAGTGGTTAATTGCAGTATCCAATTTCATTATAAATTGCAACTGTTGAAACCACAGAAGCAATTTATTTATTTTTATTATCATTATAAAAATAATTTCACCTTTCATTTTAGATTTAGGGGGTACATGAGCAAGTTTGTTATATAAGTTCGTTATATGATGCTAAGGTTTAGGGAATGGAAGTTCCTATCATGCAGGTAATGAGCATGGTACCCAATAGATAATTTTTTCAGCCACTCAATTCCTCCCTCTCTGCATCCTCTAGAAGTCTCCAGTGTCTAGTGTTCCCACTTTTATTTTCATTTGTACACAATGTTTAGTCCCACCTATAAGTGAGAACATGCAGTACTCAGTTTTCTGATCTTGAATTAATTTGTTTAGGATGATGACCTCCAGCTCCATCCATGTTGCAGCAAAGGACATGATTTTGTTCTCTTTTATGGCTGCATAGTATTTCATGGTATATGTGCACCACATTTTTCTTTGCTATTGTGAATAGTACTGTGATGAACATATGAGTGCATGTGTCTTTTTGGTAGAATGATATACTTTCCCTTGGTTATATACCCAGTAATGGGACAGCTGAGTCAAATGGTAGTTCTGTTTTAAGTTCTTTCAGAATCTTCAAACTGCTTTCCACCGTGGCTACACTAATTTACATTCCCACCAACAGGGAATAAGCGTTCTTTGCCCCCATCAGCCTTGCCAGCGTCTGTTATTTTTTGACATTTTAATCATAGCCATTCTGAGTTGTGTGAGATTGTATCTCATTGTGGTTTTGATGTGCACTTCTCTGTTGATCAGTGATGTTGAGCATATTTTTAGATGTTTGATGGCCACATGTACGTCTTCTTTTGAAAAGCGTCTGTTCATATCCTTTGCTGACTTTTTAATGGGGTTGTTTTGTTCTTGAGTTCCTTATGGATTCTGGATATTAAACGTTTGTTAGATGCATAGCTTGTGAATATTTTCTCTCTTTTAGTAGGTTGTGTGTTTACTCTGTTGATATTTTCTCATTGTGCAGAAATTATTTAGCTTAATTTGGTCCCACTTGCCAATTTTAATTTTGTTGCAACTACTTTTGAGGACTTAGGCATAAATTCTTTGCTGTGGCTGATATTGAGAAGACAATTTACTAGGTTTTATTCTAGGATTCTTTTTTTTTTTTTTTTTTTGAGACAGTGTCTCACTCTGTCACCCAGCCGAGTGCAGTGATACAATTTCAGCTCACTGCAGCCTCCACCTCCTGAGTTCAAGCAATTCTTCTGCCTCAGCATCCCAAGTAGCTGGGATTACAGGCTTGCACTACCATGCCCCACTAGTTTTTTATATTTTTAGTTGAGACGGGGTTTCACCATGTTGGCCAGGCTGGTTTTGAACTCCTGACCTCAAGTGATCTGCCCCCCTCCATCTCTCAAAGTGCTAGGATTACACACGTAAGCCAGCGCACCCAGCCTCCAGGATTCTTATAGTTTATGTCTTACACTTAAATATTTAATCTGTCTTGAGTTAAGTTTTATACATGGTGAAAGGTAGGAGTTCAGTTCGATTCTTCTGCACATGACTAGTCAGTTGTCCCGGCATCACTTACTAATAAGGATTACTTTATCTATTGTTTATTGTTATCAACTTTGTCAAAGACCAAATGATTGTAGATGTGCAGCTTTCTTTTTTTCGTTTTGGTTTTCCATTCTATTCCATTGGTCTATGTGTCTATTTTTGTACCAGTAGCATGCTGTTTTGTTTACTATAGCCTTATGGTATAGTTTGAAGTCACGTAATGTGTTGCCTCTGGCTTTGTTCCTTTTGCTTAGGATTGCTTTGGCTATTCAAACTCCTTTTTGATTCCATATAAGTTTTGGAATAGTTTTACTAATTCTGCGAAAAATGATGTTGGTAGTTTGAAAAAGATGGCATTGAATCTGTAGATTGCCTTAGGCAATATGACCATTTTAATGATACTGATTCTTTCAATCCATGAGCCTGAAATATTTTTTAATTTGTTTGTGTCATCTATTATTTCTTTCAAGGGTGTTTTGCTATTCTGCGTGTGTGTGTGTGTGTGTGTGTGTGTGTGTGTTATGTTTATATATATATATATCTTTTACTTCTGTGGTTACATGTATTCCCAGGTATTTTATTCTTTTGTCACTATTGTAAATGGGATTATGTTCTTGATTTGGCTGTCAGTTTAAATGTTATTGGTGTATATAAATTCTACTAATTTTTGTAAATTTATTTTGTTGGGTTTTCTAGGTATAGGATTATATTGTCAGTGCAGAGAGTTAATTTGACTCCTTCTTTTTCTATTTGGATAGCTTTTATCTATTTCTCTTGCCTGATTTCTCTTGTTAAGACTTCTAGTACTATGTTGCATAGAAGCTGTGAGAGTTAGTATCTTTATCTTGTTCCTCTTCTTAAGGGGAACGCTTCCAGCTTTTGCCCATTCAGTATGATATTAGTTGTGAGTTTGTCATAGATGCCTCTTTTTAGTTTGAGGTATGTTCCTTTGCTGCCTAGTTTCTTGAGGGTTTTTGACATAAAGGGATGATGAATTTTATTGAAAGCTTTTTCTACATCTATTGAGATAACCATATGTTTTTTGTTTCTAATTCTGTTGATGTGGTGAATCACATTTATTAATTTGTGTATGTGGAACCAACCTTGCATCACAAGAATCACTTAATCATAGTAAATTAATTTTTGATGTGCTATTGGATTCAGTTTGTTAGTATTTTGTTGAAGATTTTTGTGTCTGTGTTCATCAGGGATATTGGCCTGTGGATTCTTTTTTTTTTTTTTTTTTTTTTTTTTTTTGTCTGTCATATCTTTGACAGATTTTGCTATTGGGGTGATGCTGGGTTTGTTGAATGAGTAAAGGAGAAATTCTTCCTACTCAATTTTTTGAAGAGTTTCAATAATATTGGTACCAGCTATTCCTTGTATGTCTAGTAGTACTTGGTTGTGAATGCGTCTGGTCCAGTGCTCTTAATGATTGGTATGTTTTTTCTTACTAACTCAATTTTGCAACTCAATAAGGGTCTGCTCAGGGTTTTGATCTCTACTTTACTCAGTATTGGGAGGTGGTGTGTCTCTAGGAATTTACCCATTTCTTCTAGATTTTCAAGTTTGTATACATAGAGGAGTTCATAACAGTATGCTATTAACTTTTATATTTCTGGGGGATTATCATGTCACCTTTGTCATTTCTGATTATGCTTATTTGGATCCTCTCCCATTTTTTTCTTTGTTAATCTAGTTAGTGGTATATTGATCTTATTTATTCTTTTGCAAAACCAACTTTTGGTTTTATTAATTCTTTATACAGATTTTTGGATCTCAATTTCATTAAGTTCTGCTCTAATTTGAGTTAGTTCTTTTCTTCTTCTAGCTTTGAGTTTAGTTTGTTCTTATTTTTCTAGTTTCCATAGGTGTGATGTTAAGTTGTTAATTTGAGATGTTTCTATCTTTTTTTAATTTACATATATTTTTTGAGAAGAAGTTTCACTCAGGCTGGAGTTGCCCAGGCTGTAGTGCAATGGCACGATCTCGGCTCACCACAACCTCCACCTCCTGGGTTCAAGCAATTCTCCTGCCTCAGCTTCCCGAGTAGCTGGGATTATAGGCATGCACCACCACGCCCAGCTAATTTTGTATTTTTAGTAGAGATGGGGTTTCCCCACGTTGGTCAGGCTGATCTTGAACTCCAGACCTCAGGTGATCCACCCGCCTCGGCCTCCCAAAGTGCTGGGATTACAGGCATGAGCCACCGTGCCCGGCCAATGTTTCTATCTTCTTGATGTAGGCATTTAATGCTATAAACTTTCCTCTTAATACTGATTTTACTGCACTTCACACTTTTGGGTATGTTTTTTTCTCTGTTTTCACTTATTTCAAAGAACTGTTTGATTTCTGCCTTAATTTTATTGTTTATCTGAAAGTCATTCAGGAACAAGTTAATTTCCTTATAATTGTACGGTTTTGAGATATTTTCTTGGTATTGATTTCCACTTTTATTCATCCATGGTCTGAGACTATGCTTGGTATGATTTCAATTTTCTTGAATTTATTGAGATTTGCTTTATGACTAAGGATGTCATCAATTTTGACTGTATTCCATGTATACATGACAGGAGTATATATTCTGTGGTTGCAGGAGGAGTCTTCTGTAGATATATATCTGGTCTAATTGGTAGAGTGTCTCATTTAAAGTCCAGAGTCTTTGTTAATTTGCTGCCTTAATGATCTAGCTAATGCTGTCAATGGAGTGTTGAGGTCCCCTACTATTACTGTGTGGTTGTTTAAGTATTTTCGTAGCTCTAGAAGTACTAGTTTGATAAATCTGATTGTTCTCATGTTAGCTGCATATACTTTTAGGATAGTTAAATCTTCTTGTTGATTTAAGCCCTTTATCATTATGTAATGCCCGTCTTTGTCCTATTTTACAATCATAGGTTTAAATTCTGTTTTATCTGATATAATAATAGGGACTCCTGCTCTCTTTTGTGTTCTGTTTTTGTGTTAGATCTTTCTCTAACCTTTACTTTGAGTCCATGGGTACCATTACACTTCAGATGTATCTCTTGAAGACAGCAGATGAATGGATCTTGTTTTTTTAATCCAATTTGCCACTCTGTGCCTTTTAAGTGAACGCTTTTAGACCCTTTATGTTCAAGGTTAATACTGATATGTGAGGTTTTGATCCTGTGATGAAGCCATCAGCTGGTTGTTTTGTAGTTTCTGTTGTATAGTTGCTTGAGAGGGTCAATGGATTATTCACTTCAGTGTGTTTTTATAGTGGCAGATATTGATTCTCTCTCTCTCTCTCTCTTTTTCTTCATGTTTAGAACTCTCTTAAAGATCTCTTGTAAGGTTGGGGTAGTGGTAACAAATACTCTTAGCAATTTTTTGTCTATAAAATATTTGCATTTCTCCTTCACTTTAGAAGCTTTTTTTTGACAACATATGAACTTCTTGTTTGGAATTTCTTTTCTTTTAGAATGTCAAAAATGGCCCCCCTTTTATTCTGGCTTCTATGGCTTTTGGTGAGAAATCCACTGTTGCCCTGATGGGGTTCCACTTGAATGTAATCTGATCTTTTTCTCTAGCTGTCTTAAGTTTTTTTTTAATTGACCTTGTGCAGTGCAAATAGTGTATGCTTTGGTGGTATTTATTTTCTACAGTTTCTCACAGGTGTTCTCTGGATATCTTTAATCTTGATGTTTACCTCTCTAGCAAAATTAGAAAATTTTTTTGAATTATTCTATCAAATATGTTTTTCAGATTGTTTATGTTGTCTTCTTCTCTCTAATGAATGCTAAAAATCTGTGGGTTTGGTTGCTTTACATAATCCCATATTTCTCAAAGACTTTGTTCACGTATTTTAAATTATTACTTTTTAATTTTTTTGCCTCAGTGGATTAGTTCAAAAAAACCAGTCTTCAATATTTAACAGATGGATTTTAAAAGAGCAAATATTCTCTCTGAAAGTTCATATGGCATCTTTTTTTGTTGTAAGGTAAGGAACAAAATGATATTAGATTTATACCTCAAAACTACAGGTCTCCTTCTATAATACATACACTCTTAAACAGTTACCATTATTATCACTAAAGCAATTATCATTACTAAAAAGTTACAACAAACATGAAGTTATACTGGAATAAAATGTGTTCCTTCTCAGAGGTAACAAGAGAATCACTAGTCATTGACAACATAGTGAGGTTTATATGATAAAGCAAATTGGCTTTTAGAAAGTGTGAAAATTAATTATATGTGTTGAACTAAGAACAACTGAAGAAGCAATAGCAAATTCCACTGGTACAAGTCACTGTGGGATGAAACTCAGGAAAGGCAAACATAACTTGCTTCATGGAGAAGGAAAAGGTATTCAGAATATGGCTATTGCCTAATGGAACACACACACACACACACACACACACACACACACACACACACACACACACAGTGTCCTATTGAGAACATGGTCTTCAATTTATTATAAAAGGTTTTTATTAAAATTTTTAAAAATTAAAAATAATGTTTTTAATGTGAATATTTGTATACATTTCCCCAAACTTTTAAAAAAGAAAACTATAGATAAAGGCTAAATTTATAAACCAGGGAGGTAGACACATACTATTAACCAAGAATGTTTCAAATAAGAATTTACATTATAAATATATATATTATATGTAATCTTTTTGATATTTCCCTCTAGCTAAGCTTTCTTTTCTTACCATCAAAACTAGCATTAGCAATGAGATTTTCAGTCCATGTCTACAATTTTATACGTCTCCATACTACTTCTCAATAAAACTGTAGTAACTTCTACCCAGAGCACTGCACTAAACCTGATTTTAATAAATTCATCAATGATCCTTTGTTGCTCATGCTGTGGACTTCTCATTCAGTGTAAAAGCTCAAAACATTTGAAATTATTGGCTTTTTATTGTCTTCACTCTTATTGCATGTGGAATTATTCCTATGACACTTGCCTTTTGGCTTTTAGGATTATTTTATATATATATATGAATCACTTATTTCCTTATTTGATTATAAGCAAATTTATTGACTATGCAGTACTGTTCTATTTTTTATGTGCAAACTTTCACATATTGGTGACAAAATATTTATGAATGAGCAAATTAATGTTCAGCTGTCATAAAATGTGTATTTATCTCTCTTTAGATATATAAATATAGATATGCCTAAAGATGTGTATACCATAAATCCCCAGTTAAAGAAGAGTGCTTTGTTTCACATTATTCTTTCTCTAAAAGATTTAATCTAATTGATATACTTTATCTAAAGTAGAATGAGTTGAGGATGTCTCTACTTTTTATTTGAATATGTATTTAAGTGCCTATTTTCACCAGGCCATGTTCTAGAGACTAACATGCAGCCGCTCACAACCTACTCTCCTGGCACTAATTCTGTTGGGGCTCAGAAAACAATACCCCAAAATAAAGGCTTCAGAAACAGCCCCAGAAGAAACGTTTCTGTCTGACATTCTCATGCCCTCCTGTCTCTCACCCTTATTCTCCCCAGAGCCAAGCCATAGAATCTGGAAGCCCTCTTCCTCATGGTTGATCATAGAAACCGATCATAGAAACTGGAAACCTTTTTACCCCCATTCGGCTGTAAAACCTAATAATGTTACTATTTCCCCTGCTGTTCTATGTAAAAATTGGCCATAAAGAAATTATCTGACCTACTTTGTTTGATTGCAGGTCATAAGACCCTCATTTCAGAAAGGGTCCTGCTCCATACCCAGAAGGAAGGAAGGCTGCACTGAAGAATCTGGACAGACAGGCCTTTTGGGGCTTCCTCATTCAGTCTAATAGATTATGAAAACATAACTCTTGTGTCCAATCACAGTTCTACATGGCCATCCATTCTCCATCAAAACTAAGTATTAAAATGGATGATTTCTCTTGTATCTTTGGGTCTTCATTCTGAACACATCAATGTCATGTAAGACTATGACCAAATAAATTGATATGCCTTGTCTCAGTTGATTTTTTTTTCAGTTCACTTTTTAGTAAACCTTCAGAGGATGAAGAGGAAATTTTTCCTTTACCCCTATAGTTCTGTTATAGAGATAAATCATTTTCACTAAAATAAATTTTGATTTTTTTTCATTGATGACATAAGCTAACATTTTAAAAGGATTATAAGATCAAGAGTGACTAGAACTGCTATTTAAATTACCTTGTCAAGGAAGTCATGTTGGAGAGAAACTCTTTGTGTTAAACTTTGCTTATATTTCACTTTAACCTAAGGTACGCTGTAATAACAATAACCCAAAACCGCAATGGCTTACAACAATATTTAATTTATCCATCACATGAAATGTGGAGTGGATGTGTAGTGGAAACACAATAAAAGTCTAAGTAAATGTGTTTTTAAAAAGATATTTTCCAGTTGATTCTGTAATTCTATGGAGATGCAGAGGATTTACAACTGTTAAAACAAATGTGAAAAAGAACAATAGTAAATGGCTCATGTTAATTCAAAAAATTAATTTCAGAAAAAGTCATGAGGCTATAATAAGATGTAGTATTGCAATACATATAGACAAAAAGATCAGTGAAGCAGAAGAAAAATACAGAAAACCAAACACACAAGTTTGGATGCAGAAAGAAATAAATTAGTCTTAAAAAATAGGGTGCTAAGATAATCCTACGGCAAATTAAAGTTTCTTAAATGAGATGGGAAAATATATAAAAATAAAAATTAATCACAACACTTGCCTCTTAGTAAAAAAAGTAAGATATTAATACCAGACAGATTTTTGATTTAAAAATAAAAGGCAAAATAGAAATCTTTAAAAGAAATCATAAAAAATATGCTTATGCCAAATAGTATTAAGATCTGTTTATTTCACTGTATGTAATTTTTAGCTCTATAGATATTGATTAGAAAAATTTGCAGAATCATCAACAATGATATAATATAAAAATATTATATCATTGTTGACTCAAACACAGTACTTAGGAAGAATAAAAAGAAAAATAAGACACCATATACACATGGCAACTAAACCCTATATAAGTACATAGCATAGTGGTGGCACAGTAACACCAAAACACTATGATGAGAGCTTAAATAAAGGCAGAGCACAAACACTATTGAATTATAGAAAAAAGAGTCCTGAACTTTTGAAGGATGGAGAGAGGAAAATAAATGCCTTATAGCATAAGTGTTCCTCAAGCCTACAAATCTTTTAACACTAACAATATATTTGATTATGATTTTTTATTTTGTTACCATTTAAAAAGGCGTTTACTGGATATAAAAAGATAGCAAGATATTTGATTCAGTTTGTCATATTTTTCTTTATAAAAAGTAACATTTAATACAGAAACTTTTGAATTAAAATGCATTGCAGACTCATAATGTCATTTTAACATGTATTACTATACTTTGAATCCATTTATGGCTGAATCTGAAATATATATTTGAACAGCTGTTAGTTGAAATAAAAGTACTCATTTTTTACTAGACTAATTTTATGTAATGCTGAAAACTCTTTTAGCATTTTTGTTTAACTAGGGTAATGTCAAAATGCCTAAAAACATATAAGTTGTGTGGCTGTACCTTGTATATATGTTTTTCTTCAAGTTCAACATTTTTAGTGAGAATCGTTTCTACAAAGTCTCAAAGTAAAATTAGAAATGCTTTAAAAATTACAAAAAAAAAAAAATAGAAAAAGCTGTGGGCCTGAAATGGTCACTTTGCCATTTGACTGACAAAGCACACAGAAGAACTCACGTACCACTTGACATTTTGCTTTTTATAATTGATCATCATTTACATATATTCTTTTTCATAATTGTGTTTTAGTTCCTTAAGCGAAGGTTCAGTCAATGTTCTTTAACTCTTCTTATTTTCACCAAATATTATTTCAATCATGGTGGTATTTAAAAACCCAGGTAAAATAACATATCATAACTTAGAACAAATTTTAAATTAATTATTCAACTATCATATATAGTCACCCACCATATGGGGCACATAATTGTCTACTTTAAAACATGTCACTTCTTGAATTTTTTCTTTTCAGAATGTTCAAACATGATAATGTATTATATCTATTGTAGCTGATGGCATTAATTTCTTTTCAAAAATTGTAATTAGTTTAGATGATAATTCCCCTATAGGAACATTAACTAATTGATAATCCCTCAAAAAATTTGTTTCAATGGTTTTATGTAGTTTTATTGATAAAAAAGTAGTAGACACTTATTTATTTTTAATTAAAAATTATTTAAAAAAACATTTTAAAACATTATTTTCCCTTCCAAATTTATTTCAGGTTCAGAGGGTACATGTGCGCATTTGTTACATGGGTAAATTGCATGTTGTTGTGGTTTGGTGTACAAATTATTTTGTCCATGTAGTGAGCATAGTACCCAGTAGGTAGTTCTTTAGTATTTACCCTCCTCCTACCCTCCACCTTTAAGTAGGCCGCAGTGCAGTTTTGTTCCCCTCTTTGCGTCCATGTGCACTAAATGTTTAGCTCCTAATTAGAAGTAAGTACATGCAGTATTTGAGTTTCTGTTCCTAGGTTAACTCAATAAGGTAATGGCCTTCCGCTCCATCCATGGTGCTGCAAAAGACATAATTTCATTCTTTTTTTTCAGGCTATAGTATTCCATGATGTGTATGTTCCACATTTTCTTTATTCCAGTCCACTGCTGATGGGACTAGATTGATTCCATGTCTTTGCTATTGTGAATGGTGCTGCTGCAATGAACGTATGTATGCATGTGTCTTTACGGTAAAATGATGTATAGTCCTTTGGGTATATAGTCAATCATGGAACTTCTGGGTTAAGTGATAGCTCTTTTTTAAGTTATTTGAGAAATCTCCAAACTGCTTTCTACAGTGGCTAAACTAATTTACAGTCTCTCCAGCAGTGTATAAGTGTTCTCTTTTTTCTGTAAATCTTGCCAACGTCTGTTATTTTTTTGACATTTCTATAATAGCCATTCTGACTGGTGGTAAGATGGTATGTCATTGTGGTTTTGATTTGCATTTTTCCAATGATTGGTGATGTTGAGTATTTTTTTCATATGCTTTTTGGCTGCATGTATGTCTTCTTCTGAGAAGTGTCTGCTTATGTCCTTTGCCCATTTTTTTAATGAAATCGTATTATGCTTGCTGATTTAAGTTCCTTATAGATTCTAGATATTAGGCCTTTATGAGATGCATAGTTTGCAGATGTTTTTCTTATTCTGTAGGTTGTCTGTTTGTTCTGCTGATACTTTTTTTTTCTGTGCAGAGCTCTTTAATTTAATTAGGTCCCACATGTCAATTTTTGTTTTTGTTGCAATTGGTTTTGGAGTCTGTCATGAAATCTTTGCCAGGGTTTACATCCAGAATAGTATTTTCTCGGTTTTCTTCTAGGATTTTTATAGTTTTAGGTTTTATATCTAAGTCCAGACATTTTAAAGAATAATAGGCCAGGCGCGGTGGCTCATATCTGTAATCCCAGCATTTTGAGAGGCCAAGGCAGGTGGATCACAAGGTCAGGAGATCGAGAACATCCTGGCCAACATGGTGAAACCCCATCACTGCTAAAATACAAAAAATTAGCTGGGTGTGGTGGAGCATGCCTGTACTCCCAGATACTTGGGAGGCGGATGCAGGGGAATCGCTTGGACCCAGGAGGCGGAGGTTGCAGTGAGCTGAGATCGCGCCATTGCACTCCAGCCTGGAGACAGATTAAGACTCCGTCTCAAAAAAAAAAAAAAAAAAAAAGAAAGAAAAAAAGAGAAGAATAATAGTAAAGTATGAGCCATTTGGAGAACATTTATTTCTACATTTATTTAGTTGTAATGAATTTTGAATGGCTCAAAAATGTGCAGATCACCTATAGTTTGTGTTAACATTTTCTGCTGCAAAACAAACAAAAATCCGTAATAGTAATTATGTAAAATGTAATATTATGTTATTTTACTCCAGAAGCAAATGGGAGAAGGTGTATCTACATCTGTATTTACACACAAAAAACATAGGTGGTTGACATAATTATATATAATGTATAAATATATGCATATTTTCATGTGTAGTTTACATAAGTGTGTGAATGTGACTAAAAATATACAGTAAAATCAGCTATAAAATATATAAATTCATTATGAGAGAAAATAAACGATGAATGAAATTGCAGCTAATAAAATCAAAATATTATTTTACCTAAAGAGATAAATATGATAACATGTAAAAGAATTTATAGCTTCCAAAATTAAAAAGCTAAAATAATTCATGCCTAGCTGGTATGCACCTTATAAAATATTAAAGGAAGTTCTTCAGGTAGAAGCAATATTATAAATATTGATTAAAACAATGAAATTAAATTTCAGCATTAATGTTAAACAGAATTTTTTTCTTTTCTTAAATGATACTTGAGTTTCTCTGTGTCTCTATTAGAGGGAGACTGCTCGTTTACAATAAGTGACACATCTCTGAAGGAAGATGGAGTTGAGATTAATACACTTGCTCTCTGTGGATTGCAGACTATTACTCCCAAAATGCCCATAAAATACCAAAATACCTGGTCTTCAGAGAGTCATAATATTTCATACAACATCTTCTCTCCCTGTTACCTTATGACCTCAGTGTCACATTCTTTACCCTTTGAATACTCTACCACATGTTTTACTGTTGTTTTCTATTTTATGTCCCATGTGTACTCTGCATTGATTAAAAGTTTATAAAAGTAACCTCTTGAAAACGATAACTACCTAAGTATCTTTAACAAGGTCATTTCCAATATACTTAACCGCTTTTCTTCAGTCTCTTCAATTCTAAAGGAGACTCAAGGCTGTTACAGAATCGCCTTGCTTCATCTATCTTTAAAACATCATTTATCTTTGGTTTTCTTATGTCTCTCAAATTTCTTTTTTTCCTTCTAAACATTTTCTTAATTTTACGGAAAGCTTATATATCTTGGCACTTGTATCTTTTGTCTTTCTCTTAACATTGTCTTTCTGGCACTTCCAGCAAAAGAAAGTTAGGCCACAATGTTAACCCTTCTCTTGCCATGCTTCTTTCTCTTTTTTAACAATTACTTGGATACATTAGGGAACTTCTCAGTGTGCCTGACAAGATTTATTTTAATTTATCACCATTTGATGTTGAACCTATAATATTCTGGTTGCCACTTTTACAGTTTGAACTGCTCTTGCAGAGTTATAATATTTATGTGTTGCTAATTTTTATGTTTTATCATATTTCACCATTCTATACTCTATGACACATTGTCCTATATGCTGTTTTAAATGATTTTTTTTTCCTTTAGTGTCTTTGACCCTTTCTTTACAAGGTTTGACCTCTATTTCTTTTGGTGTTCATTTCAGACTCCTGTCCAAGATATAACTGTGTGATGTCTGTTTCTTTGTATGCACACACACAGATACACACACACACACACCATCTTTATCAAACCATTATAGAACATATGTTTGCATTGAATATGTCACTTAAAGAGAAATTCGAACCATAAAGTTTTGATACAAGAAGCATTTTAATGAAAAGTTTAAGATGAAAGTCTTTGGCTTAAGATATTTATCCTCACTTTGATATTTCCTACGTACCATCATCCAACTAATGATATCACTAAGCATCTATTTCCCATCTGAGGAATTAGAAAATAAAATACTGTATACAATGATAGAAAGAAAACACAAGAGTGTGTAATATACCTTATGCTTATAAGACATATAGGAAATATCACTGCCTTAATAACTATATAGCTCTAAATATGCTCCTACTAATAATAAAAGTATATACACATGGAAAAATGTTATATCTTAGAAGTACTTTTACAGTTTTTATGAGAGGTTATTCAATGCAACTATGTTTTTGTGCATCATCTGAATTGTTTGTCTCAGTTACCAAAAACTACATATTTAAAGAGATTCTGTCCATTTTATGGATATTAGATTTGAAGTGATTATTGTTCAACATTGATATAATGAATTTAATCTAAATCTCAGATATTGTCCTGATGCCATTTAAAATTATTACAGAATATGAGTATTTTATCCTAAGTTCATTTAGAGATACAGTGTTATCTATACAATGTCTCCTTTCATTATTAGCATGATTTTTTTGTAATTCTGAAATATGAGATGAACACACTCATGTGATTGTCAAATACTGTGGAGTAAAATCAATACAAATGTAGAATGATACATACAATGCTGCTTCTATATTTTACATTCAGAGCACATAGATAAGAACAATTTAATTAGATTAGATAATTTTCAAAGAAATGTTCATATTTTCATCATTTTGATATATATATCTTAAAATAATTTTTTCTTGGTCAAGAGGACTTTCTATAATAATATCCTATAGCATGGTTCATGTATGTGTCATGACATATTTGATTCTCACTGAACTGATTAGACATTTGATCCATATATATGAATGTTTGTGGTACATATATACATGTATGTGTATATGTGTATATCACTATTATACATATACATTGCATGTAATATTTTATTATAAGTGCTAGTTTGTTTCCTTACATATTTAGACGTACTTAATGCGAAAAATATTTTCCATATTTTTTGTTTGTAATAAAAGTGTATAAGATAATTTCCTCTTTATTATAAAATGATATATCTTATGCAAGACAAAGGCTAGGTCTTTAATTAAATAGGATAAGATGTTAGAGTCATTGCTGTGAATTTTTGAAAGGTAAAATGTATGTTGATTTTATTATGAAATATGTATATTTTTGATCAGTACATGTTCGCCTTCCACCTTGAAAGCCTGCATACTGTTGACAGAGGAAGATTTTACTACTTGCTACTTTTTGAGTTCTACTAGAAGCCCATCATGTTGCTTTGAGATATTTCCAGGGCTATCACTCTTCACGTACCTCTCTTCTATCTTTGATTTTATTCAACCTTGTCGAATCTCCCTGTCTCTCACCTTCTCTCTCTCCTTTTGAAAAATATTCTTTTTATGTTATCTGTTAATAATAATTGAGAAGTTTTATGCCTAGTAATATGCATCATGGAATTGTATCAGCTTACAGGATCATATTATTCAAGGAAAGAAATATAATGAAATATATTCAGGCAAATATTTAATCTCAGATTTGGCTCTGCTGTCATTATATTCTCTGATTAATGTACCTAACAAGTCTACAAACCCTGGGAGTATGAGAAGTGTAATAGGCATGAAATCTTCCTACAGTTAAATAACAGGAATCATAGCACTTATGTGTAAGAGTTCACGTTTTATTGGTTAAATGTTAATGCTTATGATGATTGTCAAAGAATAAATTTTCATATTTATAATTAAACTACTGCATTACAAAAATGCGAATGTACATATGGCTACAGAGTTAATGAACATTTCAATGTTTAAACATTAGCTTTAGAGAAAAAAAAAAACAAAACAGCTGTTCCAGGTAACACCAGTTGAGTAGGTAATTTGTAATTAATTATAGACACATATGGCCATTGCTACTCATGCACAGACCAAGTGTTTCCTTGCTAATAAAAAAGGCAAGCGTTAAATTATCTGTAACCATTAAAGAGTATTTTTATTGCCATATTGTGAATTAGTTTGATGTAATAATCCATCCTAGATTTTATATATGAATCATTTTACAACACCGATTTTTTTGATTTGGCAAAAAAATGTCCATGTCTATAGAGAAAAAGTGAATTTCTTTTGAGTAACATTTTAACACTTGAGAGGTAGTTTCATGATTAGAAAAAATCTAAAGGTGTTTCATTTATCTTATTAAAATGTAGCTAAACTTATTGGTGAGAAAGAGATAAAGATAATATCCAGGTCAGTAAATAATTCTCTATTGTTGTAAAATAAGTTGTAATTAATGCCTACATATCTATTTCATATGACTTCATTTAAATACTCTTTTTCTTTGTCTCACTGTCGCTTACAATTATTCTAAAATAATCCTTGATACATCATGGTTATTCTCATTCAAATCATTGACATTTACTCTCCATTTGCCTTTGTTGAATTTGTTTGCATACTTTGACATAAGACTATGTCTAAAGAAAGACAAATCTAATTGTTTTCTGATTTTATTACCTCAAATTATATGATTATGTGTTGACATATTTGCATTTCTCAATTTAACCTAATAACCCAGAAGATTTAAATGAATTATTATACATTTATGGCTCAGAAATAGAAAATGCACATTTTAAAACTCCTCAATTCTCTCTCAAAAAACAGATATTTCCAATTTATTCACTTAAAACTGACATTAATTATTATTTTAAAATATCTCTTTCACTCCTTTATGAATGACAATAAAAAATATACTAATGCCTATTGTGTTAGAAACTGTACCTTGTACTGAATAGTATGTAGTTTTTACTTTCGCTTTTAAATTAACTTTCAATTCCATTTTTTCAAAGGACTTTGAATATGCTAACATTTGATTTGTCTATACTTTTCTTTGGATTTCATGCATTCTTTGAAGGTTTGAAAGAATAATGTTAATTATAATTCATATACTTGATTTGTGGCATAACTGTCACGATGTAGTGTGAAAAATAAACATTACAAATTATGACTTTTCAAGTTTTATATAGTTGAAAAAAATAATATCAGATTTGGTGCAGGAAAATTTTAGGCTTAGATGGTTTAACTTGCTTGATGCTTGGTTGATTATTGGTTCCACGTCCACCCTTGAAAATCTATGTATGCTCTGATATCTCACTCTTCTCCACAGTAAGGTAGGATCACAATCAAATTTTAAGTTCAGTCAAGATGACATCAAAATTTTTCACAAGGAAATTATATATAAAACTAAAATGAAAATTAACAGACATACATAGATATGGGTATCTGTAGTACAAAGCTCTCTGGTCCTGTTTACCGCAACTTGGTTAAATATTGATCCCAGTGATTCAGCTTCTGCTACACTACACTCATGACTTTTTAAAAATATTGTTTTACTGGCCGGGCGCGGTGGCTCACGCCTGTAATCCCAGCACTTTGGGAGGCCGAGGCGGGCGGATCACGAGGTCAGGAGATCGAGACCATCCTGGCTAACATGGTGAAACCCCGTCTCTACTAAAAATACAAAAAAATAGCCGGGCGTGGTAGCGGGCGCCTGTAGTCCCAGCTACTCGGGAGGCTGAGGCAGGAGAATGGTGGGAATCCGGGAGGCGGAGCTTGCAGTGAGCCGAGATCGCGCCACTGCACTCCAGCCTGGGCGACAGAGCGAGACTCCGTCTCAAAAAAAAAAAAAAAAAAAAAAAATTGTTTTACTATGGTAAAATGTATACTATAAAATTTATCATTTTAACAATTGTTAGGTGTACAATTTAGTGGTATTAACTATATGCACGTGGTTGTGCAACCATCACCACTATCTATCTTTTTTGCCGGACGCAGTGATTCACTCCTGTAATCCCAGCACTTTGGGAGGCTGAGGTGAGAGGTTTGTTTGGGTCTAGGAGTTAAGACCAGGCTGAGCAACATGGCAGGACCTCGTCTCTACAAAAAATACAAAAATCAGCCAGGTGGGGTGGCACGCTCCTGTAGTCCCAGCTACATGGGAGGCTTCAGTGTGTGTGTGTGTGTGTGTGTGTGTGTGTGTGTGTGTGTGTATGAGAGAGAGGCTGATATGGGAGGATTGCTTGAGCCCAGGAGTTCGAGGCGGCAGTGAGACTGTGATCACGCCACTGCACTCCGGCCTGGGTGACAGAGTGAGACTCTTAGAAAAAAAAAAGTGTCTTTTCTTTTTTTTTTTAATTAAAAAAAGAAAAAAAATCAACGTCTTTCCTTATTTACAACTGCATTCCCCTTTTCCAAATTTCACATACTTATACGCCTCAGAAAAAAAAAAGCCAGAGCTCTTTATGAGGTGACCATGAAATTAAATTTAGAGTTAATATGAAAAGTGCTTCACATACAATTTATACTATGTGCTATTTAAATACACACACACACACACAGACACACACACACCAATACACACATGCAATGCATGGGAATTAGCAATAACATATATGGATGTTTCACATATAACTTCCTATGCCATCGATAACACAGTAGGTGTTAAACTCATGCACTTATAAATCAAGAAAATTGGCTTCACAACCATTTTTTTCATTTTTTCTAATTTTAATTAAATATGCACTTATTTTGGCATAACTAATATTTTACCTACTGCTCTGTTACTTTTCTTCTTTACTTCTTTCCTTCTTTTCTCCTTTTCACCCATCTTACCTTTCTAACTTCATTCATTCTTTTATTTTCTTCTTTGAATAATATTATATGCTTCCAAGGAATATATAAGTTGAAGAATGGAAATAAAGAAAGTAGTGGTATCTCTTTGTAAAAATACTTTTATCAAAATTAATATTATTTCCTAGTCTAAATATATAACACATACAAAAACGGAAATTGCCATATAAGATATTAATATGTTTTTATTGTATATTTTTTCAAAAAAATGCTGAAATAAATTATTTTAAACAGAGTAGTAGCATATAATGTGAAAGTTACTTTTGCCTGGAAATTTTCATTCTTACAATTTCCTTGTACTTATAAAGATATAAATAATAAATCCAGATATAAATATAGCTATAGTTATATCTTTATTATACTTTATTACACTACAGATATCATTCTATATTTTTATAGATATTCTATATTTTTAACAATATGTACATATTTAAACTATAACATGTATATGGAAAAGTGTAACATTAATAATTGCATATTTCAATGAATTTCCAAAATTTAGCATTTTTATAACCAAGACACAAATCAAGAGTCACAACATTACCAGCAACAGAGAACACCTCTCAGAGCCTCCCCTACAATCTTCCATCAGGTTTGTCTGTTAACATTATGTTTATCTTTGACGTTAATATTTATAGATATGGTTTATTGTTAAATGTAAACACAGAATTCTCTCAGAGAGAATTGTACTACATTGTCATACTTAATAACTGATTTTGCTTATAGTTATTTCAAATTTTTACTTTAAACATGACTGCAAATAATCACATTTGTACATATGTCTTCATACCTGTTGAATATTATTTTGGTGCAAAAGTAATTGTGATTTGCCTTTACTTTTAAATGGCAAAAACACAATTACTTTTGCACCAACCTAATACTTTCATGTTATATATTCTAATCCTTGGAATTACTAAGTCAAAGAATAGGGACCACACCAGTTGTTACTGAAATTAAAATAGAAAGAGAACTTTTACCTCTCGATCAAAAGTAGTAGGTTTATAGGCCAATGTTTCTGCTAAAAACGTTAGAAAATATCACATTCTTTAAATATATATTTATAATTTATATAATTATATATAAATAAATATAAATTTATTTATCTATTTAATGAATGAGTGTGTGTGTACATATATGTATATATGTGTGTATATGTATATATATATATATATATATATATATATATATGTCAGAGATCTGTGAACACATTGAAGTCTAAATTAATTAAGATTACCAGGAAGGGAGAACAATTCTAAGGAAAGATGATGGTAACTGGCCACTTTTTCATCTGTGGAAATTTGCTTATACTAATTATAAGCTAAAAGTAGGGCTCGACCAAGAGAACGTCTCCCAAATGGGGCTAAAAGAAACTGCAAAGCTTTTCTTTATCACATGAATCGGGAATATATCTTTGAGAGACCATAAATGAATCTTTAACTTACCCCAAAGGACCACCTGATAAGTTTGTGGCATTAAAGGAGTATAAGGTCCTGGCTTACGAGCTTCTAAAAGAAATTTTGCAACATCTTACATTGCATAGTGCATAGGAAACAAAGACTCACCAGGACAAAGCTCCCAAATTAAGCACTAGGTTAGTTTCTGACTGGAGAAACTGTTCTGAGGAGCTCTGAAAAATAGAACTACATTTATCAAAGTTTTAGTGTTGATAAGAAGGGCACCTGATAGGTTTTCATTCTCAGCTATGAGTCCACAGACACGACTAGAGGTGAAATAAGTCTTATGAAAAGTAAAATCCAGTCTCGACCCAGTTCAATCACAGAATAAATTGAGATATTCAACCCCTCAAGCTTTCTTTCTAGCAAATGAAAGGGACTCTCTATGATTTGAAAACAAAATCACTCTATCTTGAGTGTGTGTGTATGTGTGTGTGTATGAGAGAGAGAGAGTGTGTGTGTGTGTGTGTGTGTGTGTGGCTGCGTATGTTTAGACATATGAAGAGTAAAGAATATATGACTAAGAAAAAAACAGATATTAGGTGTCATCCCAGAGATAATCAGTATATTTCAATGATCAGATACTATAAATAGGACAATCATGTTAAAGTTAATTAAGGAATAAATGGGAAAAATAGAAAAATATTGTCAGAAAATTTGAATCTACATACAGAAATCACAGATTCCTTTCTGAAACAAAAATTATAACTACTTTTTTAAAAGAAAGGCTTAATAGCATTTTGCAAAAATCAGATTATAAGATTATCAAACATGAATGTAAGACAAGTTGAGTCACCAAAAAAAAAAAGAGTAAAAAAATTGAAATAACAGAAAAGAGTGTATGCATCATTTAGGACATTGGCACAAGTTTTGTAACATTATTATTGAAATCCCAGAAGAACAAAAGATAAACACAGTCAGACAAACTATAAAAGAGATGGTGTCCAGTAATGCCAGCAAATCACAAGCAAGATAAACATCCAAGTAAGTCACACCTGCCGACATTATAATAAAACCGATATGAACAGCGACTCACCCCACCAAAAAAAAAGACATTATCTTACATGGAGCAACAACAGAAATAATGGCTAACTTTTTATGCAAAACAATGAAGTCTAGGAGACAATACAATAAAATCCAAAACATACTAAATAATAATAACAATAATAACTAATGTAGAAGTCTACATGAAAGAAAACTGTCCTTCAAAAATGAATGCGCAGAAAAAATTGTTTTGTCATATAAAAAGTAGGCAAATATATTGTAATCAGACTTGTACTATGAGAAATAATAAATTTATTTACACAAAACAACACTAATCCCATAAAAATATGGAAATTTAGAGGAAATGAAGATCACAAATGGATGAAAAGATGAGAAAATATAAATAAATACCAACAACACACTAGAAGCATGCTAGTGTCTTATGTGGTTTAAACTATTTGTAGAAATAAAATGCATGACAATAATGCAAAAAAGGAAAATGAAAAAGATTTCAAGAACTCATAAGTTCTAACAGTATCAAGAACTTGGTAAACATAAACATTTTTAAGTTATAATAAGGTAGAACTTCCAGTTTTAGTTCTGACAGGCAAATTGCTTAGAAGTCATCCCTGTGGTCCTTACCAAAAGAAAAGGTGGACCAACTGAAATTTTCTCCTCAGAGAACTCTGGTTTCAGGAAAAACTATGATCCTGCTCTGGAGAGAGGCACATCCAGAAATTCACAGCTGAGATATGCTCATCTGGATCAAAAGACACTGGAGTCTTCAACTAGTAGGAACACTGAAAATTTTAATATTTGCAAATTACTGGAGGATAAGTATGAACTAGCATTAAAGTAATAAATTCCACAGAACCACAGTATTACAGGGGTCCCCAAACTCTTTTTTTTTTCTTTTTTTATGAGACGGAGTTTCACTCTTGTCGCCCAGGTTGGAGTGCAGTGGCACCATCTCGGCTCACTGCAACCTCCGCCTCCCAAGTTCAAGCGAATCTCCTGCCTCAGCCTCCTGAGTAGCTGGGATTACAGGCGCCAGCCACCACGCCCGGCTAATTTTTTTTTTTTTTTTTTTTTTTTAATAGAGACGGTCGGTCAGGCCGGTCTCAAACTCCTGACCTCAGGTGACCTCAGGTGATCTGCCCGCCTCGGCCTCCCAAAGTACTGGGATTACAGGCGTGAGCCACTGCGCCCGGCCCCAAACTCTTAGAGACTTTATTTCCAGGAACTTACTAGGTTTTCATGAGGAAGATCCCAGGAAATTTCCCTTATTGCTTTGATAAGGCGATGACAAAAGTAATTGTTAATCAATTTTCCCAAATCCTTTTCCATAATAAGATATACTCTCTGGGGAAAGACTGCCTGGGTCTTTTCCTAAGAGGAAGAATGGCAATCCTCTTACCCCGGGTGCTTAGAGCCTTCCCGGCTTATGTTCTTGGAGGTAGTGGGAGCAAAACAGAGTTAATAGAGTCAGGGATTCAAGGACATGAAGTTTCAATGATGCTAGATGAAGAAATTCTAGAGATCTGTTCAACATAGTGCCTAAAGCTAACAATGTGGTGTTATGCTCTGAAAAAGCTATCAACAGAATAAATCTCAGGTTAAGTGTTCTTACAACAAACACAAAGCAAAGCGAAACACAAACTTAAATAAAAGGACTTAAGGAGTCCTTGGGAGGTGTTGGATATGTCTATTATCTTGATTATGATCATTGTATCATGGATGTTTCCATATGTTCAAACACATTAAATTGGGTACATTAAACATGTGGGATTCTTTGCATATCAATTATACCTCAATAAATTTAGAAAACAGAATTCTGCAGACATGAAACAGAATATGAGGCAAGGGGGAAAAATAGTTATACCAGTGGAGAAACACTTGCAAAGGCCATAGACGTGAGACCGAGGCCCACTGAAAGACTGAGATTTAATTGGAAGATTATAAAACCTTCTCCCTCATGCCTTTCCATTGCATACATAGCATAATAACAATGACTTCAGCTGAAAGAGCTACAAGATACAGATCCACTTATTAGTTTTTGGAGAGGCACGAAGTCAAGACAAAAGGTTAAGACAAGAATGTTAAAGACATTTGAAGACTTTGGCACAATGAAATTACAGTAGAATTAAATAACAGCAATAATATGTTAAGGATATAGGTGCTAAATTAAGAATATTATTATTTAATAATAAAAAATATCCACTTAACAACAGATGGAATAACCAGACAATCAAAAACATAAAATATCTGAGCAAAAGAACAAAACTGACTCATATATTACATTGCATACATATTACATAGCAAATAACAATGATAGAATCTAAATTAGTTTTAATGGCATATGGAAGACTGATTAAAACCAATCAAGAGCTGGCCTTAATATGTTTTCTGGTTGCAGAAAAGAAAAAAATATATGTATAGCAAAAAGATAACTACAAAATTCTTAATGAATCAAATAAAATAATATACTTTGACACATTTCATAGGAAAAAATCACTATCAAATATTGTTTTATTAAAGCATATCAAGGCCTAATATATACCTTTATTTATTAGGTCTTATTTAATGTTTCAAATTTCTATGTACAGTTTTTGTACTTTTAAATTCTATTATAAGGTACTATATAATTGTTTATGCTGTTGAACAAGACACATTTCAATTTCCATGATTTTAATTATTTATAAATTTAAATTTTCTATTTGAAATTTCTTTGTTGAACTTATATCCTGCCACTTTGTTAACTTTTTAGTAATAAACTTCATCTTTAAATAGTTTTAGATTTACAGAAAATTTGTGATGAGAATACAGGGATATGTCAGAAAGCCCACACTCAGTTTCCCCTAGTATTAATGTCAACCATTAATAAAGTACAATCGATATAATTAATACAAGCATATTGATACATTGCCATCAACTAAAGTCCATACTTTATTCATATTTCCTTGGTTTTTGCCTAATGTTATTATTCTCTTCCAAGATCTCATCTGTTACGACTTTCATTTAATCATTGTGTCCCATTAGGTTCCTCTTGGCTGTGACAGTTCCTCAAACTTACCTTGTTTTTCGTGACCTTCACAGGTGTTAGTAACAGGCCAAGTATTCTATTGAATGTCCCCGAAGTTGAATATGTCTGTTGTTTTTTTCTCATCATTAAACTGGGTTTATATGTAATTCTTAGGAATGCAACAGAGATAAAGTGCCATTGACATTCTATCTTATCAAGGGTACATATTGTCATTGTCTTACCACAATTTATATTAAACCTGACTGTCCAGATGAGATACCGTTTGGCATTTTTATTTTGATTATCAAAGTCAAGGTACTCTTATTCCTCCATTTCACACTGTACCCCTGAGAAGGAAATATCCATGCATAGTCCCAACTTAAAGAGTAGGGAGTTATGTCCCATCTCCAGGAGGACAGAAAATGTATAAGAATTATTTGTAATTCTTCTGCATGTGAAACGTCTCTTCTTCCCACTTATTTATTCAAATAATTATGGACTTATAAGTATTTATTTTATTTTATATTTTGTTTTATAAACTAATACTAATTTACTTATTTTATTGCTCAAGTTGTTCCAGGAGCTCTTTCAATTGGCTCTTGTGCTGTTTTGATTTATCCAACATTTCTTGATTGTTTATTTTTGAGGAATTTCTTATTTTCTGGCACTACAAGGAATCTGAGGTGCTCCAAACTCATTGTGTATTTGTTTCCTGTTCTAGTGCTACAATTGGTCATTTCTCCAAGAAACACTGGTTCCTTCGATTGGAGAAAGATATCACAAAGCAGGAACTGGGTAATAAGTATACTCCTTGCTACAGGGATATTTGCTCCAGGCCCTCTCAGCTAACAGAGAAAGGAAATACATGTTTGTATACTAACTCTGGTATACACATGTGATATGGTTTGGCTTTGTGTTCCCACCCAAATCTCATGTTGAATTGTAATTCCTAATGTTGGGAGTGGAATTTGGTGGAAGGTGATTGGATGATGGGGGTGGATTTCCCCTCTTTCTGTTCTGACATAACAAGTGAGTTCTCATGCTTTGAAAGTGTGTAGCACTTCCCTCTTCACTCTCTTTCTCCTGCTCCACCATGTGAAGATCTGCCTGCTTCCCCTTTGCCTTCTGCCATGATTGTAAGTTTCCCGAGGCCTCCCCAACCATACTTCCTGCTCAGCCTGTGGAACTATGAGTTAATTCAGTTTTTTTTTTCAAAAATTACCCAGTCTCATGTAGTTCTTTATAGCAGTATGAGAATAGACTAAAACAACATATATGTGTAAACATTTCTATATATACCTATCTGTATCTGTAGTAAGCTAGATATAAATTCATACCGAGGTCTCCAATTGTAATCCATTATTTCATAGAGGATTCTAGCCTTCTTTTCATGCTCATCCATGAATTCCTGCTCAAACTGTGAGAAGCATGACTCTCATCACAAATGATTCATTTATATTTAATTGTACAATTCCAATGTACATGATAGCACTATCAATGTTTTTAACTATAACCTTTTTAATACAACTTTATAGCTGATAAATTTGTATCAGCTGTATCAGGTGTTAGTAATAGGTCAAGTATTATAAAGTTAGTAACAGGCTAACTTTATAGCTGATAAAGTTGTATTAAAAGTTGTATATAGTTTTCCTTGTCTTAAAATCAACTCATTTGCAATGCTGTCTGGTCAGAAATTTTTCTCTCCACTCACTACATTGAGGTTGTGTTATAGATTTGTAAATTTTTTTTCTTGTCACAGTCTGCATTTCATGCTGGGCTTCTGCTGACTTCTTAAATGACTTTTAAAGAGTATAAATTAAGATTCACCCTGTGCTGTAAGTGTTTTGAAAAATGCATAGTGTTATGTATTCACAATTACAGTATCATATAGAATAGTTTCAAAACCCTTATAGAATAGTTTCAAATCTCATATAGAATAGTTTCAAATTCTGTCTCTCACCTGATCACCCCTCTCTACTCCCCATCCCTGTCACTTGGCAACCACTGACTTTTTAATCACTTTTATACGCTGCCTTTTCTGGAATGTCATGTAATAGGGATTATAGAGTATTTAACCTTTTCAGATTGGCTTTATAATTTAGCAATATGCATTTATTATTTATTCATGCATTTTTTGTGGCTTCATGGCTCTTTTTATTGAGGTAAAATATATGTTAACATAATATTTCCCATGTTAATCACCTGTGAGTATAAAATTCAGTGGCATTAAATACATTTACAATGTTGTATAACCTCACATCTATTTGGCTTTCTCTATTATCATCACGGTTTCGCTATACATTCAATTCTCTGAGGCCTACCCTAACCACCTTTTGTAATATTATATTCTACCATCACAGTGCTTTCACACCAAAAACCTCCTCAAAATGCACTACCGTTTTCTTCTATCCTTGCCATTCACAACTTTCTAACACACAAGTCAATTTGCATATTTATTTTCTTTTTGTTTATTTTCATTGTTTCTTGCTAAATATAAGCTCCATGAAGGCAAGGATTACTGTTTTGCATGATAATATATAGAAAGAACTTAAAAGAGTATGATGCACATAATAAGCATTCAATAAATATGTAAGCTAATAATTAATTAATTGAAGGAATCAACATAGGAATCTCTGTGTGAGTCACTGGGACTTAGACAAAGAAATATACTTAAGTAATATTTTGGCTGGGAGTTGACATCAGAGCTGGCGAGCCACTAGATGCCACTTTTGCTTTTCTCTAATTCTTACCCCTGTATGAATTTTTGCAGCAAGGAGCTTTAAACTTATGGGGGAAGAGGATGAGATGACCAGTCTGGCTTCCCATGGGGTTTTGTAAAACACTCCATGACCTAATTTTGTAACTCTCCCTCAATAATGTGGAGCTCAGAGTTCTTGCAGTTTCTTTTACAAAATTGCTTTCACTGAAAAGAATAATTTCCTAAAGTTTTTAAGATTGAGAATATGCTTTAAATTAACCAGTCGGTTTTCATTCTTTTCTATTTCTGTTTCCAAGAAATTCATCAAATATGTTGCCTACTTATGGCACACTTGCAATTACCTGATGTCTTGCGGATTTAGTTGGTTTTCCATTTAATATCTATTTTTAATTAATTCAGGTTGGAGTTACTTCATGCAGTTATTTATGTCTGGAAGACCCTGGGAGTTTATTATAAGTGGTATGCACATCTATAAGCTCATAGGGCATTGGATATAACCAAAACAAATAATATGACTCACAGATAATTTTACAATGATTTTTTTTTGGCTACATAGAATGATGCTATGAATTAAAAAATGGGTAGTATTCAAAGGTATTAATACATTTATTGAAGTGTATGTGTGCATGTGTGTCTATGACAATCAAAGGCATTCTCATTATGAAATAGCCTTAATTGTTTTTGTAAAAAGTAATTTTTATTTTAAAAGTAGGCAGACGAACAATAGAATTTCTAATTTCTATGAACATAAAATTTAGGCTACATTTACAAAAATTTGATATAATTGAAGAAATTTAATTCTATATATTTTTCAATAAAAATTACAACTGGTTTAGAAGACTGGGCATGCTGGCTCACTCCTGTAATCCCAGCGTTTTGGGAGGCCGAGGAGAGTGGATCACCTGAGGTCAGGAGTTCGAGACCAGTCTGGCCAACGTGGCGAAACCCTATCTCTACTAAAAAGACAAAAATTAGCCAGGTATGGTGGCATGTGCCTGTAATCCCAGCTACTAGGGAGGCTGAAGCAGGAGAAGGCAGGGGAATCACTTGAACTTGGGTGGAGGTTGCAGTGAGATGAGATCGCTCCACTGCACTCCAGCCTGGGTGAGAGAGCAAGACTCCATCTCAAAATAAATAAATAAAAATAAAATAAAATAAAATAAAACTGATTTTGAGAAATAAACTAGAATTATAAGAACATGTTTGAGTATAGTATTTTAATATATTACAGATAAATTTTAGTATCAGAATATATATGCATTCTATATATGTATATATTTCAAAAGGAATAAAGAAATTGAAAATTATTAGAGTTAACAGTATTTGATCAATTAATATTCTAGGCCTATAAAATATAAAACAGCAAGTCCACATAGTACTGAAATAAATGTTTATGTAGATATTTAAAACTTGGAGAATGAATTTTTAAATAATGTCTTTACTAGTTTATGCTTTATAAGAAATTACAGCCATATATGTCTGAATGAAGAGATTATTACAGAAACAAAATAATTGAACCAAACTCATTTTATATGAGTTAGTGTAAAATTATCTCCTTTCATGTGGTTCAAGATGCTTCTTAAAATTCCCTTTAAACATCTTATATTACCTGATACTGTCCTCATTTTTCAATCACATATGTTCTAGAGGATAATTTTGGGATTAATTTGTAATGTACTATGATAAGAATAATATATCTACTGAAGAAATGTTCTAAGTATAATAATGTATTGTTGAATCAATTTGAATGCTTTGATAGTCATAATTTTTAAATTCAGTTTTAATAATTTTTTATACTTAAGACAGTTTTGGTTGATGGAAGCAGAAAATAATTCTATACTTTCTCTCAAAAATATATTTCTCTCAAAAAATATTTATATTTTTATGCTTAAGACAGTTTTGGTTGCTGGAAATAGAAAATAATTCTATATTTCTCTCAAAAATATCAGTGACCACTGATAAATGGTCCTTTGGTATTTGCTTGAGCATCACTCAAAAACATTCATTTCCTTTCATGTGTATCAAGTGCTGTTTTTGGCCTGGAACTGTGCTAGGCTGGAAGGTCAACATTCAATAGGAGTCTTATCCTTATGGAATTTACTATGTAACTAATGATTTACAAGTAGCTAATTAGAGCATTACTTTTTAGTGAATTATGTGCAATGGTTGGCCTTCTCAGTCAAAATTAAACTGTATTAATTAACTTATTAATTAAAAAATTTCTTAATTAAAAGTTGTTATTAATGAACTTTTATTAAATAAAAGTTATGCTGATCCATAAGAAGCACACTATTCAGTTACAAAACACACTGAGCAGGGAAAAACATAAAATAAAATTCCAATTGCAAGAAATTTAGGCCAGGTGTGGTAGCTCACACCTGTAATTCCAGCACTTTGGGAGCCCAAGGCAGGTGGACCATCCGAGGTCAGGCATTCGAGATCAGCCTGGCCAACATGGTGAAACCCCATCTCTACTAAAAATACAAAATTAGCTGGGCGTGGTGGTGCATGCCTGTGATCCCAGCTACTCAGGAGGCTGAGGCAGGAGAATTGCTTAAACCCGGGAGGCTGAGGTTGTGGTAAGCCGAGATTGCGCCATTGAACTCCAGCTTGGGCGACAAAAGTGAAACTTTGTCTCAAAACAAAACAAACAAACAAACAAAAACCAAACCAAACCAAACCAAAACCAAAACAAGAAACTATGACTAGAACATTAAGGTTGTTTAAAGACATGGTTAGCCAAACAGGTATATGTCTAAGAGATTGAGATTATAACAGTCATTGGGGAATAGCTGTTAAAAGTCTTAGACCCCTTTAATTACAAAAAATTTAGGAACAGGAGTCTTGCATGAATGGTTAAGCCAGCTAAAAGTTGAACGATATGCCAAAGGCGTGTTTCAAGATTTATTTAACAGTAAAGATAGAATTAAGATACTGTATGATAGATAGGATATCAAAAAGCCAAAAAAGCCAAAAGGTTTTATTGTCCATGCACTCTCTGAAGGAGTAAGTAAAACATGAAATTAAGACTAAAGAGCAGTTTTTTAAAAAGCGAAAGAGCAAGATTTAAGAAACAATAGAAAGGAAATAAAATGATGGAATATATCAGTAAATTTAAGGAAGTATTAAAAATAATAATAGTAGCCAGGTACCCTGGCTCATGCCTATAATCCCAGCACTTTGGGAGGCCGAGACGGGCAGAACACGAGATCAGGAGATCGAGACCACCCTGGCTAACACGGTGAAACCGCGTCTCTACTAAAAATATAAAAAATTAGCCGGGCTTGGTGGTGGCCGCCTGTAGTCCCAGCTACTCGGGAGGCTGAGGCAGGAGAATGGTGGGAATCCGGGAGGCGGAGCTTGCAGTGAGCCGAGATCGCGCCACTGCACTCCAGCCTGTGTGACAGAGCGAGACTCCGTCTCAAATAAATATATAAATAAATAAATAATAATAATAGCAGGCATAAAAGCATTACTGATAAATACATTTCAAAAGTTTGATGGCGTTGAATCATTTAAGTGGCAGACAATACAAATATAAAAATTAGAGTAATCTGGGGGTTTTAAAGGAGGATAGAGAATTCTATGGTTTATGTCTTGCTAAAAAGAAAAATATTGATTAGCTTTATGCTTTATAAGAAAATCATGAATGATGCAAGCTAAAATTTTAGAATAAGCACTAAGAGAAGAACAAAACAGTGAATAAAAAAAGAAAAAAGATTCAGGTAAAAAGATCAATATAGTTCTCAAGATTGTGCATGATTTTACACAACTTTGTGTTAGATTAGTGGGTTAACTGAAATATTTCTTTAAAATAAAATCTCATTGGATTATAAGTAAAGGTAGTATGTTGGTATTTTTTCTTTCAATTTTTCTGTTTTATAAATGGTGCCAAACATGCAGAAATAGGATAGTATTGAGCAATTTATAGTTAAAAGCCTTGTCCCCAAATCAGAAACTTGGACTGCGTAATAAAGAGAGATCTTGTATCTGACTGCGACAGCTGTATGATTATCTCTCGACTCTGCTTCTGCCCCTTGGCCAAGATAAGGATGAGATATGCTTCTTGTGATGAATACTGTGTTGTTTAAAGTTTGAAATTCCCCTGGAGGTACTTTGCGGCTAGATTGTCTATATTGTTTTTGAAATATATACCGTAGATTGTGAATACCCAAGTACAAGTCAGCATTATCCATTATCTGAATTATTGGTGTAGTTTCCACAAAAAATTTCCTGCCTTGCTTCATTGCTTTCTTCATTTTTAAGCATACTGGCCAGTGTGTCATAACATAAGACTCTTCTGCCCAAAAGCTTCCAGTAGCCTCCCATCTCACTCAAAGAAAAAACAGATCTTTACAAGTGCCTACAAAGGTCCTATGTAATCTGCCTTCAGTTGCCTGTCTCACTTCGACTCCTGCTTGCCCGATTGTACATGCTCTGCTGGCTACACTGGCTCCCAGTACATGGAATAAGTCAGGATGCTCCATTTCAGTAGACTTAAACTTGCTCTTTCCTCAGTCTGGAACGTTCTTCCCCAGACAAAAAGCAAACCCTCCCAATTCCTTCCTATTTTTATTTGCTTCTTGCAAATTAGGTCTTTCTGGCCACTGGATATCTCTTTCTCTCTCTCGTGTGTGTGTGTGTGTGTGTGTGTGTGTGTGTGTGTGTATTTTAAATATCCTACTTTTCATATTTATAGATTTGGAGGGTACTAGTGCCATTTGTTTACATGGATATATTGCATAGTGTTGAAATCTGGGCTTTTAGTGTACCCATTACCCAAATAGTGCACATTGTACCCAATAGCTAATCTTTCATCCCTCACCCTCCTCCCACCCTCCCACCTTTTGGAGTCTCCCAGGTCTATTGTTCCACTCAATATGGCCAAGTGTACCCATTGTTGAGCTCCCACTTATAAATGAGAACATAAGGTTTTTGATTTTCTGCTTATGAGTTATTTCAGTTAGGATAATGGCCTCCAGTATTATCCATGTTGTTGCAAAACACTTATTTATTTATTTATTTATTTATTTATTTTGGAGAGAAAGTCTCACTCTGTCACCAGGCTGGAGTGCAGTGGCAAGATCTCAGCTCACTGCAGCCTCCACCTCCCTCATTCAAGTGATTTTTCTGCCTCAGCTTCCCGAGTAGCTGGGACTATAGGCGCATGCTACCACACCCAGCTAAGTTTTGTATTGTTAGTAGATATAGGGTTTCACCGTGTTGGCCAGGATGGTCTCGATCTCTTGACCTCATGATCTGCCCGCCTCAGCCTCCCAAAGTGCTGGGATTACTGGCCATTTTATTTTATTTTTTTATGGATGAGTAGTATTCCATAATATTATATATATATATAGTCTATATACAGTGTGTGTGTGCATGTGTGTGTATATGTGTGTGTGTAGTCTCTTTTGTCATTCTCTATGGCATTATCACTATCTGGCTTAATATATACTTACTTATTTAACCTATTTATTTTGTTTATTACAGGTATACAAGGAAATTCAATTTTTTTTTGGCTTCTTTACCACTTGGGTTTAGAAGAGTGCTTTGCACATTGTAGGAGTGTAGAATAGACTCGACATACAGCTGAATATAACTGGGGACTCCTGAATATCTGGGTTTGTCTGAGGCCAAGTCAAGGGTAGTGGGCTTTATGATCCACAAAGATTAAAAGTTAATTTTAATCCATAAAATTAACCATCCCAGTGGCTATCTAAAGCTGGAAACACCATGGGACTATTTGTTTACTGATGGTTTTAAACTGGCCTACCTGTTAGACAAGTCGGAATGTCCACATGATCAAAAAGGAATAAAAATCACCACACCAGTGGGAACTTCTCTTTTAAGATCTCCCATAGCCAAAATTCTTTGTAGAGACCTTGATGATCAATGTCAGAATAAAGACACTGGAGATTTGCAGTGGACTGTTTGTGATTCCTTAATGTTTGCCTGCATTTTATTGCCCTTTCTGTTCCTGACCCTATGCCTTAAAAAAAAATGTCTCCTGTGATTATGCTCTGTGGGGTATTGTGAGGCTTTTAAACTATCCAAACATCTGAAATTTGTATGGAGGTATTCAATAAATATTTTCCGAATGAATATATCAATTACCCTTTAGTCCTACTGTATAAATGTCTTAGTCTGTTCAGGGTACTATAATAAATATAATAGACTGGGTGGCATATAAAAAGCAGAAATTTATTTCTCACAGTTCTGGAGGCTTGGGAGTCCAAGATTAAGGTGATATCAGATTTCATGGCTAGTGACAGCCTGTTCCTCATAAATGGTCCTTTCTTACTATGTACTCATATCGTAAAAGGGATGAGAAAGCTTTCTGGGGCCTTCTATAAGGGCACTAATCCTATTCATGAGGGCTTCATCCTTATGAACTAATTACCTCCCAAAGGTGCCACCTCCTAGTACCATTGTATTGAGCGTCAGGATTTAAACATATGGATTTCGGGGGAAAACAAACATTCAAACCATGGCAATGTGTATAAAGATTCTGAAGTATTCTGCAGCAGAATAATCCAAAGCATGGGTTCATCGGGATTATTTAACCTTAAATTTCTTTGAATTATATTCTTAGTATAGCTAAATTTAAACTCTTTGTCAAATCAGGATAAAAGCAAGAACACCAGACAGCCTTGACGTCTTCTAATTATGTTGCAGTTCAGTTAAGTTTCAGTCACTGGAGCAATCACAGGGTTTTCTCTTTAGATAGAAAGGGAGAGGGCTTAACATAAAAACAAGTGTATGCACTTGCATCAGCTACTCACTAAGGCTAATTGCCCAGACTAGATCAGTTCTGGGTTCCAGATCAAATGGCAAAAGTAAGAACATTCATTGTGAAACTCAAAATGCAAACTTTCTTTCATAATATTATATATATATTTTTTAATCTTAAATTGCTGATAAATGTCCCTATCCTCTGCTACAAATTTGCATTTGCTGTTTACTAATTCTATTGTATCATGATCAGAGGATAAAATGATTTTTCTTAGTGAGATTTTTATTTTTCCTGTTTTGTGAGCAATTTTTATTATGCACATTATTATGGGAATATAATGCATATGTTTTACCCTGGAAAATAACTAGTATTTTGTTCTCTAGCCTTAGCTAATCATATTAGTCAAATTCTAATTTCCCTTGCTTGGTTTTTGCCTTTTCCTTCATTATGAGACTGTTATCTTTCATTGTAAGATCGTTAATATATCTATTTTTCTTTGAGTCTTTTTCAATTTTTACTTAAAAAGTAAAAATGTAAACTGAAAAGCCTACTTTAAGTGCATACTATTCATGTCACAAATATTTTGCTTAATTACAAATGTGAAATATATCTGTGGATCATGCCCAGTGCTATTTATGTTAGTCTATATTTGCCAATGTATAGGTTTACTTTAATTCTTAGCATTTGTCCATTTACCAACTTTCATTAGTTTCCAAATATATGTGATGCTGAATTTTTAATAAGTTCAAATCTATAGTTCATATTCAGGAAATATAATTTTTTATGTAATTACTTAGAGGATTTTGTTTGTTTATATACTATACTGTCAACTTACACATATTTATTTCTTTCTATTTTGCCTTTTCTTCTAATTGATTTTTTTGTAAATTCTATGTTTGGAAGAGATAATGAAAAATAGATTGTGTACTCTGTCGTGTTTAGTTGCTCAAAGTCACACTAAGTCAAAATTACTCTTACAATTTATGTTTAGAAGCCATGTAATATGAAATATAATGCTTAAAGCCACATTTATGGTGGCAATATTATCACACTATGTGAGCTCATAGAACTAAGGCCAACTGCAGAGAACAGAGATTTAAATCTCTCAGAGCCTCATTGCATGTATTTTTCCAGAATATATGGTCATGAGTATAATGAGAGTGTATGGCCTGTATTTGTAAATTTATTTTTTTGTTTCACTGTATTTATTTGCTGAATGTTGTTATTAAATTTATCTATTTTTATAATATTATATAGTATTATAGACCAAATGTCTTCTTTCACGTTTCATGTATCCCTAGACTTACTTCAAAGGGAGGATATTTTGACTGTCATTATCTAAGGGGAGACTTTTTTTTTGTGGAAACTCACAAAGAGTTGCATAAATTAAGGTGTTACAAACTAGTCTGCTGACTTGTAAATCTATTGATTTCTATGTCTATTCAAACATACAAAAACGATGTCAACAATATCATTACCAGAAATTTATTTCCTCCCTCTCCCTGCCAGCCTTTGAAAAACAATAATAAGCTCTGCTAATGATATAAAGGCTAATCAATTAAAATAGCTTCTGCTTTCAAAATCAGACTTGTCCTTTGAACTCTTGTGCCATTTAACAAGTTGCTTTCCTTCGACACTGTAAAAGTACTAATTATGTAATACTACTATACATCACCACATAAATTGACTTTGGTTGCTACAAAAAAAAGTGAGTGGTAAGTATGAGATCAACCTATGATTTTTACAGCAGATAAAAATTTCCATATGAATTATTTTAGCAATAAACGATAGAGAAATGTTCAGTTAGAAATTAATCCAGATTATAATAATTAAAATTTGTACACCTGTACTATTCACAGAAATAAATTGCAAATTATCATTGCCCACTTCCTGACTGAGATTCCATTTATATAGTGTGCTAACTATAATTTTACAAACTCACCTGCCTAAATAAGTTTTACAGTCATTTTTAGTAATCACATAAATGGATAATACATTTTTAAGAGTTAAAAACCTATTCATTACTTTGCTACCAATAAAATCAGCATTCCTAGGAATATGACAAAATTCTCAAATTTTGAAGAACAAATGAACATTTCATTTTTTTTTTGTTAGGGTAGTTACAGGCCATTACTGCCTTAGTCAGTTTGGGCTGCTAGAACATACTACTGCAGATTCGGTGGCTTACACGGTAGAAATTTATTTCTCACAGTTCTAGAGCTGGAAAATCTAAGATGAAGACAATGCCGGATCTGTTGTCTGTTGAGGGCCCATTTTCTGGTTTGTAGACTGTTGTTATCTCTTTGTGTCCTCACATGGTGCAAAGAGAGAGATCATCTCTCTCAAGTCTCTTCATATAAGGACACCAATCCCTTTCATGAAAGCTTCCCTCTCATGATCTAATTGCCCCAACAAAGGCTCTATTTCTAATAACTTCACATTGGAAATCTAGGCTTCAACACTTGAAATTTTAGGAGACCCAAACATTCAGTCTATAGCCAAAAAAAAAAAAAAAAGAAAGTTTAGTAATGCTAATAACGATATTTTTCTCTTCGGATTTCCTAAACAACTGAAAAGAGACATGCGTCCAGTGATCCAAAATCCAGAGATTTGGGATACATTACAAAGAAAGATAGTACTTAAATATACTTCCTCTTTTTCTGCCCATTCCTTTTTCAAGTTCAGATTTTTTGGCCTATTTGTGAGAAAGTTAAATATCATATTTTGTTTAAATCTGCATGAAATATAAACATATTTTCTGCACCCAGAGAAGTGTGTGTGCATGTGCTTGTGTATGTGTGAATTTCTTTGCATCCTGTGAGCATAGAAGGATCAGTTAGATCCTATGTTTCCATCACCACTGGCCAAACATAATAGCCTTTGACGCCAACTTCTTAGCAGATCCACCAATCCTCTTAGCCAACTCCTTGATGTTATGAGCAAGGAAGTAAGGGGAAAAGTGAGACCAGAAGAACTCTTATAGTTCTCCCCACTGCAATGACTCAGAACTCACCTTCTATGGAAAGTTAATAATAAAAGCTAAGCAAATTCTTATTAATAACAATTTACAATTAATTCAGATTTAAATATGGCCTTGAGTAGATACGTGAAGGATGTAAAAATATTATTCATTTTTCCCTATCACTCATGCATTGGTGTACTTCCCTTTTTTAATGTTATAACCGTCATCATCTCAAAGTCCTTCATTTTGTAAATCCCCTTCACATTTGCTACCTGCAAAGCCTCACATGATATGTCAATATTATTTTTTGAATCTATTTTTCTGTTTCTGATGTGGACACTACATAAAAATGAATGGCTATTATTTAATATGGAGTAAACACTACATAAAAGTTGATTTAGTTATATTTTTGATAATAAGAAGTCATAGACTCTCAAGAGGTGAAAATGTAAAACCAAATGTATAAAAGCATTAACAGAGGAATTAGTTTATAAGATTTATTAGCAAACACCTATATATTTACATAATCATGTATTCCAAATAATATATGTGATTTTCACACACTTGGAGTCAAACCAATAAGAATTAAGTTTATTATCAAAGAACTAAGAACCAAAAATTGATTGCCTCAGATCCCAAATTTCTTCCTTCCAAAACAATAACTTGACCATATAGAAATATGTATATGGGAAGTCTAAAAGGGAGAAGGGCAATGAGATAACTTATGCTCGCCCAAGGAGGTACTGGAAGGAAACTTGACAAGAGTCCAATAAACGTTGAGCCCTCAACAACAGAGGATAAAAAAGAATATCATCAATATGTTTGGGTATGAATGGATATTTTTGTATAATATGCAGGTATCACACAGAGATCTAGTAAGTAATCTTGTACTATTACTTCGGTGTTTTCACATGCCTTCCAAAATCAACTTGAACTCTTCCAAAATAGGACACTCAATTAATGTATAATTAATTGTCTGCTTTGTTATCATTTTGTTTCTTCCTTCAACGCCTCTACAAAACCAACACACCTTCTGGCTTTTTTAAAAGTAGCATACTCCTATGGAGATGCATAAATCCTTCATATTAGTGTTTGCCTAGCTGATTTTTGCTGCTCATTAGTGAAGCAGGAACCCAAGTGAGTGGGTTGTGCTCACTGTTTTTAAATTTGCATTTTAATAAAGAATAGACTGGAAAAGAACATAGCAGAATAAAACAATACAATAGAACACAGTGCCATAGAGATAAAATATCATAGGAAATTACTCAGGTGCTTTGCAAGAATTCCACATATTGCAGCAAGTGCTGTGGGAAATTTGTAAGTGTGAAGTAAGCGAGCCAGTAAATGAGATGATACAACAAATTTGTTTCCTGACATGTCGTATTTTATCGTGTGTGACACTTCTGGGTGAGGTCACCTTTGATCCTCCAGTTCATCCACCAGATTAACGTAGCTGCAAGTGGGAGCCTATGAGACCAGTAGAACAGCCTCCCAGACAATGCACATACATTCTAAAAGTAAAGACATAGACAAAATATTGGGAAGATTTACTCATGATGTTAAGTGTGCTTTACAGAAAAAAATTACACATATATCTGAAACTTCATTAAGCTTTTTAATTCACGTTGTCTTCAGTTAGGTCAAGGTTGAAAGACCTACTTTATATGATGTGGTCATGGTAAATAGCATTAATACTAATGAACTCAGAATATTATTGGACATTTTTCTTATAGAATAATCTAATTTGATAATGTATAGTTCAGTATAATTATCCAACTTAACTAATTGAATAATTAAACTGCAAATATGTATTTTCTTTAGAAGGCAAGTCTTTAAACTAAACAAGTCAGATTTTAAAAAGTAAATGGATCTTATACTAAAATGTTATTTCTTAAAATTTTCAACATTCTCTACTGGAAATTACTACATTTATATAGAAAAATGAAGTATAAGAGTAACTTTAACCCTGAAGTCATGTTATTCTAATTGTTCTCATTAGTAATGTTCTCTTCAAAATATTTTAGCAATATTAAGAATATATGAGGAATTACTTTTAAGTCTTGCTTTCTATTGACAATAATTTGAAGGTTTTTGGACATTTTGGATTCTTTGCTATATTAAATATGTTGAAAAATATCATTTTTTTCTCCGTGTAGCTTCAAATTTAGCCTGTTAAGTATTCTGAAAACACCAGATGGGAATATGACAGAACTCCAGTGCCAGCTGGAAGAAGCTTGCTTTGGCCAAATTTGGGACAATTTAAACATCAAAAATAATAGTGATATTGATGAATTATAACACATGGAATTAAAAGTTGGAAAAAGCACAACATTTTTTGAAATAAAATAATAACGATATATTAATCTTCTAAAAATATCAGCTGAATTTTAATTCAGAATGATAGATTTTCAAATTTGGGAAAGCAAGCACTATGTCAGATTAATGAGTTCTTGTCAGAGATACACTCTATATGTGGCTGCTTACTTTACCTTAATGTCATCTGTTACCTATGTTGGAAATTTTAATAGTTCAAAAAGTTAACTCACTACATATATTCTGAAGTAATCTGAGAATACTACACAAAACCACACACAAAGTACTTGTTGCCTACTCTAAATATACAATGGTTACTTGCATGTATTATAATAATGAAAATTATATATTTATGTAAACTTCAACAACTAAATTTGTGGCCATTTATCAAAAACCATTTAATAGTTGAGGAAATAAAATTTTAGGTAAATAACATTTTATTCTAGATAACAAGGATTTGGTTTTTTAGTGGTTAAAAGGAGACAGACTGCTGGATTCAAATTGTGATGTTACTGACAAATATATAACTTAGGCATTGACTTATCTGCATTTTTATTTTGTAAAATAGGGTTGATTATTGTAAGTAGCTCAAAGTGATCTATGAAGAATAAATGGATTAATACCTTTAGAAACATAGAGCAGGGGTTAGTGTATAATAAATTCTCAATAGTTAGGCCAACCTAATAACAATTATTTATCTTTATATACCAGGAACTATGTTAAAATCTCTACAAATTTTAACATTACATTTCATTTTCACTCCCAGTTCTGTTTAGTATCAATGGCTCTATTTCAGTTATATGTGAAAGAGAGAGAAATAAAGCAGCCTGCCTATTTTTACATAATGACTAATTGGATAATATGGAGTTCAAACTCATTTTTATATAAAAGCAAATTTTGTATTTTAATTAGTATAAAAATGTCCCACATGTGATGGACTTGGTTTTAAACACGATGGTTTGAGTTGCTTGTGGGAGAGTCAAGTACATGCGGTGTCATGCTAATTAGTGAAACAAATTGCTTTACATTTTTTCCAGAAGTTCTCAAAAGACTATATCCCAATTCCTAAAAATCACAAATAATATCTCAATTTTATTTGCATATGAGATTTATTGGAGTTTGGCCGCTTTGAACCAGCATTACTGAAAGTACTACACATTTTTTCTAAAGGAAGTGAACATGAGAATGCCTGGTTCCTCTGGGTATTACCAGCTGCCAGCTTGAAAAATCAATGTGATAACTAAAATTGTAAAATGTAGCATTTAATTTTCTCTTATGGTCTGTTGATCAAGACATTCATCCATGACAACACCTACCTGTCCATGGCTAATATTTCTTTAGCTACCCACAGTTGCTGAACAAGATTCACCCATCCATAAAACCTTTTTTCAATCTATGTGGAAATCCACATATACTTAATGCATATACTTAAATGGAATCTTTATTCATACTTAAGGCTAAATAATCATGTGCAGAATGTCTTCACAATTATGACTATATCAGATTATATGAGCAGAAATGATCGATTTTCTTGTTCTAAGAAATATCACGTTGTATGGTTAGTTAATAAGCTCATTGAGTTAAGGAAGATTTTGAATGTTCTTTATCATCTCCAGTACAGTATTGCAAATGGAAAGAATCCCACTCATAATGCTTCCCATGAGTTCAACTTGTTATAATACTATTTTTTTTTCAATTCAGGTGTGACCTTTCTAGACTGATTAAAGAATGTGTATACCCTTTCACTTTTAAGCAGTCCAATTACATTATGTAATTACAATGAGCCTACAAATGTATATTTCTAAAGATTGTCAATAAAATTTCAAGGATAGTTTAGTTTTTTAATAGTTATGCTTATTTTTCATTGCACCACTTAGACATTTCAGGCATTACTTGTGTTAAAATAAATCAGCTACAATTTGTGGTAAATTTTATCATTGGACATCCACAAAAGTTATCATAACATCTAAAAGAGGATGCTAGTAGGAAGTGGATGTAATGGTATATTTTTATGCCATTCTGTATGAAACAGATTTGCTATTAGTATTCTGTGAGAGTCTGCTTTACACTTGAGTCTTTTTTTCCACATAAGGAGATTATATTTTTGGGATATTTCTTTACTCAATATTAATTTAAGCAAAAATAAAAGTCTACAGCATCCTGACAAGCTGAATTCCCAATAGGGGAAATTCACTGAAATAAAAACCACAAAGCATTAATTGGATTTCTATGTTTCACATAAGTTAAAATGCATTTTACTTTAAAAGGCCCAGAACTATATTGTTTATAAATATTGAAACTTAAGAAAGAATGTACACAAAGTTATTTGGAATTGCTTAATTCTAAGCTATTTTTAAAAATAGTTATAGGATTGATGTACTAGATTGTGTTATTGCCTCATTTTTGATTTTCTTTTTTTTGTATAAATACCCATTCTTTTGAGGTGTAAATTTTTCAGTGGCTCCTCCTGTCCCATTGATGCCAGACATGTCAGCATTACGGACATGAAGTGCTGGTGTACATGATGAGATTAATATTGTTGGTTTTTACTCCTGAACTCTGTTGCTGAACCGAGAACATAATACACCCCAGATACTAATTGAAACTGACAGTTTTCTTCAGCCCATACCCTAAAAAGAGACACGAATTTCACTGCGCAGCCCAAGATCAGGAAAACCACAGCTGAACTTCAGATCATTGTGTGAACCCTTTTTTTGAGAAGTATACAAAATAAAATTTTTGTAGAAAGATACTGAAACTTTATAGGTTATTTTTTCCTAACACAAATTGCTTATACAGGTGATTTAATATAAATTTCTTTTTAGTTATAAAATATCACTTCTGTGAGACTATTTTTTTCAATGTTATCAACCTATACTATACGGTCACCACATTTTCAATGTTTTTTCTTTTTATCTTCTCTCTTTCACTGATTAATTAACTGCTTTCTCTATATAGGCCAATACCTTAGAAAGACCTAACACTTCTAGAGCATTTTAAAGATTATTATTTTTTGGTAGTTATGAGTATTAGAAAGTTGACAGAAAACACTGGAAATATGTGATAACTCATTTTTATTTTTAATATGATTCTATGAATAGTAATACTTTTTATTTCAAATTATATTCTTTATATAGTATCTGAAATCCATTTCTGATACATCTCATTAGAAATGAACAGCAGTAGTTACATTCCTTTCAGTAATAAATCACCAATCTTTTATCTGTTTCTAGAGGCACAAGTTTGAAAGAGGAATTCATCAATATATGAGATGCTATTTTAAGTTTTAATGAGTACAGTTTTGTGAAACTTAGCTACCTCACAAGAGCAATAAATATTTAATCAAATTGAGATAGGAAAGAGTAAAAAGCTATGTGTATTCCTTGGGGAAAGATGAAATACAAATTGATAAGAAGATAAACCTGTATCTATACATTAAAATCTTTTTGTAAATATACTTGGATTTACTTATCAGTTGTTTACAGTTTTGCTTAGGGATTTGCTAAAATCAGCTATAGTTCCAAGGAAAACAGTAATTATTTTATTGAAACAAAAAAAATCTTGAAATACCCTGGACATCTAATATTTCTTTCCATGTTTATAATTGTGAGAAGTAGCATGACTTCAACACAGGAATAGCACTACATAAATGGATGTGGCTTCAGTGAATGGCATGGATAAAATTGTTCACTCTGCATGCAGGGGCTCATTTTCAAGGTCCATTCCTGTCTGCATAGCTCATTTAGAATTTTGGGCTCTCATGTTGCAGCTTAGTCGAGAAAATACATATTATTTTTAAATTATCAGTTATATAAAGATACAGATTACGCACATTCATATCTCTATATATATACATCCATTTATCTTTATATATAATGTCTCCTTATATTAGTACAAAGTAGTAATTTTTTAGTATATTTCAAAGAGTAATCATGGTAATGCCCATAATTATCTAAGTTAAGCACAATATGAACAGGAGCAGCACTGCATTTTTCTGTATACTGAAACCCTTTGGGAATTTTTTCTTAGTTCTAGAGGGAAAAGTTGAAGATTTTAAAGCATCTTGTAGTCAGTTTCTTTTTAATATAATTTTGGTCAATAAATTGGTTTACTTTACATTTTAAATTTTTCCTATGTCAAGTTTATTTTTTCATGCCTGATTACTGTATTTCTGGAAAGACACAAACATAGAACTTTCTCACAGAATCTTTTCACAAATTCATTATTTCTAAACTTTTTTCTCTTTTTAGTAAACAATTTCTTAAATACATGCCACACAGCCCAATTTATATTTACCGTGTTATTTAGGTTTTTTGGCATTGAATCGCCATTGTTTTCCCTATTTCCTTTTCAAAAGTGACAACTGGACCTGGATGTTTCTAATAGGCTCACCATTCCATGTAGCTTAGGTCCCATTCATTTAAAAGTTCAGTAAACATGAAGGCAGAAAATAAGTCAGAGGCTAATTTTTCACCTTAAGCACCCCCATCTTAATGTGACATAGGTAGGTGATCATTTCTAGCCAGATGAATGAACTTTCCTACTCTACAGGCTTCTGTACTTACATTCCAGGAACACAAAAATGGAGAGTACTGATTATTGCAGAACTGATAGGACTAACACCACAAATTTGCTTTCAAGTTTTAAGAGTTAATTTTCAAAATGAAATGGGCTGAGGACAGTTATTCTCATGACTAAATATTAAATAATTATAAAAGAATACTGATAATTCCTAGGTATAGATAGTAATAATAAAGCCAACTTTCCTATTTGTAGTCTCAGTTTAATATAAACCAGCTACTATCCTTAACTTTAAAGCATATTTTATATACATATTTATCAATTAACCCCAATGATCTGCCTTTTCTCAGGTAATTAAGCCATGTGAAGAAATGATATTACTCATAAAACAATGGAATTCTCTTGATGTCTTTCAGAATTGGCATTAATGGCATTTAAGTTTATGTAAAATGTGTCCATTGAAGCTTTTTTCTATCTCTACTTCTGCATACATATAATATGACTAATGTTGCTATGAATTACATTAAATCGATTTCCATCAAGTTTATTTGCTATGCAGAATTGAATAATTTTAAATTGGAGACACAATATAATTTGCTTAGTGTATTATTAACATATTATTTGTATTATAAAACTAGTGTTAATCTACAGTGATTTCTTTTATCTCAAATTTCCTCTGTGAATGTCCAATATACATTATGCCTTCAAGACTCATTTTTAACAATAAAAATACAATTAATATATCATGGGTAGAATTATATTTGTCTACATACAATTTGGTCAAAATATGCTTACAATAAATGTAAAAGTAGAACGCAAAATTTTATATATGCAACACTACCTAATTTTGAATTTGGCATGAAATTTTACACACGATGTTGTCCCATCTATTTATTTTACAAATAATTATTGAATTTGTGCCACGTGAAATGTACTGTTTTAGATTTTGGAGTTACTGTAATTAAATGTTTAAAAACATTTCTAGTTTTATATTCTTTTCAAGCAAAATGGTGTTTAAAAGTATTTAAAATTAGGATTGATTCAGACATCATCAAAGTAAATTTTGAAATCATCAAAGTATTCCCTAATATTTTTGACTGAAATCAGAGATAATAAATTACTTTTATCAGATATATTTATTATTTGTTTAAACATTAATTTTAGATTTATATAAAATAAAACTATACACGTTGCAATTAAGCAATTAAAAATGTCAGTTCTAAGTGGAGATTTAAAAATGTTTTATAATTTCTTCTCTGAGCTTTCCAAAATATTTTCCACTTCTTTAGTTCATGCATCACTCACATTGTGAGTTGTTATTTAGCTCATCGCTGAACAAAGACCTACCATTATAAAAATATATGTAAAATTCTACTTCCTACTGAAGTATTACAGTTAGAATTATTATTGAATAATACCCTTTTCTGTAATAAAATACATAATCATCTTGGAGTCTATTAGATAGATTTTTCAATCTTCTAATCTGAAAAATTTCCCATATATTTTATTTTGTCTGAGGGAAAATTTTGACATCAGTCTTGCCATCTTTTCTGCACTTTTGCTTTCTTATCTATGAGTTGCTAACCACCTAATAAATTCTGAATTTATTTGATTTAATTTTAAATAAATCCAGACTGTAGTATAGTCATTATGCACACAGGGTTTTAAGCTAGACAACTGGGAGCAAACTGAGATTTTAAAACTAATTAGATATTCCACCTCGAATAAGTCATTTGACTCTTCCATGACTCACTCAACTGTTCACAGGGGATAAAAATGAGAATAAAATCTACTTCAAAAGATTATTCTGAAATAACTGAAATTTGTTTATATGAGTACTTAGGAAAGTATTTTGCACATATAAATAGATAATACAAGGAATAAATTTTAACCTAGTTGAATACATCAACAATGGATATTGAAATAATAAGACAAACAAAAATCTCATCAAAGGTGTATCAAGAGAACATTAATCTTGTAAAAGTGATGGTTAATGGTGTGAGTTATGTTAGCTTAAATGTTCTAGAAACTGTGTTAGAATACACCTTAGCATACAATTTAGAATTAGATTCAATGATTCTTCATTACTTAAAATGAAAAATATGTTTCCTACTCACTTTAATGGGCAATTATGTTTAATATATAAATCTTAACTTTATAGTGTTTATAGCTGTCACGCAATAAAAATGTCTAAACTAAATTTTACTCTATATTACAGGGGGAAGTTCTTGCTTGACATATTTAATTTCAAGATAGTATATCAGTTAAGGTAGCAAAATAAGTTTTAATGTACTAAGCTCTGTAAATTAACAATGACAAACTAATTATGGTGGTAGATGCATTGCCCTGACAAAGGTTATTCTGGCACTCTGTAAATCTGTAGTTAACAAATTCTTGTAATTTAGATTACACGTCAATAATAGAAAAATCACTTATTGTTTTATTATTCGCCTCCCCGCCCCCATTATTGAGTTGTTCCACACAGCTTCAGCTCCCCTAAACATCTGTCTGCTCTTCAAACATACCAAGGATGCTCCATTTGAACTCTCTACAACTGCTCCTCTTACAGTTAGAATCTTCTTTCCCCAGATTTTGAATGTTTTGCTCCTTCACATCAATCAAAAGTATTTGCTCACTTTCATTCTTATCCATGTGCCAGAAGTCAATAATTACTCTACCATAATTATTCTATAAACCGGGATTATTATTGCAGCAAAATTATATCTGCCAAGGAGGATTTCATATAAATAAATGTTTCTCAGTCATCATTCTAGATAATATTGTAAATGTCTATTAAAATTAAGTGTTCACTGTTCATAAAGCTTAAGTTACCTTAAAGAAATTTTTGGTAGAGAATTTCTTAATATGTTCACAATTAAAGGGTTAATATGCCTAAATTTTCAAATTTGTATAGACAGAATACTTCCTTTCAGAAAGCAATTACATTCAACCATGTTTACAACAACTATAAGGAAACATATATCAACCATTGAATAAAGCATAGGAAAGTACATTCAAATGGCTATTAATCTGGGATGATATACAAAGGGTATAATTCAAGCCTTTTTAGGCATATAGAGTTATAATCTCTTCTCTTTATAATGTCATAATGTCATGATAGTTTAAATGGCATATGTTAACCATAGTTAATAAAACAATTCAAAAACATAGATAAAGGCTATAACATTCAATAACATTTAGAACAACTATGGGGGAACCCTCTCAGAATTAGAAAAAAATAATGGATTTGTGTATCATCTAAGGGACAACATTAATTGTATAAGAAAAATTGTATTTTGGTTCAAAATTTATCTCTTGCTGGATTTAAAAAATATTTAAATGAAGATTATTACTAAAGAGGTAGCAGTTTTTTATGGTTTAATATGTTTTTAAATAATGAAAATTATCCATTCTAATAGCTCAGTTTCAAACACTATATTCTTTAATAAAGAAGAGAACACATTTTAAAAAGTATGTCATTTCAAAAAAAATTGTCCACTCAGACTCCACAATAGGTACAAAGTCAGAGTAAAATGCCATACAGCCACCAAAACCTAAATGCATTTTCTGATCTACCTCTAGTGACATTTTTTTGATGTTATTTACCATGACTGTTTATTTAATTTACTTATCTTGTATTAGTTATCTACTAGTGCATAAAAACTTGCCCCCAAATATCAGTGGCTTTAAACAGCGCACATCTGTTATCTTAAAATCTGTTGGCCTAGAATCCAGACAGTTCATCCAGCTGCTCTGTTTCAGGTTTATTCACACAGTTACCATCAAGTTGTCAGCCAGGGCTAAGGTCGCATCTGAAGATGTGATTAATGAAGGATCCACTTATAAGCTTACTCATGTGCTTTTTTACAGAATTCAGCTTCTTGGAGCTGGTGAACTGTGGATATCAGTGTATTGCTATCTATTAGCTAGACTGCGCTCAGTCTCTTGCCACGTGGTCCTCGCTATTGCTCTGTCCACATGATAGCTTGCTTCATCAACACAAAGATGACATCTCACATACACAAACAAAAATAGAGAGAGAGAAAATCACAGTCATTTAAAATCTAATCTTGAAAGTGGCATCTTATCACTTTTGCCACATTATATTTATTCAATGCAAGTTACTAAACACAGCCCTCAATCAAGTAGAGGGGATTACACAGGTCATAAATACAGGAGGCAGGGATGATTGAAAGTCATTTTAGAAGAATGTTCAAAGGAACTAAAAGTAGAACTACCATTTGATCCGACATTCCCACTGCTGGGTATATACCCAGAGGAAAATAAGTCATATAAAAAAGACACTTGCACACGCATGTTTATAACAGCACAATTCGCAATTGTGAAAATATAAAACCAGCCTAAAGGCCCATCAACCAATAAGTCAATAAAGAAAATGTGATATATATACCATGGAATTCTACTCAGCAATAAAAAGGAATGAAATAATGGCATTCACAGCATCCTGGATGGAGCTGGAGTTATTACTACTCTAAGTGAAGTAACTCAGTAATGGAAAACTAAACACTGTATGTTCTCACTTATAAATGGGATCTAAGCTGTGAGGACTCAAAAGCATAAGGATGATATAATGAACTCTGGGGACTCAGGGAAGAGTGGGAGAGATGTGAGGGATAAAAAACTACACATTGGGTACAGTGTACACTGCTTGGGTGATGTGTAGATAAAAATCTGAGAAATCACCACTAAAGAACTTATCCACATAACTAAACACCACCTGTTCCTTCAAAACTATTACAATAATAATATAAATAAATAAGTAAATAAATAAATAAATAAATAAATAAATAAATAGACATCTGTTGGAAAAAAAGAATAATATTGCCCTCAGCTTCAGCTCCTCTAAACATCTGTCTGCTTTTCCACCACATCAAGGATGCTCCCACTTGAAGTCTACAACTGGTCTTCCTACTGTAAGAATCTTCTTTCCCCAGATTTTGAATGTTTTGTTCCTTCATATCAATCAAGAGGTTACTCAAATTTTATGAGATCACAGACCTTCCTAGAATATCATACTTAAAATAATATCTAACATGGTGTCTGCCGATTCCAACCATTGCTTCACTCTTTCTTGTACCATGTCATAGTTGTACAGTACTTAATACCATCTTACATATTTTACATTTACCTAAAACAGCAACTGTAAGAGTATAGAGAACAAAATGACTAAATGAACAAATGAAAGAAAAACCTTTAACAATAATTAGTCTGGGATGTTATACAAACGGTATAATCCAAGCATTTTTATATCAAGTTAACATCTTTTCTCCATTCTTTGTAATGTCAAATCTTCATGATGGTTTAAATGTTATATGTTAACCTTAATGAATGCAACAATTCAAACACACAGATAAATTTTACTCCTGAAAACTTTTCACAGTGATTCAAATGCAAACAGTTATAAAACTGTATGTAGAATTATTATTTGATTACACATGTAAGAAAGGTAAATATGAAGATAGATGTTCTTGAAATGGCTTATCTGGAAGTTATATCATGTTTGCTTGCTTTTAATTGTCTGTGTTTTCTATCCTGCCTAGAAAATGTATCACGTTGCACTGGGTATTGAAATTAATAACGTGTACCTGTTAGTAGTATTAAAATTATTTTACATGTTTTACTTGTTATAATTTTTTGTATGATATGAAATGGAGGAGAATAAAAAAGAGATATGAAAATAAAATTTTAGAATAATACTTATCAAATATCCTTTATGTCCTGAACATTATATTATGTATTTTATATGCATTATCTCTTTTAAATAAAACCACAAAATTTAAATAAATATTACCTTCCTTAAGTTTGTGAAGAAATTGGAGTTTGAACAAATTGAGATTTCTTTTTCCAAACTGGTAAAATAACACAATATTTTTTATATGTTACTTTATTAATATATTAACTACCTGTATTAGTCAGGCTTCTCCAAAGAGACTGAATCAGTAGGCTAGATAGATGATGGATGGATAGGTGAATAGATAGATAGATAGATAGATAGATAGATAGATAGATAGATAGATAGAGATAGATAAAGAGGGGATTTATTAGGTAAATTGGTTCACGTGATTATGGCGGCTGAGACATCCCACAACACACTTTCCACAAGCTGGGGAACCAGAGAAGTTGGTAACGTGGCTCAGTTCAAGTCCAAAATCCTCAAAATCAGAGAATCTGATTTGTAACTCTCAGTCTGAGGCCAAAGGCCTGAGAACCTGGGAGAGGGAGGGGAATTGGTGTAAGTCCAAGAGTCCAAAGGCCAGAAAGCTGGAGTTCTGTTGTCCAATGGCAGGATCCTGAAGAAGGGTATCTGAACTCCAAGAGAAAGAAAATTTCCCTTTTTTTTTTGTTTGTTTTATCTTGCTTCCAGCTGATTGGATGGTGCCCGCCCACATTGAAAGTAGGCCTTTCCTACTCAGTCCACTGACTCACACACCAATCTCTCCCAGAAGCATCCTCATAGACACACCCAGAAATAATGCTTTACAAGCTATTCAGGTATCCCTTAATCCAGTCAAGTTGACATGTAAAATTTGTCAGTACAGTACCTAATATTGTTATATCTCTATTGACTTTTTTTGTAAAGTTGAATTTATAATTTATTCAGAAAATTGTTGTTAAACTAAAATGTGTCAGCCATTGAATAAAGCATAATAAAGTTAATTATAAATTGAATAAATACTCCAATGAAAAGAAAACAATTTTCAACTTGAATAATGAAAACCAAACTTTAAACTTTTTTAAAGAAACACATTTAAATATAAAGATACTGATATTTGATCAAAGATGAAATAATGAAAAAGGATGCAATATGTTTATTGGTTAGAGTCTAAAAGCAATAGGAAATGACTCAATATAATGACAAATTTAATATAAAAAATTCTCAACTAGGTATAAGCCTATTAATTGGTTAATTTGATAAAACAAACAGTGAACAAAGATGTATCCCAGAATTGGTAGCTGCTAGAAGGGTCAAATCTCTGCACCTTTCATGATAGAAAGATTCCAACATAATAAGCCCACCATCACATGACAGTCTGATCTCCCTGAAAAATGGGGGCCCAGGATTTTTATCTGCTTTGAATGGATTAATCAAGAGGTGGCAGTTAGCTTTGGTGAGGAAAAATACAGTTTTCAGCCCTTGCATAGTTATCGACATGACCACTTTTTACATAGGCATATTGAGTGAGCCCAACATTATTGGAGAAACAGGGTGTTGTTCTGCCACATAATAAGTCATTTTATTCACCTGATTATTCATCATTCACAAGAGACACAAATATGTATACATTAATTCTATTCTGAGAGGTCTACCCACATACCGTTTTCCCACAGCTCTTTGCTGTGTATCTTTTAAACTTATTCTTTCCAATAAACAGATCATCCAATGGTTCAAGAATTAGTGTACATCCATAATTGGGGCTATCTTTTGGTTTAGGTAAATGATATTTTTGTGTGTGTTCATTATTATATTATTAAATAAAAAATAAAATTTAGAAGGGTCCTTTAATAAATTGTATAATGGACCAAGTATTATGATTAATCTGGTTTCATGAACTTAAGGTACAATATAGGGATTTAAGAAAAAAAACTATCTGTAAAGATGTTTGTCCGTAAAGAGGACATCGTTAAAAATATCCTTTTGTTCAAACAATAATTTAGCTCGCAAGCATCAGAATGATAATTATATTTTAAAACGTTGCCTTAGATCATTGCTTTTGTTTTACAACTGCTGTCATTTCAGTCAGACTTTAAAATCTCTAAGAAACAAGACGATTAATGTAAATCAAGTGCCCACTGATTTGAAGAGATTTTTTTAGACCATAAGCTGCGTTTTTTCAATAGCGTTTTTTTTCTTCATAATGTCATGAGCATAATTGTTTGAAATTTTTGGCTGATGCCAAATTGTAAAGAGAAAAAGAGAAGAGTCTTGCTCTCTAACAAGAGCATGTGAGCTGTAGAGGGCGAGGGTAGAGGGCGAGGTGACTTTGCAGACAATGGGTAGACCTTTCAACCTGCCAAATGATCAACAACTTACAACTTCATTGGGTCAGAACCCCATAGCTGAACTCAGTGACTATCTCTTTCCTTGCAGCCATTCATGAAATGCTTTATGACAGCTTGTTTTCATTACTGAACATTCATTTAGTCCATTTTCTTTAAAAATGTAATAATCTTGGAACTTATTCATAAAGAGCTTTCAAAGGGCCCTGAATACAAATGAATCTTCAATTAGTGCTACAGGCTTTGATTCAAAACTTTATTATAAAATGAATAGCACTCAGTAATCATGCAAATTTATGTGAAATTTCTTATTTTTTTCTGGCTTTTAAGTTCTCAGCAATTGTTATGTTTTCCTAAACTTTCCTTAAATTAAAAACAAGTTGAATATTCCCTGACCCATCACTAAAATAATAATGAAAGTTGTCATAAAGAACAACACAGGGTAAGAGGACAAGGTATTATTGCTGGCCCCACTTTTCTGTAAGTGGATTACAAAACAGAATTTTTAATTTGTTTTGTATGATTTTACATATTGGAAGGTCCTAGTAGAAAGTCTTACTTAATATTTAGTCTGAGGAACTGCTCATTTTTAATATCTGTATTTGAGTTGACATAGCAAATTACAAAGAAACACAGCTTTGTCTTAACATCTAAGAAGAAAAAGTTTGCAAAAATTGTTGATAAATTGTTTTTAACTGCATAGTTCTAAGAAGTCTGTTTTATATTTGTGATCACTTAAAGTTATTTTACGTGTTCATGGGACATTTGGATATCCTTATTGTTGTGGAGTGCTTGTTCAGAAACTTTGTTCTTTTTCCATAGGGCTGATCAATGTCATTTTCTCATTATTCATAAGAACTATTTAAAGTACATAAATTGCTATGGGTATAAATTGCTCTTCCATAGATGCGTACATACATAGGTGATATGAAACCTGCTATATATAAATTCATATACATATAATCAGTCATATTCATTAAGTTGTCTCCTATTTTAGTCTTTTTATGGTGAATTTTGATAAAGTTCTTAGTTCTAAAGTAGTTCAGATTACCAGGCTCTACTTGTAATGAAAACACTTTCTCACCTTTGTGGTCTGTTTAAGAAACTCGAAGCAATAAGGATATTTTTCTATAGCTTTTTCAAAAAGCTTTATTGTCTCACTATGTACATTTTGAATTATCATCCATATAAGACATTGTTTCCATACGATGAGGTAGAGGTCAGAATTTTTTTTCTTGGATACTCAATCTTTCCAGCATCATTAATCAAACAGAAACTTGCCATATATTATAACTTTCATTATTAATTGAATATTTTTAAACGTGTGGAATTTTATTTTAAGTCTCTATTCTGCTCCACTATTATTGCACTAGAATTAGATTGCTAATATTCATTTATGTTTACATTATTAAATATGAATAACAAATTTTCTTTTATTTTAAAGTTTATGCTTTTGAATGATGAATGTGGAATTCTCATTAAATGATTTAAAGTGTTTTCTATTATTGTGTTCCTTGCAAGAATTGATACATGATTTTTTATTTTTTTGGTCTTTCTTAGATGCTTGGAAGGAATTCAAGAGTCTGTAAGATCTTTGAAATACTTTTTAGAAATTGCACAAATACAAATTTATATTTTTTAACAAATATGGACATTTCAAGGTTTTCCACTATTTTTGTGCAATCGTCAGTAGTTGTTCTTGTCTAACAATTCTGTCATTTAATCTGTATTTCAAAATATACAGGCACAATTTTTTATAATAACTTGATTGCATGTTTAAATCTTTAAGATCTACAGTGACATTCCCTTTTTTTTCTGTTCACTATAAGTTATCACCTTTTACTAAATACTGTTGCTAAGTATGTATTATTTTCATGAGGCTTTTGAGAGATCTGAATTTTGATTTTATTGATTCTTTGCAGTATGTATTTATTTTCCATTTTACTAATTTCTGATATTCTATTTATTGCTTTTATTTTGATTCACTTTGCATTTAATCTGTGATTCCTCTTCAAACTTCTTTGGAGAGATTCATTTATTTCATCATTTTTTTCTCATTTTGCATGTGGATTTATGACTATACATTTTCTTTAAGTTTAATTTTAGCTTAAAATCATATATTGATAATTCTCATTTTGTTTGTTTCATATTTTTCTCATTGGATTATTTATTTGATTTGTGTTACTTACAGAATTATTACCAGGTTTCCAGAAGTGATTTTTTATTCATCATTTTGTTATTAATCTCTCAGAAGGAGTTTTATGACTCATTCTTTATTCTCTTAGTTATAATAAGACACACAATTGTCTTCCTGTTCTTTTACATAAAAGATGTAAAAGTAAGAAAATAATAATTTATATTTTAAATATAAAATAAATATTTGATTATATAAAATCCCCAAAATTAGAAATATTAAACAATTCTTCCAAAATCTTATCTCAGAGGACTTTCAAATTTTCAGGTGATTTTTTTTTTTACAAAAATGTTTAAGTAAAATTAAATCTTAATTACTTTAGACTAATTACAATAAAAATAAATATAAAAGCACCTCCACTTTGGCTCAAATATCAGATATCTTAGTTGGTAGAAATTTAAAACTCTTTCTTCAATAGTCATTACGTTCATATTTTATTGATTATAAAACTTATACAATAGAAGACCTTTACATTCATCATTTTGGGAAAATAGTGCAGTGTTATACTTAATTTAATTGTTAAAATGTTTGAAGATTTATTTTTAGTAGCTCTTATCAACCATCAGGAATCAATCATAATAAATTAGAATTAGCTTACCACAATAAACAAACAAAATTTCCCACACAAAATATAAAACAACAGTTTCCGCTGGAGAGGGCATTGAAGAAGATTCAGCACAGATTGTGATCCCCAAAAGAAAGACAACTATTGAAGTGAGCTCTATGGTGATTTTCTGCCTAGAAACACATTTTGGTTCATGGGATGGGGAGTAAGACATGGTGGTCCTATTTACTTGATAGGACAAAGACCACATTTTGTGAAGACTGACTGTAATCTGTTAGGGATATAACACAGAGAAGGGTGACATGCAAAGAAGGAGCTCCAGAAATCAGTATGATGTTCTCCTTGAACTTATGCTAAATACTAAGTTATTGTGAAATTCCACCTCCATACCATTGTTTGCTTACTTCACTCGTATTCTCTTTCTCTCTCTCTCTCTTCTTTTTTTGTTGTTGTTGTTTTTGTTTTTTTTGAGATGGAGTGTCGCTCAGTTGCCCAGGCTAGAGTGCAGCGGTGCAATCTCGGCTCACTGCAAGCTCCACCTCCCAGGTTCAAGTGATTCTCCTGCCTCAGCTTCCTGAGTAGCTGGGATTGCAGGTGCCCGCCACCACACCCAGCTAATTTTTCGTATTTTTAGTAGAGATGGGGTTTCACCATGCTGGCCAGGCTGGTCTTGAACTCCTGACGTTGTGATATGTCTACCTAGGCCTCCCAAAGTGCTGGAGTTACAAGTGTGAGCCACCGCATCTGGCCGTTTTCTTTCTTATTATTAACATTATGCCCTACCATCCATAGTAGGGATGCTGAAATTAGACAAAGTCTATAAAATGCTATTGTTAACATGATTACTGCACTGTGTGTAAAAAAAAAACAGCTTAGTTTTAAGAGAAATATCTATCATTTTATTTTTTATTTAAAAGCAATTATTTTACGGTAAATTGATTATTTATAACTGTATAAATATATGGGGTACAAAGTGATGTTATGATTTATAAATATAATGTGGAATAATTAAAGTCATTAACACATCTGTAACCTCAAATATTTAACAATTTTTTGCAATAAGAACATTGAAATTTACCACTCTTAGCAATTTTTAAATGTACAATATTATTACTAACTATATTCACCACGCTGTGCAACATAACTCAAAAATATATACACTTTCTGCCTGAGATTTTGTATTGACCATCATCTCAATACATTTTGAAGCAAAAATAACAATGTATTTGAAGTTTCTAACATACGCAAAATATTATCTAACAACTAGAGTATAAGTGACAGAGAAGAGAAATAAAAGAACCTTGTTTTATTGTCTTATATTAAAGTAAGTTAGGAAAATATTAATTGAAGGTATGGTAAGATAAATATGTAAATGTTAAATTATAGGTTAAAAATGAAGAAATAAATTACATATTGTGAGGTAGTAAAAAATGTAATAGAAAAAATTAAATGGAATCCTAAAGAGATATATATATATATCCTAAATATATATATATATATTTTATGGGTCGAACTGCATCCCTCCAAAATTTATATGTTGACGTTGTAACCCTCACTACCTCAGAATGTGACTGTATTTGGAGATAGATTATTTAAAAAGGTAACTAAATTTAAATAATGTCATTATAGTGGGCCCTAATCCAATATGACTGATATCCGCCTAAGTAAAAATAAGAATACAAACATGCCCAGAGGTAAGATCATGCAAAGACACAAGGAGAAGATGGATGTCTACAAGCCAAAGAGAGAGGCCTCAGAAGAAACCAGTGCTGCTGACACCCTGATCTCAGACTTCTATCCTCCAAGACTAGGAGAAGTAAATTTCTGCTGTTTATGCCACCTAGTCTATGGTACTCTGTTATGGCTGCCATAGCAAACTAATACAGTATTCATTCAAAAAAAGTCAGGAGGAGAGGGAAAAATAGAAAAAGAATGGATGGTTACACTGAATAATAATAGCAATAAAGTCAAGTAAATAATATCAATATTACATTACTTATAAATGTAGTAAACACTAATTGGAAAGCAAAGATTTTTAAATTGGACAAAAATGAACACCCCAAAATGTGTGGTTTTCAAGAACACCACATTAATTAAAAATACACATATTTAAACATAAAATAATGGAAAATATATATTGTACATAATCATAAATAAGCTGGAGTGCCAACATATTATAAAAAATACATTTTAGCTTTTTCCAAATTACACAGGATTTGAGAGGCAGTCATGTTAAGTGGGTGAATTCATCAAGAAAATCAACAACACTAAATATCCAAGCACTTAGGCTTATAAATACAGAAACAAAAACTAATAAAATTGTTTGAAGGAATGGAAAAATTCACACAGCTAGCTGGAAATTTTAATTGTACCCCCTCAATAATGGATACAACAAATGGATCAAAAATTAATATATGTAGCTGAGCTTGGTGGCTCAGGCTTATAATCCCAGTGCTTTCGGAGGAAGGCTGGGATGGGAGGGTGTCTTAGGGTCAGGCATTTGAGACTAACCTAGGCAACATAGCGAGATATTGTCTCTACAAAAATTTTTTAAAATTCTCTCGGCATGATGTTGCCTGCCTGTGTCCTAGCCACACCTGAGGCTGAGATGGGGGACAGCCTGACCCCAGGAGTTTGAGGCTGCAGTGAGCTGTGATTGTGCCATTGCACACCAGCTTGAGTGACGGGGTGAGACTCTGCTGTGAAACAAACAAACAAACAAAATTAGTATAGGTATAGAAATTTTGAACAGCATTTTAAAATAACATGACCTAATTGACATTTGTAGAATATTCCACCCAATGATATCAGAATAAGCAAACTTTTTTAAGAAAACAAATGACATTTACCAAGACTAGACTATATGATGTTCAATAAAATAAGCTTCATTAAATTTTTTTAACTTGAAATAATGTGAAGTATATTCTTTTCCAACAATATTCTATGACAGAATAATTAAAAATTAATTACCACAAGATATCTGGGATAAATCTTAAATAGTTTGATATTAAATAAGACATGTTTAATCATCAGTGTGAACAGGCACCCTACAGAGCGGGAGTAAATTTTTGCAATCTACCCATCTGACAAAGGTCCAATATCCAAAATTTACAAGGAACTTAAATAAATTTACAAGAAAAAAAAACCCTATCAAAAAGTGCACAAAGCATATGAACAGACACTTCTCAAAAAAGGGCATTTATGCGACCAACAAACACATGAAAAATAGCTCAACATCGCTGATCATCAGAGCCTATTAAAACTAAAATGAGATACCATAGTATGAAAGAAGCAACGTTCTTACAATCCTTACACATTAACAGGTTAATGAGAAAATATGAACAATTTAATCTAATAGACTTAACAACATTGAAGAAACTGACAAGTTTATCAAAAGTTGAAACTTTTAAGAAATGGCTATAGAATAGACAATCTCAAAAACCTATATCTATTATAGACTTTAAATGTTTATTTAAAATTATTCCCACGAAAAAAAGCAGTAGCCATTGATGTATTTGCTTGTGAATTTTGTCGAATACTTAAGAAAGAAATGATACTCATGTAACACAAACTCTTAAATAATATAGGGGACATTAAAAACCCTCCCAGATCATTTTATGAGGCAAGTGTTTCACTTATATCAAACGTAGACTAAGAAATACAAAGTAGAAAAAAAAATAAAGTCCTGCCAAAAAGCCTTTACAAATTTTAGCAAATGAAATTCAGTTATATATGTAATTGAAGAAAATGATGATTAACTAGAGTGTATCCCAGGAATGCAAGTTGCTTTAATATTAAAAATCAATTAATGTGTCTTATGCCAGAATGGCTATCACTAAAAAGTCAAACAGTAACAGATATCGGCGAAGATAAAAGGAAAACTGAATACTTACACACTGTTGGTGGGCCTGTAAGTTAGTACGACCTCTATAGAAAACAGTATGGAGATTTCCTAAAAAACTGAAAATAGAATTATCCTTCCATCCTGCAATTTCACTAGTGGGTGTCTATTCAAAAGAAAAGAAATTGTTATATTAAAAATATACTGCACTCATATGTGTATCACAGCTCATATGCTATATTAAAAACATACCACACTCACATGTTTATCATGTTTATGTTTTGCTTCACAATAGCAAAGATTTAGAATTAGTCTTTGATTCTAAGTGTCCATCAATGCATAAAAAGATGAAGAATATATGGCGTATATATTTAGTTTGGTGTAAGAGTAATTGCGGTTTTTGCCATTACTTTTAATGTTATGGCAAACCACAATTACTTTTGCAGCAACCTTTTATATTCTATTATATATATGTATTCTACTATACATGTATGTATATAATTGAACACTATTCAACTATAAAGAAGAAAAAATTGCTGCAACATGGATGAGACTGGATGCCATTATTGTAAGGGAAACAACTCAAACGGACACCTCATGCTCTCACAAGTGGAAGCTAAATAATATATGCACACGGACAAAATGAGGAGTAATAAATGCTGGAGACTAAGAAGGGTGGGAGAGTGCGGAGGGGAAGAGGGATAAGAATTACTTAAAGGTGGCAGGGCACGGAGGCTCACGCCTATAATCCCAGCACTTTGGGAGGCCGAGGCGGGTGGATCACGAGGTCAGGAGATGGAGACCATCCTGGCTAACACGATGAAACCCCGTCTCTACCAAAATTAAAAAATAAAAATAAAAATAAAAAATAGCCGAGCCTGTTGGCACCTGTAGTCCCAGCTACTCGGGAGGCTGAGGCAGGAGAATGGGGTGAACCCGGGAGGCGGAGCTTGCAGTGAGCCGAGATCGCGCCACTGCACTACAGCCTGGGTGACAGCGAGACTCCGTCTCAAAAAAAAAAAAAAAAAAAAAAAAACAGAATTACTTAATGGGTTCACTGTACCTTATTTGGGTGATGGTTACACTAAAACACTGGGCTTTATCATTTCGCAATATATTCATGTAACAACAGCAATTATACGCCTAAAATTTATACAAATAAAAGAAAAAAGAAAAATTAATGAAGACAGTTCAACATATTAATATGATAAATGAGAAAAGATTCTTAGAATGATCTAATTATAAGTAGACATAATAACTAAATTCAGCATCTGATCCTGATGCTAAATCCTAGCCAATAATGAATAGAGTGGAACTTCCTAAAGCTATTTAGAATGCTATAAAAAGCTAGGAGCTAACATTAAACTTACTGGTGAAAGATCGACTAGTTTCTCCTGAGATCAAGAAAAATACAAAGTAATAGCTATCATTACCTATGTTCTATATATTATTGAAGATCTTGGCTATTGCAGTAAGTCAAATAAAGTAAATAAAAGCGGTACATATTGGAAAGAAGAATTATATGATCGTGCATGTAGAAAATCTTAAAAAAGCAGAACTTGTAAGTAATTGTAGCAAAGTTACAAGTTAACACATTATTATATAAAATTCACTTATTTCTCTACAATAAAAGTAAAAAGTTGGAAAATAAAATTAAAACAATGCAATGTAGGGAAATATTTGAAAAATACAATACTTTAGGATAAATATAACCAAATATGTGCAATAAATGAATATTGAAAATTAAGAAGCATTACTGAATAAAGTTAAAGAATATCTAGATTGAGGAAAAGTTTATATAAATACCATAGTTATGAAATCAAGTCAGTATAAATAAAATGTCAGTATTCCCTACATTAATCTATAAATTTCATGCAATCCTAATCAAAATTCTAGCAGGCCTGTTTTTAAAAATTCTATACCATGAGCAAATTAAATAGATGATACCAAATTAACTGTTTTTGTGTCCATTTTGACCTCATTAAACAAAATAAAATTGCTAAAATATCTTAATTATCAGGACCTATTTCTTATTAACTCCTCTGAGGATGGCACATGCAATTAGCCAAGTTCTACTGCTTGTGTTAAAGCAAATCTGGGCTAGTTCAGGTGAAAGGACAATTAACAACCTTAACTTTCCTTCTCAGCTAGAGCTGCACAACATGCTCTACATAGTGTGTTTATAAAATGATGTTTTGACTTTATTAGTAAAAAACAAGAAAAAATCTATCGAGAATTAAAATATATTCCAAGGGAGTTTAGTCACATCACTACTGATGCCAGCCTCATGTAATGGAAGAGAAGCTCCCTGAATTACATGGACAATCTGTCTTAGGATGAGAGGAGGAAGTTGCTTCTAGTTTGTTCATTGGCTACTGTGAGAACCCAGGCATTGCGGTTCCCTAGTTGGATAATCTACAGGCATGTGTTAGGAAAGAGCAGCCGCTGAAACACCCACCCTTTCGCCTCCACATATCCGCCTGGGATGGAAGCCATGGAGGCCCAGTGATTCTCTCTCAGATCTGCCCTGTTCCAATCCTTTTATTATATGGTATGGACCCTACGTGTCTTACTTGATGAGGTCCTTCTCAGCTTCTCTGCCCTGCCCCAGCCTTTGACCATCTGCGACCTTGCGTCACATGATAAACACCTGGTCACCTGTGAATGGGCTTCTCCAAGCCCTCCTGTCCTGCCTTCTGCCTGTGGTGCACAGAAGCCACACACCGCTGAAAGCTCTGGGAAAGAACTGGCAGGTGGACGTGGACATGCTATGTACCGGTCTCAGAATCTCACCCTTCACAACAAGCTATTGGTGGCTTTAAAAAGGGCACTAACGTGTTTGCCCCTCTGCTCACCCAGTGACCACAGGGATGAAAGTTGCCACAGATTTCTGTTCGAGAATCTGCACATCTCATTTAAAGTGTATTGATTTATTTAGGCTTCTTTGAGTCTTCATCATTCCAATGGTAAAAATAAACAGATACATACACACATATATTTATAAAAATAAGATTTTGTAAATTATATTGCTTTTACTCTTTGTTAGAATGAGAGGATTGACTCTTGCAACGTTGTTATTTCTAACCAAAACTGTAAAATTCTTATTAGTGCTCTCATTTCTGTGTATTGGAATTTGAAGTTAAAATGTGTGCGCTCATGCACACACACCCCCCCCCATATTTTCATTATATAACACACTTATATTTTAATTATATATACAAAATATCCAGAACAATATAAAATTTTCTGTATAATTTTGTCCATGTCCTTCCTCCAGCGTTTAAATCGAGTACCCTTCATTTATTTTATATATGTACATATGTGAACATATTAAAGTCTCCTGGAATTTCTTAAGGCATATTTTAAATTATGCTCATTATCTTTACTAGTCTCATAACACTATGATTCCAAGATGATACTATCTAATTCAGAAAGCTGTATATAATTATTTAGTCTTAAAAGCTTGAATCGAACATCAATTAAAGTTAATTTACTAGAAATTCAGGATTGGATTTTTAAGATAATTGAAAGAAACAGTCACCTTTCTTGAAAAAATCTGATTCTGAAACTTCTTTCATTAAATATACGCTTCATTTTTCTCTGTAATTTGCTTAAGTAAACATGATAGAAACAATTATTTTGGCAAGACAAATACAATCAACTTCATTTTAGTAATCTTCCGAAATTTTTAGTGGTTACTTTCAAGGAAGAATTAGAGGATTTTGGAAAGAATTGACAGATGACATTCTGCAAAATGCCTTTATCAAATGGCTTGCAAGATTAAGATGGACTATTTATTAGTTAACCCACACACAGCAAGCAGAGGGGAGTGGAAATCCATGATGTACGGGATGTCCTGCCAACACTGCACAGGATGGTCTACACATCTCTGATTGCAATAACACAACCAGTCTGATAATATTCTGTACATGGATTCATAGCATATTTTATGGCTTACAAAATAATAGTAAAATGCTAATAAATAATTGACTTGAAAAAACTGAGGACATAATATAAAAGTAATACTATTTATTTTATTTATTGCTCTAAAATAATTTTATAAATTTGTCTACTCATGTTCAGCAGTGGAGTTCTGAGATTAATTTTATTTTCCTTTCATAAGTCAAGACAATGGGGAATTTTAATTCTGTAAAGACTCAACATCCTTCCTCTCTGCTTCATTTGGTAATTGTCTTCTTTCATGACTGAATTCCTCTTATTCTTACCATGAGTCCCACTTTGTGCTTATTCCACAATGATGTCTGCTGTGAGGCCATTTCCTTATCAGGGTCTCCAGACTATTTTCAAAACATCATTCGTGTCATTTTTAGTTACTGACAATTCACTTGAACTACAGAGTCTTTGGCAGCTGCATCAAAAGGAGGCTCTATTTACTTCAAATACATTAAAAATTCTTGCTACAGCATAGACATTAAAGTTTTCAGGGGTTTTTTTTTTTTTTGGCTGTTACCTCTGTATCCTTTCATCTCTCTTTAACCCTCTGATATAAAATATATATTGATTTTATTTTATACACCACTTAATTTTATATGAAGCGTATCCCCAGTTGGGTCGAAATACAGATTCTATAACAGTTCCTGTGTAACATAAATGCATAACATCTCTAGCTACAGCTTCTTGGGGCTGTTTCTAATGTTTAAAGGTTTTTCACTCACTGAGTTTTGGAATATGCTAACTCTTTTTGACTACTAGTTCTACACGCATAGATACTCTAATGTGCCCAACATATAAATTCATGCCAAAAATGAATCAACTATGGTGTGAAAAAATGTCAGAAGTTCTTTTTTCTTTATAATATATATATATAAAATGATTAAAAAGATAAATTAATAAGCAAATGATATGTGACATACTACTAATTCTAAGTACTCATTTAATGTAAAAACTTTCTTCAATACTTATTGAATACTTCCTAGAAGTGAGTGCTTTCCTCATCTACAAGATGAAGACACAAACAAAAAAGACAAAAATCACTGTTCTAATAGTGCTTACATTCCAGAACAGGAAGACAGAAAGTCAAAAAGTGACTTTGCAAGACCATGTATACTTTCAGGTGGTGCTGAAAAAAAATAAGTCTAAATTCTCAACAAAATAATTCCACCAGGAACAAGTTTAAAGTGCTGTATTATCAGAATGCCAGCAAGCTTATTACTGAAAGTACTTTCATGGTTGGTGTCTGTAGAACTAAAATATGTTTTACTGATGAAGTCTTGAATTTGGAGTAATGAATACCTGCAAGGGGAGGACAGGAATTTGGGGAGGACACACACTTTAGTTTGGTCTAGGTGAGTGATTGAGAAAGTCTGTTCAGTAGATCATTCTGACTTATAAAGGACAATATTCACCACTGACTCATAAAGATAAAAATAAAGACATTATTTTAAGTGTTCCATAAAGTTATTTGATTTAAATTACTGTTCTGTATATCTTTTTCTATATTTTGTTGATAAAATATTACATGATTAATGAAATCATACTGATAGTAGTACTTTTAATACTTCTGACTGAAATAAAATAGAAAACCCTCTATGTATGGTGCTTTTCAAATTCAAAACTCTAGAAATATTCTAGAGGACAAATAACAATGACCCAGCCAGTATTTCAGAACCTGTCAAACTTTTTAAACAATATGCTAGCAATATCCAATAACAGTCCTAAAGTAATAAAACACTGTGTGACTATTTGGTTTTTCATATTACCCATTGAAGTCTAATGAAAAGAATATTTTTGGCTGGGCGCGGTGGCTCACGCCTGTAATCCCAGATCTTTGGGAGGCTGAGGCGGGTGGATCACGAAGTCAAGAGATCGAGACCATCCTGGCCAACATGGTGAAATCTCTACTAAAGTCTCTACTAAAAATACAAAAATTAGCCGGGCGTGGTGATGCGTGCCTGTAGTCCCGGCTACTCGGAAGGCTGAGGCAGGAGAATCGCTTGAACCCAGGAGACGGAGGTTGCAGGGAGCCGAGATTGCGCCGCTGCACTCTAGCCTGGTGACAGAGAGAGACTCCGTCTCAAAAAAAAAAAAAAAAAATATTTTTATGTCCTCAGAATATGTGAACGAGCCAGGGGAAGAAACATGTGACAAGAGGTATTGCATCTCTTTACATGGCATGAAATTTTATGTGTATCCTATAATCTATATTCTGTAATTACAGCTAAAAAATGATTTAAAATGTCTAATACCAAGAAACATCAGTGCTGACAGAAAAGATTTTTTGGTTGATTTTATTTGATTATTTTTTAAATATGTTATGCATTAGCTCATATCTGAGGAATAAGTCTTCTGTGTTCAGAAACTCTATGGAGACAGTTTTTAAAGGATGGAGATGGAGGATTTGAAGCCATGTGCATCTTACCCTAAGATTCATACTCTCTCCTTGTTATTAAAATTTATACTTTTGCTGCAGTTAAGTTGAACTATACAGTTTTTTCATGAATATGAGCCTGTTACATCCAAGATAAATGTTATTGTGTTGTAAATATCTAAAGGGCATATAGTATGTAAAATGTCTGGATGATGGATGTTCAGTTAGAAAGCAATAAATATATGACTTTGCTTTTCTCATCCTGGTGAATCCTGCATAAATCATGATAGAGCCTCTTGCACGTGGGTTGCAACTAAACAGAGAGAAATTTGACAAAGAAGTTGAGCACAGTACTCAGAAATTGTACTAAAGTTGGAGAAGAGAACAACAACAACAAAAAAACCACAAAACAAAATACTGAGACATATCCTTTCCTCATATTTCTATAAAGGAATGGTGTGAATTTAATTTTAAATTTGTTACTATTCCATTTACAAGAACATATTGCTATGAGGTAAATGTAATTCTGTATTCACAGGTTTCCATTAAGGGTGAGATTTTGTGTTTCTCATTTCTGCAAAAATCTAAAGTATTATTTCCCCTACATGTCCATGCAACCTTGTATTAGAAAATGACTAATTCATAAAATATTTTTAAATACATTTGTATTTGTCATTGATTATTTGGAAACTAATGAATTAATTATAAAATTATAATATTCAAAAGTATTTTATTTTCTAAATTTTATTTTTTTAATTTTAAATTTTGATTTTTGTTGTTACATAATGTGTTTATATTTTTGTGGTACATGACATACTTTGTTACAGACATGCAATGCATAATAACCACATCAATTTAAATGACTATTTGTCTCTGCATGTATTTATCCTTTGTGTTACAAACAATTCAATTATACTCTTTTAGTTATTTTAAAATGTGCAATTAAATTTATTATTAACTATGGTCACCCCGTTGTGCTAGCAAATGCTAAGTCTTATTCATTCCTTCTATTTTATTGTGCCATTAACCATCCTTACTGTCCCCACCTCCTCCAACACACACACCGCCATTATTCTTCCCAGCCTTTGGTAAATATCCCTATACTCTCTATCTCCATGAATTCAATTATTTTAATGTTTAGCTTCCACAAATAATATCTAAAGGGAATATAGTATGTAAGTGTGAGAACATGTGAAGTTTTTCTTCTGATGCTTGGCTTATTTCACTTAACATAATGACCTCTAGTTCTATCTATATTGTTGCACATGACAGGATCTCATTTTTTTATGAGCGAATAGTAGAATTCCATTGCGTGTATGTATCACAGTTTCTTTATCCATTTGTCTGTTGATGAACACTAGGGTTGCTCCAAATCTTGGCTACTGTGAAAAGTGCTGAAATAAACATGAGGGTGCACGTACATCTTCTATATTATGGTTTTCTTTATCTTACCTAGCAGTGGGATTGCTGGATCACATGGTAGTTCTATTTTTACTTTTTTGAGAAATGTACAAACTGTTGTCCACAGTGGTTGTACTAGTTTATATTCCCATCAACAGTGTGCAAGTGTTCATTTTTCTCCACTTCCTCACTGATATAAGAACCATTTTAACTAGGATATGATATCTCTGTAGTTTTGATTTGCATTTCTCTGATGATCAATGATGCAGAGCACCTTTTGATATTCCTGTTTTCCATTTGTATATCTATTCAGATCTTTGGCCTATTTTTGGATCAGATTGCTAGATTTTTTTCCTATAGATTTGTTTGAGTTTCTTTTTATAATAAGTTCCAAATATTAATCTCTTATAAACAAATATTTGACAAATATTTTTCCCATTCTGTGCATTTTCTCTTCACTTTGTTTCCTTTGCTATTGAAATACTAATGACATTCCTCACTAACACAATTTACAGAAGCTTTTAACTTGATGTGATCACATTTGTCCATTTTTGCTTTGGTTCCCTATTCTTATGGGTGTTACTCAAGAAATCTTTGCCCAGAACAATGTCCTAGAGACTTTCCCCAATGTTATCTTTTAGTAGTTTCATAATTTGAAGTCTAGGATTTAAATCTTTAGTCTATTTTGATTTGATTTTTGTATATGGCAAGAGATAGGGGGTCTACTTTCATTAATATGCATACAGACGTCCAGTTTTCCCAGAACTATTTATTAAAGAGACTGTCTTTTCACCAATGGAGGTTCTTGGCATCTGTCAAAAATGAATTCAGCATAGATTAATGGATTTTTTTCTTAGTTCTCTATTTTGGTCCATTGATCTGTGTGTCTGTTTTTATGACAGTACCATGTTGTTTTGGTTACTAGAGTTCTGTAGTATAATTTGAAGTAAGGTAATATAATTTTTCCAGTTTTGTTCTTTGTGTTTTGAATAGCTTTGGCTATATAGGGTCTTCTGTGGTTTCATATAAATTTTAACACTTTTTTCTATTTCAGAGAAGAATGTCATTGATATTTTGATAGTGATTTCATTGAATCTGTAGATTGCTTTGATTAGTGTGGACATTTTAACAATATTGATTCTTTCAACACATGAACATACAACATTTTTTCAATTTTTTGTGTCCTCTTCAATTTCTTTCATCAGTGTTTTATTGTTTTAATTGTAGACATCTTTCCCAGATTTAGTAAAGTTAATTTCTAGGTATTTAATTTTACCTGTGGCCATTGTACAAGGGTTTAAATTTTAAATTTTCTTTTTCAGATTGTTCACTGTTGGCATATAGAAATGCTACTGATTTTTGTATGTTGATTTTGTATTTTGCAACTTTACTGAATTTATTTATCAGTTCTAATAGGTTTTTGGTGGAGGCTTTAGGTTTTTCCAAATATAAGATCATATTAACTACAAAGAAGGATAATATGATTTTTTCCTTTCCAAACTGGATGACCTTAATTTTTTTTCTATGATTGTTCTAGCTGACATTTCCAGGACTATGTTGAAAAACAGTGGTGACAGTGGGCAACCTTGTTATGTTCCAGATCTTAGACAAAAGACTTTCAGTTTTTCCCCATTCCGCATAATAACAGCTGTGGTACTGTCATACATATATTTTATTATGCTGAGGTGTGTTTCCTCTAAACCCAGTGTTTTGAGGTTTTTTATTATAAAATGTTGTTGAATTACATCAAACACTTTTTCAGCATTAATTGAAATGATCATATCTTTTTTATCCCTCATTCTGTTGATATAATGTATTACATTAATTGATTGATTTGCATATGTTGAACCATCCTTCCATTCTTGGGTATATTAGTCAGGGTTCTCTAGAGGAATGGACTAATAGAATACATGTATATATGAAGTACAGTTCATTAAGGAGTATTGACTTGCACAATCTCAAGGTGAAGTCCCACATTAGGCTCTCTGCAAGCCAAGGAGCAAGGAAGCCAGTCTGAGTCCCAAAACCTCAAAAGTAGGAAAGCTGACAGTGCAGCCTTCAGTCTGTGGTCAAAGGCCCAAAAGCCCCTTGCAAACCACTGGTGTAAGTATAGGAGTCCAAAAGCTGAAGAACTTGGAGTCTGATGTTCAAGGACAGAAAGCATCAAGCATGGAAGAAAGACAAAGGCTGCAAGACTCAGCAAGTCTGCTCTTTCCAACTTCTTCTTCATGATTTATTCTAGCCATGCTGGCAGCTGAGTAGATTGACGGAGAGTATGTCTGCCTCTCCCAGTACCTGACTCAAATGTTAATCTCCTTTGACAACACCCCAACTGACATGCCCAGGAACAAAATTTTGCATCCTGCAATCCAATCAACACAATATTAACCATCACAAGTATTTACTGTGTTAGTACATTTGCATGATGCTATGAAGAAATACCTGAGACTGGGCAATTTATAAAGAAAAGCGGTTTAATTGACTCACAGTTCTGCATGGCTTGGGAGGGCTTAGGAAACTTATAATCATGGTAGAAGGTACTTCTTCACAGGGTGGCAGGAGAGAGAATGAAAGCAAGTGGGAGAAATGCCAGAACCTTATGAAACAATCAGATTTTGTGAGACTCACTCACTATCACAAGAACAGCATGGGGAAAACTGCTCCTTATTCAATTACCTCCACAGAGTCTGTCCCATGATATGTGGGGATTACAAGATCGCAACTCAAAATGAGATTTGGGTGAGGACACAAAGCCAAACCATATCATTTTTCCACAGCCCCTCCTGAATTTCATGTCTTAACATTTCAAAACCCAGCCCTTTCAAAAGTTCTCCAAAGTCTTAACTCATTCCAGTATTAACCCAAAAGTCCAAATCCAAAGCCTCATCTGAAACAAGGCAAGTACCTCCCACCTGTGAATTTGTAAAATCAAAAGCAAGTTAGTTACTTCCTAGATACAATGGAGGTATGGGTATAGGGTAAATACAGCCATTCCAAATGGAAGAAATTGGCCAAAACGAAGGGGCTACATGTCCCACACAAATCTGAAATCCAAAAGAGCAGTCATTCAAAATTAAAGTTCCAAAACAATCTCCGTTGATTGCATGTCTCACATCCAGGGCATGCTGACACAAGAGGTTGGCTTCCATGGCCTTGGGAAGCTCTGCCCCTGCAGAGTAACACCCACCTTTCCAGCTGCTTTCACAGGCTGGCATCGAGTGACTGCAATATGTTTGTGGATCTACCATTCTGGGGACTAGAGAATGGTCGCCCTCTTCTCACAGCTCAACTAGGCAGTGTCCCAGTGCAGACTCTTTGTGGTGCCTCCAACCCCATATTTCCTTTCCACACTGCCCTATCTAGCAGAGGTTCTCCATGAGGACCCCACCCCTGCAGTAAACTTCTGCCTGGGCATCCAGGCATTTTCATACATTCTCTGAAATCTAGGTGGAGGTTTCCAAACCTAAATTGTTGACTTCTGTGCACCCTCAGGCCCAACACCACTCAAAGATCATTTAGCAACATATTGTTTAATTTCCATGTATTTATACAGTTTCCAAAATTCCTCTTGTTATTGATTTCTAGTTAAATTGTAGTCAGAGAACATGTTTGAAGTTAATTCAAATCTTTGGGATGTTCTGATACTTGTTTTGTGAGCTAACATGTGGTCTATCCTTGAGAATGATCCAAGTGCTGAGGGGAAAAATGTGTATTTTCCGGCCACTGGATGAAATGTTCTGTAAATACCTATTAGGCCCATTTGTTCTATAGCACAGATTAAGTTCTATGTTTATTTTCTGTCTGGAAGATGTGTCCAATCGTGTCCAATTGTGAAAGTGGGCTGTATTTTTTTTAGCACTTTTAATATATCATAACACTGTCTGCTGGCCCATAATGTTTCCACTGAAAGTCTGGACTAGACATATTGGAGCTCTATTATATGTTTTGTGTTTATTTCATCTTGCTGCTTTGAGGAACCTTTCTTTATCCTTCATTTTTGGGAGTTTGATTATTTAATACCCTGAGGTAGTTTTCTTTAGATTAAATCTGTTTGGTATTCTATAACCTTCTTTACTTGAATATTGATATCTTTCTCTAATTTTGGGAAGTTCTCTGATGTTATCTTTTGAATAAACTTTCTACCCCTATTCCTGTCTACCTCCTCTTTAAGGCCAAAACTCTTATTATTCCTCTTTTCAAGCTATTTTCTAGATATTTGAGGCATGCTTTATTATTATTATTTTTCCTTTTTTCTCTTTGATGTGTATTTTCAAATAGCCTGTCTTAAAGCTCAGTAATACTTTCTTCTGCTTGATCAGTTCTAAAAGTTAGAGATACTGAAATATTCTTCAATAGTCCAATTACATTTTTCAGCTGCAGAATTTCTGCTTGATTCTTTTAATTATTTTATTCTTTTTGTTAAATTTTTCTGTTAGAATTCTGAATTCTCTCTGTGTTTTATCTTTAATTTCTTTGAGATTCCTCAACATAGCTATTTTGATTTCTCTGTCTAAAAGTTTACGTATCTCTGCTGCTCCCAAGATTGGTCCCTGGTGACTATTTAGTTCATTTGGTGAGGTCATGTTTTCCTCACTTGTTCTGATGCTTGCAGATGTTTGTCAGTGATATACTGCATATTTGCCCCTGCTCAAATTTTATATTGAAATGTTATTCCTCAATGTTGGAAGTGGGTATTCATGGCAAGTATTTGGATTATGGGGGCAGATTCCTCATTAATGGCTTAGGCCATCTCCTTGATGATAAGTGAGCTCTTGTTCTGAGTTCACATGAGTTCTGGTGATTTAAGAATGTGTGGCACCTCCCCCACTACTCTCTCTCTCCCTTCCCAACTCTCTCTCACTTACTCCTTCTTTTTCTATGTGCATGTGATTTTCCTTCTTCATCTTCTGCTATGATAGCAATCTTCCTGAGGCCTCCTTAGAAGGATGCCACGACCATGGTTTCTCTAAAACCTGCATAACCATGATTCAATTAAACCTCTTTTCTCTATATATAACCCAGTGTCAGCTATTTACTTATAGTAATGCAACAATGGCTTAATACAGAAAATTAGTACTGATTATTGGCACACTGCTATGAAGATCCCTGAAAATGTGGAAGCAGCTTGGGAACCACATAACAGGCAGAAGTAGGACAAGTTTGGAGGGCTCAAAGAAGACAGGAAGATGAAGAAAAGTTTGGAACTTCTTAGAGACTGATAAATGATTGTGCCCAAACTGTTGATAGTAATATGGACAGTGAAGTCCAGTCTGCTAAGGTCTGAGAAGGAAATTAGGAACTCATTGGGAATTGGAGCAAAGGTCACTTGAATTATGTCTTAGCAATGAGTTTAGCTGCATTCTGTTTATATCCTAGGGTCTGAGGAAGTTTGAACTAAAGAGTGATAATTTAGTGTATCTGGCAGAAGAAATTTCTATGCAGCCAAGTGACCTGGCTGCTTCTAACAACCTCGACTCAGATGTGGGAACAAAGTGATGACTTAAAGTTGGAACTTATATTAAAAAAGAAAAGTAGAACACAAAAGTTTAGAAAATTTGAAGCCTGGCCATGTGGCAGTGAAATAAAGCTTTTTCAGGAGAGGAATTCAAGCAGGTTGTGGAGCAATTTTTTGTGAGAGGAATTTGTATAACTAAAAGGGTGGCAGATGCTGCTATCTAACACAATCAGGAAAAAGTCTTGAAGGCATTTCAGAGACCTTTGTGGCAGCCCCTCCCATCACAGGCCCAGAGGCCTAGGAGGGAAGAATGGTTTCATAGGCCAGGTCCAGGGCCTCACTTCCCTGCACAGCCTCAGAACATTGCTTTTGCATCATAGATGATCTTGTTCCAGCCTCAGCTCAATGGGGCTTAGGTATAGCTCAGGCCACAGGTCCAGGGGGTGCAAGCTATAAGCCTTGTGTGGTTTCACATGGTGTTAAGACTGTGGGTGCACAGAATGCAAGAGTGAATTAGGCTTGACACCTTCTGCCTAGACTTCAGAAGATGTATAAAAAAGCCTGGATGTCCAGACAGAAGGCTCCTGTAGGGAAAGAGCCCCTGTAGAGGACCTCTACTAGGGAAGTGCAGAGGGGAAATGTGGGGTTGGAGGGCCTGAAGTCCCTAGTTAGCTACTGCCTACTGGAGCTGTCAAAAGGGGGCCACTGTCCTCCAGACCCCAGAATGGTAAATCCACCAGCAGCTTCTACCCTGCACCTGGGAAAGCTCCAGGAACTCAAGAACTTATAAGAATAGCCATGGTGGCTGAATTCTGCAATGCCACAGTGTTGCCATTGGAGGGTGTGCAGGTTCTCGGCATCCTGAATAAAGAATTGGACAAAATTCACAAACAAAGTCAGGAAAGAATGAAGCAACAAAAGCAGAGACTTACTGATAATGAAAGTACACTCCACAGTGTGGAAGTGGGCCCAAGCATAGGGGCCCAAGAGCTCTGTTACAGAATTTTCTGGTGTCTAAATACACTCTAGAGGTTTCACCTGGTTACTTACTGTATGCTCTATGTGAATGAAGAAGATTAAGTTACAAAGTCATTTACATGGTGTATGCCCTATGTAAATGGAGAGGATATTTTCTGTCATAGCTGAAGTACTTCCATTTGATTTAGTTCTAGGAAGTCAGCATAAATCGGTTTATGTTCCTTGCCTCCACACCTTATTCTCCTGCCTCAACAGGGGCAGACAGGCAGAGCTTCTCAGAGCCTTGGAGGTTCACCCCTTGCATCAGTGTGCCCTGGATGTGGGATATGGAGTCAAAGGAATCTATTTTGGAGTTTTAAGATGTAATGACTGTCATGCTGAATTTCCAACTTGTGTGAAGCCTGTAGCCCCTTTCTTTTGTCCAATTACTCCTTTTGGATCTGGAATGTTTACCCAATTTCTGCACCCCCATTGCATCTTAGAAGTAAATGAATTGTTTTGATTTTATAGGCTCATTAGGTGGAAGGAACTCATTTTCAGATGAGACTTTGGATTTTGGACTTGAGACTTTTGAGTTAATTCTCAAATGAGGTAAGACTTTGGGGTACTATTGAGATGTCATGATTCTATTTTGAAATATGAGAAGGACAATCATTTGGAAGATGCCAGGGGTGGAGTGATATAGTTAGTTTATACTTCCTTGCCCAAATCTCATATGAGTATGTAATCTCCAATGTGTGAATTGAGGCCTGGGGGAGCTGTTGGAATGGAGGCAGATCTCTTGTAATGGCTTGGACCATCTCTTTAGTGGTAAGTGAGTTCCCGCTCTGAATTTACAGATCTCTTCATTTATAAGTTTGTGGCACCTCCCCCAACTTTAACTTTCTTTTATGTGTCTGCTTCTCCTTCATCTTCCACTATGACTGGAAATTTCCTGAGGCTTGCCTAGAAGCTAAGCTGTTGCCACTATGATGCTTCTTGTGAAGCCTACACAACCTTGAGTCAATTAAATTTCTTTTCTTTATAAATTCCTCAGCCTCAGGTATTTCTTTACAGCATTTCTAACTTGCATAATCATGGTTAACAATAAGCACCACTACCCTTGATGTTACTAATTAAGAGAGTATTACATTCAAAACATGTTTATTGGTTCCTAGAGTTATTTCTTCAAACATTTTTCTGAAACTACTTTCTCATTTTAAATTTTTTACTTTGAGGTAACTTTAGGCACACAATACTGACAAATAAATGGCAGATTCCTGAAAATGTCCTCGTGGATACAGAATAATTTCTTACATTTTTACATCCATAAAGTGATTGTTTTATAAACTTGATACTTGAATAATAAGTGCACTGGATATAAAATATTTATACCTTCTTTCATTGAGTTTCAAGAAACAGTGTTGATGCATTTGCATGTTCCTTGTTTTTCTGTGGTTTTTGAAAAGCCTGATGACAGAAGCAATTTTGTGTTCGTAAGTTTTTAAGTCACTGTGCCTGAGCCTTGAAAATTTTTTCTTTATCTTAAAAATCTAACAGTTGTACTAGAAAATATCTTGAAATTGACTGTTGTGCTTAATTTTCCTAGGCACCCAGTAGAATGTTTTAATATATATACTCAGGTTTTTACTAATTTTTAAGTGTTTTTAGAGTATAGGTTTAAATATTAATTGTGTCATTGTTTTATCTTTCTTTTTCAGAAAATCCAATAATGCATATGCAATTCTTTGTCTATCGTCTACTTGCCTTACTTTTTTTTCTGAACCATTTTACTTCTTTATTTATATTGTTTAATTCCTTTCTTTTCTCTTCTTTTTCAATGTTCCTTATTAGAATTTTTTTGTCTATTTTTTGAGTACCTGTATTGCATTCTTAACTTTTACAAAATATTGTATTCTTACACTTCTTCCCTTCAGTTAATCAGTTTCCTTTTTCTTTCCTTTTTTTTTTTTTTTTTTTTTTTGAGATGGAGTTTCCGCTCTTGTTGCCCAGGCTGGAGTGGAATGGTGTGATCTGGGCTCACTGCAACCTACATCTCCTGTGTTCAAGTGATTCTCCTGCCCCAGCCTCCCAAGTAGATGGGATTACAGGCATGAGCCACCACGCCTGGCTAATTTTTTGTATTTTTAGTAGAGATGGGGTTTCACCATGTTGGCCAGGCTGGTATTGAACTCCTAACCGCAGGTGATCCACTCATCTTGGCCTCCCAAAGTGCTAGGATTACAGGCATGAGCCATGCACCCATCCAGTTACCTTTTTCTTACATGTTATCTGCTGTGTTCTTAGTTATTTTTAATTTCTTTTTTAACACAACTTTAAAATATCCAATTATTTGCTTGAGTATACTTAAACCCATTTGGAATGAGTACATCAAGGGGCTTTATGCTTGTTTTTCTGGGGAAAGTTTTACTCAATTGATTTTTGTTTTCTGATTTTTGCAATACTTCTATTAATGTTGTTCATGTTTGTGTTATTGAGGTGCTTATCGTAAGAATTAAAGAAAGAGGAAAGAAACATGAAAGGTGGCTTGATGGTTAAGACAGGTTTATTTTAGAGAAAACAAACCTGAGAGGGGTGTTTGTCTGAGTTAGGTTAGAGGCACACTCTCTTACAGACTAAGAGTTTTTAAGGATTTAGGGTGGAAGAGTTTATTAAAAGCTTGGACTGCTTCTGTGTTTCTTTGTTGTGCTTATTTGGGAGAGAGAGTTGTGTGTTTGTTCCCATACATTTTTCTGCAGCTGCAGGCATACGCCCAAGCCTGCTTTTAGCTTCCCTATTTTAGTGCACCTGAAGGGAAAGGAATGTGCTTATTAAGGCCCACTGTTTTACTGGGGCCCATTGTAGAAGGGTGAAGTTTTGCAGTTACCCAAGAGACTTTTTCCCCACCTTCTTCTGTGCTCGAACTGTTTTATCTGTGTTTTACTGTCTGGTTTTTCTGGCTGCTTGTAGCTAGAGAAGAGAAGTGATTTTCTTGAAATGCACGAGGCTAGAAAGGGCACTGGAACTTAAAGTGGCAGCGTTCGTTCAAGATGATGTTGTTCCTGCTCTGTCACTTATAGCGCCTTAATTTGAGTGTCCTCAGCTATGAATATAGTAAAGTCAGATATTCAGTGTTTCTTTTGGTTTTGTTTGCTTTCATAATTAAGAGAGGAGCTGTGTGCTTTCAGATGTTTTAGGTCTCTTATAATGTGCAGGATGTTAAATTTTCACTGTTATGTCTTTCTCTTCGTATCATTTAATTGCCAATTAGTGTTTTCCCTTCCTACTTTAAATATTTCCCCTAGTGTGAGTTTTAATGACAGTTTTTTCAAATTGTATATATTTTTTGGTGCCTTCCATGGGGACATATTTTTTCTATGCACTCAACCACCAGATGTAATTAGTATTTCAGACTACAACATTAATGTATTTAGTTCTTCTGGAAACAACTTTAGATCACTCTTAGGATCTATTGTTCTGTCTCTTTCTGTTTAATTCAGTCTTTCTAGGCTTGTCATTGCTGGCCCCTTGCCCTTTCCTGGGGTGGAGTTGGTGGAGGAATGTGAGTCTATCCATGATGTGACTTGGTGTTTTTTTCTGTGTGTGTGTGTGTGTGTGTGTAAATATATGTGTGTGTATATATATGTAAATATATATGTGTATATATGTAAATATATGTGTGTATATATGTAAATATATACGTGTGTATATATGTAAATATATGTGTATATATGTAAATATGTGTATATATGTAAATATGTGTATATATGTAAATATGTGTGTATATGTAAATATATGTATATGTATATATGTATATGTATATATGTATATATGCATATATATGTAAAAATAATATATATGTAAAAAATACATATGTAATTATGTAATGTCAGGCATTCTCTGCCCTCAAGTTATGCTAAAAGATGGTTTTCAGGTGTTTTATTTTCAGTATTACTTTTACAGGAAATATTACAAATGGAGACCTAGGTACTAGTTTTGTCTTCAACCATCAGCAATCCTTTATTCCTGTTTAAAAAATATTTTAAATTTAGGAAATAGTAATTCAAGTGTTGTTCATACTATTCAACTAATTCATACAAATTATCCATAGTAGATATATTTTACAAAATTTAATGTAAGGTTTTTGATGTATATTTTATTTTTATTTATTTATTTATTGTTTGTTTGTTTGTGTATTTTTGAGACAGAGTCTCACTCTATCGCCCAGGCTGGAGTGCAGTGGTGCAACCTTGGCTCACTGCAACCTCCACCTCCCAGGTTCAAGCAATTCTCGTGCCTCAGCATCCTCTGTAGCTGGGAATACAGGCGATCGCCATCACACCTAATTTTTCTTTCTTTTTTTTTCTTTTTTTCTTTTTAAGTAGAGACAGGGTTTCACCATGTTGGCCAGGCTGATCTTGAACTCCTGACCACAAATGATCAAGTGATCCACCCACCTCGGCCTCCCAAAGTGCTGGGTGTCACGGTGCCTGGCCTGTGGTACACATTTATTTTAAATATTTCTCAAATATTATTGTTTTCAGTTAGAAAGAAAAATATATTTTGGAGAATTACCATACACTAAAACCTCTATATGTGTAGTCATTTACTCCATAGAACAATCTGGCAGAGTGTGTCTTATTATTCTGGATACGTACATCAAGAGTCTGTAAATTAACAGCAGAATGGATTCAGCATTTGAACAAAGCTTTTATATTACTCAAATTACCATGCATGTTTTTATTCCATCAAGGTTTTAATCCAATTTCAAGTTCTACTTAAAATTATACTGTTTATGAAACTGTTATTCAAATAATAGAATCATTTAACCACAGATCACCAGAATCAATGAGTGCAAATGCATACAAGGAAAAGAATTGTGTCTCATATTTGAAAAATGATTTACTAATCTTCAAAGGAAGAACAACAACTTAACAAAAAAATTAAGATAATCATTTGTGGGATTAAATAAATCAATGAAATGCTATTTCCAATTTTTACCAAAAGAGATATAATTACTCTTAAAGAGTATGTATCTTACTCTACTATGGTTATTTAATAGATATATTGCTCTAGATTTAATATAGTCCAATTGTTAATGACACTTCTGTGATCAAAGCAATACCATAATGTTGTAAATAGTTTATAAGATTCAAAAGCACTTTCAGAGAAAAATATGTTTATATTTATATTAAAATCAATTATATATCTATTAATATCCTTTAGGGTCAACAAATTGTGACACAGCACCATCCACATTTAATAGTAATTTTTTTCTTTAAAAGTTTTTTTCTTCTTATTTTTAATCATCATTTGTGTACATGTAGACATTTTATAGCTTCTCTACTATATCAAATATGAATAAACAATCATACCATTATGAAAATATATTTTAAGTTGTATTTTTAACTTAAACTTTAATACATCTATTTGCTAATAAATTAAAATAAATTTCAAATCAAGTTTATCAAATTAATTTTAAATACATTATCTCTGAATAAAAATGATTTAATCAGAAGCCTAAATATATATCCCCCTTTTATTTAAAGTATTTCTAATCATATTACATGAATTAAGAGAAAATAATCTTTATTATACTACTGACTGGGTAAAGAGAGTAGTGAAAACTTATAAGTAGAAGAGAAAGGAATGCCATATGAAGGTCATATACTAAAACTGATTCTATAAAATTGATTTGATTTATGTTCGCATGCTGACCATTCCCAATATAATTACACACTACAGCCTTGACCATCACAAGGCCAAATAAATTGACTAGATCCACAAAGAGTTGAACTTGAGGTAATCGAAGTACAGATATTGGCTTTTTGGAACAAAACAGACTTAGAGGCAGTGGAGTGTGGATAATATCCATTTTGCTTATACAGTTTTCCTCAAGGTCTTGGCCTACATAAAAGGAAGTGGATTTGTCCCAGTGGGATTGTACATTTAACAAGATATTTATTTAAATTTTATGTTCAACGTGCTATGTAAAATTTAATGTAGACAGCTTAAAAACATGCTTAAAAGTAGCACTTAGTGATTAAAGGAAAAACTTGGTTGTGTCTAAGCACAGGTATTTCAAACAGTATAAGTAACTTATCATTTCAATTGAGACATATTTGTGAAATGAATAAAAGTAAATTTCCAGAGCTTCCAGTTTACAATCTCTGTGCTTTTTAAATTTTAACCTCTCCTTCCCATTCTCTCTTTTCCCGTTCGAGTGAGAAAACCAGCTCTAAAAAAATAAAATAAAATAAAAACTGGCAGCACCTTTGCACAAAATGTGACTTTCTTTTTGTGAATACATCACCCTATTAGGTGATACTAGATTGAAATTTCCAGAAAAAATTTTTACCCGGAATTACACAGAGTCGTTTAGATCAAATGCACTTCAGAATGTGGAAAGGAAAATTAGGAAAGTTGTATGAATAAGAAGGACAACACGTATCATTTGCCTATCATGTGTTTGTCAGAGAGTTAGCAATTTAAATACATGAATTTGTTGTATCAACTATGGCTTTTATTATTCCTCACTACCATTTAAGTAATGGAGTCTCATTGAAGTTTAGGACATTGTTTAAAGCCATAGAGTTGTTTGACACACTCGTTGGAATAGCTTCTTAAATGTGCACTGAGTTAAACACTGGGCTTCTGCCCAGGTTGACAGGAGGCTAATGAACATAAGGAAACCATCCTAAACTGTGTGGTAAGGCAGCACGGCACCATACATAACTCTGCAGAATATTTTACATTTTTGACAGAAACAAAAGGACGTTCAACATCAGGTGACACACAAAATACTAGTTTGAGTTCACAATTATAATATTTGATTATCCTACCTTCTTTTGTTGATGCCATATTTGTGAGGTTGAGTTTTGGTAGTTGCAATAACAAAAGGCAAGTACTGCATGAAAATCAGTGGAGAACTGTAAATCAGGATAGTCAATAGAATTTCAAGTCATTCGGCCTTGACGGGGGCACGCATTCCATAAGTAAATGTGGTTATTAAAGACAAAAAATAAAATTATGTTTTTTTTTCAACTGACAGGTTTGTTATTTCACATGACTCTTAAATTGTTAAGACATAAATACTCGTTAAGGATTTTGGACTTACTATGTAGTTAAAAATAGAAACTCATAGATATTTTAAAAAGTAGCAACACATTCAGAGCTTCATGAACCAAAAACATTTTAGAATCTCTGGCATAGGGTTTGTACCAGTGTCCTCAGGTTGGAATCTCAATTTAATTGACCTGAAGCAAGTTAGAGAAACTCTGAGTTTTCTTACTTGAAAAATGTGGGCAAAATATCAAGTATCTCATGGGTTATTTTTTTCTTTCATAATTAAATGTTTTAATGTAAATAAAGCATTTAAAAGAGAATAAGGTACATGCTAATACTAGCTGAATAGGTCTCATCTAGAAGCATAAAAACACACTGCATGAACCATGTTTTGGAACTTAAGGAACTGATGATTTTTAAGTAATGAATTAATAACTGCTCTAGTAGCTATATGTCAGAATGTATATGTTTCATTATAATGTTTATAACATCACATGAAAACAGATTAAAATGTGCACAGTTTATGTTTAAGGTAAATAATACTTGTTTATTTTGTTTAGGAAAATCTCTGTTCATCAACCACGCATGTAATTGAAAACACTGATTAATAAAACTATATGAAATTATTTAGACTATTAGCATGTAAATTTTAATCTACATTCTCATAAAATCTACACAAATAACAGCTAATCTAAACAGTTTGGTAGTTTACGGATGCAAAGATAGACGTTGGTATACTTTTTCAAAATGTAAAAGAATGATCAATATCAAACTGGGTATACTGTTTGCCACTTTGTTAGGAGAAAGGACTACGTTTACAGATTTCGCAAAGGCAATCTAGGGTATAGATGACATGTCTTACAATGGATTGAGCATACTGATGTTCTTTTTATTATTTTTACAAAAGTATACTTATGTATCTTATGTTTTATTAATTTTTAAAAATACTTTAAAAAAGACATCATTTTAAAACATAGCCCTTGCTTTTGAAATGCAGAGAAGCTTAGCAATATACCTACATTTTAAATTTATATTTACATTACATTTCTTTCTGATATCTGAGCACCACTGGAACATAGGAATGTAAGCTGCAGAAAACTGTAAAAGAAATTGCATATCCTGCTGAAGTCTTACCTAGAGTGAACGTTAACATTTTCTGTTAATAAGCATGAGAACATTTGCCTTTAAAAAATTACACCGACTAAATTACCATCATATTAAAATATGAAAAGGTTTTAATTATGCTATTATACTTTCAAATTATCTCATACACTGAGATTTCTAAGAAAGCAAAAACAAGGTAGAAACATTTTGGATGAAACAGTTATGACTATCCTAGTGACCCTCACCAATTTTCCTACTGTGAAATTGCATGGCAGAGTTTCTGAATAACACTGCTAACTCGTTTAGAGTATTAAACCTAATAAGATTTTCTTTAAAGTATGAAAGTCAGGCTTTGGGGCATGAAATAAACTACAAACGTGGAAAATGGCAGAGTCTTTCTGATTAGTCTGACAGGGCATCAGGCCTGACTGATACCTATTCTTGGCACCATCATTCTGAAATAAATTTGTCAGAAAATAAGCCTACTTGCCAAATTTCATAATGCTGGCAAGCTTATTTCTACTTTTTCAACAGTCATTTGTGATTAAAAGCTAGGATAAAAAAAAAGGTCGATAGAATGTATTAGTTCTAACACTAAGTCACTGAAAAATTGTGTGTATGTATATACACGTTATTTATGAAACATTGATATATCTGTATGAACTTACCTTTCTATATTAAGCTGTTGTGCATCATTAAATTATTTTTAATATTGTTATTTTATAAAATAAACAAAATCCATTATTAATTTTTATTAGATAATTGGATTATTCTCCTCTTATTTTTATTTATTTATTTATTTTTGAGACATATTCTTGCTCTGTCACCTAGGCTGGAGTGCAGTGGTGCAATCCTGGCTCACTGAAACCTCTGCCTCCCAGGTTCAAGCGATTCTCCTGCCTCAGCCTCCCAAGTAGCTTGGCCTACAGGCACACACCACCACATCCGGCTAATTTTTGTATGTTTAGTAGAGATGAGGTTTCACCAGGTTGGCCAGGCTGGTCTCAAACTCTTGACCTCAGGTGGTCTGCCCCTGTTGGCCTCTCAAAATGCTGGGATTACAGGTGTAAGCCACTGCACCCAGCCTCTTCTCTTATCTTTAAACCACATGTGTATTTCTTTGCTTTTCTTCTCTTGGTCCGATGTACCATCTTGAATATCCTTGGAGTCTATTATTTGTAATATTTTTAAAGGAAGCCTTTCCCCAAGTAACTTCTAGTTTAAAATATAATTGGCACAAAAAAGGACATCTTGCTGAGAAAAAAAAAAAAACACCTCATCTTGAAAGGCATGTGTTACTCAATTCATATAGCACTCCCTAAATTTGGAAAAAATAATAGAGCTATAAAATCTATTTAGTGGGTGCCAAAAGAGAGGGACAGGGAGGATGGCTGTTATTACAAAGGGGTAGCATAAAGAAGATCTTTGTGGTGATGAGGTAGTTCTATATTCTGATTGCTGTGTTGGTAAAATGAACTTAAACATGTGATAGGTGACACGGAACTACATAAACATTTTAAACTAATGGCATGTTTCTGGTTTGACATTGTTTTATCCGTATGTGAATCGTAACCAATGGGGAAAATTATATAAAGCATGAATAAAACTTCTTTGCATGATCTTTACAATCTCCTGTATGCCTAGAACTATTTCAAAATTAAATGGTTAAAAGTGATAAAAAGACTATCTTTTAAAAATAATTATAATACAGAACAATCTTAGTGCGTAATTTGAACATCAGTTAAATAGGGTTTGAGAGAATGCTTTAATTTTTTTTTGAAATTTCACAGGTGATGCAGCTATGAACATTGAGAATAAAGCCCCACCTTACCAAAACTAACTCATTTAGTAAATTCATAAGTGCAAGTAGTAATTTAAGTGAGAAAATATAGTTTGACAATACCATAGCTGACACGTGCACAAATACATATGCGTGAGTATATATAAAGTCTAAAATTATGTATATACCTATAAATCATTGTTAAAGCACATTCAAAAGAATAACAAAAATAAAATGAATTCAAACAGTGATAATTGTGGAAGTAGATATTGTGTAAAAAAATTTACTTTAAAGTGAAGCAAAATATAACTGTTCAGTAGTGATGGGAAGAAGTCATAGTGTTCAGAAAAAGGTAGTTTAGACATTTTTAAGAAAAAAAAACTCATGAGTATTTTTGTAGGTGGATGTTACAAGGAACTCTAGTGGGTGAAGAGCAAACAGTTCAGGGACTAAATCAAATTTCAAGAGAGTGCATGTTTTATGTAATCTGGTCCAAACTTTACCGTATTTTTAAAAATACTTAAAATACTATTTTTATTTAAATTCCTTCAATGTATTTCAATGACAATTTATTTTTAAAAGCAAAAAACAGGCCAGGCACGATGGTTCACTCCTGTAATCCCAGCACTTTGGGAGGCCGAGGTGGGCAGATCACGAGCTCAGGAGTTCAAGACCAGCCTGACCAACATGGTGAAACCCCATTTCTACTAAAAATACAAAAATTAGCTGGGAGTGGTAGTGGGCACCTGTAATCCCAGCTACTCAGGAGGCTGAGGCAGGAGAATTGCTTGAACCCGGGAGGCGGAGGTTGCAGTGAGTGGAGATGGTGCGACTGCACTCCAGCCTGGGTGACTGAGTGAGACTCTGTCTCAAAAAAAAAAAAGCAAATAACCACATTTATTAATTTTATTTAGAATTTTAATGGGGAAAACAAATGAACAAATATTTCTAATCGCTGTTTTAAAATGTGTTTTGATTCTGTTACTATAGTTGGCACACTATAATAAGTGAAATTTCCAAGTTTATTTCAAATAAAAGTCACACTACAGAAGATGAACTAAAATTAACCTTGTTTTACATGAAAATGTTGAATGGTATATTTCTAGTCTTTTTATTTGTTATATCCAACTGATGTAAAATATGTTTTGCTAATGAATCATTATTTATTTCCAGAAACATGCCAATCATCTGTAAAGATAATTTACTTTCTTTTTATTAAGTATTGTGGATGATATGTTCTTGATTATCAAATATTTCAGTTATTTGAAATTTTTCATATATGTACACTAACATCTATAAGATCAGTATTGAAAAATCAGCTTATTTTACTGATCGAAAATATGCCTCTGCAGATATCAAAGCTTTAGAATCATTATCATGTTCATCAATTATAATAAGTAGTAAAAAAGTCATTAATAATTGTGGTTAAAAGTATCATATAAGATTGATGAAATAATTTGAAATATGTACAAATATATTTAATATATTTATTTGATATGTTTTATTTATTTAATTAAAATACACACACATATATATATATGAGCCTTTTATTCACCAGATTTACTGCACATACATGTATACATGTCCAGAGAATGGAAAAGATTTTGGCATTAACTTAATATATGGTGTGATTGATGACTTCGAATAAAAATGATTTCATGTGGTCCAGGCGCTGTGGCTCATGCCTGTAATCCCAGCACTTTGGGAGGCAGAGGCGGGCGGATCACGAGGTCAGGAGATCGAGACCATCCTGGCTAATATGGTGAAACCCCGTCTCCACTAAAAAATACAAAAAATTAGCCTGGCGTTGTGGCGTCTACCTGTAGTCCCAGCTACTCAGGAGGCCGAGGCAGGAGAATGGCGTGAACCTGGGAGGCGGAGCTTACAGTGAGCCAAGATCGCGCCACTGCACTCCAGCCTGGGCGACAGAGCGAGACTCCGTCTCAAAAAAAAAATTAATTAATTAATAATAATACTAATAAAATGATTTCATGTGGAAGATAATTGAGTACATTTGTATATTAGTTATTTTATTTTGTTAGTGACCCTACAATGAGCCTCTTGGCAAGGTGAAATAGCGATATAGCTTTGGAGTCCCTAGTGAATGTAATTTAAAAACACATTCTGACTTTTGAGAAGTCAGGTGTCTAGCAGTAAAGAGGTCAATCAACAAAGTTTTTACCAATTCAAAAAATAAAAATAAAATCTCCAGCAAATGACTTACTAACTAAAAGAAAACATGGAAAGAGAATATTATGACAGTGACTTAGATTAAAGTGGCACTTTTGGCTAAATAAATAACACTCTTAAGGCACTTCAAAATGGTTCAGAAAACAATAGTGGAGAAAACAAATAAAGAGGAGTTTAGGAAATTCTGAGCCATTTCAAGAAGAGCCAAATATTTTGAGAGTAATGAGGAGACGGGATTAGATGTGAAAACTGAAAATAAAGTCCTAAACCCCATACCAACTGAGTAATTTTCTCTTGGCCAACGGGGCTCCAGAGAAACCTTAAAAACTGAGTTTCTGGCCGTGATAGGGAAGCTGGACAAGCCTCATGACTCATTATATCCCCTCCCTTTGGGAGTTGAAGGAACAGCAACTGACCAGATTTAATAAAAAAAAAAATACATATATAATATATATGTCTGTGTGTGTGTGTATATATATATAACACACACATATATGTATATGTATATATATGTGTGTGTGTGTATATATATACACTATATGTACATATATGTGTGTGTGTGTATAAATATATATAATGAGATTAACAAAACAGAGTCTTTGTGGAAATAAGATATTAAATTATAAACAAAGACCTAAGGCCATTGATGACCTATGGTCAGGCCATCAATCTTGCTACATAGCATCCTTCTGTTAACATAAAACATTTCTTCCTACTGGCTTCAAGTTTAGACAGAAACTCCTTTGACTAACTGCAAATTAAAGAATGTTCAAATCCCCCTATGACTTGTAAGAACCCACTTCAAGATATCCTGCTTTGTTGGGGCTAACCAGTGTTTGTGTTTCATACATTGGTTTATGCTTTCACCTGTAAATTTTTCCTCCCTGAAATGTATAAAGCTAAACTGTGATCTGACTGCCTCAGCTGCCCTTTCTCAGTACTCCTTGAGACTGCTTCCCCAGGCTACAGTCACTCATATTGGCCCAGAACAAAGCTCTTTAAAAAGCACTGTGCAGAGTTAGGTTTTTCCACTTGCAAATAGAAATAGCATCGTACTCTGGGAGTACACATCAACAGTAGAAGCTCATATGTAATGTCATAATATTCTTCAGATAACTACTAGGGTTTATCATTTCTACAACTTCACAGCCTTTGGGGCGACTTTCTGCATTTAAGGACATGCTCATGGGACTAAGACAGACATGTTTAATTAGAGATAACCCCAGAAGGGCAGCCTACCTTCTCGTGCTCAGGCCTAACATATGTGGTTAAAAATATCGAAAAAACAAACTGATTTTCATGCTAAAGACAAATATGACTCATATTAGGTGGGAAGTTTCAAGGAAATTTCTTGCTCATTATGTCAGAGAAAAGAGAAATTTGGTCATAGCTGCTCATGTTCAGCCCTAGAACGGTGACTAGAAAAAGTCAAGATAGGAAGTAGAAAAATTTGAAGAAACTTAGGTGTAATGGAAAAACAAGACCAAAATAATTATAACCCATGGGAATGCAAACAAATCTATAATTCATATATAACAATATAAAGTGATATAAGAATAAATTTACTGATGTGAAAACTCAGTATATAACCTTTGACAATATAACATGTTGAGATAAAACACAAGATTTCAAAGATATCAAATAAAACAATAAGGATAAAATAACTTGAATGTAAGCTAAAATAATATTCAGTTATAAATTGAATACATTGGCAGAAAAATAAATACACATTGTGAAAACAATCTTGAGATTATCGGAAATAATGTTAAAATAATTAAATAAAGAGGATAATGAAGATAGGCTACACAGATAATAAAATATACATATAACTGTGGTACTGCAAATAAAACAGAAAAAAAGACATAACATAATAGTGAAGTTTTCCAACTAATATTATCACTTGACTTGATCCCCAATTCCTGTCTTTCTAATGAAATGATTTGCAGTCCTGGAAAAACTGTGAAAACAAATGAAGTTTTATTTCTTCTTCTTCTTCTTCTTCTTCTTCTTCTTCTTCTTCTTCTTATTGTTATTATTTGAGATGGAATTTCACTCTATCGCCCAGACTGGAGTGCAATGACGTGATCTCTGCTCACCACAACCTCCGTCTCCTGGGCTCAACTGATTCTCCAGCCTCAGCCTCCTGAGTAGCTGGGATTACAGGCATGTGCCACTATGCCCAGCTAATTTTTGTATTTTTAGTAGAGATGGGGTTTCACCATGTTGGCCAGGCTGGTCTTGAACTCCTGACATCAAGTGATCTGTCTGCCTCAGCCTCCCAGAGTGCTGGGATTACAGGCGTGAACTATCGTGCCTGCCCACAAATCAAGTTTTATATACATATTTTGGCTTGGAAACAAGAAAGGAAAAATTTTGCATTGCACACACATTGGAGAAAACTCAAGCATCATGTAATAAAATTAATTAAAGCTAAGAGCCTGTCCTAATGGTTTTATGCAATTGGTGTAAGCCTAAGAAGCTGAAGAACAGAGGTTTAAAGATTGAAAGAAAAAGAGTGATAGGTCCTCTGATCCTAACTAGCTAGAAAGTCAGAAATATATTCCTACTTTCAGAGAAGAAATACTTTTTTCTCACCCCTCCTAGGTTCTGTGATTGAGGACCTGTGAATTAAACTGGCAAAAGATAGATTAGAAAAACAAATACGCGTAATTATATTTGAATGAAAATTCACAGAAAAATATATGACTCATAGGAATAGTTAGATTTGTGGTTTATATACCATCTTAATAGGGCAAGAGGTTGGAGAGAATGGTACTTAAGAGAAAACAAATGACTATTTGGGAAGATAAATAAGCCCTTAGGAGAACAGAGGGGAGATAAGATAATTCTGTGGCAATGTAGGTTTCAGGTGGTGTAGAAACTTCTCATCTCCAGTAACAGTCAATCTTGCCTGGTTGCTTTTGGGAGGAAATTTATCATAATTGTGTTCTTTTCATTCTTCTGGAAGGCTCTGCTTTTGGGCAGATGAGAGATTTCAGGAACTCAAATGCCTTCTATTTGAAATCATTCTTTATTTTTATTTTGGCCGCAGTGGTGTATTCTGGACCCCTTCAATATGTAACTGGGTCCACTGATGTGCTTTCCTATCAATACAAAACTTAACAGGAAAATATCTAGTCAAAGGACTGGGTAGCAGTAGGAAAGGCCCCCAGCAGTTTAACATTGTCTTATATGACATTTTCAGCATTATAACGTAATTCCAAAATGCTTGTGGTGGTGCCAAATCACACTACTTAGTGAGGCCAGAATATACTAGGAAGGGAACACAGAAATCATTCTTGAATGTTGAAAGAATAAAAAAAGTGCATGCATGCATGAGCTATGTATGTATATACATATATACAATTTTATATATTTATATGAACATAGTAGATTCTACCTATAGTCAACCAGAAAACTACAACACACAATTACTCTAGACCATGAGATTTGCATTGCTACAATAACAAAATAATTATTACTAAGAAATAATTTACTATAATATTAAAGAACAAAAGTATTTGTCTATGTTGAGAATCAAAGATGCAATAAACTGTTAAATTTACTCTCCAAACTTGTTATTTTTTTTAAAAAATCAGTTTTCAGTATTTAAATAAAAATTCCAGGAAGAATGTATTGTGTATGACAAGATATATACTTTAAGGCAAGGACCAGGCTGTCTTTGAGGGAAAAAAAGTGCATTTTCTAGCATTAAAAATATACCACTAATTTTTAAAATATCTCCACGTAGAAATGTACAGTAGATGAGAGATCGCTAAAGAGATATTTAATTAAATCACTCCTAATGCAACATACAGAAATAACAAGATAGGAAATAAGAAAGAGAAGTTCAAAGAGAATTTTGTGAAAAAGAATTATACATCATACCGTGAATCTAAAAGGACTCCTTGAAGGGTATAATTTAGAGACAGTAGGATAGAGGCAACAATTGAGAATTTTATATTCTCATTTTTCTCATATTTCTAGAAATCAAGAGAATGAGTGACAGATGTGGGGAACTGGGTTCTTGCACCATCAAGGATTTTAGGACAGGTGTACAGTTCTCAAAGACGCTGAATTACTCACCTCCAGTTATGAAAAACATTTTCTCTTTTCCCCAGTACGATAGATAATATTATACACCAGTGTGTGTCATCTACATGAAAAGTTTGGGAAACACTCTACTAGCCCATAGGTACTGACACGCAGAGCATAAATACCTGCTGTAGCTACCCAATTTCTAGTCACTAGTGATGATGCACCAATGAACCAAATGAACCAAACACCTTCCCACCCATGTGAAGCTTTTATTTTATTTGTGTGGAGAAAGGAAATTAAGCAAATAACCAATAAACATGTAAAAATTCAGGCGACCCTAAATGCTACAAAGACAAAAAAGATCACATGTGAAGAATGCATTTTCCTGTTGGGGCCACAGCAGTATCTCCCATCTGCACACTCTTCTAGAACCTTGCCACTCTCTCCTCAAGAGGAAAATTTGAATCCCTCTCTGTTGAGTTTAAGCTGGCCATATTACTTATATACAAGAAAATGTGATGATATTTGGTATCTAATCAGCATGGGCTGCTATAAGCAAATACCACAGGCTTGAGCAACACAAAGGTATTAGTCACAGATCACACATCTGGAGGCTGGGAAGTCCAAGTTTAAGGTGCCAGCAGATCCAGTGTCCGGTGAGGCCCCACTTCCTGGTTGGCAATTGTCCATCTTTTCCTTGTATCCTCACATGGCTGAGAGCAGGGTGAGAAAGCTCTCTGTAGCCTTGTTTTATAAGAGCACTAATCCCATTCTGGTGGGCTCCACCCTGATGGCTCAAAAACTTCCCAAAGGCCACTCCTCCTAAAATAATCACATTGGGCACAGGATTTCAATGCTTGAAAGTTTGGAGTGAGGACACAAATATTCAGTCCATAATGTGTGACTTCTAGTCTGAGTCAGTAGAAGATATGCAGCTTCTTCCTGGCTCTCTTAGAACACTGGTTCTCAGATTACTCCTTCTTGGAACACTGCCTCTCAGAACCTGCTATAATGCGTGGGAGCTCAAGACACAAGGAAAGTTCACACTCTTTCCAAGACTGTGTTCAACAGTCTCAGCTGAATGTAGCTTTGGGTCATCCAGTACAAATGCCAGATATGAATGAAGGCTCTGGGAATTAGAGCTCAAACCTTTCAAACCATCTTAGCTGAGGCTCCAGACCGTGTGAAATCACAAGAATCTCTTTGTAATGTGCCGGTTCTAACTCTTGAACCACAGAGAAAAAAGCTTGATTATTTTGACTACATAACTAAAAAACACATACAATTTAAATGAGACTTAAAGCAACAAAAATAAAATAAATAGTACCTGAAAAATATATAAAATGCAAATAATCTGCATTGTTATATCTTGTTATATAAGAGTTTCCAAAATTTAATAAAGAAAAAGGAAAGCAACATCAAAATGTACACAAGGAAAAATTCATAGATGATGGAACTCACATACACAATACCTATATGAACATATAAAATTGTACTTAAGTATGGTATTTTCCTCAAGATAAAGTTTAATTATAAAAAACAAAATCAAACACAAATGACAGAACAATTCACACTTAAGAGGGAGTCTTCAGCTGCATCTCTAACATTAATTTTTTCACATTATTACTAGTAAATATGAGAACTTATTTACAAAGTAACAATTTTGAGTTTTGTATGTATTGGTGCTGCTCCATTACTCTATTTTGTTGTTGTTGTTTTGATACACTTAATATTTAATTAAAAGAAATCGTGTTGCTCTATTCCATGCCATTGAACTTTGATTAGAGATCTTTACAGTCAGTAAAATTAGAAAGAATGTGTTATACTAGCAGTAAAACACAGGTTTTTTTTTCTCCAGCAATATTCAATACCAAATAACAATGAAGCGGCATCCAAAATTTTCTTAGGAAAAAATGTAGCTTAAATGTATGCTACCATAGCACATTAAAGAAAAAACATAAAATAACAAAGAACACTCTGGAACATAAAAAAAGATGAAAGATTTCAAAATCACAGCACCTATGAGTCAGATATGATTTGAATATGTGTACCCTTTAAATCTCATGTTGAAATGTGGTGTCCAGTGTTGGAGGTGGGGCCTGGTGAGAGACCCCATCAGCATTCACATGTTTACTGCAGCAGTATTTACAATAACATGTATGGAATTAACCTAAGTGGTTATCAATTGATAACTGGATTATAAAAAAGTGTGTATAAGTGTTATATATATATGTGTGTGTGTGTGTGTATATATACACACATAGTATGTGTATATATATAGTATGTGTATATATATGTGTATGTGTATATATATATACACATACTACGTGTATATATTTATACACATACTATGTGTACATATATACATAGTATATATACACATTATATATACACAGTATATATATACACATTATATACACACAGTATATATATACACATTATATACACATAGTATATATATACACATTATATACACACATAGTATATATATACACATTATATACACACATAGTATATATATACACATTATATACACACATAGTATATATATACACATTATATACACACATAGTATATATATACACATTATATACACACATAGTATATATATACACATTATATACACACATAGTATATATATACACATTATATACACACATATATACACATTATATACACACATAGTATATATATACACATTATATACATACATAGTATATATACACACTATATACATACATAGTATATATACACACTATATACATACATAGTATATATACACACTATATACATACATAGTATATATACACACTATATACATACATAGTATATATACACACTATATACATACATAGTATATATACACACTATATACATACATAGTATATATACACATCATATACATACATAGTATATATACACACATCATATACATACATAGTATATATACACACATTATATACATACATAGTATATATACACACATTATATATATACATAGTATATATATACACATTATATATATACATAGTATATATATACACATTATATATATACATAGTATATATATACACATTATATATATACATAGTATATATATACACATTATATATATATACATAGTATATATATACACATTATATATATATACATAGTATATATATACACATTATATATACATACATAGTATATATATACACATTATACATACATAGTATATATATACACATTATATATACACAGTATATATATACACATTATATATATACACAGTGTATATACACACATTATATATATACACAGTGTATATATACACATTATATATATACACAGTGTATATATACACATTATATATATACACATAGTATATATATACATAGTATATATGAGACTAAAAGCAACAAAAAATAAATGTATATACTATGTATGTAGTATATATATATACTATGTATGTACATATATATACACACACAGTATATAAATACTGTGTGTATACAGAGTATATATACTGTGCATATATTTATATACACACACACACATATATATATACACACAAACACACAATGGAATACAACTCGGCTATAAAAAGGGATAAAATGGTGTCATTTGCAGCAGCATGGATGGAACTGGAGGCCATTATCTTAAGTAAAATAACTCAGAAATAAAATCCAATAAAATCAAATACTACATTTTCTCACTTATAAGTGGGAGCTAAATAGTATATACACATGGGCATAGAGCGTGGAATAATAGACACTGGAGAATTGGAAGTGGGGAAAGTGGGAGGAGACTGAGGGATGAGAAATTAAGATGAGTGTCTTAATGCGTACACTATGTGTGTGACAGCAACACTGAAAGTCCAGACTTCACCACTACACAATATATCCATGTCAGAAAACTGCACTTACACTTATAAATCTACAAAAATTAAAAATTTAAATAAATTTAAAATTTTTAAAATAGCATGGGATATTCTTTAGAATAGACTTTTTGGTAAGCCATAAAACAAACCTCAATAATTTTTAAAGAGTACAAATACCTCATGCTTTCATAAAAATAGTAATAATAATAACCTATCACAATAGTTAATTAGATTTTAAGTTATAAAATTTATTGTTATTTATAGCCAATGCAGGCTTTCTAAAATTTTAATCTATTAACTCAAACTCCACTTTTAGAGATGGAGATCAGGAAGCTCATGTCATCTTATAAAAATACTTAGCACAAGTGAAAATTGTGAGAAAAAACTTTATCGACTTGAAACTGGGAATGAAGACAACCACAGTGGAAACTGCAGATCATTAAATTGATTGCTGTTCAGTATAATAGCCCAGTGTTCGTTAACCTGCTTTTCCCCAGTGAATATAGGCACACTTTATAAGAAATCAACTAATGTCTAGCATGTGTGATTTTTTTTTCCTTTTCTAAGATGAAACCATGCTACAAAACTTTAGAGCATATATCTGAGTTACATTCACTTCTTCATATCAATAAAATCATTACCCATGAAATAAACTGTTTTGGTGAGTGATAGAAACTGCTGGAGACCATCTTGCTCTATTAGGATTTCTAAAGCCACTTTGCATACATATGAATCATGGCTAATGCAGAGGGTGAAGAGTCTGGGGAGAAAAATGTTAAAATCAGGAAATATGAAGTTTTGGTTGCCAAGGTTTGTGGGGAATAAGTAGTTGGGATCTGGGGATAGGTTATTTCACAAAATATTGATTGTGAACAAAACCCATGAACAAAAGAATATTGTACTTGACTGAACATTGAGAAGGTAATTTTTAGTGAAAGAGAATAAGAATATCACTAGGGATCTTGTATCCTTTTAACTCCATAATGAGTATGTAGTATATACATAGTTTAAAGAGGGGCTTTTGTAAAAAAAAAAAAAAAAAAAAAAAAATTAAAAGTGTAACACTTTCTATTCTCTTCCAGGAATGCAACTGGTAGGATCTTTCCACAAAGATCAAGAGTGCAAGGAAGCAGGAGGCTCAAATTGTCCACAGTCAGGTATAATGAAGTTATGCAGAAAAAAACAAAAATCAACACTTATTTGAACACTGGACTTAAATGATTTAAAAAGTTCAAGGTTGACTTTACTTCCAATAGTAAGGTTTGATGTGTGTTTTTCTATGTGTAGCCTACTCTCTTCCCTTCATACATTTGAATTAAAGCATCCTTCTCCTTCTGTCTTCAGTGACCTCCCCCAACCCATTTCCTGTGAATTCATTTCAGTTGTCTTTTAAAACTTAGCTCAAGGCTCGTTACCCAACTTACAACAATTTTCTTAGAAATAAGTGCACATCTATTCTTCATGTAAATTTTGGTATTCACAGTAGTATACTGTATGCCTGTTACTACAATAGAAATTGGCCTGAAATAGAGATTAAGTTTCCATAGATAAGAAATTAATCAAGAGATTCTGAATATAATCTTTCTTGGCTGTCAATAGTTTCAAATGCCTGTAGTTCACATTTCCCATTCTTAAGAAGGTTGGGACAACCAAATTAATTTTAGTAGCTTCCAGGCTTCCCAGATGACAGGTATGTCCTTGTGTGTATGAAAGTAAGCTACCTGTGTGGGCCTAAGAACTTTATGTGGAGGGAAAGAGAGTAAGCATGGTATGATGGCAGAAGTTGAAGCAACCACCAAGATGATTATTTACCTTTACCTTGAAAAGGAAATCTTAACTAGAAAATATGAATAGAACAATACTTTCTCATCTAACTTGTATTATAACAAGAATTCAAGAAATATAAAAAATTATTTGCATATCAGTCACTGAGCACTGTGGAAGAGCAACACAGCATGTGCTTATAGCAGTTTAAAGAGCTTAGCATGTGATGTGCATGCATAAGCCCGTAAAACTATCTGGTAGCAGTTCAATGACGGCTTCACAGCAAGTGAAATATTTCCAAATACATGAAGGTTGAGAAGGCTTCAGGAAGTATGATTTTTCAATTTCAAATGAACAGACTATGTGTGAATTGTAGCTGGTGAAACAAAATAAAAATATCTTTTCACAGACAAGTGACAATGTTTCAAATCACAGATTTGCAGGATGAATGAATATAATCCTGAAAGAGTTTTATAAAAAGAAAAAAAAAGGAAAGAATGATATATGAGGCAAGTTTTGTATGAAAATATACTTAAATAACTAACATCGGGGTAAATATTAAGGAAACTAACATTGTGACATTGTGTGTGTGCATGTGTGTGTGTGTGGGTGTGGGTGTGTGTGTTTGATAAGTATCTGATGTATTAGGATTTCAAAAAAAACAGGACTAATAGTATATATGTGTAATATTGTCTATGTATATACATGCAACAAAACGCCCTCTAGACTGTAAACTAGTTCAACCATTGTGGAAGTCAGTGTGGCGAATCCTCAGGGATCTAGAACTAGAAATACCATTTGACCCAGCCATCCCATTACTGGGTATATACCCAATGGATTATAAATCAGGCTGCTATAAAGACACATGCACACATATGTTTATTGCGGCACTATTCACAATAGCAAAGACTTGGAACCAACCCAAATGTCCAACAATGATAGACTGGGTTAAGAAAATGTGGCACATATACACCACGGAATACTATGCAGCCATAAAAAATGATGAGTTCATGTCCTTTGTAGGGACATGGATGAAGCTGGAAGCCATCATTCTCAACAAACTATCACAAGGACAAAAAACCAAACACCACATGTTCTCACTCATAGGTGGGAATTGAACAATGAGAACACTTGGACACAGGAAGGGGAACATCACACACTGGGGCCTGTTGTGGGGTGGGGGGAGGGGGGAGGGATAGCATTAGGAGATATACCTAATGTTAAATGATGAATTAATGGGTGCAGGACACCAACATGGCACATGTATATATGTGTAACAAACCTGCACATTGTGCACATGTACCCTAAAACTTAAAGTATAATAAAAAATTTTAAAAAGAGTACATATAAAGTACAGAACAAAATATAGATGATTATGTGTATACATGTACACGCACACATACAAAGAGGGAGAGTGAACAAAAATGATAAAACAAATAGGATGAAATGTCAGCAATCAATAAACCTGGGTAAAAAAAAAAAACAGTATTTATGAGACTTCCCTGTGAGTATAACAAATAAATGATAATAACAATGACAAATAAAGGTATTTACATAGCAATAATAAACAAAGGATACAAATAAGGATAATTATAGAAATAATTACAGATCAATCTCAGAGGAAGAAGGGAAGGCTCAGCCAAGAAACTGATACATAAGCTTAGGCTTAAATTAGAAGGCAGCCAGAAGTAAAATATATATGTATACTTTATATATTTATATACTTTAGATATATTGTTTTATATACTTATATATAATTTACATGTGTATACACACATATATTTAAGTATTATATAAAAGTAAAAAACATATGCAAAATCCTGAAGGTGAGAAATAAAAGTAATTTGAGGAGACCAAAATGGTTACAGGTGCTAAAGTTGAGAGTGGAGGGTGACCAGGCAAGAAAGGCAAACCACAGAAGACTCACAGAGGTCCATTCTCCATCGATTGAAGAAATCAGACTTTATTTGCTGGGGTTAAAGTGCTCTTGAAGTTTTCAACAAAGGAATTACTTGGAAATTATTTTAGTTCAATATCTGGAGATAATTAAAAGTGGGCAAGTCTAGATTAACAAGACAATTTAAGAGATTGTTGCAGTAGTTTAAGTGTGAAATGTATCACTGATTTGAACAAGTATACTGGCAGTTGGAATGCAGAGAACGAAATATACTAAAAACAGAATTTGGTATAGAGGTCACAAGAAAAGAAGTGAGGCAGCTGGGCATGGTGGTTCACGCCTGTAATCCCAGCACTTTGAGAGGCCGAGGCGGGCAGATCACCTGAGGTCGGGGGTTTGAGACTAGCGTGACCAACATGGTGAAACCCCATCTCTACTAAAAATACAAAATTAGCCGGGCGTGGTGGTGCATGCCTGTAATCCCAACTACTCGGAAGTCACTTGAACCCAGGAGGCAGAGGTTGCAGTGAGCCGAGATTGAGCCATTGCACTCCAGCCCGGGCAACAAGAGTGAAATTCCACCTAAAAAAAAAAAAAAAAAAGAAAAAAGAAAAAAGAAATGACACAAAGATATAGTTAGATATAGTTATTGTGTTAGGGTTTCAGGTACTCTGTTAATTACAATGGGTTAGAATCAAAAACACACATTAAATGTGATTTTTGGATGGCAGTCTGCAATTCTTCCCACCATAAACATCCAAATATGACCCTGTATGACTAACTAAAAATGAAATATTCAGGATACAACACTAATTCTCGGTTATATGACACCTGTCTAACAACCAAGTTTCTGAGTCACATATTGGACCAGTTGGTCACTCAAAAATATTCTATTTCAGAAGTCTTTAATTGAAACACCTGACTCTGATCTCATGCTTCCGTTTTGTGAACTTGCTGACTCAGTTCTTCCCATCACATCTGTTCCTAAACTTTACTGAAAATTCCTAATCCAGACCTATTTATTTATTTATTGATGTTTTTCCATCTTCTCTTGATAGCATGGACTCTGGAGCTAAACTGCCTGGGTTTATAATAAAACTGGTCTCCACTTACATTGCGGAGCAAATGTGTTAACTTCTCTGCACACTGTGTGCACAGTTTTTTTTTTTTGATATGCAAACAAGGATCACATTTGCACCTACTTACAAGGGTCCTAAGGTCCTGGCATGACGGCACTATGCAACTGAGACCTGGATGGATGGATGGATGGATGAACAGAGGCATGAATGGATGGACAGGTAGGTAGATAGGTAGGTAGGTAGATAGATAGATAATTGTATTCTGTATTACCCTTCTTCAAATCTTCATTAGCTTTTTAATCTTGCTCAGAATGAAATGGAAGCCTTTTACTGTGAATTATCTATCTCTATAAAATACAAGTTTAGGTCCCTAAACAGTATGTGATTTAGTCTACTCTTTGAGTAACACTCTTGCAAAGCACTGATTTAAGTGAATTATGATTAGTCCCTATCCTTCAGTAGATCACAACTCCTTTGATGAACTCAAACTACATTTTTACCTCAGAATCTGTAGAATCTCACATTTTCCTGGACAGGTAGGTAATTAATAACTGTTTATTGAATAGATATGTTGACAATTTCCAGCTAAATCCATCCTCCATAGGCTAATCTTTATGTAGCTGACTAGTCCCAAGTAATTACTGCATATGTTGCAATGGCTAAGCCTTTTAAGAATGCTTGGCATCTCGGTATGTCTCAGGATTAAACTTAATAATGTCAAGAGAACTTCCACAGTGGCTTATGTGTATGTGTCAGTCTTCTTCATTAGATTGCAAATCCCTATATTGAAGAAACTGTATTTGATTCACTTCTCTATGCTTCACAGCATCTCAGCACAGTACCTTGCATTTAATCAGTCCTCAATACAAATTGTGTTAAACTGAGTTATACCTTCCTTCAAAATCCAGCTCAGATGTCACATCTAGACAAGACTTCCCTGAGTCTCTCATGCAGAACTGATCATTTCCTATGCTGTAGTAAGGATTGACTTTGACTGTGAGAAGGATTAATCTGCCTTTTAAATATGAAAATTTCTCACCTACACACAGAGTGGATATAGGACTAAACAGAACAAACTATAGTTCTCTTCTCCTGGGCATAGGGATTCATTGATTTGTCCAGAACAGGTATTTTACCAAAGCCAGGTCTCTTGGAGACATTTGCAAGAAGGCAAAAACAAAAATAAACAATAAAAAATTCAATAATTCAATAAACAAATTGCAAGAGACAGAAACAGTATTCGATTCCCTAATGTTTCTGTTTCTTGCAATTGTGCCTTTATTTCTGTTCTCTGTTCAGAATAAATTAAATTTATTCAAATGTAGCTTTTGTAACTTGCAACCAATAAATTAGAGAACAGTGCACTTTGTCTTATTGATAAACCAATAGTGTTGTCTGTCTTTCCTTTCTTCTTTTTCCTGCCATCTCCCCTGTTTTCCTCCTTCCTTCCCTCCCTCCAAACTGGTTTTCCTGTCTTCATCCACCAATCTCTTTTTTTCTTAGTTCCCCCTTTTGTGTGCTTCATCTTTCTTGAAATGTTAACAAAATAAAATTTGTTCCTATTTATTCTACCTCAAAATAATTTCCCCAAACTACTCATATACATCTCTCTCCAATTCTTCCATTCTGGATGAAAGGAAATGCTGAGTTAGAGAGATGAATAGATGGATGGATGGATGCATGGATGGATGGATGGATGGATGGATGGATGGATGGCCAGACAGATGAATGGATGGATGAGTGGACAGATAGGTAGTTGACAGATAGATAGATGATAGATAGATAGATAGATAGATAGATAGATAGATAGATAGATAGATAATTGTGTTCTGCATCACTCTTTTTAAAATCTTCATTAGATTTTTAATATTGCTCAGAATGAAATTGAACCCTTTTATTGTGAAGTACCTATCTCTATAACACAAAGGATTAGCTTCCTGCCTAACTTTCAAATCTCATCTACTTTCTGCCACCCTTTGTTTAAAGTGATTCAAGCACACTGGTCTTCTCTTGTCCCATAAGCCCACCAAGTTCTCCTCTGCCATGAAAATTGTCACTCTTTTTGGTATGGTTTGGCTGTGTCCCTACCCAAATCTTGTCTTGAACTGTAGTTCTCATAATCCCCCCATGTCATGGGAGGAACCCAATGGGAAGCAATTGAATCGTGGGGGTGGTTACTGCCATGCTGTTCTCGTGGTAGTGAGTGAGTTCTCATGAGATCTGATAGCTTTTTAAGGGGCTCTCCACCCGGCCACCTTCACTCTGCACTTCTCCTTTCTGCCACCACGTGAAGAGGGACATGTGTGCTTCCTCTTCCACCATGATTGAAAGTTTTCTGAGGCCTCCTCAGCCATGCTGAACTGTGAGCAAATTAAACCTCTTTTCTTTATAGATTACCCAGTCTCAGGTGTGTCTTTATTAGTAGTGTGAGAATGCACTAATACACTTTCTCTGTGACATGCTTCTGATAACTAGCTTACTCTCTCATTCACCTTAAACCACATCTTCTGAGATATCTATTCCCTAAACTCCCAACATGAAGGACTTCTTCCACTCTTCCTATGACATCCACTTGTTTACATTTTCATCATGGCCCTTATCTCAATGTGTTGTGTATTAATTTGCTTATTTTCTGTCTTCCTTAACACTTTGTAGGGTAGAAATCCTGATTGTCTCGTTCACCTATAATTGTAAGACAAAGCAAAATGATAGGGTTATAACAGGTCTTCAATGAATATTTGTTGAATAGGTTTCCAAAGGGAAACAAAAACTAAAGGTGAAAGATTAAGATTTACAATGAAATTATAGTAAAGGTTTATAAAGAATTTCAAAACAAGTATTATTTTCTGCAAGCATGCTTCCTTTAGATTTATCTAGCTCTCTAAAATTGTTATTATAGAAATACATGTGCTCTTTTTAAAAATATATATATTTTTTAATTTTTGAAGGTATACAGTAGGTGTGTATCTTTGCAGGTTGCATGAGACATTTTGATATATGCATGAAATGCATAGTAATCATATTATGGTCAATGGGGTATTGATATGTTTTGACTCTGTGTCCCCACCCAAATCTCATCTTGAATTGTACTCCCATAATTCCCATGTGTTGTGGGAGGGACCTGGTGGGAGATAATTGAATCATAGGGGCAGTTTCTCTCTTACTGTTCTCATGGTAGTGAACAAGTCTCACAAGACCTGATGATTTGATAAGGGGAAACCCATTTCACTTGGCTCTCGTTCTTTCTCTTTACCTGTTGCCATCCACGTAAGATGTGACTTGCTCTTCCTTGCCTTCTACCATGATTGTGAGGCTTCCCCAGCCACGCAGAAATGTAAGTCCAATTAAACCTATGTCTTTTGTAAATTGCCCAGTCTCAGGTATGTTTTTATTTTTTTTTGACCTCAGAAAGGTAGGCCTCTCACTTTAATTCTATATATATATACGTATATATACACACTTATGTATCTGTATATAAATACACATATGTATATGTATATATGTATTATATACACATATGTATATGTATATATGTATTATATACACATATGTATATGTATATATGTATTTATATACACATATGTATATATATACACACATATGTATATGTATATATATACACACATATGTATATGTATATATGTATATATACACACATATGTATATGTATATATGTATATATACACATATGTATATGCATATATGTATATATGTGTATATATACATATACATATATGTATATATGTGTATATATACATATACATATATGTATATATGTGTATATATACACACACATATATGTATATATGTGTATATATACACACACATATATGTGTATATATACACATATGTGTGTGTATATATACACATATATATGTGTGTATACATATGTATACATATGTGTGTATATATATACTCTAAGTTCTAGGGTACATGTGCACAATACGCAGGTTTGATACATAGGTATTCATGTGCCATGGTGGTTTGCCACACTCATCAACTCGTCATTTACATTAGGTATTTCTCCTAACGCTATTCCTCCCCCAGCCCCCCCACCTCCCAACAGGAACCAGTGTGTGATGCTCCTCACCCTGTGTCCAAGTGTTCTTATTTTTCAGTTCCCACCTTTGAGTTAGAATATGTGGTGTTTGGTTTTCTGTCTTTGTGACAGCTTGCTTAGAGTGATGGTTTCCAGCTTCATCCATGTCCCTTCAAAGGACATGAACTCATCCTTTTTTATGGCTGCATAGTATTCCGTGGTGTATATGTGCCACATTTTCTTAATCCAGTCTATCATTGATGGACATTTGGGTTGGTTCCAAGTCTTTGCTATTGTGAATAGTGCTGCAATAAACATATGTGTGCATGTGTCTTTATAGCAACATGATTTATAATCCTTTGGGTATATACACCCAGTAATGGGATGGCTGGGTCAAATGGTATTTCTAGTTCTAGATCCTTGAGGACTCGCCACACTGTCTTCCACAATGGTTGAACTAGTTTACACTCCAACCAACAGTGTAAAAGTGTTCCTATTTCTCCACATCCTCTCCAGCATCTGTTGTTTCCTGACTTTTTAATGATCACCATTCTAACTGGTGTGAGATGGTATCTCATTGTGGTTTTGATTTGCATTTCTCTGAGGATCAATGATGACGAGCATTTTTTTATGTGTGTATTGGCTGCATAAATGTCTTCTTTTGAGAAGTGTCTGTTTGTATCCTTTGCCCACTTTTTGATGGGGTTGTTGGTTTTTTTCTTGTAAATTTATTTCAGTTCTTTGTAGATTCTAGATATTAGCCCTTTGTCAGATGGGTAGATTGCAAAAATTTTCTCCCATTCTGTAGGTTGCTGGTTCACTCAGATGGTAGTTTCTTTTGCCGTGCAGAAGCTCTTTAGTTTAATTAGATCCCATTTGTCTATTTTGCCTTTTGTTGCCATTGCTTTTGGTGTTTTAGTCATGAAGTCCTTGCCCATGCCTATGTCCTCAATGGTATTGCCTAGGTTTTCTTCTAGGGTTTTTATGGTTTTAGATCTAATATTTAAGTCTTTTATCCATCTTGAATTAATTTTTGTATAAGGTGTAAGGAAAGGATCCAGTTTCAGCTTTGTACACATGGCTAGCCAGTTTTCCCAGCACCATTTATTAAATAGGGAATCCTTTCCCCATTTCTTATTTTTGTCAGGTTTGTCAAAGATTAGATGGTTGTAGACGTGTGATGTTATTTCTGAGGCCTCTTTTCTCCTCCATTGGTCTATATGTCTGTTTTGGTACCAGTACTATGCTGTTTTGGTTACTGTAGCCTTGTAGTATAGTTTGAAGTCAGGTAGCATGATGCCTCCAGCTTTGTTCCTTTTGCTTAGGATTGTCTTGGCAATGTGGGCTCTTTTTTAGTTCTATATGAACTTTAAAGTAGTTTTTTCCAATTCTATGAAGAAAGTTATTGGTAGCTTGACGGGGATGGCATTGAATCTATAAATTACCTTGGGCACTATGGCCATTTTCATGATATGGATTCTTCCTATCCCTGAGCATGGAATATTCTGCCATTTGTTTGTGTCCTCTTTTATTTTGTTGAGCAGTTGTTTGTAGTTCTCCTTGAAGAGGTCCTTCATATCCCTTGTAAGTTGGATTCCTAGGTATTTTATTTTCTTTGAAGCAATTGTGAATGGGAGTTCACTTGTGATTTGGCTCTCTGTTTGTCTGTTATTGGTGTATAGGAATGTTTGTGATTTTTGCAAATTGATTTTGTACCCTGAGACTTTGCTGAAGTTGCTTATCAGCTTAAGTAGATTTTGGGCTGAGACGATGGGATTTTCTAAATATACAATCATGTCATCTGCAATCAGGGACAATTTGACTTCCTCTTTTCCTAATTGAATACCCTTTATTTCTTTCTCTTGCCTGATTGCCCTGGCCAGAACTTCCAACACTATGTTGAATAGGAGTATTGAGAGAGGACAACCTTGTCTTGTGCCAGTTTTCAAAGGGAATGCTTCCAGTTTTTGCCCATTCAGTATGATATTGGCTGTGGGTTTGTCATAAATAGCTCTTATTATTTTGAGATACATTCCATCAACATCTAGTTTGTTGAGAGTTTTTAGCATGAAGGGCTGTTGAATTTTGTCGAAGGCCTTGTCTGCATCTATTGAGATAATCATGTGGTTTCTGTCATTGATTCTGTTTATGTGATGGATTACATTTATTAATTTGTATATGTTGAACCAGCCTTGTATTCTATGGATGAAGCTGACTTGATCCATTTCTTCTAGATTTTCTAGTTTATTTGCATAGAAGTGTTTATAGTATTCTCTGTCGGTAGTTTGTATTTATGTTGGATCAGTGGTGATATCCCCTTTATCATTTTTTATTGGGTCTATTTGATTCTTCTCTGTTGTCTTGTTTATTAGTCTAGCTAGCGGTCTATCTACTTTGTTGATCTTTTAAAAAAACCAGCTCCTGGATTCATTGAATTTTGAAGGGTTTTTGTGTCTCTATCTCCTTCAGTTCTGCTCTGATCTTAGTTATTTCTTGCCTTCTGCTTGCTTTTGAATTGTTTGCCCTTGCTTCTCTAGTTCTTTTAATTGTGATGTTAGGGTGTCAATTTAGATCTTTCCTGCTTTTTCTTGTGGGCATTTAGTGCTATAAATTTCCTTCTACACACTGCTTTAAATGTGTCCCAGAGATCCTGGTACATCGCATCTTTGTTCTCATTAGTTTCAAAGAACATCTTTATTTCTGCCTTAGTTTCTTTATTTGCCCAGTAGTCATTCAGGAGCAGGTTGCTCAGTTTCCATGTAGTAGTGTGGTTTTAAGTGAGTTTCTTAATCCTGAATTCTAATTTGATTGCATTGTGGTCTGAGAGATAGTTTGTTGTGATTTCTGTTCTCTTCCATTTGTTGAGGAGTGCTTCACTTCCAATTATGTGGTCAATGTTAGAATAAGTGCAATGTGGCACTGAGAAGAATGTATATTCTGTTGATTTCTGTTCTTTTACATTTGCTGAGGAGTGTTTTACTTCCAATTTTGTGGCCAATTTTAGCATAAGTGTGAGGTAGTGCTGAGAAGAATGTATATTCTGTTGATTTGGGGTGCAGAGTTCTGTAAATGTCTACTAGGTCTGCTCAGTGCAGAAGCTGAGTTCAAGTCATGGATATCCTTGTTAACCTTCTGTCTCATTGATCTGTCTAATATTGACAGTGGGGTGTTAAAATCTCCCATTATTATTGTGTGGGAGTCTAAGTCTCTTTGTAGGTCTCTAAGAACTTGCTTTATGAATCTGGGTGCTCCTGTATTGGGTGCATACATATTTAGGATAGTCAGCTCTTCTTGTTGCATTGATCCTTTTACCATTATGCAATGGCCTTCTTTGTCTCTTTTGATTTTTTTTTTTATTTACCTTTTTCACTTTTTAGTATTCTAAAAATCTGGTATAATTTCTCCCGATCTTGAATGGAACTAAGTTGAAAAATACTCTTCAGGATATTATCCAGGAGAACTTCCCCAACATAGCAAGGCAGGCCAACATTCAAATTCAGGAAATACAGAGAATGCCACAAAGATACTCCTCAAGGAGAGCAACCCCAAGACACATAATTGTCAGATGCACCAAGGTTGAAATGAAGGGAAAAATGTTAAGGGCAGCCAGAGAGAAAGGTTGGGTTGCCTACAAAGGGAAGCCAATCAGACTAACAGTGGATCTCTCAGCAGAAACTCTACAAGCCAGAAGAGAGTGGGGGCCAATCTTCAACATTCTTAAAGAAAATAATTTTCAGCCCAGAATTTCATATCCAGCCAAACCAAGCTTCATAAGTGAAGGAGAAATAAAATCCTTTACAGACAAGCAAATGTTAAGAGATTTTGTCACCACCAGGCCTGCCTTATAAGAGCTCCTGAAGGAAGCGCTGAACATGGAAAGAATCAACCAGTACCAGCCACTGCAATAACATGCCAAACTGTAAAGACCATCAAGGCTATGAAGAAACTCCATCAATTTAATGGGCAAAATAACCAGCTAACATCATAATGACATGATCAAATTCATGCGTAACAATATTAACCTTAAATGTAAATGGGCTAAATGCCCCATATAAAAGACACAGACTGGCAAATTGGATAAAGAATCAAGACCCATCAGTGTGCTGTGTTCAGGAGACCAATCTCATGTGCAGAGACACACATAGGCTCAAAATAAAGGGATGGAGGAAGATCTACCAAGCAAATGGATAGAAAAAAAAAAAAAAAAGCAGGGGTTGCAATCCTAGTATCTAATAAAATGGACTTTAAACCAACAAAGATTAAAAGAGACAAATAAGGCCATTACATAGTGGTAAAGGTATCAATTCAACAAGAAGAGCTAACTATCCTAAATATATATGCACCCAATACAGGAGTACCCAGATTCATAAGGTATGTCTTTATCAGCAACATGAACATGGACTAACACAGTAAATTGGTACCAATAGAGTAGGGCATTGCTGAAAATATAACTGAAAATATGGAAGTGACTTTGGAACTGGGTAACAAGCAGAGGCTGGAACAGTTTGTGGGCTCAGAAGACAGAAAAACGTGGGAAAGTTTGGAACTTCCTAGAGACTTGTTGAATGGCTTTTGCCCAAAATGCTGATGGCAATATGGATAATAAGGTCCAGGGTAAAGTGGGCTCAGATGGAGATGAGAAACTTGTTGGGAACTGGAACAAAAGGTGACTCTCATTATGTTTTAGCAAAGATACTGGCAGCATTTTGCCCCTGCCCTGGAGATTTGTGGAACTTTGAACTTCAGAGAGATGATTTAGGGTATCTGACAGAAGAAATTTCTCAGCAGCAAAGCATTCAAGAGGTGACTTGGGAGCTGTTAAAGGCATTCAATTTTATAAGGGAAGCAGAGTATAAAAGTTTGGAAAATTTGCAGCCTGACAATGTGATAGAAAAGAAAATCTCTCTTTTTTTTTTTTTTTTTGAGGACAAACTCAAGCCAAGCCAGCTGCAGAAATTTGCATAAGTAATGATGAGCCGAATGTTAATGCCAAAGACAAGGGGTAAATGTCTACAGGGCATGTCAGAGGTCTTTGCAGCAGCCCCTCCCATTACATTTCCTACAGGCCTAGTAGGAAAAAATGGTTTCGTGGGCCAGGCCCAAGTTCCCCGTGCTGCATGTAGCCTAGGGACTTGGTGCCCTGCCTCCCAGCTGCTCTACCCCTTGACTAAAAGGGGGCAAGGTACAGTTCAGGCTGTGGCTTCAGAGGGTACAAGCCCCATGGCTTGGAAGTTTCCAAGTGGTTTTGAGCCTGTTGGGGCACAGAAGTCAAGAATTGAGGTTAGGAAATCTCTGCCTAGATTTCAGAGGATGTATGGAAACACCCGGATATCCAAGCAGAAGTTTGCTACAGGGGCGGGGCTCTCATGGAGAACCTCTGCTAGGGCATTATGGAAGGGAAATGTGGGGTCAGAGCCCTCACACAGAGTCTCTACTTGGGCAACAACTAGTGGAACTGTGAGAAGAGGGCCACTATCCTCCAGACCCCAGAATGGTAGATCCACTGACAGCTTGCACTGTGAGCCTGGAAAAGCCACAGACATTTAACACCAGCACATGAAAGCAGCTGGGAGGGAGGCTACACCCTGCAGAGCCACAGGGGCAGAGCCGTCCAAGACCAGAGAACCCACTTCTTGCATCAGCATGACCCAGATGTGAGACATGGAGTCAACAGAGATCATTTCAGAGCTTAAATATTTGACTGCCCTGCTGGATTTTGGACTTGCCTGGGGCCTATAGCCTCTTTGTTTTGGCCAATTTCTTCAATTTGAAATGGCTATATTTACCCAGTACCTGTACCTCCATTGTATTTAAGAAGTAATTAAGTTGCTTGTGATATTACAGGCTCATAGGTGGAAGGGACTTGTCTCAGATAAGACATTGGACTATGGACTTTTGAGTTAATGCTGAAATGAGTTAAGACTTTGGGGGACTGGTTTTGAAATGTGAAGACATAAGATTTGGCAGAGGTCAGGGGTGGAATGATGGTTTGGCTCTATATCCCAACCTAGATCTCATCTTGAATTGTATTCCCATAATTCCCATGTGTTGTGGGAGAGACCCAGTGGGAGGTAATTGAATCATGGGGGCAGTTTCTCCCATACTCTCATGGTAGTGAATACGTCTCATGAGATCTGATGGTTTGAAAAGGGGAAACGCATTTCACTTGGCTCTCGTTCTCTCTCTTTGACTCTTCCCATCCATGTAAGACGTGACTTTCTCTTCCTTGCCTTAAGCCATGATTGTGAGGCTTCCCCAGCCATGTGCAACTGTAAGTCCAATTAAACTTCTGTCTTTTGTAAATTGTCCAGTGTTGGGTAGTAGTTTCCCTTTTAGCCCAAGGTGTGTTTAGAAAGGTTGTTTGGGCCCTAGGTCCTGGAAGGGGGTTCTCATGACTCTGACTGGTGCTCTACCAAGTGCACAGACTCTGTGCCATGAGTCACTGCCAAGGAATGGGTGAGGGGTAACATCAGCAATTAAAGACGGTCTTTCCTGCCCTTTTATTGCCTCTTATGTGATGGGAAGTTACAACCAGATACTGTAACTGCTCACCTGATTTTTGGTTCTTATGAAGGTGTTTTTTGTGTGTAGATAATTGTTAAATTAATGTCCTTGCAGGGGCAATGATTTTTGGAGCCTTCTATTTGGTTATCCTGCTTTGCCCCTCAACACATGTTTTCTTACATTCCCACGCCAACTCCACTCCTTTCTTCTGTACTCATTATATACAAGCTGTCTAAAATAACATCAGGGAATTATATATCATTTGAACATAATGCCTTGCCGTGGATTGTGCTGAATGCTCTGAGTAGCCTAGAAAACCCACAACTGACATTTCTAAATCCTGCTGTGCGATATTACTATATAAGTAATTTACCTAATTAGTAAATTTAGATTTACTCCACATTCATATAGGCACAGTTTCTACCTGTGGTTCAAAAGATAAAATCTTTGGTAAAAAAAGAAACATTATAATTTTATATTATTACTGTTAATACATTAGCCTTTATTACTAAACAAATATACAATCAAGAAAAACTCACATCTTTGAAGACTAAAAACGAAGTTAAAATCACCGACTTGAAACAGAGAACTAAGCAGGGTTATTGTGTCTTTCTAGGCTGTGTGATCTTGACAACATTACTAAAATTTCCAGGTCTCTCTGTTTTCATTTCTATAGTGAGAATAATAATACTATCGATGTCATAAGATGTTTATAAGAATTACGTATTTGGTGGTAGACTTGTTAGTACTAAATCTATAATTGTTTGGAGTCTCATTATAAATTGTTTGTGACCGCCCCCCAGAATTAACGTGTTGAAGTCTTGACTCTTGATAGTGTTGAGAGGTGGGCCTCTTGGGATGTAATTAGTTTTAGATGATGTCATGATGGTGGAGGCTCCATTATGGGATTTATTTCCTTATGAGAAAATACTGGAGCTTTCGCTCTTTGCTATGATTAGAGAGAGAAGGAAGCCATCTGCAAGCCAAGAAGAGAGCTTTGACTAAGAACTGAATCTGTCATACCTCGACTTTGGATTTTCCAGCCTCTAGAACTATGAGAAATAAATGTCTTCTATTTAAGCCACTGAGTCTTTGTGTTTTCTTATGGCAGCCTAAGCTAGTTAAGATCACCTTTGTAGGATTTCTGATCACATTTCCAATAGTCAGTACCATATCTTAGCATGTGGGATATCCCTGACTAGCTGAAACCTACATTGTGTGCTCTCTTACAGGTGAGCCAGAAGTGACTAGAAAATTATGTCCCTGCAGAGAATATCCCTTCAGCAATGCCTGACAAGTATGGGATTATTAATATTTTGATTCCCATTCCTCTTGGCCATGATATATCAAAGGCATGTGTTCTCTGTCATGTCCCAGCATGGTCTTGCAGGATTAGTTCAAGGTAGCCAGCTGTCCAATATATCCTCTTGGCTTGCATTACCTTCCCTGTACTACTGCCACACTCACTTGCCAGTGTGTATTGATCCCAACAAATAAACTAAATCTTAGTTTCTGCTCCTAGGAAGAAGTGGACCCAATAAACAACTAAAGGTATGAAAAGATTACAATGCAGCAATCTCTTGTAACAGCCCACCACCACCACCACCCCCCCCAGCACATCCATCCAATTAAAATATTGATTTTCTTATTATTAATTCTGTGACTTTAGGAAAATCATCAAATGTCACTGAGTTGTTAGCTTACCTTTAAACCAGAACTATTAATGTTAAAAACTACCATGGTTTAATCTTCAGAGAAAAAACACATACATAAAAATTGAGCAAGAAATGCTTGAGGTGATAGACACCTCATTTACTTTGATGTGATTATTATGCTTTGAATGCCTGCATCAAAATAGCTCATGTACCCCATAAATATATACAACTTCTATGTACCCACATATGAATCTCTACTTGATGTTTCATAAAAATTTTACAATAAAGAAAAGAAATCTAAGTGTTCAAGTGACAGCATCAATAAAAATGAGAAAAACTTTCATAATGTACATTAAATCTGTATTTGCTTAGGAACACCTGTTGCTGATTTTCTGTCATTGCCCTCCTCATTTTAATCAAGTGTCACCAACTGCGGAATCACACCTGCAGAATAACAGGTGCAGCAGGGAGAACACTAAATTCGAAACTGTCAAATAAAAGTTTTAAACCTGGAACAGGAAACTCCCTCCATGCTCCCATCTAGGTGTGAACATCTAGCTGTCTAGATTTGGGGAATGATTGCTTCTAGACTACTTTTTCTAACTTCATGGAATGACCTGTTTGTTTTTATCTTTCTCTTTATTAAAATATGTCTTATTTGGCAACTCTCTATTCAACATCTAATGGTGTTATAGAACATTAATATGTGAAGACTTCTGAATAATCTAATGGCTGCTTGTCCATGCTAATACTAACCTAAACATTAATTGCTGGCACTATTCGTAGCTTTGTTAATGATTTCACATTATTTTGACCTTGATTCTTGTTGTAAAGCTGACTGAAGCAAGTTTACCATGCACCAAATACTCTATGACTTGCACAAGTCAGGTGAGAGAACACTCATACAACATATTAAGTGGAGCAAACTTATTACTGACCAATAAACAACAAAGGACAATAGAAGTGTAGAATTTATAACAAGCCACTCCCTCAAGGCTCAGGAAAGCTTTCTAGGAAAGACAGAATCTCATCTACATGTGCCCAACCTCATATTGCTGCTGAGGGACCCCACAAACACTCTAACCTAAGTTTTATACTCTGGAGGAAACTAGGGTCATGGAGCTAACACATTGTGGGGCACCCTGTTCTAGGAGAGATGGGAACAGAGCCCAGCTATTCCAGACAGTTTCTCCTTATCTCAGAATAATGCTTTCCCAGCACATTCTGCAGTTTTTCTGAGAAATGCAGGCAAGAAAGTAGGGGAAGAGCTGGCTTAGGCAAACCGGCCAGGGACCTGTCTTGCACATGCTGCAAATGAACTTGTTCCCTAAATAATCTTGTATTATTTATCAGTTGACTATGGTACCATACTATTTTAAAAGTGGAGTTATTATAAACCATGAAACACAAAAATCAGACACTCTGAATGTGAATTCAATTATCTGATCATTTCTTTATGATTGATTAACAGGACAATAATTGTCTAATCACTAGAATTTCTTCTCTGTTTCTGCCTAACAATTTATTCACAAATTTAATATGTATGAGTTGCCGATTTTGTATGAAACAAAGGTAGATACAAGATCACAATTAACTTTTATCATAACAGTACACAAACAATCAGCCACAAATTTGTCTTAATTTTTTCTCTATTTCAAGAATGAATGCTTATTCATAATTATAGAATGCATTAATTCAGTTGGGATAAAGTTTTACTGGAAATTATAGTATTTATATTTGCCTTTATATATCCTTGCAAATTTCTCCTCTTTGGAAAAAACTCCAATCCCAAGAAATGCTTTTTAATTTTTAAAATTGTAATTAATATATTAAAATAAAAAGAAACCCGGAACTTTGACAGTAGACTGAAATAGGAAAGGGTAAGAATACAAGAACCAGGTCTAGCTATGTTTGTGAAAAATATTTAACTGTAAAATTTCAATTTCGTACAGTTCAAACTAAACATACAGGTAATGTTCAGTGAAGGGATACATTGATGAAGAGGCGAATAATTGTTTGTATATAGGAAATGTCCAGATTAAAAAATCCCGTGGGCACAACAGAGTGCTTATTAGGGAATTGCAAAGTGAAATGTTGTGCCCTATGATATAGATGAACTTTTCCCTAATACAAATTTAGACATCTAATTTACAGAACTTGAATTAATTAATGATTTTCTTTTGTAAGGCAATGAGTAAAAATTTTAGACATCTCAGTCAGGATAAAGGTTTTTAGCAAAGTTCTTGTGTCAGATAAGATTATAATAACATCTTTAATGAAAAACTTTCAGCATTTTAAAGACCTATTATAAGAGAGGATTTCTTTTTTCACTTGTGTTCAAGTAGACAAGGAACTTGTGTTCAAGTAGACAAAGAAACTGGTTTTGGTTTTGGTAATCTTTACCATATTACCTTGCTTCCTAGACTGTATTTGGTGACAATTATAAGTTGATTGCAGTAGGTTCTCAGCCACCATCAAAATCATGATATATAATCTCAATCACTTCAAAAATATTCCCTTGTGCTCTTTGTAGTCAGCCTCTTCTCCCACCCCCAACTCCTGGCAAACATTGATGAGTTCTTTGTCTGTATAGTTTTCTTTTACAAGAACATCTTAGAAATATGATCATACAATATTTAGGATTTTTTTTTGTCTGGCTCCTTTTACTTAGTCTAATGCATTTGAGATTTATCCTTGTTTTGTGTACCCCAGGAGTTACTTTTCTTTGTATTACTGAGTGGTATTATGTTGCATAGATGAATCACGGTCTGGTTATCCATATACGAGTTGAAGGAATTGGCAATTACGAATAAAGCTATTATAAACATTCATGCACAAATTTTTGCATGAATTTGAGGAAAGAAAAAGGATCGAGGTTACTGGTTAATACGGTAAGTACATGTTTAGCTTCATAAGAAACTGCCAAATGGTTTTACATAATGACATAGTTTTTACAGGTGATTATTTTAAAGTAAAAGACTAAAACAGTGGAGAATATATTATTTCAATGTAAAGTTTGCTATTTCTTAAATCAACTTTGTTAAATAGGCAAATCATATTATTTTCCCCCATATTCCCATTTAGTTTCTATGCTGATATCTAATATTGGGATATAGCTTTATTTTAAAAACTATTGAATTCATTTGTCTTTTTTATTTTTTTGAACTTTTAAGAGTTTTTTTAGTTTCAGTTTTTCTCTTTTAAAAAATACTGTGTAAATAGAGTTGGACCTCTGTATCTGTGAGTTTCACATCCCTGGATTTTACATCTGTAGATTCAAACAAGTATAGTTCTAAAATATTCAGAAAAAAGCCATAAAAATAAAAATATAACAATAATAAGTAATACAAATAAAGTAGAATACAGTGTAACAACTATTTACATAGAATTTGCATTGCATTAGGTATTTTAAAGAACCTAGAGATATTTAAAATATGTGAGAGGATGTGTGTAGGTTACATGCAAATTCAACACCATTTTGAAGGGTGTTAAATAAGGGACTTAAGTATCTACAGATTTTTGTATCCACTAGGGGTGAAAAGGCATCCTGGAACCAATACCCTATGGTTACCAGGGGATGAAGGTATACATTATCTATATAAGAAGAAAAAAATTGATTTCCTAGGCAATTTGAAACATTTTTTACAGATCAGCCACAATTAACCACACAAAAAAGGAAGGTCACAGAAATAAATAAACCAGCATTTATTACAATTAGTCATAGTACAAATATTACTATCATGTCAATTTAGATGTTTACCAAACATCTTAGAAACTAAAATGTCATTCACAGTATGCATTATCCTAGCAGGTAGATTCACTAGGGCTGTTCATGGTGCCTCACTAATCAAGGAATGAAGAGCTTCTGTCATATTTATAGCTTATTTCATGAGTAATAATAAGAGAAAAAATCAAACATGTTTGTGAAAATGATGTAGAACAGATATAAGAGTCAATTACATAGTGTCAGGCCAATTTCTTTTATTTTTTCTTTAAGATAAATTTATGAAAACTGGCAAAGTGGTATACAGAATTACTCATTACTGCTTTAGCCATACTGGCCTCCTTGCTCTTCCTTAAATCATCCAAACACACTCCTGCCTGAGGACCTTTGTAATGGAAATCCCCTTGGTCTGGACTCTTTCTCTGATGGGGACTTGGCCCACATCCTCACTTAAGACATGGCCTTGCTCAAATGCTACCCTGTCAGAAACGTCTTTCATCTATACAAATACATGTAACAACACTTTCTTTAAGAAATTCTCCATCAATTTATATCCTTTTATTTTACTTCTCAGCATTTCTTATGCCCTAGCAAATCTGACTTTATGAGTTTAGTTTGTTGAACTACAATGCAAGCTCATGAATTACACACTGTTTTATAGTTCATTTTCTAGAAGACACACTTTTGAATAAATGTGCAAATACATAAGACAAATATGTAATCTATTGATATAAATAATTCCTAGCTCTATACAAAAATAGATTCACACAAAACATTTATGGATACTCCATAGTTAAAATGTAATTGCATTTTCTGATACAACATATTCTTGTCCTAAGGCAGCCATTGAATGAAGGACTTTTATTAATATTTTAATTAAAGATATATTTATTGTTATTGAGTGTCTGTACTATGTGCCAGACACTGGTAGTTCCAGTGGGAGATAGTTTTAAACAAGGAGTCCCAGTTTAGTCAGAAGACAATTACATTGATAATTAGATTATTATAAACTTTAAAAAATTGTCATAAAGAGAAACATTAAAATTGCTATAGATTTTGAGGATGAGGCAGAGCAAGATGGGTAAATAGAATACTGGACCAATCATCCCTCTGCAGGAACACCAAATTGAACAATTGTCTATGCAAGAAAGTACCTTTATAAGAATAGAAAAATCAGGTGAATTATCTATCATAGTACCTGATTTTTCATAATACCAAGAATATATGCATTGAAGAGGGTAGGAAGGACAATTTTGCATTCCTACACCTCCCCTTACCTGATCCCAGCAAGGAGAAGGTATCTGTGTGCTTGAAGGCAAGAGAGGAAAGTGAGTGTGAAATTTTGTGTTAGAACTCTGGGCTTCCCTGTCATAGTGGAACACACACCAGGAATATTTCTGCTGTTGCCCATAAAGAAAGCATTTAGACCACATCTGGGCTAGAGGGGAATCCTCTGCCCAATGAGAGGAACTCAAGTCCCAACCTGCTTCAACACCGACTGATTAAAATGCCTCAGGGCCCTGAATAAATTTGAGTGGCAGTCAGAGCATAGCAACTCCAGTCCTGGGGTAAGCCCTGATGCTGAGCTGGTCCGGAAGGCTGTGAGTTTGTGGTGTGACTCGGTGTGACACTAGCTGAAGCTGCCACAGGAGGGGTTGCATTACTGCTACCCAAATTGCAGGCAGAGCAGTACAGATAGAAACTCCTTCTGCTTGGGGGAAGGAGAGAAAAGAGCATAAAGGATTTTGTCTTACAATTGAGTACCAGCACAGCAATAGTAAAATAAAGTACTGGGTGGAATCCTGAAGCCTCTGATTGTGAACATTTGATCCCACAGTGTTTCTAGACCCACTTTGGGGCTGAGGGGACTCTGCTGCCCTGGCAGGATGGACCGAATTCTAGTAAGATTCACTATATGCTGACTAAAATGGCCTTGGGACTTCAATAAACATCCTCAGTAGCCAGGCAGTAGTGGCCAAGGATTTGGGTGAGCCCTGTTGCCGTGTTGGTCTGGGAGGCCATGGATTTGGGGTATTTCCAGGCACTGTGCCAGCTGTGAGGACCGCAGGAATGACTATGTCACCCCTCCCCCAAATTCATGCAGTGCAGCACAAACGGAGACTTCCTCACTAGAGAAAGGAAAGAGAAGAGTATAGAGGACTTCGCCTTGAGGGTACCAGTTCAGCCACAGTAAAATAAAGCACCAGACAAAATCTTGAATCCCCTGATTCTGGGTGCTTGCTTCTGGATGGCATTTTTAGATCCACCTTGGGCCAGAAAAGAATCTTCTGCTATGGTAAGATGGACCAAGTCCTAGCAATATTTACCATCTGTTGATCAAAGTGGCCTGGGGCCTTGAATAAACATCAATGGCAGCCTGACAGTAGCAGTGCTACGCCTCCTTCAATTCCAGGCAGTCCCTAGTGAAGAAAGTCGTCTTCTGCTTTTGGACAAGAGAAGAAAGGAATGACAGACTTTGCCTGGGAACCCAGGGAATGCTTCCTTATCATTCCCAAGTTCACCAACACTGTATACCAAGGACACTGCAAGAGCTATAGCATGCCTGGGCTTACGGCGCTCCCTAGTAATGAAACGGCTGCAGTGACCACAGGCTTAGGTAACAACACTCAATCCCCTTTGAGTTTGTGGAAAGCCTTTTCAAGAAGGATGGATACAAATCAGTCAGACTACAAAGACTGGTATAAATAATTCTTCAATACTCAGAAATTGGTGGACATCCACAAGCAGCAAGAACATCCAGAAAACATGACCTCATCAAGCAGACTAAATAAGTCACCACTGACAAATCCTGGAGTAATGGAGATGTTTGACCTATCAGACAGAAAATTTAAAAATAGCTATCTTAAGGAAGTTTGCCAAATGTCTGGATAACCTAGAGAAGAAATTTAGAAGTCTAACAGAGAAATTTAACAGAGAAATTAAAATAATTTTAAAAATATTACACAGAAATTCTGAAGCTGAGAAATTCATTGGACAAACCAAAAACTACATCAGTGTCACAACTAATTAATCAAGCACAATTATTCAAGAAGAACAAATAATTAGTGAACTCAAATACAGACCACATGAAAATAAATATTCAGAATATAAAAAATAAATAAAAATGAAAGAAATATGAAGTATGTCTACAAGATCTAGAGAATGGCCTACAAAAGGCAAATATAAGACTTATTGGCTTTAAAGAAGGTGTAGATAAAAGGATCAGGGTAAAATGTTTATTCAAATAAATAATAACAGAGAACTTTCCAAACCTAGGGAGAGATATGAATATCTAGGTACCAGAAGATTCCAACTTAAATAAGACTGCCTCAAAGCATATAATAATCAAACTCTCAATGGTCAAGGACAAACAAAAAAAAGATCCTAAAAGCAGCAAGAGAAGAGAAACAAAGACTCTATAAAGAAGCTCCTATATGTCTGGCAGCAGACTTCTCTGTAGAAATCTTGCAAACCAGGAAGAAGTGAGATGACATTCAAAGTGCTAAAGGAAGTAAACCCAAAAACGTTAAACATAGAATAGCATGTCTAACAAAGTTGTATTTCTAATATAAAGAATAAATAAAAACTTTCTCAAACAAAAGCTGAGGAAAGTCATTAACCCCAGAGCAGTCTTACAAGAAATACTAAAGCGATCTCCTCAGCCTAAAAGAACAGGATGCTGAAGTGCAACAGGAAAATATCTGAAGGTATAATACTCATTGGTAAAAGTAAGTAGACAAATAAAACAATACTCCAATACTGCAATTATGGTGTGTAAACCACTCATGTCTTTCCTATGATGACTAAGAGATAAACCTATAAAAGAATAACAATAACTGCAACAATTTTTAGGAGATGGTCAATGTAAAAATATTTAAATAAAGACAACAAAAAAGTCAAAAAGTGAAGGGAAGGGTCTTAAAGAGTAGAGGGTTTTTTGTTGTTGTTGTTTTCTTTTTGTTTTATCTTTTGTTTTTAAAAAGAACAATATTTTTAACGAGTTATTTTAAACTAATGTCAACTTAACTCTGATTACAGGGCTGCTATTAGTTTAAAATAATTGGTTAAAAGTATTTTTTTGCAAGCCTCATGGTAACCACAATAAAACTTGAAACCGATAAAAAGAGGAACTTTGGGAACTGTAAAAACACATGGAAATTAAACACTGTGCTTCTGAATAACCATTGGGCCAATGACAAAATTAAGAAAATGTTTTAAAAATTTCTAAAGCAAATAAAAATGAAAACAAAATATACCAAAATCTACGAAATACAATAAAGGTAGTACTGAGAGGGAAATTTATACTAATAAATACCTAGATCAAAAAGTAGAAAGACTACAAAAAAACAACTTAATGATGCATCTTAAAAAATCAGAAAAGCAAGAGCAAAGTGAATCCAAAATTAGTAGGATAAAAGAAATAATAAAGACCAGAACAGGAATAAATGAAGTTGAGACTAAAAAGTACAAAAGATCACCAAAATCAAAAGAAAAGTTTTTGAAAGGATAAACAAAATTCAGAAAATTTTAATGAGACTAAGAAAATCGAGGACCCCCAAAAATTACAGACAAAAAAGGAGACATTACAACTGATACCGCAGAAATTTAAAGGATAATTATAGACTTTTGTAAGCAACTATACACCAACAAATTGGAAAGCCTATAAGAAACAGATAAATTTCTAAACACATACAACGTACTAAGATGTAATAATGAAGAAATTAAAAAAAAAAAACAATAGCAAGTATGGGATAGAAGCATAGTAAAAAGTCTTCTATCAAAGTAAATTCCAAGACCTATTGGCTTCACTGCTGAGTTCTACCAAATATTTAAAGAACAAGTACAAATTTTACTCAAATTATTCTGAAAAATAGATGAGGAGGTAATACATCCAAATTCATTCTATGAGGCCAGTATTGCCCTGATACAAAACTATGGAATTGTAGAAAATATTTGCAAACTACAAATATCTGACAGGAGATCAGTAACTAGAATATATAAGGAACTCAATATCAATGCATATATTCATATAATTCAGTTAATTCATATGAATTAAAAATGGGCAAATGATCTCATTAGACATTTCTCAAAATAAGACTTACAAATGGCCAACAGGTGTATAAAAAATGTTCAATATCACTAATCATCAGAAAAATGCAAACAAAACTATAATGAGACATCTAACCCCAACTGAAATAGTTTTTATCTAAAAGACAAAAAATAACAAATGCTGGCAATGATTTGGAGAAAGAGGAACATTGGTACACTGTTCATTGGAGTTTAAATTAATATAACCACTATGAAAATCAGTATGGAGTTTCTTCAAAAAACGAAACATAGATTACCAAAAGATTCAGCCATTGCACTTTTGGGTGTATATCCAAAAGAAAGGAAATACATACATCAAATATATACGTGCACTCTCATGTTTACTGTAACTCTGTTCACAATAGCCAAGATATGGAATCAACCTAAATATTCATCTGAAGATGAATGAGTAAATGAAATATGGTACATATGTATAATAGAATATTATTCAGCCTAAAAAAGTATTACGTTATTTTATTTGCAACAATATAGATGAGGCTGGAGAATATTAGGTTAAATGAAGTAAGGCAGGCACAGAAAGACAAATATCATATGTTCTCTCTCATACTGGGAAGCTAAAGAAAAAACTGATCTTGTGAAAGTAGAGGAGAATAATGGTACCAGAGGCTCAGAAGGGGAGTGAGGAGGTGGGGAAAGAAGGAATTAATTAATTGATACAAAAATATAGGTAGATGGTAGGAATAATATCTGGTGTTTTCTCCCACTAGGGAAGTCATAGAATGCAAAATCCCTTTTCCCCAAAGCCAGCCATAAAAACAAAGGCTATTATTCTAACTTTCCTCCACCTTTCTACGTAAACACTGACCGCAAGTAAATTTTCTGACCAATACATGAAAATATAAAATATTACATATATTTTGAATTAAAAAACATTCAAACATAAAAATTACAACATGTTTTTAAAAACACATGTACTCACCACCTAGGTTCAACAATTTTTAGCACGTAGTAAATTTCGTTTCATTTATACCTACATTCATAACACCCATCCCACAAAAAGGTTGATGTGAAACAAATCTCAGAAAACACATTCCGTCTTGTATCTTTTAGTATATAAATAAAATTTTGGTTCAGACATTTGACACATTATGATTGAAAGTAAAACATATATAGAGATCTTCCTAGTTTCCTAGATAAATATTCGCATGGCTTGTTCATTCTTTTGAAAAAGAAACATAGTACCTTAAGTTGTAACAAAAATATATTTATTATTTCCGAAGGGATCATAGAACACTATTTTTTCCCTTCTCAATATGTTTATTTAAGAATAAAGTAAATATTTAAAAGCCACTTACATTTAAATAAAGCTTATTGAATATGGTATATACTATCTAAATTTTATAAAGTATGTGTCCTTTAGAATATGTGAAAAGTACTTTTCTTTCAAGGGACTCTAGGTTTACCCTTAAGCATTTTCCAAAAACTGGTCTGACAATTATGGACTATATTCTATTTTTTCAATATAGAGAAATGCATTAATGAGTGCATTAAGTGAAAATTATAGAATTACTGGTTTTAATAACATGGAGAACAGGATAGTATCATTGAAGGTACCAGAAAAATAACTTATATAAATATTGAAAGAAAAAACGTAAAATTCTGAACCAGTAGAAGAGTATATAAAATTTAAATGGCTCTACTCATCAAATTCTAAATATTCATGTAAACTATTAATCTTTTTGAAATCCAAAGGATGCAACTTTTTCTGATTATTCACACTGGATGAGAAATATGGATATTGTCATTAGTGGTCAGACATTCCATTTTTCTGGAACTGAGATAAGTCTCCTTAAAGAAGTATGTGATGTACTAAAATTAAATTATTTTAGAGGCATACAAATTTAGTATTGTAAAACAATCCTCTCCTACATTTTTTCTTTGTTATTTTTTTCTTTTAAAATTTCATGACCCTAAAACAATCCTGTCATCTAGTTTATCTTTCATGCACTTGTTCCCTTAAGTATATGTTTACTCAACACAATATATGGTCAAATATTTTCGATAATTTTCTGCCATCCCTTCTCAATAAGCTCTGGTCACATATACACTGGCTGACAAAGATCAGTAAAATTAATTTTGAATCCAAGCCAGATTTGTCATTTTAATATTTTAACTTTCATATGAACTGTATTATCATTATAAAAATTTATCTAATTTTTTTTTCAGAAAAACAAACCCCCTGTGTTTGCCTAATAACCTCAATATCATGTATAAAATCATTACAAATTATGTTTTCAGGGTACCAAAAAGGTGAATTTAGGATTTCTTTTGATATAAAAATATCACTAAGATATGAATCATTAAATTTGGGGAATCCACTTTCACTGGTTGACCTTTTAATTGGAATCTAGTTGAATTGGTTTTTCATGTCCCTTCAGAGTCCTATCTGTAATGTAGGGTACTATGTGTCAACTTGAGCTTTCTGGGAAGACTAACTCCTTTGGTATAAAAATCTGAAAAATAAGTTACTATGAATATACCTTTTACTTTAATCATAGAACTCTAAAATATTAAAATCGATATGACAAAGAATCTCTCCTTAACCAACTTTGGTCAAGCCCTTCTATGCTCTTTTCTTGACAAGGCTTTGACCTTGGCTAGATCCTTCCTGGGTCTGCATAGCCCAGTTTTAGAAAGAACCCTGCTGTGGTTTACAGGGAATCCTGCCATGATAGCCGAAGAACCTGTAAATCTTATTAAACTCTGTATCTGATAACTCTGCCTGCCTTCAACAAAATTTCTCTTAGGTCAGTTGAGCAGCAATGTCTCTATCCTTGGTATGTCCTTTTAGTAATTTTCATCCCACCAACTTTCCCAAGCTGCTCCCTGGCCACACATTCTCACTTGTTCTTGTATTCACAGTTGATCCCAATGCTTCTTTTCTATTGCTATAGACAGCTATCACAATAGTCCCGAATAAATTCTTCTTTACTGCTTTAACAAGTGTCAGAAATTTTTAACATAAAGGATCTTAATCAACAATTAATGCACACATAGAACAAAGATATATGTTCCATTATTATTTTATTATTAATATAAGTAGTAGTATTTAGTATTCCTGTGTTACACATGTATCTCTCAAAGGTTACTGAAGAACACGTTAATGAACAAAACCAAACAAAATGCCCTCTATGAAGAAAAATTGTTAAAAATGAAGCAATAACAAATATTTTAATGCCCGGCAAGTCCTAGGCACTGTGCTAAGAACTGAGGAAATATGAACTAGTAAAACAGACCTGCAGGTGTTCAAGAGTCCTTCACATTCCACTAAATGGGACCTTATTTTCATTTCAATTTTGTTTAATTACTATTGTTCATTTTCTTAATTTTAAGTTTTCCTGACTCCATTCTAAGGATGTAAAACATCATGAGTCTTACATATAATGGCTCAGTATGCCCTCTGTGTTAACAACTCTTGCAATTGTCTGTATCAGCTGAGAGGTTAATTACTTTGGTACTTTATCTAAAGACAGGAAATTACCCATTTAGGGAAAAACCTTCCTACTTGTCTCTCTTCTAACTTTTGCTCTTACTCTCAAACTCACTTCCTACCTCTTAGCTCTTAATGATTACAAAATACAATTTAGTCAAATCAGTTGAAATGAAAAAAGTTTTACTTATAAATTATTTCTCCTGACAATAATATATTTTGGCCTCAGTATTCTTACTTGAGAAATGAAGAAACATAATGACTGTTATATAGAATCATTTTAAAACCTAAATTAAGTAATATCCATAAAAGGACCTAGATACATAAATAGGAAATAATAGGATCCCAAATAATAAAGTTATCTTTTGTTGTTATGAAGATAAAATCCTTTAAATGAATCTGATGTCCTTATGATCAGCTTTTATTTATTTATTTATTTTTGGACAGTTTTATTATAGTGGGAAGGTGCTAGACTGAGGTTAAAAAAATTAAAAAGAGATAAAAACATATATTCTAAATGCCTAAACGCATACTGTGTCCTAGGTACTGTGTATGCTTTTCTGTTTGTAACTTTGTGAGCTTGAACAAATAACCTATTATATCTTCATCTGTTTACTTTTTTTCAAAATGAGCAAGTTAAAAGCAAATTTTATGTTCTGAATAGTGTTCCATGGGACACTAACTCTACAAGATGTTAATATGGAGCATAGAGATGGAGAGAAATGAAGTTTTCCATTATCAAGTAATTTGGAGGATGACAGATTTAACCAAAGAAGTGTTTTGTTCTTCTTTTATTTTTTGATTGAGGACAAAGAGTTCAGATTACTGGCTCCCCACTTATTTGCTACATAAAGTTGGGTAATTTGCTTATTGTAAGTCTCACTTTGGCATTAAAAAAGAAAACAAGGATTCACAGTAAATGTTGGACAGAAAGGAAAGAATGTGATCAAATCTCTAAAGTGCAGAGAATGGCTAGAACACAGTTAACCCATAATAAATGGTAGTTGTTCTTATTACTATTAATATTATTATGATTAATCTTTACCTCTTCAAAGGCATATAATATTTAAGACAAAGATTCCTTTTTTTCTCTTCTCTTCCGAAACAGATTTGCAGCTTTTCTAAGAGCAGGAGGGTAGCTTTTTAAGAATATATGAGATTTCCTCTCCTTACAATTTAAGTGTATATGTAGCATATCAGCAGGAGAAGCTGTGCAAATACTATGGGCAGCCTGGAACCATTTCTTCCCAAACATCAGTCAAGTAGGAACCCATTGCCCTAATAGCACAGAGGCGGACAGAGAGCTAGTACCTTACTAGGTCTACATGAGTAATTAAAACCAATTAGTTTCACATATCTAATTGTAATATATTTTTCCCTGTACAGTTTAGTACATAAGTAGGTGAATAAAAATTCATAACTGTTTAGAGAAATATTTTTACTAGAATACATAAATTTCTACTCCAATAGGAAGTATGAATATAAATGTATAAATAATTTTCATAGAACGTAAAGTATCCAATTCAACAATTCTAAAAGATGATTAACAAAATTACTTGAACAAAAGATCATCAGTGGAATATGCATATACTTCTCAGAGTGACAACATGGAAAGGAAATTAGAATACAAATGTACATAAACACATAAATATATACAAACATTGAAAGGATTTACTGTATCTCTAATTTTTATGTTTATTTATTTATTTATTTATTTTAGAGACAAAGTCTTGTTTGTCATCCAGGCTGGAGTGCAGTGGCATGATTGATCATAGCTTTCTGGAGCTTCCAATTCCTGACCTCAAGCAATCCTGCCACCTCAGCCCCCTGAGTAGCTGGGACTATGGGCATGTGCCACCATGCCCAGCTTATTTTTGCATTATTTTAAATGAAATGTTCTTAATTATATTTGATCAATAACATTTATTTTATTTAACTTCTAAATACCTTTAGCTCTTCTCTATAGCAGAATAATTCTTAAAAAAATATATTTGCTAGCATTTAGATTCATCAAAAACAATGCTAAGCATACCCGAATGCAATGAAGAGCTGAAATTGTTTTGAGCAATGAGATCATCACTAGCATACGTGCCCGACACACAGATGCCTCATTTGAAGGTAAGATGACTTTGAAAGCATGAATCACATTATGTTTCTCTTAAAATAAGTTATATTCCATTTTTACATAGTAGCATGGAAAGCGCTCAGTGTGTTGGAGTCAAGTCTAAGTGATGTGAAAGCTTTCTAAAGCCTTCTGAGCAACAAACTCCTAGTATTTCAGATGAGAATGATGATATCTAATTTATAAGGTTGTTTGCTTTAAAGAATGGTAAGATATGCAAAACACCTGGCACATGACTAGTAAGCCAAATATTTCTACTTGAGCAACTGTTTAGATGGTGATGGCATTTGCTGAAATGGAAAAAAAACGGGATGAGAAACAGGTTTCGTTATTAAAAACAAGAGGTACAATTCTGTATATGTTAAATTTAATGTATTCACAGAACAACAAATCAAGATACATAACTGATTTGTTATGAAAAGAGATGAGGTTGGGCTTGGAACTATCTATTATATTAATCAATCACCATCAACAGGTAGATGATACGTAAAATATGGAATAGGATAAGATCAACTAAAGAAAATATGTAGATAAAAGAGATGTAGCCCATGTTTGAGGCCTGGGAATAACCATAATTGGAGGTCAGGAGCATAAGACACCTGCCAAAGTGACTGAGAGGAAGCATACAGAAATAGACAACTAGAACCAGGAAAGTAGATTCCCAGAGAAGCCCAGAGAATGGCATGGTTCATATGAAATAAAGTGGCCAGCAATGTTAAACACTTCTGAGAGTTGAGAAAACTGGGTTGAGAAATGAATGCAATGCAGGTAAGAAAAAAAGTTTAATAATTTGGATTTGAATTTTAAAGCAATGGAGTGATAACTGGAGAATTATGATTCATTTTTTCTTTCTTTTCTGGGCATTTTAAATTTTTGCATATTTGCTTAGCTATTTACTTGTTATTTTAAAGGAGATACATTGTAGCATATTTTCATGCTATTGAGACAACAAAGATATGGAGATTGATGGCATGGAACACAGAGGAAATATCAAGGGAAAAACCTCTAGATTTTTTAAATAATGTGATTCTCAAAATTATGGGATCCACACATGTGAATTCTTACTCTCTGTTAGAATGAAGTACACATGTCCCTTTGGAGATATTTGTAGATTTGATAGTGGGAAAATAAATTATGTTGAGGGAGGAAGGAATTGAAAGAGTAAGAATATTGGAGGAAGCAATAGATATCTTGAAGAGTTTAAAAGCAAACTTTAAACAAAAAATAAGGTAGGTTTTCCAGACAATACTGAAAGTGTATTTGGAGACTGAGCCCATAAATTTGAAGATGAAATCAGCTATATTATTTTCTCCAACTATTTTTACATAAGGAAATATGAAAACGCAAAAGTTCAGCACATAAAAATTATTCATTCAGAAAGACATAAAGTAACATCTATGAGAATGTAATTCCAGAAAGAATGTTGAGCAACAAGAATGCTCATTCATTGTTGAAACTTAAATGCAAATTACTAAGTGAAAGCAGCCAATCTGAAAGGGCTACATATTGTATGAGTCCAATCATATGACATTCTGTAGATATGATGGTATTCTAATAAATATAGTAAAATAATGGTTGGTATGGGTTGGGTGAAGAAAGGGATGAACTGATAGAGTACAGAGGATCTTTAGGGCTGTAAAACTATTATGTATTATTGTAGTCATTATACATTTATAAAAACCCATAGAATGCACAACATTAAGAGTGAATCCTAATGTCAACTATGGACTTTGGGTGCGAATAATGCATCAATGTATGTTCACTGGTCTTAACAAACATCCCATTCTGGTGTGCAATATTGATAATGAGGAAGGCTGTGCAGGCAGGGTGGAACAGAGGAAATATATGGAAAATATCTGTACCCTCTGCTCAGTTTTGCTGTGAACCTACAATACTCTAAAAAATAAAGTCTTATTTATTTTTTTTAAAAGACAATTTAGATCTACGCACATCTCTGTGTCACAAAGAATGGTGATGGAAGTTGGTATATTACTGATGGTTATACCCGTTTTTATAAGAGACAGAACATTTTTCAAATTTTCAGCTCTAGGTTTTTCATTTGGCACCTATTTACATTTTCTCTTTAGCTGTGTTATCAGCTGTATGATGGTCCCCACAGATGTCTATGTCCTTATCCCTAGACCCTGGGAATATTGCCTCATGTAGCAAAAGAGAATTTGAAGATATGATTTCGTCAAGGATTTGAGATGGAGAGTTATCCTGGGTTACCTGTGTAGGCCCTAAATATAATCACCCATGTCCTTATAGGAGGGAGATAAAGAGATATTTGAGATATTACAGGAGAAGGTGATATAACCTTAGACACCGAGATTGGAGTGATGCAGCCAAGAATCAAGGGAGGCTGGCAACCTCTAGAAGTGGAAGGGGCAAGAAACACAATCTTTCTATTGCACTCAGAAGAGGCCATCCTTGTTGACACCTTCACTTAAGTCTGAAGATAATAATTTCAGATAAATGATCCTTCAGAACTATAACACAATAAATCTATGTTGTTTTGAGGCACTGAACCTTTGGCAATTTGTTACAACAGCAATAAAAACAAATACAAGTTTTCTTAGCTGTTCTCTTATTATACCACGTTTCTCTTAAATTCTTTCAATTTTGTAAGTATTTATATGTGAAATTCAAAACCTGAGGGCATGCAGAGTCATTGTCTATTGACTACTTTTTTCTGATTTATTATTTATTTACTTTTTTTTTGAAATAGGGTCTTGCTGTGTTGTCCAGGCGAGAGTGCAGTGGTGTGATCCCAGCTGATTGAAGCCTCAACCTGGCCAGGTTCAGTGGCTCACGCCTGTAATCCCAGCACTTTTGGAGGCCGAGGAGGGCGGATCACAAGGTCAGGAGATGGAGACCACCCTGGCTAACACAGTGAAACCCCATCTCTACTAAAAACGCAAAAAATTAGCCGGGCATGGTGGCACGTGCCTGTAGTCCCAGCTACTCAGGATACTGAGGCAAGAGAATCACTTGAACATGGGAGGTGGAAGTTGTAGTGAGCCCAGATGGCGCCACTGCATTCCAGCCTGGGCGACAGAGCGAGACTCAACCTCTTGAGCTCAAGCGATTCTACAGTCTCAGCTTCCCAATTAGCTGGGACTACAGGTGCGTGTCACTATACCCAGTGAATATTTTGTATTTTTGTAGAGATGAGGGTTTCACCATGTTGCCCAGGTTTGTCTTGAACTCCTGGACTTAAGCGATCTGCCTGTCTCGGCCTCCAAAAGTGCAGGGATTACAGGTGTGAGCCACCACACCTGGCCTTTTTCTGATTATAAGTGATAATTTCTGTATCTTTTCATGTCTAACATTTTCTGGTGGAAAACTGAACATTGTAGACAGCAAGAATGTTGATGACTCTGGGTTCTATTTCTCTGTGAACAGTTGTATTTTGTTACACTAGACAGTGAAATTGAATGGTCTCATCCAGAATCTTTTTATCCTGTCATGTACAAGAACTGTTGTCTCTATGTGGCTAATTTGACTTCATTTTAGACATCACTTTGTGTGGATTGCCCCTGCAATGTCTCAGTCTACTAGTAATTTAAGGATTTGGGTAGACTTTCAGACTTTCCAATACAGACCTTCTTAGTTCTTTACAAGAACTAAGAACAGCCCTTTGACATCTCAATCAGGAACACATCTACTGTGTTGCCACCTGTTTTGTGGATTGGTTTATGTCCACTTTTCAACCAGGCTTCTGGTGTCTCATGCAAAATGCAAAATATAACAGTCAGACAGAAATTGGAATAGAGTTTATACTCTAATTTTGAATCTCAAACTGTCTGTGGCTGTCTGACTTCCAGAATGTTCCAGCCATATCCTATGGCTCAGCTGCTCTGAACTCCATCATCTACCACTGGAACTTATAAGGTTACAGTTTGCCACCTGAGGGAAGTCTTGTACATAGCACACACCTGATATACTAGCAATCTTTCAACACTAAATTCTTTTCATATTTTGCCCTCTTGCCATTTTCAGAGTGCTTCAAGTATCTGTTTTAAGTACATTTTTCCAATTTTAATTGTCTTCTACAGGAATAATCACCTAGTTTCTTCGTGTCCCATTAACAGATAATTTCTACCAACTTTTACAAATGTATTTAATGGTATTGCTGATATAAATTTTAAAATAAGGTCATATATTTTAAGATTAACAAAATTATTATTACCTTAATACCACTATTACCAAAAAGAGTTAGTCATCTTAAATATGTAAGGATATTAACAACTAGTGTAAACTATTTACCAGCATAAAATTTATGAACACTATTTGTAATATATTATATAATCTATTTTGCCGGAAAATTGTATTTATGTAAAGGCAAAAAAAAAGTAGGGTTTAAACAACAAAAACAACACCTAAAATTCTACTATTAATTTTACACCACTGACAGCTAGATTTTGCAACTAATTTTTCAGACAGGTAGACTTTCTTCATAAAAAGCAATCACCAATGAGAAGGTTACATAGTTCACTCATATCCAGGAACTTAATCTGTTTAGTATCCTTAGACTCACTTACTCAATTATTCTCAGTCATAAGTCGCAATGGGATGACTTCCCACCAGCCTCCAGATGCTATAATTATATTTATCTTCTTTACATCTAATTACATAGCATACTATTTTACTTTCCCACTGTTCATTAAAAAATTTCTAGCTGTGGCATACTGAATGCCTTAGAGAATAAAGAGATGTTAATAGTCCTAAAGATGTATTTCTGGACTTCCAGCATTTACTCAAATTAACATGCTTTCATGATGATATGGTATTTAATGTAGCCCACTATTGGCAAGAAATAAATAGTATTAGTCAATTGTACTTCAATCAAATGGGTAAATTAATGGTATTTTTGGTATTCTTAGTCATGCCTCTTACAAAGGTGTAGAGTAAGTCCTATTACAAAGGTGTAGAGTAAGTCCTACTAAAACATAAAGAAATAGTTGATACATTTTTGTCACAACCCCAAATAGACACAAACTTTTTTCAATTATTGTGTTTGAGATTCAAAAGGAGATAGAATAAAGGAATGACTTAGTATGTTTGAGACCTCAAGTTCTTTATTTCAAATGAAAATCAGTAAACTACTGCTCCTTTCCTTTCCATTTTAAACACTCTAATTTTGATCCTCTTAGTTCATATAATAGTATGTTGTTTATAAAACAAACCCACAATTTGAAAAATATGAAATATCATGTTTTAATAAGTCATTAGATCTCAATAATTTACATATTTGAGTTCTTTTTTTATTAAATCCATTGTGAGTTAAATATCTTAAATCTAGATTTATGACACATACAATAATGGTTTTTACTGAATTAAATAAAATGCATATGTATTGTTATATTACATAACCAAATAGCAATAGATTAAAAAGTAATCACTTTATGCCTATGTACACACTATAAGTGGAATTACACATAGTAACGTATCTGTATTTAGAATATATTGAGAATTTACAGTGATATAATAGTAGCTCAGTTAGCTAATCTTCACAAACTGTGTGTATAACACTATACGTATATTTAAAGAGAATAAGGTTTGCTAATGCATTCAAGTCTACTCATTGCAGCACTGCTCTGCTATTTTATTTCTAATTTTTATTTAACATATCAGGTAAATTACCTAGAAATTCTAATACTGTTGAAAGCTTCATATAGACCTCTCAAGGTACCCCTTACTTCCTATTGCTCCTAGACTCAATCACTTTCAAACCATTCAGCTATTTTAAGTAGCTTCCCCCCATTCATATTTATTTTGTTCTCTTGACTCAGTTTTATATTTAACATTTTTTTATTATAGCAGTAAATATTTTAGTTCAAATAGGATGAGCCTGATTTTCATTTTTATTAATTTGTAGAGCACAAGAGAACTGATTAAAATCTTTATCCCAGTGTGTTGTTGTCGGGGGTGCAGGTGGAGGTGTTGAGAGTATACTTTTTTTTTCTTTTCCAATATAAGGCATTTAGTTATTCTATCAGGTTCAGTGCAGATAATGGAAATCCATTCATATATACAAAGGGATTTACAGAAATTAGGTACTCAATATCGCGTTTGAAGGTCTAGAGAAAAAGGGGGCAGCTTCATATTTTAGATGGTTTAGTTCAAAGAACATGGTAATAACTGCAATATATGTATCAGAAACTCCTTGCTGATGTCACAACAAATTTGCACATCTATGGTGATGGTGATTACACACTCTGCCCCCAGATCAGAAGGCTATAACATATTGTCAACAATTATATTTTATCACTAACATTGTCCATATGGCATAAACACCAGAAAGATAATTTCCACCTTATTTCCACTTTCCAAATTTTAGTAAATCTTGAAGTCAAATTTTAATTCAGAACCTTATCTACCAGGAAACCTGAGGAATGTGATTTTTCATTGTATGAGAAGAGAACAGATACACACTATTTTACACAGGTAAAATTCTACAGATAAATGTTGCTGTAAGAAAACCCAAGGTATTATTTATTTATCTTTTCTCTTGAGCAATTTAGAACATTCTGAAACATCCTCAAAATTCTTGACTATAAAGCTTCAGTCTTGCGTAGGGTAAGATAGTTTTGTTGTTGTTGTTGTTGTTTAACCAATCTTTCAAGGATGCTTCATTCTTATTTTCATTTTTTTTTTTTTTTTTTTTTTTTTTGAGATGGAGTCTCGCACTGTCGCCCAGGCTGGAGTGCAGTGGCGCGATCTCAGCTCACTGCAAGCTCCGCCTCCCGGGTTCCCGCCATTCTCCTGCCTCAGCCTCCTGAGTAGCTGGGACTACAGGCTCCCGCTACCACGCCCGGCTAATATTTTTATTTTTTGTAGAGACGGGGTTTCACCGTGTTAGCCAGGATGGTCTCGATCTCCTGCCCTCGTGATCCGCCCGCCTTGGCCTCCCAAAGTGCTGGGATTACAGGCGTGAGCCATCGCGCCCGACCCATTCTTATTTTCATAATGACAGATTAACTGTGTTTTCTCAGAGCCTTCCTTTTTTCCAGAACATCAAAGTCTACTCGCTTGCTCAGTAGAGAAGTTTTTCCTCACTCAATTGTACAAGATTTAAGTGTGACTATAAAGGTCAACTTTCAGGCTCTTTCAAAAATCTCTCCTTTTCCACTACTACACTCTCCTTATCTCCATTTTCTATGGTGCATTATTCTTCCAATTGCTGAAACATTACCCAGTTCCATGGTATAAACCAGTTTACACACACACCAATTTTACCTTTATCATCCTAGTGATACTGTTTTCTCCCCCATCCATGTTTTTAATCTTTATGTACTATAATTTGGACAGCAGGCCAGGCGCGGTGGCTCACGACTGAAATCCCAGCACTTTGGAAGGCCGAGGCGGGTGGATCACGAGGGCAGGAGATCGAGACCATCCTGGCTAACACGGTGAAACCCCATCTCTAATAAAAATACAAAAAAAAAAAAAAAAAAAATTAGCCGGCCGTGGTGGCGGGCGCCTGTAGTCCCAGCTACTGAATTAATTAAAATGCATATATAGTGTTATATTGCATAACCAAATAGCAATAGATTAGAAAGTAATCAAACATTTTATGCCTATGTATAAAATGTTTCCGGAGGCTGAGGCAGGAGAATGGCACGAACCTGGGAGGCAGAGCTTGCAGTGAGCTGAGATTGCGCAACTGCACTCCAGCCTGGGCGGCAGAGCGAGACTACCTCTCAAAAAAAAGAAAAAAGAAAAGCAAACATCTCTAATTATTAACAAATATGAAACAAGTGTTCCATTTTCTTTTATATTTTGTTTGTTGTAGGATGTTGAAGAAAAAGCAATATAAAATTTCTGCTTTGCCATATTAAACTCAGAAGTCTGCTAAATTATTTTCTGATGTAACTGGCATTCTATAAAACTAGTAAGTGAATTAGTCTAGAGGAAGAATATAAATTAGAGGACTCGACATGTACTTTCAAATTCAGTTCAGTTATCTCTTTTACTCATGGAGAGTGACAGCTCTGATAAAGGGACAGACGTAATAGAATTGTTTGTAAGATATCCTTTAATCATCTTTTGATATATACCTGAAATATCAAGTGGTATTTTTTTCTGACATGCATATTTAAATTTGTTCAATTTTTGAATATGAGATTTAATTCTTTTTTAATATACATATACAGAAAGTATATGGTAAACATGTATTTACCAAAAGCATTAAATTTCTATTATAATTTTCAATAAATTCAGTAGAAATTTGAAACTGTTACAAATTAATATAAAGTACAAAATGCTCATTTTAAATAGGCATTTAAAATTTGATAATACCATTATATTACATGTGAATAATACATTTTCATAATGAGTATAGTAGTTTGAATTTCATTTTGAGTTGATTGTCTTCATGAGATATTAATTTGTATTAAATAAAAGTTTGATGATTTTTGTTTCTAGGTTACTATGAGATAAAATTGTAGCCAATTTTCTTTGAAACTCTTTGTAATTGCTTTATCTCTAAACTTCCAAAATTAATAAATTAGTAATTGCAGTTTTTCGTATTTTCTCTCACCACTTGCTAATTACATTTTATATTGGTAGAACAATATTGGTAGAACAAATATCATCCCAAATAGTCAAAATGGCATTTGAGTTGATTGATGAAGTCCATATATTATTTTTCTTTTGATTGAGCTTCCTCTGAATTACATAACTTTCTTCTTTCTGGAATTTTAGCACTCTAGGTATTGTTTAGAATTGTATATTCATTATGTAAAGAATGCATAACATGAGTTTTCAAATTCTGAAAGATAATTCCAGAAGAAAATAGTTTGTTATGGTTTTCCCATGATCTTTCTGACATAATTTATTCATCACTTTTTAACTGGCTTATTTAATTAATTTAAGTAATTCCAAATTTTATCATATATACTCCAATTTTCCCTTTAAGAATTATTAGCTTGTTTAAGCATTCCCTTTTCTCTGCAGCCTTGCCAGCATCTATTATTTTTTGACTTTTTAGCAATAGCCATTCTGACTGGTGTGAGATGATTTCTCTTGTGATGGCCATGGCAGGCCATCTGGAATAGCTGCTGGGGGGGACACCACCTTCAGTGGGGGAGGTGAGACCAGGGCTGCTTACTCCATGGAGCTGGTGGGGGCCAGGAACAGGCAGGAACTGTGCTTCCTACCTAGTTTGTGGGCTGGAACTCCTGGGCATGGCTGCAGCCACCCAGCCGTGGCTCTGGACCTGGGCATCCCTGCACCACTTTCTGGTGCCCAGGAAGGCCCCTACCCCTTCAGGCTCAGAAGTGTCTGCTATCACTCCCTGGCTTCTCCCCACTCCCAGCACTTCTCCAGGGTGGGTCAAAGTTGTAGCTGACCCAGGGTGCTGTCGTGACCCGGCTGGGTGTGCGCACCCTTGGGTGGCACTAAAACACCAACCCTCTGCTGTCTTGGCTCCCTCTGGACTTTGAGTGTGAACAAGCATAGGAGAGAGTTCAGGAGGGTGTTGAGGAAAGCTCTGTGTGGGCCTTCAGGTGCCTTTCAGCACAAACAGCCTGGGCTGTGGATGGCATGCTGATGGCAGGTGGCAGACAGGTCCCTGGGCAGAAAGGGGCAGGTCCCTGGTGAAACTTCACCTTCAAGCCAGGGACAGCTTGAAGCCTGGGGGCCTCACTGCCAATTCTGGACAGAGTCCGTGGCCCAAAGTGAGGACTTATGGTACTTTTTCCGGGCCCACCCATACCAGCCCATGAACCAACCAACATACACTTTCTCACTTCTGAGCCCATAAAAACCCCAGACTCAGCCAGACACACACAGATATCAGGACTACCAGCTGTGGGAAGGAGCTTCCCACTGCGAGTCTCATCTCCAGTGAGAGCTGGGCACTCATCAGGACAACCTGCCTGTGGAAAGAGCTACCCACTTTGGGGCTCCTGAGAGCTGTTCTGTTGCTGCATGAAGCTCCTCTTTGCCTTGATCATTCTCTAGTTATTCACATACCTCATTCTTCCTGGACATGTGACAAGAACTCGGGAACTGCTGAATGGCAGGACTAAAATTGCTGTAACAAACAGGGCAAAAACACACTCCCCCCAACACGTGCCACATTGCAGGCAATGGGAAGGAGAGAAGAGCTGCAGCCCTTCACAGAACCCAGACCTAGGAGCTCCCAGAGCCAGGGCTTTGACACCCTCTTTTGAGCTCTGTGGTTCCCGGTGTCTCCAAGCTTCCAGGCACCACTGCATTCCCTTTGTCCAGACATGGAAGTCCACAGCAGAAGCCATGTGCAGTACATCTTGTCCAGCCACAGCCTCACATGAAGATAGCACCTGTTCTAGTGCCTGGGCCCGTCTGTCTGAGTCCAGCAGCTGTCATGCCTGTCTGTGCACAGTGGCAGGACCCCATGCTTGCTCACTCACATACCCCTTCCCACTCCACACTTGGCTCATCCTTGGCAGGTGTGGGATCCAGGCCAGTAGTATGAGCAGAGTGCAGCCTGCCAGGATGAGTGGGAGGAATGAGCCCAGCTGGTGCGAGCAATACTCAGGCAGAAGGCACTGCTGGCCACAGCGGTTTCTTGCTGGTGAACTGACAACCCCAAGAATCCTGTGACAATTGTGGCTTTGATTTGCATTTCTCTGATGATGAGTGATGATGAGCATTGTTTCATATGTTTCTTGGCCACTTGTATGTCTCCTTTTAAGAAGTATCCATTCATGTCTTTTGTTCATTTTTAATTTTTTTGGTTATTTATTTAAGTTCCTTTTAGATTCTGAATATAAGACCTTTGTTGAATACATAGTTTGTGAATATTTTTTCCCATTCTGTAGATTGCCTGTTTACTCTGTTGATGTTTGATTGTGCTGTGCATAATCTATTCAGTTTAATTAGATCTCACTTGACAATTTTGTTTTTTGTTGCAATTGCTTTTGGGGACTTGACCATAAATTCATTCCCAAGAGTGATGTCAGTAGGGTTATTTCCCAGGTTTTATTTTAGGATTTTCATAATTTGAGGTCTTACATTTAAATATTTATCCACTTTGAATTAATTTTTGTATATGGTGAAGGTGTCTAATTTTGTTCTTCTGCATATGGCTAGCCACTTATGACAGCACCATTTATTACATAGGGAGTCCTTTCTCCATTGCTTATTTTTCTCAGCCCTGTTGAAGATCAGCTGGTTGTAGATGTGTGGCTTTGTTTTTATTTTTCTATTATGCTCTAGTTTTCAATTCTGTTCTATTGATGTATGTGTCTGTTTTTGTATCAGTACCTTGCTGTTTTGGTTACTGTAGCCTTATAATATAGTTAGAAGTTGGATAGTGTGATGACTTTAGCTGTGTTCCTTTTCTTCAGATTGCTTTGACTATTCAGGATCTTTTTTGGGTCCATATGAATCTTAGAGTAGTTTTTCCTTATTCTGTTAAGAATGATGTTGGTATGCTTGCTAGGAACAGCATTAAATCCATAAAATGTTCTGGGCAGAATGGTCATTTTCACAATATAAATTCTTTGTGTAAATTATTTCAGGCACTGTGGAAAGCAGTTTGGAGACTTCTTAAAGAACCTAAAACAGAGCTACTATTCAACCCAGCAATCCCATTACTAGGTGTATACCCAAAGGAAAATATATAATTATAACAAAAAAACACATGTACTTGTCTGTTCATCACCATACGATTCACAATAGCAAAGATATGAAATCAACATAAGTGCCCATTAATGGTGTATTGATTATAGAAAAGGTGATATATATACACCATGGAATACTATACAGCCATTAAAAATGAAATAATGTTCTCTGCAAGAAAATGATGCAGCTGGAGGCCATATTCCTAAGATAATTAATGCAGAAACTGAAAACTAAATATCACATGTTCTCTTGTATAAGTGGGAGCTAAACATTGAGCACACAATAGGACATAAACCTGGGAACTGAGGAGTACTAGAGTGGGGAAGGAGACAGGTGGAACGTGAGTTGAAAAACTACTTATTGCATACTTTGCTCACTACCTTGGCCCAATACACCCATGTAAAAATCCTACATAGGTTCCCCCGCCCATCTAAAACAAAATCTGAATATGTATATATATATATATACACACACACATTCACACACACACAGACATACATATATATGTTAAATTGTTTGATTTACCCACTCCATAATATATATCAAAACATCATACTGGCCAGGCACAGTGGCTCACGCCTGTAATCCCAGCACTTTGGGAGGCCGAGGCAGCTGGATCACCTGAGGTCAGCAGTTCGAGACCAGCCTGGCTAACCTGGTGAAACCTCGTCTCCATTAAAAATACAAAAAAAATTAGCTGTGCCTGGTGGCAGGCGCCTGTAATCCCAGCTACTAGGGAGACTGAGGCAGGACGATCACTGGGTGGCGAAGGTTGCAGTGAGCCGAGATTGCACCATTGCACTCCAGCCTGGGCGACAGAGTGAGATTCTGTCTCAAAACAAACAAACAAACAACCCCATCATATTGTGCACTATAAATATGTAAAAATTTTTAAGCTGCTAGAGTAGAGCTAAAATATTTAAATATGTTTATTTTATTCACTAATGTTAGAAAGAGGCCAGTAATATAAGTATCCTTGCAGTAGTGAAACCAATTACAGTATTTAAATCAGTATTTTTTTCAAATCTGTCTTTAACAATTTCATCTAGTAGAAATGTGGAATTTTTAATTTCATTTAAAATTCAGTTTGCCATTTATGCCTTCCTACAACTTTAATCATAGGGTTTAACTCTTAAAGAATTTTGGATTCAGTCTCAAACTCATCCTCAAATCATTTTATTTCCTATTGTTTTCCTTTTACTTAATTGGATTCTCCTGAGTTTAATTAGGTTTAAAGCATAGTGATTATAAAAAGACTATGCTTGTTTAATGCACACAGTCTCCCAAGTGGTCTTTTCAAATGTCCCAACATTTTTTTAGTGGATATTCAATCACCTTACTAATTACTGAAAGGAAATAGCTCACAGCACATTCCCTACTGATGGCTGGTTAACTCTATCATCCTATTATAGAAAAAAGGCCAGCATACTTAAGCTAAGAAGTTAGTAAAGCTTACAAGATAATTATTATATGATATTTTTAAAGAATGTGGTAATATCCCACTCATCTTGCACTTATGTTCTTGTCCAAGAGTAAAATCAGCTTAACTGCTAGCATGCTTCCAGAAAATCAACTTCAAACAAATAAATCAAAATAATCCAAATAACCTACAAAATTATAGTTTTTCTATGGAGAGTCTACATCCAGTTGAGACTTTTTTTTACATATTTAAGATGTATATAAACAAATATATGAAATAACAGTTGGCAGACAATGCATATCAGGCAGCACAGAACAGTGATCCCTGAGACAGGGGCAACAACCCAGGTTAGGTCGATGATTGCTCAAGCCCACTTTCAAAAGGAGTTTTCAGTCTAAGTCCAAGAAAGAGGGCACTGAAGCCAATGCTAATGATTTCCCTGAATTGAGAAGATGAAGCTTGGAGTCAGGGCAGAGAAGTAGTGGCTGCTCTCTTACCTAACAAAGCTTAAAAGCAAGCCTTGAAAAGATCAGAGTGCTTCCATGTGATTTATTACATCTCACAACAAAGCTCAATAACATTTATCAGAATTCAAAATACGAACATAATCAGCATCCAAAAGTTGAGATTCACAATCCCTGGCATCCCACCAAAAATTGCTAGGCGTGCAAAATGTTTGGAAATTATGACATACATTAATGAGAAAAATCATTCTTTAGAAAAAATATTTCTAGGACCTAGAAATAACAAGTAATAGCATTATTAGATAAGGACATTCAACATATTCCAAATATTCAAAAGACTTAAACCGAACACCTGTAGAGAAATAATACAACATGTGAAATAAAATTTACATTGTATGGGATTACCGTCATATACTAAACCGGAAAAATTAGCAGGAGAATCTATACAAAATTACACATAGAGAAAAAATTTTTAAAAATTTAATAAAGCATCATTAAACTGTGAGACAAATTTAAGTGGGTTAATATCTGTGCAACAGAAATTCTGAAAAATGCAGATGGGAGGAAAAATGTTTAAAACTTAATAGACAAATTTAAAAAAATTGATGAAAACTATAAATCCACACGTGCAAAATGCTCAGTCAACTCCAATAAGAAACATGAAGATTTCAACGGGTACATTTTAAAGAAATGACTTAAATCTAGTGTTAACAAGAAAATATTATAAACAAGCAGAATAAAAAAAGATACATTAGATAGGAAGGAAGACATAGGGATTAAAGCTGATTTCTATTGTAGAAAATATCAGACAGAAGACAGCAGAAGTTCATCTTAAAATACTGAAGGACGAAGAATTGTCAACTTAGAATCTTAGTGAGAATATAATTCAGAAACCAAAGCAAAATAGAGAATTAATCATCAGCAGACCTTCCCTAAAAGAAATATTAAAGGAAGTCCTGAAGGCAAAAGGAAAATATTATATGGAAATCTTAACCTGGACACACAAGATTAAGAACACTGGAAATGGTAAATGTGTATATAAATATAAAATATATTTGATCCTATTATTTGCATCTTTTTAAATGATAAATGCCCAACAGAAATAACTGGTACTTTGGAATTCTGCCAGGTACATAATCATTCCAATGCTAATATAAAATAAACAAGTCTGTAGGGGGAGAAAAAGACAATTTATCAACATAATGTCTCATTGATAGAGTACTGAAAAATTTACTATAATAAAGAATAAAATTAATCTCAGAACACCAAAATTGTATTTAACATATACGTCTGAACGGAAAAGATGAGATTTTGATATACTGAAGTAATAATTTGTTATAAGATGATGAGTAAGACTAATTTGAAGACAAATTATACAGAGTCAGATATAGTACTCAACGCTATTCAGTACAAGCATGGGCATTTTGTTCATTAATTTGTTTCAAAAGTATTAATAATGATTACATGGTAGTGAATAAAACAAAACTAAATGTTTCTACTTCATACTTCTTTTAGCCAGAGAAGATAAAATAAATTCCAATAAACTCATATAAAGATAAGAAATAATTTGATAATAAGTGCTAAGGAGAAAAATGGAGCAGGGTAATGACTGAGAAATGACAGGCATAGGATGGTCTAGGGTGACCTCTGTGGGGAGGTAGCATTTGGACGGAGAACTGAAGGAAGAACGAGGAGAAGCTTTGCAGAAATAAGATGAACATTTCAAACAAAAGGAATATTAGATGCATAATCTGATGAATCCTAAAATATGAGTGGTTTGACAAATTTGAGAAATGGCAAAAAAAAAAAAAAGCAGGTTGTGGAGAGAGAGGAGTGAGTGAAAGGGTATGGTCAGGGATGTAGATGTGTGTGCTTTAGGGGATGGAGAAGGGAAGAGGGGAATATCACACAGCCAATTGACTGTTATAATGACTTAGGCTTTAGTTTGAATAAAATGGGTAGCATTTCAGCACTTTTAATCAGAATTATGACAATCTTGTTTATGTGCAGGGTCACTTTGCATTTTGCCAGGAAAGATATCTGATTTCCTACATATAATACTCTGGTGACTGCCACTGGCTCTAGGAATGCAGTTCAGGCCAGGTTCTATCAGGAGCTACGGTGAGCAGTCTCTGCCAAAACTTCCACCTGGTACAGAGAGATCAGAGGTTGGGATGTGAATGCTAAGTCCCCTGATCCTCCTTTCCATCTACACCAAGGTTTCCTCCCAGGACTTCTCATTAACTAACTCTAATTCCAAGACAGAGTTTAAGGATGCCTGAATGATGAATCCTGTAGAAATAATCTTTGCAAGGCATTGAATGAAGCAGAGGACAGATGGTGGATCTGGAAGAGCAAGTGGAAATTATCTGGCACAACTACAGTTGACTATATGCTCCATGACAGCAGACATATCTACCATATTCATTATATTCCCAGTTCCAAAGACAATGCACAATAAATAGGTCTTGCCAAACATCTCTGTATTCTGTGCCTTAACCAGTCTCTTTTCATCCACCTATCCAAATTCCTATTTTATACCTGGAGATGCAGTATAAATACTACCTCTATTTGAGGTTTTTCTTTATTTTCTTCTCCTTTTCCATTCTTCCTCACATCACCCATGACCTCTTTATGTGGACATGGGGTGAATTTTTGTTCTGTTCTTACATGCAGCCTCCTAATTACTTTCACTTTATATGCACCCCTTGATACACTATAGGATAGCTTTAAGAGGGAATTTAATTTGCAGCCCATTTTGAACTCCTTTAGCAACAAGAAAACTGTTTTTTTAATCTCTGTATTACCAGGACCTTGTATAGTTTCTTATGTAGAGTAGAAGCTCAATTAATATCTAGTGAATTGTATGTATTAATGAATGAACAAATGAGTTACTGAATCCAGAAAATATTGATGTAATTAAAAATATCGGCCGGGTGCAGTGGCTCACGCCTGTAATCCCAGCACTTTGGGAGGCAGAGGCGGGCGGATCACGAGGTCAGGAGATCGAGACCATCCTGGCTAACACGGTGAAACCCCATCTCTACTAAAAATACAAAAAATTAGCCAAGCGTGATGGTGGGGGCCTGTAGTCCCAGCTACTCAGGAGGCTGAGGCAGGAGAATGGCGTGAACCCAGGAGGCGGAGCTTGCAGTGAGCCGAGATCGCGCCACTGCACTCCAGCCTGGGCGACACAGTGAGACTCTGTCTCAAAAAAAAAATAAAAATAAAAATAAAAAATAAAAAATAAAAAAATTCTAAAGACCTCCTGCCTCCGTATTCTTCTTCTGATTCTACGTATAATATGCTTGCTATTTGCGTTCAGAGGATTTCGTAATCTTACATATTCTCTAGAGAATCCAGTTTGATACTGTACCTGCAGAACCATATCAAATTCGGCCTCCTTATTTGACATTCCTGCCCCTTTGCCCTGGTCCATCTAATGCGATCATGAAGTTGCTATGAGTTGGTGTGGTATGATTGATTGAATTCATTCTACACAGCAGGTGTCCACCTGCATACATATGCCATCACCTGAGGAAAAGCCAAGTGACTAAAGTAGGCACAAACACTTTATTCTACCAAAAATCACCATCTATAATGGACAAAAGTGGAACCAAAATTATATATGAAGACAAAACAATGTAAATATATTGACGAGCACTAATTCTCACAAAATAAAATGAATGAGACTTTTACATTATTAAAAAAATGGTTATATTTTAGAATAATGCTACTATTAAGGTCATTGCATGTTACAAAGGTTATTAGCATTATCTACTCCCAGGTACCAAACTGACCTACTTTGAAAACAAAATCTCTATAGTGAAAGAAATCAAATGTTCAGTAGGCCACCAGGATTTTCATTACCTAAATGCATGGATATGTCAATATCTGTAGTTCTTTAGAGCAAAGACTGCTTAGAATCTAAGAAAAAGGAGGTGCTACCCCTGAAAGTCACTTTAAAAACTATGTAAATGCTAACACAGAAGAATCATGTAATAACAAAAGGCTTTTTTATCCTTTGCTGAAAATTTTTATTTTTAATGTGATAAAAATTAAATATTCTCTGAAAATTGAAAATACTCCATTGGAAAATTTTCAGTATTATGTCTATAGTACAAATTAGATATTTTTATTTTGTTATTGAGTCTTAAGGTAGATTTGGCTCTGACCAGACAGCCACACATCAACTCTGAATCTTGTTATTCTCCCTATATTGCATGTTATTTTCTTTAGTGTAAATATGGGAGAGAAAAAAGTTAACACCTACTGCACAGAGTCAGCATTTACATTAACCTTAATAATGTTTTGGCTTCAACTAATACAATAACTGACCAATATTAGGTACCTAATAAGTGTGTATTTCCTTTCAAAGTAACACATTTATTAAAATGGACTTGAATTGTATTACCCTAGATTAGTATTTTACCTCTGCAATTTTTATAAATCTTTATAAGTCTGATATTTACACTGTAATATCATAGATTTCCTGTTCTCCATTTTCAAATAAAGATCAAATAGTAATAACATTTTTATTTAAGTAAATAATCTCAGTTTATAATCAAAACATAGCATATTAATTAATAAATTGCTTCTGAAATTATTTTTATTGAGTAACAGTGACTGGTCACAGAATATTTTAAGGTAACCATCCTTCATTTTTTTTGGTTATTATTCTCTGATTAATTTTTTTAAAAATCTCCCATGCGTAACAAGTACTTCAACACTACAGAAGCAGATCTCCAAAGTAAGTTATTTTGAATATTATTATCATTACATAAATCATATATTTTTATGATTGCTATAAACCTCCTAATAATACTAACTTCATTTGGAAAACCTAGGTATATAGTTCTCTTTCCCACATTACATCTTTGCACTTGGATGTTGAATTACTTCAACTCTAAAAGTTATGCAAATTGAGGGCTATCATTCTCATTATAAACCTAGAGAAAAAATTAAAGTCAGAGAAATAAATTAGAAATGTAAATAAAATTATTATTATTATTAGAAATAAATTAGAAATGGGCCAAGCATTCTCCTGTGTGTTTAGTCCTAACCACCCTTTGAGGTGGTTACACTTATTATCCCCACTTTACACATCAACTGTGACAGAGAGAAGCTACACACTTTTCTTAAAGCCACATCAGATTTTCCTGTTAAAGACTGCAGACTCAGAGCGTGTAGCTCCAGATTTTATTCTTTTAACTGATATCCTTTTAACATAAGTTAGCATTTGCCATGCTTCACCCCACAGACACTTATACTATATTTTCTTTTATTTTCACTACTAATTTTTACTAGGTAAATTCAGGTTGTTCATTTGTTTGACTCAAGGACTTTCAGATTTAATGCATGTGATGTAGTTGCATTGGTAATGTGAAACCAGATGCCTTCCCAATGATGGTAATAGAACAGCCAAATCCCCAGTGAAGTGAATAGTGGACAATGAGTTTGAGAGCAGTATGCTTGCTGTCCAGAACACTTAGCAGAAGACTGCAGAGGAAATGTCTACACACTTTGGAGTAGTGTCGACACGCAATGCTGGAGACATTGATGCCAAAACACTAGCCAGATTACCTTTAGACTTCAGGAATGCACTTCTGTGCTGCTATTGTGCAAGATGAGCCAACTGGGCAAAATGCTAAAATTAAAGCAGAGATAATTAGAGCACTCTCAATTACTTCCTCTGACAAGGGAAGGAAAAGGCCAAGACAGGGGTCTGCTAAATTCCTGTGAGTTTCTGTTGGGCAACAGGGAACAGGGGTTTATCTTTATGCTCTGCTTACCCTCAAAAACAAACTTCGTAGTTGAGACATCACTTCACCAAACTTCAGTTGGATTTACTACTCATTCTCATGCGCTGAGTCTCTTGAAGAAGAGGTCTCGGGGGCTTGATCATTAAGTCAGCCAAAAATATGGGTGCTCAGACACAAGTCTTTCCTCACCCCTTCTATGAAATTTCATGTCAGGCTCTGGAATCTGCATTCTTACATACCAGACAGGTGGAAACCCAAGTGAACAGGTATTGATTCTAAAACGGTTGGGATACAGTTATTATAGAAAGCAAAATATGAGTGACTACTGTATCGAAGTGTTTTTTTTTTTCTTTAACTTTTATTTTAAGTTCAGGGGTACAGGTGCAGGATGTGCAGGGAAACACAGGCCACATAGGTAAATGGGCACCATGATGGTTTGCTGCACAGATCACCTCATCACCTAGGTATTAAGCCTAGCATCCATTAGCTATTCTTCCTGATGCTCCCCCTCCACCCACAGCACCCCCAACAGGCCCCAGTGTGTGTTGTTCCCCCATCAATGTGTGCATATTCAGCTCCCACTTACAAGGGAGACCATGCAGTGGTGTTTGTTTCTCTGTTCCCATGTTAGTATTCCTTAAAGACCTAGAGACAGAAATACAATTAGACCCAGCAATCCTATTACTGGGTATATACCCAAAATAGTATAAATCATTTTATTATAAAGATGTATGCATGAGTGTGTTCACTGCAGCACTATTCACAATAGCAAAGACATGGAATCAACTCAAATGTCCATTAACAGTGGACTAGATAAAGAAAATATGGTACATATATACCATGGAATACTATGCAGCCATAAAAAGGAATGAGATCATGGCCTTTGCAGCAACATAGATGGAGCTGAAGTTGTTTTATGCAAAACATCTGAACCATCTTCCATTGCAAAGATTAGGTGTGCTGAAACAATGTCTAGTCTTTAGGTTTGGAAATATATCCTTATTTTTCTAATGTTATTATTTGCTGGACAGGTAATGGGATTGAACCAGATTGTTTCTGTTACTTACTAACAGAAGTTAGTAAGTACCTTCGTAAGTACTTACTAACAGAAGTAAGGGCATAGGTTTGCCCTTTACTGTTTGCTTCTGGTCAACATTGGGTACCTAGGTGACTTCCTTATTTATGTTCTATATGCCTGAGACTATGGGAAGATGACTTCTCAGGGGAGGCACAAGCCTTCACCTCTCATTTTCCTGACTGTTGTTGCAAACATGAAATAATCTTTTAGAAGATTTGCAATAACGACAAAGTAAAATGAGCAATTATAGAGACAATTCCAAACTATTTGTCATATTGTGGGTCATGACACTGGTAGAACAATTTATGATAGATTTATGTGATATTCTACCTTTTCATGGCATATCTATAAAGAGAGCATTGAAAAAAAGCATAAATACCATTTGATGCAGTAACAAAAATTACATTTTTTGGCACTGTATCCAAATTCAAAAAGCAGTAAGCATTGCAGATTATGGTGATGCAAAAGACTGGAAAAATATATATGTATGGTGTCTATTATCCCTTAATATCCCTTAATAACAGAAGACATTTGATAAGTATGCTATGCCAGAGTTTTAAAAATGGTTTATTTCTAGGATGACTTTGGTTTTCATTTTTAGGCTTTAATTTTATTATTAAATGCACAGGGTTGAAGCTCCCATCTTATGTCACCTGGGTTATATCAATCTGAAAGTATCCGAGAGTGGGGGAGAGCTTTGCTTCCACGTTTTGAGGTAGTCAATTAACACAAAGAGCCCAACTAAGGGTAAGAGTTCAGCCTGTATTCACCTCTTGCAATGATTCATGCAACAGATCAAAAGAGCAGCTGCCTCTACTAAAAAACACAAAATTAGCCAGGCGTGGTGGTGGGCGACTGTAGTCCCAGCTACTCTGAAGACTGAGGCAGGAGAATGGCGTGAACCCGGGAGGCGGAGCTTGCAGTGAGCCAAGATCGCGCCACTGCACTCCAGAGCGAGACTCTGTCTTGGGGGAAAAAAAAAAAAAAAAGGCATATTCCGTGGCTTTTTGGCTTCCTCAAGGTTCCATTTTTCTCCCCACAGATCAGAGAATTAGGTGTATCAGGGAAGATGAAGGAAGGAGACTATGACTCTTTGACTCGGTTGGGTCTTGTCTGAGACAACAGAGGTTACTGAACACATGTCTCTGTTGTTTTACAACCTTTAGGTTGATTCCATGGCCATGGCAGAGCATCCTAAGAGCAGCAAGAGGTGATGTTCCCATGTGTAAGTGAATGTCAATCTTTTTCCAGCGTCATGTATCCTAATTTCCCATTGACCCAAAATCATTGTGGGGCAATTCAAATTTAACAGGTGGAAAAAGAGTGTATCTGTTGAAGGCAGAGAAAAAACACCGCAGTTTCTAATTTACCATGATGGTAAATGACCATCAAGTAGGAAGAAGTGAGTGGGCAGATCCAAAATTATTTGACCAATATAAACAGGGGAATATATCACAAAAGAAGTTAATAAACCACGTTGACGATAACCAGTAGGGAAGTTAGTTGATATAGAAATAATGCCCAAAGTACATTTCTCATAACTCCAAGTGTTGGAAAGAAGCTGAGTGTTGGGAGGGAAACTGAGTCAGGGCTTGCATAATGTCCTCTGGAATGTGTCTAGACTTGCTGGCTCCTTGCTCCTTGCTCTCCCAGGATCAATTGTATCTTGAGTTAAAGGAACCTGCTCTCCATTATCTCAAGTAGCAGAGCAAATGCTAAACCATCACATCGTGTGCCTGCCCTTTTGGCCTCCACATTCTCACCACCTGTTTCTTTGTTGGATTACCAATAAATAGTGTGGGCTCCCAGAACTCAGTGCCTTCACAGCCTCCACAATCACAGTGGTCTCCTGGTGCCCACATTTCTCTCTCAAACTGTCTTTTTCTCAATCCTTTGACTCCTCTTGACTTTATCACCCCACGACCTGGTGTTGGGTCTGGTCACTTCAACATTCCTGGCTGCCCAATGTGGGGCGACAAAGACCCCGGTGAAGGAATGCCAGAGCATGTGAAAGCGGAGGACCCACCATCAAAGGACACCTGAGGACGTCTAAAAGAAGCTTGGTGAGAAAACTGAGCCCTCGGAAGAACAAGGGTAACAATGGGACAAAATGAAAGCAGACGTTCTGGTTATTTAAAATTTTCTTAAGGTATTTATCATGAAGAGGGGTAGTGAAAGTTAGTACTCAAAATTTATTATCACTCACTCTTTAGTGCAGTAAAGCAGTTTTGCCCATGGTTCCCGGAACAAGGGACTATGGAGTTGGATGAATGGGAGAGAATTGGCAGAGATTTTTTAAAAAGCATATGAAGATGGAGCAACAATTCCAGTCTTGGTTTGGTCAAAGTGGGCACTAATAAAAGCAGCTCTTGAGCCATTTCAAACAGATAATGAGGCAGATTCAGATGAGGAAGAGGAGGACGAGTATAAAAACTAACTTCAGATTCTTAATGTGAGGAACAGAAACTGGAGGAAATTAAAGAAAAGAAAGGGAAACTGAAAATAGTGTTTTACTAGCCTGTCGGCTCCACCTGCTGAATTAAGTGAATGGCCACCTCCTGTCTCTCCCTTTAATGGGCGAGAAAATTAATTAGCTACAAAACTTACCACTCCCGTATTTGCAACATTAAAACCTGGAGCAATTAGTAGTATTAAGACCCAGTGGAATCTGAGGCTTGTTTATTCTGAGAGCACCTCAAGCAAGGCATATCCGGCACAGCCAGTGCCCTTACAAATGGCAACAATTGTCCCCTGCCGCGCTGGGCAGTGCTGCCGTCGACCTTTGCAGCACAGTTCCTGTTTCCCTGCTTCCTCGGGAGCCGCCAGAGAGGGTCCCCACAGGAGTTGGGGGACCCTTGCCCTCAGGAACAGTTGGTCTATTACTTGGAAAGCCTAGTCTAAATTCGAAAGGTGTCACTGTGCATACGGGAATGATTGGTTCTGATTATACTGGAGAAATTCAATTAGGTATCAGTTCCTCAACTCTGGTCTGCTTCCCTAGGAGAAAGAATTGCTCAGTTGTTGACATAAAGCTGGGAAGCAGCACAGTGAAAAGAACAGGAGGCTGTGGTAGTACTAATCCAACAGGAAAGGCTGTATATTGGTTTAATCAAGTGTCTGACAAAAGACCTATTTGTACGGTAGACCCACTGTTGGATGCTTAGAGATTGACACACAGGCCTGGTTGGCAGTAGTCCCTGGAAAAAATAAATCATGGGTTGCTTTGCGTAGGGCAAGTAAAGTCATCTCGAAGCTTCAGTTTCATGGTTAACATGCCTCTGCTAGAGAAAAACAGATTCAATGAGCACACAGGCATGATATGGGCTGAATGTGTTCATTGTGGTGTTTATGATGGGAATGTTCAACCTCTACTCCTACTACATTGGTGCAAAACAAAATGAAGCCTTCACAACAGAGTTTTAATACACTGTTCTGGGCTATATTTGGACTTTCTGAAGTGAAATCAGTGGTCATCAACTGCAACCACAAATTCATTAAAAACATGGGTATGTTCTTTATGGAGTCTATACTGTTACAATGGTCATCGTTTTGCTAAAATTGCCGTGATCAATTTATTCCAGGAAATTCAGGATGACGCTCATGTGGAGTAGAAATTTGCAAGGGCCAAACTCTGGTTTTCCTGCTTTGGGGAGGGGAGAGCACTTCCTGTTCCTTCAGTATGGTCCCGGGTCCGAGGTCCCTGTTTTGTCTCTTGCTGAGGCTTAAAGTGTGGATTTCTGAGCTCTACCCAGGGCATAAAAAAGGTTTCCAGGAAAGAAGCAGAGATAAGTAAGCAGAGCTAAGAGAGATAGAGATAAATAGAGATAGAGGTAAATAGAGCTAAGTAGAGAGATAGAGCTAAGTACAGATACAGATGAAGACTAGCAACATAAGGTCAGTGCCCTAGAGAGGTACTGATCAGTGCCCTAAAGAGGTACAAAAGCAAAGACTAGCAATATAAGATCAGTGCCCTAAAAAGGTACAAAAGTAGAGACTAGCAAAGACTAGCAGAGATTTGCAGGGACAGGCAAGAACATTCTGAATTATGGAAATTAGCTATGGCTCAAAGGGCAAATATAAAAGGAATAGAGGGGAGGAAGGTAAGGATAAAAATGTTCTTTCTTTCCTCTCCAAGAGGACCTTTTGGTCCTTTAAACGGATGCACTGTTTTCTGTGGTCTTTGCTAATGCACAAGCATTCCATTCTTTAACTCATCTTAATCCTGCAGGCCTTAGAAAAAGATGTGGTCACATACAAAGAGGTGGGAAAAAGGAAAGATAATTATATGGGGAAGAGGATTTGCTTGTGTCTCTCCAGGTGACAATCAGGTGCCTGTGTGGGTGCCCACCAAACGTCTGAAGATCTATCATGAGCCACAGCATCTAGTGGACCCACTTGTACAGAGCAAATTGAAGGTTTAAGGATTGCTTTTAAGCCTCTATTTGCTTTCTGTGTGCCTTCTGTTAGAAGGGGCCTGTTTCTCATTGGTGGCCTCCCAGCTACAACCACAAAAGTTTTTGCTTCTGTTTCAGTAGATTTACTAACGTGGGAGTGAGGGTATGCTTGTGTTTTTGGAGGAGATGAACAAACCGTGTGGATGCCCTCAAGATGTGTACAACCATGAAATGGGAGACAGAAGGTGAGAGGTGACAGCGTGCTGGCAGTCCTCAGAGCCCTCGCTTGCTCTCGGCACCTCCCCTGCCTGGGCTCCCACTTTGGTGGCATTTGAGGAGCCCTTCAGTCCCCCACTGCACTGTGGGAGCCCCTTTCTGGGCTGGCCAAGGCCGGAGCCCACTTCCTCAGCTTGCAGGGAGGTGTGGAGGGAGAGACACGAGCGGGAACCGGGGCTGTGTGCGGCACTTGCGGGCCAGCTGGAGTTCTGGGTGGGCGTGGGCTTGGTGGGCCCCGCACTCAGAGCAGCCAGCCAGCCCTGCTGGCCCCGGGCAATGGGGGACTTAGCACCCGGGCCAGTGGCTGCGGAGGGTGTACTGGGTCCCCCAGCAGTGCCAGCCCACTGGCGCTGCACTCGATTTCTTGCCGGGCCTTGGCTGCCTTCCCACGGGGCAGGGCTTGGGACCTGCAGCCCGCCATGCCTGAGCCTCCCACCCCCTCCCTGGGCTCCTGTATGGCCTGAGCCTCCCCGACGAGCGCCACCCCCTGCTCCACGGCGCCCTGTCCCATCAACCACCCAAGGGCTGGGAATGAGAGCGCACGGTGCAGGACTGGCAGGCAGCTCCACCTGCAGCCCTGGTGCAGGATCCACTAGGTGAAGCCAGCTGGGCTCCTGAGTCTGGTGGGGACGTGGAGAGTCTTTATATCTAGCTCAGGGATTATAAATACACCAATCAGCACTCTGTGTTTAGCTCAAGGTTTGTGAGTGCACCAATCGACACTGTGTATCTAGCTGCTCTGATGAGGACGTGGAGAACCTTTATGTCTAGCTCAAGGATTGTAAATACACCAATCGGCACTCTGTATCTAGCTCAAGGTTTGTAAACACACCAATCAGCACCCTGTGTTTAGCTCAAGGTTTGTGAGTGCACCAATGGACCCTCTGTATCTAGCTGCTCTGGTGGGGCCTTGGAGAACCTGTGTGTCGAAACTCTGTATCTAACTAATCTGATGGGGACATGGAGAACCTTTGTATCTAGCTCAGGGATTGTAAACGCACCAATCAGTGCCCTGACAAAACAGGCCACTCGGCTCTACCAATCAGCAGGATGTGGGTGGGGCCAGATAAGAGAATAAAAGCAGGCTGCCGGAGCCAGCATTGGCAACCCGCTCGGGTCCACTTCCACACTGTGGAAGCTTTGTTCTTTCGCTCTTTGCAATAAATCTTGCTACTGCTCACTCTTCGGGTCCACGCTGCTTTTATGAGCTGTAACGCTCACCGGGAAGGTCTGCAGCTTCACTCCTGAGCCCAGGGAGACCACGAGGCCACCGGGAGGAATGAACAACTCTGGACGCACTGCCTTAAGAGCTGTAACACTCACCGTGAAGGTCTGCAGCTTCACTCCTGAGCCAGCGAGACCACGAACCCACCAGAAGGAAGAAACTCCTAACACATCTGAACATCAGAAGGGACAGACTCCAGACGCACCACCTTAAGAGCTGTAACACTCACCGCGAGGGTCCGCAGCTTCATTCTTGAAGTCAGTGAGACCAAGAACCCACCAATTCCGGACACATTATCACAACTACGTTGATCATGGTGGTATTTATTTATTCCACGCTTTCATTTGAAAAACATGGTTCACAGAAAAGTTACTGAAAGTGTGGTTCTTGCTTTGATAGGCCCAAGGTATACACAATTAGGTCAAAAGACACAGTGTAATATGAAAGACACAAAATTTTTGGAAGTAATTTCAGTGAATATGGTGTGGCCATTAGCTATGGAAACAGAATGAAATCAAATTATTGATAAAGTCTTATTAAGTGATATGGTTTGGCTGTGAACCCACTCAAATCTCATCTTGAATTGTAGCTCCCATAAATCCCACGTGTTGTGGGAGAGACCCGGTGGGGGGGTAATTGAATTGTAGAGGTGAGTCTTTCTTATGCTGTTCTCATGATAGTGAATAAGTCTCCCAGGATCTGATGGTTTTATAAAGGGGAGTTCCCTTGCACATGTTCTCTTGCCTGGCATCATGTAAGACATGGCTTTGCTCCCCATTTGCCTTCTTCCATGATTGTGAGGCCTCCCCAGCCATGTGGAACTGTGAGTAAATTAAATCTCTTTCTTTTATAAATTACCCAGTCTTGGGTATGTCTTCATTAGCAGAATGAGAACAGATGAATACATTAACAAATTCACAGTGACTTTGAACAGACAAAAATTAGAAAAACATAATTTTGAACCAAATAAAAATGAATAAACAACTAAACAACATCAAAACCATCTGTAAATGTTTAATTCTTATAATAATCCCCAGACCCCAAGCTCCTAGAAGAAGGGAGGCATGAAAAGGGAAACCACTCAGTAAATGTGCACTTCAGATGACTTAATATGGATAGAAAATAAAGAATTTTCAAGAGGGTGGAGTCAAGAGTATGGAGGAAAATGACTAGAAATCTCTACCAGGTAACAGAGTTGAACTTACACTAGAAACTGCCAAGACACAGGGCCAAAGAAACATCTTTCCACTTGGATTTCAATTTCCTTTGAATCAATAACTGTGATGCATCCTAGTCCCGTTTCATTTTTTATCAGTTAATTTTGTATTTGGAGAGAGACTATAGGGTGAATATAGATATTTGTCTTTTTTCATTCATGAATATCCAAGCCAAGAAGAGGTATAGTATGACACAATATAGAAGCTGCTCTTTATTTTCCCTAATCCAGAAACTAGGTGCATCGTACAGAGATGATAGACTTCGAGCCTGATGATTTGGATGGATGGGAAGATCACTTGTGGGAAGACACTGAGTCTACTTTTTTATAGGATAAAGAGTGAACCAAATATTTTGTGCATAGAAATGTAGACAATGATAAACATTACATAGGAATATTGTCCACATATCTTCAGTTTCTTCTTTTAGGCAGGATACAGGTATTGCATTTTCCTGCCTCCCTACCCTTGAGTTTTAGAACGACCATGTGATTTGATTTTTAAAATAAGATTGAAAGTTGTCTTAGTTGTTTGGGCTGCTACAACAAAAGGCCATACACTGGGTAGCTAATAAACAAGATAAATGTATTTCTTACAGTTCTGGAGACTGGAAAATCCAAGATTGAGGTGCCAGCAAGATGGTATCTTCTCACTGTATCCTCACATGGTGGAAAAAATGAACAAATTTTTCTGGGCCTATTTTACAAGAGCACTAATTCCACCGATAAGGACCTCGTCTTCATGATCGAATTGCCTTCCCCAAACATCAGCTCACAATATCATTCTCTTGTGGTTAGAATTCCAACACGTTGGTGTTTTTTTTTTAGGGGAAACAACAGTTCAAATAATAGCAGAAGTGATATCTTTTATTATTCTTAGTCTTATGAGCCACCGGTTGACTTACTATTGCTGGTTCTATCCTGACAGTGATCATGAATTATGATCAAGGAAGCACTGATTGAGAGGATGGATCAATCAATCAACCAGGACACTGACTTTCTTCCATGAGCATGATAGAAAAGTATACTGTGCTGTACAATGAGATGTGGATGTGATCATTTCTACAGAATAACCTTGCCCACAATTTGTTATTTGACAGAGCTATACATTAGAACAACATTTAGCAAATGTCAAATTCTCTAAGCTCACTTGTGTAAACTCTAAATTGAAGAAAAGAATGCCTGCCCCTGTCTCTATGAGACGATGCCTGTGAAACTTTGTTTTAATTTTAGTACTATGAAAATAATGTCATGGCTATAGAATGGTTCATTCAGGAGAGCAAAAATAGGCAAGGAATGAAGTTTTACAAATAATCATTTAAAATTTAAAGAATTCAAAATTGCAGCCACATTCTTGCAATAACATTTTTCTAAATTTCATAATCTGGCTTTATAAGAGTTCTGTCACGAATTCCCCAAATCTGGGTAATTTGAAAACCTGTTACTTCATCTTTTAATTTGACAGATTACTAAAGTGGGGAAAAACACAGTGTTGTAAAATAATTACATATATGAATAGCTATTGTTTTATTTTAAGTAAAAGATATACATTCTTAATTACAAGTATAAAAACATATTTATGAGTAGAGTATATTAATTTGGAGGGAGAAGTCTTTGCAGAAATATATTCTAATAATTACCATATGATTTTAAACCAGATTTACCATCTAAGAAATACTTATGTGAATATTATGATATTCAAAGTTGTTGCCATCATTAATCACAAGATCCTGGCTAATACGTTTAATATTATTCTTTATACAACTGACACATTCCCCACCCTGAAGAAATTATTTTGAATCTGTGCAGAGAGGTATTTTTCTAGTTTGATTTATGATTGACTCAAATATATTCCTTAGGCATTATTTGTAACATTTTGAAAACAACAAAAGAGTGTATCTCCCTTTCTTGTCCTCTACATTTTAGATATGCAATTCTAATGTACAGATCTCAAATTTTCAATAATTTTCTGAATAAATTTAATGTATATATGCACACACATAAATTATATGCATATGGTAAAGAAGCAGAGAAGTAGGCTTAAGTAAAATTCTTCCAGCTCCTGAGATAATTTTGAATAGTTTTACCTTACTAAAAACATAACCGGTAGATAAAAAAACAACATAATGATTTTTGGAAATTTCACTGTTCTATAGTCTGCCTTTGGCTATGTACACAGGAATCACGTGTGTGGCCTTACTGCAAAATTTCTTCACAAATCTATGCTTCAGTATAGTATTCAAAACGATTACTTCGCTTCAGACTTATAATTTGAGTGACTAAGAAAATATTCTAAGAGAAAATACTGTATGTGAAAGAATGTCAATTATATATGTATATATATATATATATATGTTATGTGTGTCAAGACTTATCCAATAAAGTACTTAAAATTGAAATTCATCAGGGAGAGCAGATGAAGTAATTTTGGTTTTCTTTAGGAAAACCTTTAGGATTACTTCTGTCTCAAGAGAATTAGACAGATACTACACGGCCTTTATGCCTTAATCCTGACAAAATTAAGAAAATTTAGTCAAATACGTTCAACCCAAACTTAATATTCAGAATGTGTTGAAATTGTAAAAAGAAAATTGCTTGTGTGTTGTCCAGAGTGAGTCTTTAATACTCAAGATATTTGAGTTCCTAAAGGTGACAATTTCGGATTCATTTTAATCCCCTGGAGATAGGATAATTTCTTTCCTTTGAAAATGGAATCATTGGCAGCTCTTTCTCAGAAGCAAGCTTCTATGAGCAGGCACGGAATCAGCTGTCTTTGGACTCCCAGTTGAAGCAGAGTGTGATCAAGCTATTTTGCATCTGTGAATATATTCTGGCCCTTTTTCACACCCACAGTTCTTTGTTTGTCAAATAATCATTTTCTATAATAAGGGAGCAGGGTATAAACATGCTTTTCAATAATTTCTCTTTCTTTGGATATCTGCTTTTTTTTTCCAGAGAGGAACAAGAAATTCTGATGAGTTGTGTAACTGCACAGTGTGTTTCCACTTAGATACATAATGAAAGGAAAGTGAAGCCTCACAGTGATATATTAGAAAGTCTTGATTTGATCATTTTTCTGGCACATTTTCTTTGCTTTGACATTTCACTCAGGGATATTTTATTCTGTGAAAAAGACACTACTTTTTAAGCTTACCTACACAAGTTATAGTTGCATTAACTGTTAATGGATGCTATTTATATGTCTAACTCGATCTTTAACTTTGCATCGCTGTTTTCAGTAGAATATGTTATTTTATGCAAGTTCTAGCTAATATGCCCTTGATAAACTTCCCATAAGAAACAAAATCTAAGATCATCCCATAACCTTCCCTGGCCTACATAATTGACAGTGCTGTTTTATCTCCAGCATCATCCTATCGTTCTCACCTTTGTTTGACTCTTGACCTCTGTCACTCTGGTCTTTGCAGTTGCTTTTTGCCCTGCCTAAATTGTCCTCATCTCTGAAATACATGTAACTTGCTTATATCATTTGGGTTTAAACGAAAGGTTTGGGCTTAACCTTAAAAAAAATGCCCATCCTCCTGCAATTGAAGCAGGTATTCACTATATTTATTCACTAGTTGGTTTTATTTTTCTTCTTAGTACATCATGAGAAGAATTGTGTCTCCTCGAAATTTGTATGTTGAATTCCCAAACCCAAGCACCTCCGAATGTGACTGTGTTTGATGATAGGGTCTTGAAAGAGGTAACATAATGTCATTAGAGTTGTCTCTATTCCAATATGACCGATGCTCCTATAAGAAGAGGAGCTTAGGTCAGACACATACAGAGAGACAACCTTATGAAAACAGGGAAGATGGCCCCTACTGCCAAGTCTGTCCTCAGATTCTGGCTGAGCAACGGATGAAAGAAGTACGCTGCCACAGGTATTTTGCCTGACAGCACGGCTAGGGGACTTCATGGCTCAGCACTGCCCACGAGAGTGCCGCTGCCCCGCTAAGCCAGCCCCACTCACATTAATTTAGTACAGATCTAATGACAAAGGCTTGGAGCAAACACCATTTGTGGGTAATAAACACTGCCAACCCCCTAAGTAGAGAGCCATCCTGTACGCCAATAATCAAAGGTAGGTTTCTGGAGATAAGAGTAAACAAATTTTTCTAGATAAGTTCCTTTACATTCCCTTGTTATCTGCCCTTTGCTCTCAACCTCCGGATAAGACAATTTGGCTGCCTTCAGCCATGATTCTTTCCCAAAGCTTTTGCAAAACCTCCCAGCCTTCAAAGTAGGTTTGCGTCTTTCCCTATACTTTTCTTATAACTTTTCCCACCACGCTGACCGATCCCCTACAAACTTCTAGACAAGAAAAGAAACCTTAGAAGTTGTTTAAGCCTGTTGAAACCTTGATCTTGGACTTCTAGCCTCCAAGGATGTGAGAAAATAAATTTCTGCTATTTAAGCTTCTCAGTGTGTAGTATTTTATTATGACAGCCCTAGCAAACTAATACTGTACTTAATCATTGTGTGACAATTTAGCTATACAGTTAGTTGTTTTTCCCGTTTTCCTGCCACTAGAATTTCCTAAAAATGGTATTTTGGTTACACCTGTGTACTCAGCATCTAGATAATATCTGGAAAAAACTTGATGGTCAATGAACATTTGTTGAATGACTACATGAATTAATGATATTTAATGAGCTGAACACAGGCTACAATGACTCCACTTGCTTGCTCTCTGTACAGTACCTCTAGCTGATACTGTATGTGGCTTTTAATCATTCATTATGAAGAATAATTTTGTTGGTTTTCTTTCTGAGACTTGTTAAGGAACAAGAAATATTATAACAACTCACAGAGACAACAGAAAATATTAGTGAGTACTGAAATAAAATTGGATTCACATAAATCTTACCTGGTTGGAGAAAGTCATTGACTCTATATTATATTCATCATCTTCAAATAAACTAAAGAGTGTGTTTGTGTTTCTGGGTGTTTGTGTGTGTGTGTGTAAAGAAAGAAGAAAGTATAGCAAGTACATGCTTAAATACAATTATTGCATTCAGGTCATAGAATCTTTAATAGGATCTTGTCCTGTGGACATGAAGAGCCATGTAGAATCCTACTTTGTTAACTACAGCAATAATGGGGCCATATATTCTCTTTTTTTTAGGGTTGATAGATTTTCAGATTTAATATTATTTAGTATGTTATATAATAGACTTTGGAGAAATGTATCTGAAATCTTATTTTTAAAAGAGATCAAGATATATTCTTCGTTTTTTTTTTTTTTTTTTTTTTTTTTGAGACAGAGTTTCACTCTGTTGCCCAAGCTGGAGTGCAGTGTCAGGAAATCGGCTCACTGTAACCTCCACTCCCTGGGTTCAAGCAATTCTCCTGGCTCAGCCTCCCAAGTAGCTGGGATTACAGGCGCTTGCCACTGTGTGCTGCTAATTTTTGTATTTTTAGTAGAGACGGCGTTTCACCATCTTGGCCAGGCTGGTCTGGAACTCGTGAACTCGATCCACTCACCTCAGCCTCCCAAAGTGCTGGGATTACATGCTTAAGCCACCGTGCCCAGCTGGAGATCAAGATATATTTGAGGGAAGAGATAACTGTTTTAAACATACCAAGTTAAACTACGTAATTGTTATCAATACCAAAGATAATTACTTTTTAATTCTGCGTGGATTTCGTAGACAGAATATTTAGAATGTCTAATTGTATATGACAAGAGACAAAGCTATTATTTAGATAGATTCTATTTCAATAAGATATGCCGATATGTTTCATTTTTAACTTTTCCTAAAACTTAATTATATAAAGGAAGATAAACATCCCTTACCAACAGTAATTTTTCTTTCGGCTAGATTCTCAATTAAACTGGAAATATAAAATTCCTGGGTAACAGGCAATTTTTTTCTTAATTATTATATTTTCAGAGCCTTTAATAACAGACAGCACTGGGGATAAAACACTGCATAGTGCCTAAGAGAATTTTCCATAAAGTTCTAAAATTTTGTAAAGGAATATACTTGAAATTGTGACATTACATGCACAAACACAAATTTCTATTGGAATGAGGAAGCACATTATAATGGAAAGAGCAGGAGATTTCAACACAATTCACCTCACCCACTATTGCTTGAACCCTACTCTGAGCTTCAAGTCTAGTATTAGAGGGATGGCAGTGAACAAGGCGGATGCCCTCCTGGATTATAGTCAAAAGATACAGCTTCTTTCCCGTCACTTATTAGATGGTTTGATTTTCTAAAGAAAACATTCTCCTTTGGTCTCAATTTTCTCTGTGATGTAATAATGTTTATACATTTTTTATGGTGATTGCAATTTAGAATAAAATGTGATAATGAATTTCAAACTGCAAACACTGTACAAGTAACAAGGGTGCACATGTTGAAAATTTTTAGAAGATATACCAACCCTGAAATGTGGTTTAGAGACTGTTTCTTTAACCAAAAATTTAAAAGTTATGTTCAATTTTGGTCACATGTATAAAGTTACCTCAGATATATAAGTATTAATTCAAAACATTACTTACAATTTGACAGCCCATGAACCACAAAGTACTTTTTTATTGTTTTCCAAGAAAAGTGAGAAAGATAACAGAAATATAACATAAATAAGATAATATAACATGGTAAAAAATTATTAACGTGGCAATTATAGGTATACTTTTAGAAATGTTGAAAGGAAAGGAAATTTTTATTTAAAAAGAAAAAGAGACTTCAGTCTAATTCTTTATCTACAAACCGACTTTCATCTCCTTATAACATATGGACATGAATTTACTTTGCTGGTAAACTCATAATTGAGTATCTGGCTTGCAGTAGATTATATATCGCTAATCAAAGCAGATTACTGTTTTTGTGACCTTGAAGAGTTTATTCCACTCTCTGTAGCTATTTCCCTGAACTGGAAAATTAAATCTAAGTAGAACCTTGGTGCCAAACAGATGCTACCTTTGGCTTAAATTGTCTTGGGTAAATTATAAAATAATAATTAATAACTATGAGTCAGTGCCCAGAAATTATTCAGGCATATCCATTACCTCTGTACATAAACAAAATCAATTTTCATTAAATATGCTAATTCCACACAGCATTACTATCGAAGCTTTGCCAATGCCTGAGTAGACATTATGCCTTATTTTCCAAATCAAGCAAAACCATTTTTCATTATTTGTTTTGATTATCTTCAATATGGCCTATCCTGATTGTGTTCGGAACAGGTGCATTTATGTTGCTAAAGAGACCAAAATAACAGTCTGAACATGAAGCTTTTATATGCCATGCGGTGCAATTATTTCATCGGGATACACAGTGGGAAGAAGTAGTCTAGTGATAGTACCCTTACTGTAATTAAAGGCCAAATGGGGAATAAAAAGAAAGCAGGGGAATTATTAATCATAATTTTCAACAGCATCTTCCAGCTGAATCAAATGATGTTAATACTTGTAGTAGATATTTCAGATTTTCAGAATAAAACCCTGGATTTCTTAGAATATTTATTCTTACTTCACAATTCTATTTTATTTCTGGTAAAACATATTTTACAAGGGATGCTTTAATTTCAGTCTTTAGGTAATTCCATTAATATGTGCTGCATAATTAATTGAATTTGCTTGTTTTTAGAATTATGATGGTTACATAACCAGGCAGGTAAATTGAAAGAGATTAATTAGATTCAGGAACTTTTTAAGAAACATAGATATGAATAATGGAAGTAATTGGTCTAGTATGTGAACACTATAAATGTTAGTATGCTAAGTGATTTACATCTCATACAATCCCTATATCAAATATGTTAACTGACACAATTGTTACTCACATATTAAAAATGAGAAACTAAAAGTTCATCTAAGCAAAGTAATTTCTCCAAAGTTAAAGACTTAGTAAGTTGGTGGAAAGGAAGTTCAAAGTCATTTTCAAACAGCAAAGCTTGAGCTCTATATTCTGTACATATATATTCTTCAGAGTGGAGTAATATTGCATATCTTTAAATATTGCATGTCATTTGGAAAATAAGAATTCCTAAACAGAGGTTAATATTTTTGTCAATGTTGTTTACAATCTCTTAAGTGCCTTATCAGTTATAAATTATTTTTCACTGGAAAGGCTCAATGTCCAAATGTATGCTTAAAACTGTATTAAAATTTTAGTTAGGATAATAATGAAAAAGAGTGGACATTTGAAACCCTCTTCTTGCCACCTGTTTCAAGTCCTTCTTCTCCATACAAATAATAGGCCGTACAAGTTAAGTAACTTAATTAAATAATTTGCATTTTATATACTTTATTTCTTTTTGTGATTCAAAATTGAAATTGATAGTAACTGGTATGTTTGACATAACATGTTTACTTAATGAATGAGATGAGTCAGTTTGCTACAGATGCACACATCCAGTTCAGGAAAAAATTTAGAAAATTCATTTAAAAAGAAAAATGAGATAGATATAGCCTTTATTTATTTTTGTGGAGTACTTAAGCTGGCCAAGGGCAATTAGATTCTAAAAAGTGTTCAAAATAACATATATTAAAGCTAACTTCTCTAAAAAAGTACATACTATTAAAACATTTTTTTCAATTTGTTATACATTTAAGTTTCTTGATGTTTTTCCCTTTGATCCCCTAAATATCATTAGGTAATGAAACTGTGATTTTGGTTTTCTTCTTCTTTTTTTTTTTTTTTTTCAGGCTGGAGTGCAATGGCATGATCTTGGCTCACTGCAACCTCTGCCTCCTAGGTTCAAGCAATTCTCCTGCCTCAACCTCCTGAGTAGCTGGGATTAGAGGTGCATGCCACCACGTCCAGCGAATTTTTGTATTTTTAGTAGAAACGGCTTTACCATGTTGGTCAGGCTGGTCTCGAACTCCTGACCTCGTGATCCACCCATCTCGGCCTCCCAAAATGGTGGGATTACAGGGTCCATCGCACCCATTAGGTTTTGTTAAAATACACAAAGGCCATCATAGAAAATGCAAAATCTCATCTTAGAGTTCATGTTTAATTTTACACTTGAATTCATAATATATTAATATTTCAAACATATAATAAAGATTATAATATACATCAGAATATTACTGCTTCAGTAAAGATATACTCTCATCTCTCCTAATGTAGGTGCAATACTGATAACCATGTATCAGGAAATATCTTAAGGTTTTCATGTATGATAATTTTAAAAAATCTTCAATATCTTTATAAATGTGAGAGAATTTATTATCTCCATTTCATAGATGAGGTCACTAAAGCTGTAAATAATTGCATAACCTTTCCCAGGCCATACATAGAGCTTGTGGTAGAGTCAATGTGTTCAAAACTAGTTTGACAAGCTCCACATCACATGCTTGAAATTATTAGGCTTTGTTAATTTTTATGGTTAACCTATATGCTGAAGCATATTTTGGTTACATCAATAATGGTACACTTATGAATTTATTATATCACTAAGTTTATAGTCCTCTAAACATACTATTTTCAGGCAGAAGTTAAATCATCTTATCGCATTATAAATAGCCCATTTGTAACTTCAAATGAATAGCACATTATAAAAAATGACTTTTATCTGTTAATTCCAGTGGTTTTTAAATAATTCATTGAAAAAGAAAGAATGAAGATATGCTATATTCCACTATTCTATTAAGATTCCTTTCTATTATTATTAAGTGAATATGTCCTCAGTAAAAAATAATAATATATACAATGGCAATTACATATTTACTTAATAAACATTGTTATTTTAACATTATTGTTATTTTAACTCAACATGTGCCAAATCGTAATCTAGAAACTGTAGATTCACTGGATAATAAAATAACAAGGGGCTTCCATTTGGAAGCCTTCCAGTAGCTTCCATTTGAGTCTGGAAAATACATGAATAATGTTAGATAATAAAGGATCTGAGCAAAGTCAAATAGGGTAAATGGTGGACAGAAGTTGAAAGAGTTGTTGCTAATATAGGCAGGGTAGTAATGGAAGGCTTTACAGGTAAGTTGACATTTGCATCAACACCTAAAATGATGAGAGAAAGACATTCAAGGGAGAGGAACATTTCAATCAAAACAGCATAATAAATATTTTTGAGGTTTTATAATTACAATATTAATTTCAGGAAATCTCATGATGTAAACAAAAAAATTCTTTCTAATTGTTCATTCCTTTTAATCAATCAAATCACAATTTAAACAAACTTCATCTTAGATTACACTGTGATGTCTGAATCTTATTCGGACTTAGTCTATTTAAGGAAGGAGAAATTCATTCTTTAAAGGTAACTTGGGAAGATAGAGGATTACAAATCTTAGATTTTCATAGTCTAAACAAACAAAAATTTGTTTTCCTTCAAAAGATTTTTTCGTTCAAATCATTCTATGATGTACTTTCTTAATATGGTTACTTTGCTTTTACATTTTTAGCTAGAAAATTTTTCTTTTAAATACATTTTAACTGTAGTCATGTACAATCAGTAGGAGTTAGCCCATAATTCAGATAATATTGCAAATATGCAACCTTGATAAATACATTTCTGACATTTAAAATAATTATGACAAATTTTATTAAAATGTAAATATCTATGAATTCCCATTTTTAAAACTACACATACACTTTACATTTAATAATTACATCTTCTAGTCAGCAGATTAAGGAGAATTTATTCCAAACCATGAGATAATGGTGAAAAAGAGAGGATTTGAAAGATGGGAAATCAAAAGGAAAATGAAATGGTTGATAATGTAAGAATAGATAATTTAGCAATGGAATCACTTAGCAAACATAAATTAACCAGGTTTTAATGATAGTCTCTAACATGAGTCACACCAAGAATACACAAAGAAAGCTGAGAAAATGTACTTGAAAAAGTTGTAATTTGATTTATAATCATTTAAGGAGGGAACTAGCTATCACTTAATAAAGGGCCAGTAGAAGCGTATTAGAGAACTAGCAGGGAATAAATGGGACTATATGGATCGTTAAAAATCACTTTCTGTTAACCACTTGTTTTTATGTCTAAATAATTTTCTGTTCCTTCATTAATTCAAAAATTATTAATTAAACATGTGCTCCACTCAAGCTTTGTTGCTAAGCACTGGACAAAGTAAAGCAGACCTGATTGTATAGTTTATGAAGTTTATTGTCTGACTGGGAATAGAGCCAAGAAACAAATATGATGTGTACTTACGAAATGACTAATACTATAAAATGAGGTATGAGGCTAAGGGATCATATAATGATACCCATAATAATTTAGAAGTCAAAGATATATACTTTAAAAATTGCTTATTATGCAGAAATCTTAAATTAGTATATGAATTATCAATCAAAGGAAATGTATTCCTTGTAGTTGAAAGTGCATGTTCAACATGTAGGGTGTTAGGAGAAAAATGTGCATTCTTAAGTTTCATATAGCGTAGAAGAGTGTATTATTAAGTGAGACAAGGTTAAGGCAAAGAGCTGAGAGGGACTAGATTATTGAGGGTTGTGTAAGTGTCTTAGTTATAACACTTATTTCAGTTGGAGGAAGCAAGCAATTGACATTATCTACATTTGGCCCTTAATTATTCTCTCTGCTGTGTGGAAATTATATTGTATACACATTTGCAATTGATAGTGGAAAGACAACATATGGAATATTTCACTCTGCTTAGCTGAGGTAAGCTGAAGATTAGGAATGATGGGTGAAGTAAATTTCATCATCAAAGATAACTGAAAGTGAATTTTTTTTGTATTTAATGTTGGTAGTGAAGAATAGAAAAATGTTCTTGTTAAAACTATTCACTGTGGTCCAGAGAGCTGTGGCACATTACGTTCAAATAAAAAAACCTGAAAATAATTGACCATTAAAGTAAGGTCACTTACATAAGTTTGAAATAGAGAAAAGTTGACATACTCAAGAGATATATTTCAGGCAGAAATTGCAGATAACATTTTCCAAGATCCTCCAAAATTTTGAATTTTCTAACTTGAAAATCATGGTGAATGATCTTAGCATTTTTTTCATTGTGTTCATTATGGACATTTAGGCATATAGAAGAGTATTTGACACATAGTAAGTTAAGTGAATAGAATGGATGAATAGATAAATATGATAGTTTTTGAGATTGTGAATGGGGCATAGAAACACACATACATGCACTTTTTTGTCAGACCCTGTTAAATATTATGATTATAAAGATGATGTATAAATAAATGTAACTCAATGAAAAGACAGCATGCTAACAAATGGTTTATAACCAATATTTGATTTGTCAAACCCCAAATTTTGGAAAGACAATAAAAATTTTAGGTACATTTCTGCTACCCGATGGACAATTTCAATATGAGGGATTTTATTCACTTGACATTTTAAAGGTTTTCCGGTTGTGTGGAAGCTTCCCGATGCAGGAAGGCTGAGGCTATAGTAGTATCTAAGAGATTGTAAGGAAACGTGTTTCTTCATGGGAAAAAAAAAATCTACCACAATAGAGGAACTTGTTTCATTAGGTAAGTTGCAAAGCAGTTAAATAAGATATTATAGATAGAATAGTAATAGGCAAACTAACTGAATTGACTGCATTGCCTTGGTGAAAAGTATAGCAGATTGATGACAATCAGACCCACTTCCAAGGGAAAACATAAGTCAACTGCTTATGAATTTGTCACTGGAAGGACTATATACTAATAATAGAACCTCAGGTATCTTCTGCTCCTAAACTCTGATATGACTAAATGCTACAAGACTTTAATGTATTAAACCAAAATATATTTTTACCAGCTAAAGAAGAGTTTTATGATCCACTGACTGAGGACAATCAAACCCTTCATGATCTAGAATCCAGATATTTGGTTCTCTGGAAATGACATCAGAGAATAACTGCTCTTGCCACGCACATTGCAGCAAAACTTTGGGACCTCAAAACTTGGGTGCATAATCTCACAACTAAGAAAATCTTCTCCAGACTCTTGAAACTGTATACCCATTGGAAACCTTAAAGTAAAGCTAACCAGGGAAGTTTCTTCCCAGAAGCAGACAGCATCCTAGATATGCACAACTTTCTCTAGATTATAATAGAAATTTCTCTGTCTTCATAGAGCCATCTCCTATTTTAATTTTTTCCTCCTTGCACCTCTTTGAAAAACAGAATTCTCCAAAAGTTCTCCAGTTCCAGACTACCCATGGGGGTAAACTTTCATTGATGGAGGATTTTAGAGCCAACCTCACACATGGGTAGTCTTATACCTCAATGAGGAAAGATGAAGGAACAATGTGGGCTGATAACTTTAATGGTACTTTTGTGGCTCCACAATCAGTAAGAAAGAGAACATTGGTCAACTCTTTTTAACCTACGGGATAGGTTAAATGATACATTGCTGGAAGGTCTTCATCCTTCTAAATAAACATTATTTGCTAGGTCCCTTTTTCTATGGCTTGAGGTAAATATAAATAAGGCAATGATTAGACACTTATTTCTCCTGATGGCTCTATAGTAGATTCTATGGCAAAGATTATGGTTGCACAATAGATTTCTTTTAACTATCTTGCAAAAGTTGTACTAGATAATAGAATTGCTCTGGATTACCTTCTAGCTGAATAGAGAGAAATCTGTGTAATTGTTCCCACTTTTTATTGCATATGGTTGAATATATTGGTTATTATAAAGATTCAGTTGCAGGGAATTAATCTACAGGCTGCTTGGTTAAACAAGGGCAACTCCTCATTTGGCTCATGATTTGGTCTACTCTATTTTGTTTGGTTTGTCAGTGGACCCTGGCTAAAAGCCTACTTCATACTTTTTATATTAACCACTGATTGCCATCCTGGTTGTCTCCTTGGTGCACCATATTCTCTCGAAAGTTTTAAATGTTTGCCTGCAGCTATCCCTAGAATGTCAAATGGTTTCTCTTCCACTGGAATGACAAAAACTCAAATAAATGTATAATCATGAGGACACTGTAACCTATGATGGATATGTTGAGACCGAAACTCAAAACGATGGCAAATGAGAGTAGTGCTAAAACCCTAAGTATTAGGTGAGAAACTGACCAAAAAGCAGAATTGTTAAACTCAATTATGGGAGGTCATGGTTTGGACTGAGCTCCTGCACCAGACCCCAACAGACTGGACCAAACTGACATGGAGCCAGTAATGCTAAATGCTACATAATCAAACTGAAACTTTAAGGAAGCATATAGATCGCCAGAAAGATGGAAGCTAAGACTAAATAAGACTTGTTAATTTCATCATGAGACAAACTAAGTCAATTTACAATAGTGACAGAGAGACATCACTAGATCAATGCCTAATGTTTGGATCAATCTCCTAAGCCTCCATAATCACATGAGCCAAGTTACTAAGATAAATCTCTTTCTGTATACACATCCTAATTGTTCTATTTCTTTGCAGTACCTAAATCCAACAATTTTGGCCTCAGATTCCTGAAGCCCTTATCACTTTGAAATAAAGTCACATTTGCTTTATCACACAAACAGAATTTCGTTTATATCTGCCAAACTTGACCTGTCTTCTGATTACTTAAGACATAAGTTGTTGCGTTTCTGCTACTAGAGATGTTCATTGTTAGAGGCTCCACTAACTTTATAAACAAATCAGAACACAACAATTGCAAAAAAAAGAAGAAACAAAGAGCTCACTCAGTATACAGTTCTATTTGACAAGTATTTATTAAATTGACCCTGCCTGCTTTGTGGCCGTGTCCACTTATTGTTACCTTACTCATATATATTTAGTAACCAGCTAATACTATGGGTTTGGTTTATACTAAAACTTTGTGTGTGTCTCTTTCTCTGTCTTCTTCTTCTTTTGTCTCAATATCTATTCAAATTTTAGCTGTTTTTCTGGACCTGAATTTTCTAACTGCTCATGTTTTAACTGCCAATATTTTCCACAGAAGTTTAAGTAGCACCCTTGGTAAGAAAGTTCCAATCACAAATGTGTCACTAATTTCCAGAGCAATTTCTTAAAAGCAAATACTCCTCCATCTCTTATTTTTTTGATATTTCAATGTCTTTTAATTGTTGTTTTATATTTTGTACAAATTTTATAATTCTTATAACTAGAAGTGTTTATATAGCTGCCTCAGTCTACCCCCATGACTGGCAAATCTTCCAAATGTGCTTTTTCACTATGTTTGTTCAGCCTTTTTATTGATTTTCATCATTCTTTGGATACTCCTAGTATAGTTATGTTAGATTGTTTTTTTGCCACTCTTTTTTATCTATTTCTTCAGATTATTTTATTTTTGTTTTCATTGGTTTTTATTAAAAATAATTTCCTTTTTATACTCTTCTTTACCTTGTGGCATTATGAATTGTATTCATTGGCATTTTTGTGACTTTCATTCTTTTTCTTTATTTCTGAAATAATATTTTTCACTTATAATGTATTACTAAAGTCTGTTGCTATTTTTTGTTTTCACTTTTTTGTCCAATAATATTATGATTGTGTTTTCCCAATTCTGAATTACAGCTTTGTTCTCATTTCTAATGTCATTTTCTAAATCTTGTATATATTTACAAAGTTGTCTTTTTCCTCCCTTGAATAAGTCTCTGAAATGCTTATGTTATTTGTAGTTTTAACTCTGTTTATTATTACTTTTATATTTGATAACTTTAATTTGAGTGAAATTGTTACTTTACTCATGTTATAATGTGGTAGATTTTACCATGTTTTTAGTAGGGGAGACTTGGTGTGTCTGAAGGCCTAGTTATATATAACTGGGCTGAGTCTTCTCAATTATTTTAACTATTAACAAATATGGCCTATTTTCTGAGATTTTCTCTTCTTTCATCTCTTACTTTTTTTCTGAAATTACCCCCTTTTTTTTTCTCTTTCATAGTTATCTCGGCCTTTCCAATCTAAATCCTATATCCTGAAGTTTCCTTCCATTGCAGCTGAGGATGTATTCTGCTAGGAAGCAAGTTAGTTTCAAAATGTCTTAGGACCAAGTCCAGCTTATCATGATCCCCTAGTATTTACCCACAAGTAGAAGTTTGTGAAGCTCCTTTTTAATTATATCTGCAAAAATTACCAAAACAAGTGAGGACAACTCCTTTGGCATGACTAAGTTGGGTAATTTTTCATATTTTCAGACTCTGAGTATATTGGTTGTCATTTCGCTTCTGTATGCTTCTCCTACAGAGTTAATGATGCCACATGTGTTAACTTTCTATGAGAGGTTTGGCACAACTTGCTTATATTATGAATTTCATAGGCATAAGTTGAATGCTTCAGCACTACCACTGAGAGAGAGGATGTGTCTTTTAATCTTAAGGTCTTAAAATTTCAAAAAGATGGGGTCACATGGAAAATAAGCTACCTCCCTCCTCATGCTCCCTGAATCACATGGTTGGAATGAGAAAAGACCTTATATTGGCCATAGTACACAACAAGTAGAAACAGGTGGTCCTATAGAAATATGGAATGGTCCAACAAACCCTCAGTTACAGTGCCATTGCAAAGGAACATCTTTGGGGTTTGAGGTATTATAAAATGCATAATTTGCCCTGAATAAGCAATTCCTCCAGAGCCAGATCTGAGATTAAATGCTATAAGTGAAGCTGGTACTTCTCACCATTACTGGTATTTACTCACTGAAATCTGTTTCCAGAATTCTAATTTTGAGATATGCTGGTTTAGAGTTTTTATTAAGCAAGATCCAACAGAGAATACAAGAGTTCAATGATGTTACAAATTTAAAATGGTTATTTATTTATTTATTTTTTCTGAGACAGAATCTTGCTCTGTTGTCCAGGCTGGAGTGCAGTGGCCAGATCTTGGCTCACTGCAGCTTCTGCCTCCCAGGTTCAAGCAATTCTCCTGCCTCAGCTTCCCAAGTAGCTGGGATTACAGGTGCAAACCACCACGCCTGGCTAAATTTTGTATTTTTAGTAGAGATGGGGTTTCACCATGTTGGCCAAGCTGGTCTCAAACTCCTGACCTCAGGTGATCCACCTGCCTCAGCCTCCCAAAGTGCTGGAATTGCAGGTGTGAGCCACCACGCCCGGCCTAAAATTGATATTTCTACATGCTTATTTTGAGGTATTTAAGAAAGAGACAAAAACAAGATAAAGAGTGACTTGTGAGGGGACAGAGCCAAGATGGCTGAATAAAAGCAGCTAGTATGTGCTTCTCTAATAGAGAGGAGACAGAGTGGTGAGTAAACAGTAGCCCTTTAAGTGGATCATAAAGGAGGCCACACTGGGATTCAGCAAGGAAACGACAGCAAACCACAGATGGCAGAGAGGAGTGAGGCAGAGTAGCTGCCTACCCAGGATTGGCGTGGAGCCAGGGGATGGTGGAGAAAGGATGAGTGAGTGAGAGCCCCTGGCAACCCAAACTTCTACTATGTACCCATTAGCAGTGGCAAACCCATATGGGTCTGCAGAAACCTCACCTCTTGGCTCCTCAAAAGAAATAATTTGACTGAGGGTCATAGGCAGAAGGAGAGATGGAGGCAAGTTTTAGAGCAGGAGTGAAAGCTTATTAAAATGATTTAGAGCAGGGATGAAAGGAAGTGAGGTACACTTGGAAGAGGGCCAAGTGGGCAACTTGAAAGATCAAGTGCACAGTTTGACCTTTTGACTTGAGGTTTTATATGATGGCATGCCTCTGGGGTTTTGCCTCCCTCTTCCCCTGATTCTTTCCTTGGGGTGGGCTGTCCCCATGTGCAGTGGACTGCTAGCACTTGGGAGGTGAGCATGTTCAGTGTGTTTACTGGAGTCATACGCATGCCCACTTGAGGTATTCTTCCCTTACCAGCCAAATGCCCCTGGAAGGTCATTTACGAGTTAAACACCTCCATTTTGCCTCTTAACGCGCATGCCTGAGCCCACTCGCTGAACTCCTGAGATGTTGGGAAGCTGCTGATCCGCTGCTGATCATCAGTTTTAGGTTATTCTATCTATTGCGAGACTGCTTTCCCTGGCACTGGCTGTGATCAATTATTTTAGAGAGACAGTGTAACAACCGCCTGACCATCACCTGATAGTCTCCTGACATTCCTGGTGGGGTTGGGGGAGCCCTCTCCCGTCCTGCTCACACCTGACTAGATACCTACTGTAACAGACCTTTGCAATCTTGGGCACAGAAGATCTTCCCACCACAGTCAATATGGGACCTCCATGCTGACACAGAGAGCTACCTGCAATTTGGGCAGAACTGCTGCCCAGGCCCACATGGAGCTCCACAGGAGTAGGAAACTTGAACTGCTGTAGCCAGCTGCTGTAGCCCCACCAAGGGAGGCAAGGCTGTCTCATGTGCCCCAGGGTATGAGCCACATCCACAGTGCTGAGGGGCATATGAACTGCGGGCTCCACCTCGCCAGGCAAAGCTCAATCACCTGGGACCGCAGCACAGCCACTCCACCTCTGCCTGAGCACTTTGACTGGTAATAGCTCTCCATTTCTCTAGAATAGAGCTCCCAGAGGTCAACTACAGGCCCACCGCAATTGCCATTGCCACAATTTACAACCCTGCTGCCCTCAGGCTGGGTGGGAGCAAAGAGTCTAAGAACTGTTTCAGGCCTTCGGCGCTTTGCAGTCACTGTATGGAAAAGCATGTGGACTGTTTTGCTTGTGGGACTCTACACTGTTATTCCTCACTAAGCAGGGCCTCTGGCTGCAGCAACCCTATGGAGAAGAGGCCAGTCTGTCTTCCCTGCAAGTTCCCCACCCCCTGGTCTTCCCCAGACAGGGCCCCCAGCTTTCTCTGGCCAGCAACACAGCCACCCCACCAACAGTTGATTATTCTGATTGGCAGCAGCTCTGTGGTTCTCTAGAGTTGAGCTCCTGAATACAAATGACTGACAGGCCATCTCCCATTGCCCTGACTGAGGTTCCCATCCCTGCTCCCTCAAAGCTGGGGAGGGAACAAAGAGCCTGAAACTTGTCCCAGGATTGTGGTGCACAGCTTGAGAGTGGCAAGTCAGAAATCTATGGCCAGCACTCAAGTGGAAGAGAAGTGCTCCTCTCAGAGTACACAGAGGAGTGATTTGTGGTGGTTTGGGGGCTGCTGCAGGAGCAGGGTGTGCCTCTGCAGGATTGGCCCGGAAAAGGTGTGGCCTATTTCTCTGCCATGGCCCCTGCAGCCTGGAACGCTAACAGGGGCGCAGTTGTGGACTTAGTGATGGAGTCACCTTTCTTCCCCCCACCCGCCCCGCCCTGCAGAGCCACCTACCTGTAAAACTAAGGGCAGGAATTCAGCCACAAATAAAGACCCTGCACATAGACTTGGTCCTCTAAAAACATCCAGAAACAAAGCTAACTATACTCAGCTTAATCCACAGTTAAAGACACACAAATCCTCCTAGATGAGAAAGAACCAGCACAACATCTGTTTAAATTCAAAAAGCTAGAGTATCTCTTTACCTCCAAACTGGCCTAGTAGCTCGCCAGATACGGATCTTAACCAGTCACAAATGATTGAAAAACAGACATAGATTTCAAATTAAGATGGCAAGGAAGCTCATTGAGATTCAGGAAGAAGTTAAACCCCAATCCAAGGAATCCAAGGAATCGAGTAAATTAATTCAAGAGCTGAAAGACAAAATAGTCATTTTAGGAAACAACCACACTGACCTTCCAGAAGTAAAACATTCACTAAAAAAATTTCATAACACAGTTGGAAGTATTAACAGCAGAATAGACCAAGCTGAGGAAAAAAAAAAAAACTCTGAGCTCGAAGATTGGTTCTTTGAATTAATTCAGTCAAGCCAAAATAAAGAAAAAATAATTTTTAAAAATGAGCAAAACTTCTGAGAAATATGTGATTATGTAAAGAAATCTATGTTACTGGCATTCCAGAGCAAGAAACAGATAAAATAAACAACTTGGAAAATATATTTGAGAATATAACCCAACAAAATTTCCTTAATCACACTAGAGAGTTTGACATTTAATACCAGAAATATAGAGAACCCCCATGAGAAACTATACAAGACAACCATCTGAAGGCACATAGTCATCACATTCACCAAGGTCATCATATTTACCAAGGTCAAGACACACAGAAAAAGTCTTAAAAGCAGCTAGAGAGAAGAGTCAAGTTGTGTACAGAGGAAACCCCATCAGGCTTGCAGCAAACCTGTCAGCAGAAACTTTACAAAGCCAGAAAAGATCAGGAGCCTGTTTTCAATGTCCTTAAAGAAAAAATATTCCAACCAAAAATTTCATATCTCATCAAACTTATTCATTAATCATCTTAAGTGAAGGAAAAAAAATCATTTTCATACAAGCAAATGTTGAGGGAATACATTTCAATTAGACCAGTCTTATAAGAAGTCCTTAAGGGAGTGCATGGAACTGAAAAAAAAATGACATCAACTACCACAAAAACACATAGTACATAGCCCATAGGTCCTATTAATATAAAACAATCACACAGTCAAGTCTGCCTAACAACTAGCTAACAACACAATGACAGGATCAAAATTACACATATCGATACTAACCCTGAATGCAAACAAATGTCCCACTTAAAACATATAGAGTTGCAAGCTGGATACAAAGAAAAGACCCAATTATCTGCTGTCTTCAAGAGACCCATCTCACATGTAGCAACAACCACAGGCTCAATGTAAAGGCATAGAATAAGATCTATCATGTAAATGTAAAACAAAAAGAGAAGAAGTTACTACTCTTAGCTAAAACAGAGGTTAAACCAACAAAAATTAAGAAGTACATTTTATACTGATAAAGGCTATTGTATAATAAGAAGACGTAACTATCCTAAGTATGTGCACATCCAACATTGGAGCACCCAGATTCATCAAACAAGTTCTTCCTGGCCTACAGAAAGATTTAGACAGCCATACAATAATAGGGGGAGACTTCAACACCCCACTTATAGAGTTATTACCCAGGCAGAAAACCAACAATTAAATTCTGGACTTAAACTTGACATTTGGCCAATCAGACCTTATAGACTTCTACAGAACACTCCACCCAACAACCACAGAACATACATTCTTCTTGCCTGTATATGTAACATATTCTAAGATCAGCCACATGCTTGGTCTTAAGGTAAGTCCCAATAAATTAAAAGAAAAGAAATCATACCAAGAACACACTTAAGTTACAGTGAAAGAATAATAAAAATCACTGTCAAGATCTTTCAAAACTACAAAAAATGTATGGAAATTAAACAACTTGCTCCTGAATAACTAATTGGGTAAACGTATACATTAAGTCAGAAATCCAAAAATTATTTGAAATTAATGAATATAGAAACACAACCTACCAAAATCTCTGGATGCAGCTAAAGCATTGTTAAAATGAAAGTTTATAGTACTAAACGCCTTCATCAAGAAGTTAGAAAGATCACAAATTAATGATCTAACTTTACACCTAAAAGAACTAGAAAAAAAAAAGAGAGAACAAACCAACCCCAAAGGTTATTGTAACCAAAACAACTTGCTACTTCTACAAAAATAGATACATAGACTAGTGGAACTGGTTAGAGAATCCAGAGATAAAGTGACACATTTACAACCATTTGATCTTCAACAAAGTCAACAAAAATAAGTAGTGGGGAAAGGACTCTGCCACTTTCCTGTGGGGAAAGAACTCCCCAGCAATAAATGGTTCTGGGAAACTGACTAGCCATATGCAGAAGAATGAAAGTGGACTCTATACAATAATTAACTCATGGTAGATTAAAGATGTAAATGCAACACCTCCATCTACAAAAATCTAGAAGAAAAACTAGGAAATACGCTTCTTGATGTTGGCCTTGGCAAAGAATTTTTAATTAAGTCCAGAAGAACAATTGTAACAAAAACAAAATTAATAAGTGGGACCTAATTAAACTAAAGAGCTTTTGCACTGCAAAAGAAACTATCAACAGAGTAAACAGAGAATGTAGAGAATGGGAGAAAATATTTGGAAACTATGCATCTGTTAATGGTCTAATATCCAAAAACCTATGAGGAACTTAAATAAATAAGCAAAAAACACACCCTCAAAAAATGGGCAAAGGACATTAACAGTCGCTTCTCAAAATAAGAAATACACAGAGCCAACGAGCATTTGAAAAAATGCTCATTATCACTAATCATCAAAGAAATGCAAATCAAAACTATAGTGAGATACCCTCTCACACAAGTCAAATTGGCTGTTATTAAAAAGTCAAAATACAATAGATGCTGTTGAGGCTGCAGAGAAAAGGGAATGCTTATACACTCTTGGTGGGAACGTAAACTAGTTCAGTCATTGTGAAAAGCAGTTTGGAGATTTCTCAAAGACCTTAAAACTGAGCTACCGTTCAACCCAGCAATCCCATTACTGGGTATATACCCAAAGGAAAAAATATAATTATAAGGAAAAGACACATGCACTCATGTATTCATGTCATGCCATTCACAATAGCAGAGACACAGAATCATCCTTGATGCCTATCAATGGTGGATTGGACAAAGAAAATTATATATATATATATATATATATATATATATATATATATATATATATCTCACAGAATATTACACAGCCATAAAAAATGAAATAATGTCCTTTGCAGCAATATGGAAGTAGCTTGAGACCATAACTCTAAGTGAATTAATGCAGAAACAGAAAAACCAATACCACATGTTCTTTCTTAAAATTGGATGCTAAACATCGATCACCCATGGACATAAAAATGGAAATAATAGACACTGTGGACTGCTAGATGGTAGTGGGAGGGAAGAGTATTCCTTAAGTTAGATTTTATTCCATTAGACAGATGGAAGGAGCAGGGATGCATCAAAAAGCTACCTATTGGGTACTGTGCTCACCGCCTGAGTGTAATATATGCATGTAACAAACCTGCATATGTACCCTATGTATCTAAAATAAAAGTTGAACAAATAGTGACTTGTGACTTTGTAGTGTGTTACAGATTTTTATGATAATAAGTGACTTTGCAGCTACACAATCAGTTCATGGTGCAATATAAATGGAAGCTGAGAGGTTTCTTGAGAAGGCTTCCTTGGTGAATATGTACAGTGTTTTAATTCAATGGAAGACAAGTGCATTTCTGTATTAGCAGAATAAACTCATATTCCTCAATAAGATTAGGATCACCCCAGTGGTAAATTACTGTGTAAAGAGTTACTTGAAATCAAGGGAAAACTTGGAATGGTTATAAGAGGAGGCAATATATAAGTTTGGCTTTGGATCCAATTGCTAACATAAAGAACATATCCTATACCCAGACTCCCTACCCTATCCATGTAATCATATGCATATGTATTTAACTAATTTTTTATCTGTTATTTTCATTCATTATTTATTGTACATTCTCAATATAGGAGCAAAATAAAACCAGAAGGAAATAATAATAGCTGAGAGAAGTGAGGCTTGGAATTGGATATAGTAACTGGAAGAGAGTTAACTGAAATCAGATTAACTGTATTCTAAGTAAATGTATAAATTTTGAAAATTTGGGAAAGTTGTGTATATTCTGGAGTTGGGCAACCACAGTGAGAGACTGTTAAAGATCCATTCCCTCACATTTTGGTAACTGACACTCAATTTGTACTTCACTGCTTTTCATAAAAGAAATTGTTTTCACTCCTAGCATCTGGAGGTGGTCTTTTGTTGGTTTTAAATGAATCAATACATGCTATAATATCGCTCATCAGTATTGGATCAGGTATGAATAGGTGACGCTATTTGAGACAATCAGAAAAAATGGAGAGAGCTGACATGGTTCCCCAAACAGAAAATATCCAGAATATGTTCTCTATATTTCTGGATATGAATGGGGACACGTGTCCAGGACTTATTGAATACTTCACTTTGAAACCAGGAAAAGGGTCAGACTTTTTTGGAACTGATCTGGCAAAAGCAGAAGGAAATCTGGCCTTGGTGATAGTGCTAAAGTAGTGAAATATGGCTGGCTTGAAGCCTGCATTACCTCTGAGCTTTTCAGTTTTTAATTTGCATAAGCCAATTTGTTTCTTTCTTTTTAAGTCTATTTTAGGTAGGTTTTCATTTAGTTGCAGTATAAACAGTTCCACCTTTCCCAAGTGTATATCAAGAAAAAGAAAAGAAAAAGTGAGAGAAGGTAAGGAAGGAAGGTTGCAATTTAGAGGAGAGCAGAGAAATTCTAGAGAGTCAAAACATATCCAGGGTTTACCAAACTCTCATCCAAAGCCTTAATGTAGAAGAAACAGAGGGGAGCAGTGGTTTCTACAATTTTGTATCAACTTTCTGTTCTCTTTTTTCATATAATCTTCAGTGCCAGGAATTTTAATTTTCTACTTGTGGTGGTGGGGGTGGGGAGGAGTATTCCTCAAGTTAGATTTTTGTATGTCTTATTCTTCATTTCTTTAAAGATTTATGTAACATATCACTGATCGAATTTTGTTAAAAAAGCCGTCTTTTCAATAGGTCATCAAATTTATTTAATAGAGAAAAATAGAATGCTTACACTGAGAGAAAACAAGAAGTAGAAATGGAAACCACATTAAAAATAAATGTAAAACTGAAACCATGTTTTCTGTTTCCAGTGTGAAATGGCAAAATGAGAGATTAAAATGCTGAAGAACTCTATCCATACGGATGTTACAGAACCAGTAGACTTTTGTTTTGTTTTGTTTCATTTTCTGCTTGATTTTTGTCAAGGATAAATAAATAGGTAAAAGTTAGGAAATGGATCCGTTTGCATCATACTATTTTTATATGTTCTTTATCAGATTAGAAACTGGGCCTCCCATAAAAATATTCTGTAAACTGACAAAGATTCTCTCCTTTATCAAATTTTGGTTAAGCTCCTCTGAAACCTCAGCTCACCTAGGCCTGAGCTTTGGTCTTCTTCATTCATCTCTGTATTATCCATTTTTATCAAGCATACTGTGAAGTCAGTATAGCCAGCCAGAATCTCCCACCCTTGGTATCTATCTGATCACCTTCAATATCTGAACAAATTTCTCATCCCTCACCGACCCCCAGTTGATATCTAATTGCCATGGCCAGCCTTCAGCAAGAATCCTGTCAGGTAGGTTTAGCCAGTACCCTCTCTTACTCCTGATTGTCCTCTTAGTATTTTTTCATCCACTGACCTCTACCCTATTCATTAGCTATAAATTCTGTACCTTATTGTATTCAGAGTTGACCACAATCACTCTCTCTTACTGCAAAATCCCACTGCAGTAATTCCTATACCTATCAAAATAGTCCTAAGTAATGAATGATAACGCAGGCATTTCCATGGGTCACAATAATTTTTTTACAATTACATAAACAAACACTGAACTTGGAATTATGAATACTGAATACCATGCAATTCACCACGAAGTAAGAATGAAGCTTTTCCCCACACCTTTTAAAATACAAAGACTATATACTTTCTTCTTATATGAGGTTTTTAAATTTTTTTTTCTAAGACACTTGGGATATCTCTTGGAAATGCCAGTTAATTAATTGACTTAAAGAAAAACAAAACAAAACAAAAAGTGTATGCCTATACAATCACCATGCTCAATATTAGCTTTTTCAAACTTGCTTACTCCTACATTTAAATGTATACTTTATGCTTTAAAAATAAGTCAAATTTTTGAAAAGACCAAGTAGTTACGCAATTCATATCTAATATTATTCTAACCCCTAATGTTAATTTTTCATCCCTGTAAAAAGCCACTTTTCACAATTTCACTTTTTTCTTTTGTGATGGTTTATATGCATATATGTAATAATATAAATGTATAAATATTATATAAGGACTCCTCAAACTTTTCAATTGGTGTATGTCTTTGTTTTTGTTCTTGATTTTTTTTCCACTCGAGTATTATTTCACACTAAATGATAATTAAGTACGAACAAAAGTATAGACATAAATATTTGAATAATTGAAATATATATTTAATATAGATGTTAAAATACTAAAATCTAGATAAATAACATATAGATATAAAATATAAATATAAAACATATTAAATTAAATATAGATGTAAAAACTGTGCATATTTTATACAAATGAAAACTGGTGAACAGTATTTGTTGTGGTTTATTTTTAATTATCACTTCATATTAGACATTATTAGAACATATTTAATTACATATTAAATACTGTTGACATTTGTACATTCATTTGCTATGTGAATTCAACTGTCTATTGGTGAATATTTAAGTGATTTCTATTCCAGTTATTGTCAAAAATGCAATGTCAATATTTTTGAATATCTTGTATATATTGGCACTTTTTCTTTGTTTTCCTTTTTTTTTTTGAAACGGATTCTCACTCACTGTGACACCCAGGCTGAAGTACAATGGCACGATCTTGGCTCACTGAATCCTCTGCCTCACGGGTTCAAGCGATTCTCCTACCCCAGCCTCCTGAGTAGCTGGGATTACAGGCGCCTACCATCCCTGGCTAATTTTTGAAATTTTAGTAGAGACCGGGTTTCACCATATTGACCAGGCTGGTCTCAAACTCCTGACCTCAAGTGATCCACCCGCCCAGCCTCCCATATTGCTGGGGTTACAGACGTGAGCCACCGGGCCCAGCCTATTTGTACTTTTTCTAAAAGAGAAATTGCTAGTTTTATTTTAACAGTATAACTTTTTTTTTTTTTTTTTTTTTTTTTTTTTTTGCTGAGACAGAGTCTCAGTCTGCACTTCCAGGCTGGAGTGCAATGGTGTGATCTCAGCTCACTGCAACCTCTGTCTCCCGGGTTCAAGTGATTCTCCCACCTCAGCCTCCCCAGTAGCTGGGACTACAGGCGCGTGCCACTACACCCGGATAATTTTTCTATTTTTAGTAGAGACGGGGTTTCACTATGTTGGCCAGGCTAGTTTCAAACTCCTGACCTCATGATCTGCCCCCCTTGGCCTCCCAAAGTGCTGGGATTACAGGCGTGGGCCATCACGCTAGGCTAACATTATAACTTTTAACACTGTAACATGTTATCAAATTTTCCTTTAAAGGACTTTTTCAAATTGCACCAATTTCTTAAATTCTTAGAAATACTATAAACTACTCTTGCTCTGAAGAATGAATAAATAAAATATATGAATTTTAGCTTACAATTTGTATTTTTTAATTATGAAAAATCTGATATTTTCATAGACGTTAAATTCACACATACTATGATCACTGGTTTATTGTATTTATTCATTATTTTAAGTATTTATAACAATCATAATAATAAGGAACTTAGCCATTGCATATAACAAATTTCAAACTTGCTTTTTAAAATTATTTACTAGGCTTTCTTTCTGCTTGAAATGCTATTTATATAGCAATCTACCTAGCTTACTCTTGAATTTCTTCCAATTTTTTTTCTCAGATAATATTAAGGAAGTCATCACTGAACCTGCATTTAGAATTTTCATATGTAATCTTTTGTTGCCTCCCCTCTGGATTCCCCCTACACTGCTGTGCATTTTCATTTGTTATACCACTTGTCACATTCTATCTTGTATACTTTTATGGGATATTTATTGCTTATCTTTTTTTACTTCCTGCTGGAATTTAAACTCTAAGAGGTCAGGTGCCTTTATCTATTTTCGTTAAATCACATAACCCAAGTTCTGGAATAGTGCCTGGCACATAGTGGGCACAAATAAAAATATTTGTTGAATAAATGTGTCTTCTTTTACTTAAGGTAATAGTTGTCACTCTAAAGAGCCAACCAAGACTTTAGGATGTATATTCCCTCAGTGTACTTATTGCCTGCTATATAGATAGTAATATGAACATTTAGGGGTACATTTAGGGAAACATTTGGGGTACACAAACCAAATTTGCATAAATTAGGCAATAATTATAATAGACATAAACATAATCTGCTGCAGCTTAAATTTTATTTGAACTTTTACCAATCTCTTAATTTGGATGATGTGTGTGTTAGTCTTAATTATTCTCTATTTTGAATGACTCCTTCCACTTTATTAAGTAGCTCAGTTAAGGAAAACATTATTCATTCTTTAGAAAAGTTGTTTCTGTTTCACTTATATCTTTTATTGAAAAAGTCATTCTAGTAGAAAATACAGTAAAGCAACTCTTGCTGGGACCTACTCAGAAATGTCTATTGAAATTAGAAGGAGAAGTTCCAGCAGAATAGGCTGGTAATTTAGTGTCTATTTTTAATAACTCAGACTCACTTGTGTGTGTGTGTGTGTGTGTGTGTGTGTTTTGAACGAATGTGATTTTACTTCCTTTTTCAGAGAAATGTAGTAGTCTGTAATGGCTCTTTCATATTTTTCCCCATAAGCTACTAGACCTATTCTTGATATTGTCTGAAACTTGGCAACCACAAATTATAAAAAGGGGTGATTGCTTAACACTGGGCAGGCTTTTCATTTTATTTTTAGCATGAATTTTAATCTTCTTTGGAGTTCATGGCACGATAACTTTTATGACAACTGGTGGTAACTAAAGATAGTGAAAGTAGAAATCACTCACCAACAAGTTAGTGAAATAAACCACAAGACATTCAAACAGTGATATTTTCTCTATTCATTGAACTTGTCATGATTCTGAATATGTCATTTTACGGACACAATATAGTAACCCAAAATTCTAGTTTTTAAAAATCCAGCATAAAGTAGCTTTTCTAACAGCAAAATCTGTGTTCTTACCTATTCTGCTATGCTGATTTTACCAACTGGCTCCAAAAATATTACACTTGCCAAATCAAATGAGAAAAATTGACACATGACATATCTTAAATACAAAGCACTATAATTCAAAACAAAAAAATACAGAAGTGTCATATTTTAGTAAATGTCATATCAACTGATTGAAAGTTATTCCTTTCAAGGATTAAAAAAAAAAAAAACTGGAAGCCTGAATATACTGTGTACAAAAATGTCACTGACAATGAATATCAACCACATTAGATCAATCAGTGTTTAGCCCTCTGTTGCCAGGAATCCTCTAATTGATTCTTAATGTTGCTTTGAGACTTACTGATTGGCAATGAGGTAGTCTGTTTTATACCTAAAATCTAAGTTAGGAGTGGTATAGAAGTATTATAGAAACAAAAGAAAGCGACTAAAGTAAATAAAGGTATGGTTGTGGATGAGATTGTTTCAGACAAAATTAAAAAACTTGTAAAATAACTTGTGTTCTTGAGATAGGTACATATAATTTATGTGCAAAGGAATAAGAGAAAAATAATTGTGGACCATAACTTTGATGGTTTTGTAATTAGTTAAACTATTTTTCACATTTCTATTTCATATATGTTTCACACTATGGTAGGGGAAGTTTTGTGCTATTTGGAGAGTAAAAAAAAACAGCAACTGTTTTACAGCTCACACATATAATTGCTGACCTGCTGACTTACTTCACTGGAATAAAGAAGTATCTGGGCTACCTTCTGCTGGATCCTCCATCTTTTGCAATTAGTCTAACTTCTGCTGGGATCTTCATCATCCTCTCTGACTTATAGGCCAGTATGTGTGGCCAGTTTCTTAACAAATGCTTGGCTTTTGCAGGATACTCTCATCCTTCAGGTCAGAGGCAACATGGGCTGACTGTTTTCAGTTTATGCTTTTGAGTTACAACCTGCTCCTGATCTTTCCTGTTGCACTATCTGTCCTATGGACATTACTATCCAGCATCAGATAAGAACAACTTTGGAGATATCTTAACCAGTCTTAGAATTGCATAAACCATTTCCTAATTACAAATTTCTTAAAGGAATACTGATTCCCCTTTTCTGTTGAACCCTGAATGATAGATGCATTTAGACAAGCTTTAAGAGGCAGGATGCAGATAGAATGACGCATGTGACTCTTATTGGTCATGTGAAAGATCTTGGCCATTTAATTTTTTAAGCTTTGCAAAGGGATAAAAATCATCATCAGGTTTGCAGTTCGTAAAATTATTCTGCCTGAAACATATAAACTATTTAAACAAAGACAACTGGGGAGAGATAATACAAAACTATTGCAGAAGTCAGGCAAGAGTTTATGGTAACTTTGTCTAGGTAGATGGTTGTGAAGAAAGACACAGAAGATATGGGTAAAAGTGAAAGCAATTGGTGAGATATATTCTGGTATTAAAAAAGGAAATATTAAGAATGATTCTGACTTATTTGGAATGAGTAGATTTAATTTATTTTATCACTAAGGATAATTTTTATGAAGGAGTACATGAGTTCTGCTTTGTCATAGTTTGTCTACTTTAAGGTAGTTTTGACTTATGCAATTGAAAATATTAAGTTATTAAATGTATAAGGTGATTGCTTAGAGAAGTCAGAAAAAGTGTATACAATCTTGAGTCATATATGATTATGGATGGTGTCTACTAAGAAAGAATGCTGAAAGAGAATAGACATTGGCATTAATTGCCTAAGAAGTTTCAAGATGTATTAGCATTATAAATGCTGGAGTGTTTTCACTCTTGTTTCAACATTTTAAGGTATTTGGAATTTATTTATTAAATTGTAAATCACTCCCCTAATCATAAAATTTATGACATACTAATAATTATAAATTTAATTAAACAAAACATTTCTTACTAAAAATGCATTCAGCTGAATATGATGAAGTACCAATTTTATTAAGACTACATTCATTAGAAGGTTGAATCTTAGTCCCCAAGCATAGACTATTTTTTCCAAAGTATTCACTGAAAACTATTTTACTATGAATAAGTCTCTTAAGTATTATATTCCTCATGCATTTTTTTTACTGAAAAATACATGATTAAAAATTACTAATATTTCTGCATAGTAATTATTATAGGTAATATAATTTATAATTCTAAATAAAATATTGTGTTCAGAATCCTGTTAAAGACTCATGGTTCTTCTTACCAAGGAACTCAATAAAATATTTTATTGAAAAAGTATTTAAAAACATATTCAATATACACTTTTTTTACTGGAAAAATTGCACATATATGTATTACTACAGATGGGCGGGAAGACAGTGTATGAGATATAAATTTTTTTATATGAAAGAGAGTCAAATAATGTTGACAGGTGAAATGCCAATCTAAGTCAGAATCATCAAAATCAAATTATTTAAGAAACACATGGAAGATTGCATTGACATTGTTGTTACAAATTCTTTTCGAGAAAACCCACAAATACTTCTTGCAGGCATACTGTACTCCAATACCTAGGCATCTACCAAACCACCTGAATTGCCGATAATCCTTGATCCCTCACTTGACCTCTTCTCATGGCAATGTATGGCTGACTGTGTGAGGTGAGTATATCTAAAGACATTTTATTTCATATACATCACAGTCTAAATCTCTTTCTGTAGAGTGAAAGTCATTGAAGCATGGTTTTCTTATGTTGTACTCTAGTGGACTTTGCTCTACGAAAGTCTGTAATAATTCATATTTTCTTGTTTCTTTTTTTTTTTTCAAGATAGAGTCTTGGTTTGTTGCCCAGGCTGAAGTGCAATGGCATGATCTCAGCTCACTGCAACCTCCGCCACCTGGGTTCAAGTGATTCTTCTGCCTCAGCCTCCTGAGTAGCTGGGGTTACAGGCACCTACCACCACGCTCAGCTAATTTTTTGCATTTTTAGTAGAGACGAGTTTCACCATGTTGGCCAGGCTAGTCTCAAACTCCTGACCTCGTGATCCGTCTGCCATGGCCTCCCAAAGTGCTGAGATTACAGGCGTGAGCCACTACACCCGGCCTCTTGTTTCATTTTTTTAAGCTACGAAGTGCTGGATAGTGCTTTGTAATAGCCTCTACAGCTCTACTCTTGCAGTGAACATCAATCAAAGATTGAACACATTCACTGCACTTTTTCCTTCGCATCTGGTCAAAATGTAGGCTGCAAATGCAAATCAAATTGCTAAGAAATAAAAGATGCTATTTAGCTTTGACAGATATTTCAGCAATTGATGGACCTTTAAGAGCAATTGATAAACCTTCGAATGCCATTTGATCCTCCTTCTCTCCATTTCTTCCTCCCTCTTCTTTGCCTTCATTTTCTTTTTTATATTGTATTCTATATTTTTGCACAGTAATTCACTTCATTTTGAAATAAATTTTGTTTAAAATTTTATTTCTTAAATGATTCAAATAAAAAAGATTTATCAGGAAGCCAAAGTCAACTAATACATATTAATAATGGAATGATTTAGATCTAGCTGTAAGATCTAGATTTATAGATCTTATAAAAAGTTTAGTAAAAATAATCGGAAATAGTACATATATCAGTGCTTCACAAACTTCAATCTGTATAAGAATCACCTGACTTATTATCAATATTCAAATCCTGAAGCAGTAAGTCTGGGGTTATACCCCAAATTCTGAATTTCTAACAAGCTTCTGATTGAAGCTAATGTTCATAGACCACTTTGTGAGTATGCACTGTAGTGATGCAAGTCCATAACACAATATAAAAGGAAAGCAAATACGAGTTATTGAAATGTAAAACCCATGTACTCCATAAACTCATGGGACTCTACCGTGAGTTAAGCAGTAACTGATGAAATTATACATATTAACTCATTCAAGCCTCACAAGAACTCTCAGAGGTAGGTATTATAAATTCCATTTCCAGATGAGGACACTAACATACAAAGGTAGTCTTGTACTTCACTGAAGACATAGAGCTCTGCTTTTAGAATGTATTCCAGTTTTACATAATTATGTTCTCTCCTTATTAGTAAGATATTATTATTACATTTTACTATAGTTCCTTGCAAAATTAAAATAAACTCTTATTGAATAATGAATTTGATCTTGGTGAGCATTTTGATTTGTTATACAAATACTGTAATTTGCATATTATTTTTCATCATGTGAATCACATTGGTTGTCTAAATACATGTTTAAACCAAGCACCTACTGTGATATACATCAAAATTGATGTCACTTATAAAAGCCATAAATAATTTAGTATTCCATAGAGATAGTGCAATAGAGTTCTAAGTCACAGATACAAAATATTAATTATTTTCATGCTGCAGATAGTACTTTTAGGTGGAAATTTGGTCCTGACTTATTCCTGATTACTTGTGATTTTTGAAGAAACTATGTGCCTATGGGCTGCCGTGGGTAGCAGAACACCAAGGAGGTAGTGACCCCTCACCTAACCTACACATGCTTGAGAGCCTCTTTCCACCTTACTGCAGATATCATGTGAAAAGAACTACCTACTGATGTGGTATCTTTAGAATATCCTATATGATGACAGTCACAGTTGTGCAACTGGAAATAATTCACTTTAAAATTTGCGCTGCTGTAGTTATAGAAGTGTATGCAATAATTTGCTGTTTGACAGGAATCCTTATAATAAGAGGAAAAGCAATCACGTAGACAAAAGCTGTGAAAGAATTGAAAGTAATATTGGACCTGCTCTTCTCTGATAAAGAGCAGGAGTTATAGAATATTTCCATTTCTGTGACTCTAACTTTATAATCAATAATATTTGTCAAATAATAGCAAAAGGTTTTTGAAGCTACTGAAATTACACAACTGGGTACATTCAAATAAAAATATGAGAACATGTTCTTTTTGACAATTGGCTATGGCATTCCTGCCAAATAAAAAATCATAATGAAAATAATTAAGGCATTGAGGGATCATCCAGTCTCTAAGTATAGCTAAGGGTTGTGGCCATTATATAAGGAATAAATGTATAGAGGCTCTGAAAGCTTGAAAGAAAACTATGAATCCATGAGAATGCATGGTAATACGCAAATACGTTGCATACATTAACTATGTGAATGACAGAAGAAAGAATTTGAGTAAAAACAACAAAGCTATGTGATGTAATTTTTTTTTTTTTTTTTTTTTTTTTTTGAGACGGAGTCTCCCTCTGTCGCCCAGGCTGGAGTGCGGCGGCGCGATCTCGGATCACTGCAAGCTCCGCCTCCCGGGTTCACGCCATTCTCCTGCCTCAGCCTCCTGAGGAGCTGGGACTACAGGCTCCTGCCATTACTCCCGGCTAATTTTTTTGTATTTTTAGTAGAGACGGGGTTTCACCGTGTTAGCCAGGATGGTCTCGATCTCCTGACCTCGTGATCCGCCCGCCTCGGCCTCCCAAAGTGCTAGGATTATAGGCGTGAGCCACCGCGCCCGGCCGCTATGTGATTTTTTTTTTTTTTTTTAAAGAGTACTTCTATTAGAAAATCAATGATTGATCAGTGTATATGAAACAAATGACAGAGAGAGAGAGAGAGAGAGAGGGAGAGAAATGATAAGTTGATATGTAATTAAATACTGAACAATCATGGACCAAATAAAAAAAGCCTGAAATTGAGTAACAGTCATAGCTTTTACTTTAGTGACAAGATTATTGCATGGTAAATGTTCTAAGCGGTTGACATGTCCCAACCTATTTGCATATCTCATATCGGAAGCCAAGCTACTGCATGACCGACAACACTTAGGAAAGAAGACAAATATTTACCACCAGCCCAGCTAGTTTACACTGTTTTGAATTGCACTTCTACCCAGGGGCTTTAACACAGGAAGAGAAGTGCAGGTCCGTGTGTCCTAAAGTGAACCATAACTGGGACTGTTTTTAAAATAACTTTTGTATCTGAATTCAGAATTGTTGTGAGTTAAGATGTGGTACTGTATACAATAATATGATCTGTTGATTTTCCAAACCTTGGAATATATTATTTATAAAATATTGTGAACAAGTTTTTAAAACTTTCTGGTTTGCACTATAACTCACAAACACATTCTGGTTGATCAACATTTAGAAGATTTCAACAAGCTTTCATTTGTTTTTATTTATCTTATAAGGCATAGAATTACATAATAACTTCTTTTGTTTTTTGCTTGTTTGTTAGTTTGTTTTTGGTGGGGATTTTTTGTTTTTTGTTTTTGTTTTGTTCTGAGATGGAGTCTCGCTCTGTCGCCCAGGCTGGAGTGTAGCGGCACAATCTCGGCTCACCACTGCCTCTGCCTCCCGGGTTTAAGTGATTCTCCTGCCTCGATCTCCCAAGTAGCTGGAATTACATGCAAGCACCACAATGCCCGGCTAATTTTTGTATTTTTAGTTAGAGACAGGGTTTCACTGTGCTGCCAAGGCTGGTCTGGAACGCCTCACCTCGGCCTCCCAAAGTGTTGGGATTACAGGCGTGAGCCACCGTGCCCAGCCTCATAATAACTTCTTAAAAATCCTTGTGACCCTGTATACCTCATATTTACAACCGAAAACCTGTATTTTAATCAAGCGTTAGTAATGATATGTAGCCTCATTGAGTATTAAGTTAAAAATATTTTCATAATGCAAAATAACATAAGGCTCCTAAGCAAGTCATGGAAGTGTATTTACTGTCTCCTTATTTTCCTTTCATCTCCCATCTTCTAATTCTTTTACACTTTCTGAAAGCCTTCATTGTTTTTATAAATTGTTGACTTTGCTCAGAAGGCTTCACTTTCCTTTTTACTAGTACCTGAAATAATTATAATATTTAAATTATCTAACTGTAAAATTTTTCACTCTATCCTTTTTTTTCAGCTTCAGGAGCTGCTTCTTATATAAGATCCTGGTATAAAGAGTAACAAGATAAATCATTTTTTAAAAAATGAATCACTGTTGGAAACTTTCTGTTTCTTGTCTGGAAATTAATCTTTAACTATAGTGAGAGCTTCATAGCTTTCTGGGTATAGACTCCCTGAATTTTAATCCTGCTTGTACCAATTATTAGCTGTGTGACTTTGGGCAAATTACATAAAACTTCTCTCTACCTCAATTTCTTCATGTTTAAAATGAGGATTATCATAAAACCCATTTGATGATGGTGTTTTAAAAATTAAACAAGTGTTAGTAAATAAAAATATTTTGGCCTAATGTCCAAAACATTGGCAATATTGCTAACATGGCTTTGTAAGTTTTGTCCCAGTCACACTGAAATAATTTTAGTTTATATATCATCTTTCTGTTTCCTACATGTTAGATTAAGTACATGGTATTTTCCTTACCTAGAAAGTTCTCTTTCCCTGTCTTCCTATAAATAGTTCTTAATCTTACTTTTCTTTCAGTTCTAAATTTTGATAGGTTTCTATTGCAGTGTACAAAACTATTGCAAACATCACGTTTTCTTTTCTTTTTTTTTTTTTTAAAGAACATATTAATTGTCCCTGTGTGGGTCAGGAGTCCAGGGACACCTTAGCTGGATCCTCTGCTCAAATTCTGTGAGTCCTACAAACAAGGTGTTGTCCAGGCTGCTTTTTATCTAGAGCTTCGGGAGCTCTTCTATGCATAATCATCTTGTGGGTAAAATTTAGCTCCTTGTGGTTACAGGACTGAGGAGCTCAGCTTCTAAAGGCATGGCCATTCGCTACCATAAGGCCAACAGTAGCATCTCCCTGACTTCTAAGTTCCCTTTTAGGGATTCACATAATTAGGTCAGGTATACCCAGGTTAATTTCTCTTTTGATTAACTCAGTGTCAAGTTATTAGAGGGTTTTTAAAAAGTCCTTCTAAATATAACAATTCCCACCCACAATCAAGGGTGAGTATTATACAAGTACAAAGGAATAGGTAACGTGAGGGCCATTTTAGAATTCCGACTACGTCAATCTATTTTCTAGCACTGATAATTTAGTTCTCTCCCATTTTCAAAATACATTTTCTCCCATTAAAACATGTCCCAGAGTCTCATCCCATTATAGAATCAACTCAAAGTCCAAAATCTCATTATCTAAATCATCTATGTACAGGTGCCTAGGAACAATTACTTTCCATCTGTGGACAAACCCAAAGGCCCCTATAATTTACAGCATACAGTGATAAGACAAGCAGAAGATAACAATTAGAAACATTTGATTCAAAAAGAGAGAAAATGAAAGGAAAAAATAAATCACTTGATCCTAAGACTTCTGAAATCCACCAAGACAAGTGTTGGATTGTCCTTGATTAGCTTTTAAGGTCTGGGAATAATCCTTCACAGTTCTTGACTTCACCTCTGGGATCTTGGTTCCATCTTCTGAATCATTGCTCTTTTTTCTTTTCATGAAAGGTAATATGTGTTTTCAGTTAAGCACTTTTATCAGGTTTCTACCTGCCAAAATAATTCTGTGAGACTGACAGCTTTATTTCATTACACACTATCTCTGTCCCTTTTACTCCCAGCTGCCACTAGTTCTGTGGAAACAATTTTCTCAAGGACTCTGTGAACCTTCACAGCTTTCAAGGGGATTTAATTCATTAGACAAACACCACAATCACAAATCTTTTGGAGATAATCTTTTCTCTATCTTTGGCTCCTGCTGAGATGAATGAGAGACAATATCTCTAAGCTTCCTGGAGACCCTCTTGCTTATTTGAAAGGTTCTGTGATTTACACCCTTAATCTCTTCTACGGACTCTTTGTGTCATTGTGGGCTCCGACATTTTGATCTTTCTGAAGTTTCAGCAAAAGGTTGTATAGCCACACACCCAGTTCTCTATGCCACACTTTCACCAGTCATTTCCCAATTTTAGCATCTTTTGCCTTTTTGATGGGCTGAAAATTTTAAAAATCATTCAGTCCTATTTTCTTTATGGTTAGCAATTATTTCCTCACTTTCTCTCTATTCTCTCACATTTTATGGTAAATAGTAAGAAAAAAGCAGAGAGTACCTTCGACACTTTGCCTGAAAATCTCCAAGTTATACCTATAGATTTTTCTTATAAGCTTCTCTTTCCATATAACTTCAGGACATACTTTTGTTAGTTTTAAGCCTCTGCATACCAAGGATCTGACCTCCTCTAATTCCTCAGTGGGATTCTCCTTACTTTCTTCTGAGTCTTCAGTATATTCAATATTCTGTTGTCTGTCATCAGTCTGTCAAATTAATTTATACTTTCTCCATCATACTTCCTCAAATTCTGTCTGATTCCATCACCTGGTTCCAAAGTTTCTCCCACATTTGAGATGTTAGTTGCAGCACTGCTCCATTTCTTGTATCAACATCCATTAGTTTTTTTTTAATTATATTTGACAAGTTATGACAAAGATAGTTTCTTAATAAAACACTCATTCATTATCTCACAGTTCCACGTGCTGAGAGTCAAGGCATGGCTTAGCTGGAACATCGCTTCAGTCTTTCCAAGGGTTGCAATCCAAGATGCCTACAAAGTCTTCATTTTCACTTGAAGCTAAGGGCCCTCGTTCAAGTTTCTTTAGATTGTCGGTGGAATTTAGTTTCTCATGGTGGGATTTTTGAGATTCTTATCTTGTAGAGGCTCTCTTTCTCCGTTGAAAGTTCCCAACAGCAAAAATGTCTCTCTGACTCTTAGTCCTGTTTTCTAGGGCTCAAACTGTTGGGTTAGTCCTGTTCAAAAAGGTCAATCTTGACTAATTCAAAGTGAAGTAATAAGAGCCTTTACTTGCAACTGTAAAAAATTTCCTCTCCTTTGCCATATAAAGTGATACCATCTCTGTAATACTACCCATTATAGTCACAGATTGAACCCTCAGTCAAGGGGAGGGAATTATACAGGTGGTGGAAATCCCGGGGGCCATCTGGAATTCTCCCCTCCATATCAGTCAAACTGTACCTTTCCATTTGCAATCACTCTATGTCCTTCTAGAGTACTCTGAACTCTTAATATATATCTGTAATCCCTGGAAACTGAAGGTGCAGTGACCCTGCTCCTTTTTCTTTTTTTTGTATAATTTCCATGTTTCTTAGTTAATACTCTTTTTACTTAGGTTCTTCATGTACCAGCTGAAGATAATACAAACCCTCATCTTTCACAAGAAAAGACTAGGGTAAGTTTTTTTAATATGATATTTTAAAACTACCAGTGAAGATTTCAATAAAAATGCTCCATACCTTCACTGAATGAATATTGATAATATCACTATTCATAATAGACACAAACTGGAAATGATGCAAATATTTTTCAACAGTAGAACAGATAAAGATATTGCAGTATATTTCTACAATAAGAAGCAATAAGAATAAACTACAACTAAATTAAATTATAGAGAAATTTCTTGCACAAGCTATTTCAGGTGAAAGTTGAATATAAATTTGTATAAATCATAGAATTATATTTTTATATGTTCAAAAATAAGCTGAGCTAATTTAGATTGTTCAAAATGCATATAACCCTGAAGGGAGGAGTGAAAATGATTCGAAGGGATATTCTGGTTGAAGTTAATATTCTACTTCTTGATCTGGATTTTTAAAATATGAATTAGCTCAATTAGTGAAAATTCATTGAGCTCTATACTAATGAATGGTACACAATCCTACATGTGATCTATAAATCAATAAAAAGTTCAAGAATATACAAAGGAAATGATAACCACAAGAAAATTTATAGAAATAAAATATTCTCAAATAAAAGCAAACAGAATATAAATTATCACGTACATGAAGAATACATTTTCAATTACATGTTCTCTTACATACAATGCTCTTGACCTTTACATTATTTTATAAATGAAATTAAATTACAGTTTAGAATAATCTATCAACTCCTGCATATTGTAATGCTAGCGAATTTTATGAAGTAAAACTGTCTCTTTTATTTTCCACAGATGAGGTAGAAGGAGGAGTTCTCCCCTGGCACATTTTTTGCTGTCATGTACATTTTAACACAGAGTTTGAAGTTTTTGTTTTGTTTTGTTTTAATTATACTTTAAGTTCTGGGATACATGTGCAGAACGTGCAGGTTTGTTATACAGGTATACACGTGCCATGATGCACCTATCAACCCATCATCTCCATTAGGTATTTCCCTAATGCTATCCCTCCATTAGCCCCCCACCCCTTGAAAGACTCCCGTGTTTGATGTTCCCCTCCCTGTGTCCATGTGTTCTCATTGTGCAACTCCCACTTATGAGTGAAAACATGCGGTGTTTGATTTTCTATTCCTGTGTTAGTCTGCTAAGAATGATGGTTTCCAGCTTCATCCATGTCCCTGCAAAGGACATGAAATCATCATTTTTATGGCTGCATAGTATTCCACAGTGTATATGTGCCACATTTTCTTTATCCAGTCTATCATTCATTAATGGGCATTTGGGTTGGTTCAAAGTCTTTGCTATTGTGAATAGTGCTGCAATAAACATACGTGTGCATTTGTCTTTATAGTAGAATGATTTATAATCCTTTGGGTATATACTCAGAACTTTAATTACATAATTGTATTCATATGAAATATCTAGTTTATTGTGAATCTCTGAATTTTACATAATTTTTTGTAGCAGACTTATGTTGCAACTTGTTTTTTTATTCAACATTAGGTTTTAGAGATTTTGTTAGACTTATTCCTATAATTCAATTTGTTATTTTAGTTATGATATAGTATACTGTTGTATGGAAACCTTGATTTTTGTATAGGTTTCATATTTTCCTCTTGGTGTACACTACCATATTTCCAAACTTTATGTCATTGTTAAATATATATTTCATGAAATCTTTGTATATATTCCTTATGCACATTTGACATCTTTGTGTTTTGTTTATGGTATAGTTAGAGATTTATAATTGTTCTAACAGTCATCTGAAATTCAACATATATTGATAAATTACTTTCCAAAGCACTTAGCAACTTAGTTTCCTGAGTGTATGATATACAGTGATATCTCCTTGTTTTTCTTCCTTGGCATTTATATAATTACTATTATTCTTAAACAAATTCAACACTCATTTTCCCATAAATGAATTGCCTGTACAAAACATAGTTTTTACTTGGCTGTACAAAACATATTTTTTTTTTACTTGTCGATGTTTAAATTTTCTAAAAAAGGTATACATTGTTTGTAAATTTGAATTTTTATTGTAATTTTATTAGTCTCCCTATATTTCTTTTTAATTTGTATCACTCATAGCCTAGTATATTTGAGATATAGAAATTCTACTACTTAACAATTTGGTCAAACCACTTCTAAAACTACAGTTTAAATATTAATCAGCAAAATTTTCTTTATAATATTTTATGTTTTTCTGAATATTTTATCTATGGTAAGATATGACAAGATATGGTAAGATTAAGTGTTTTTTTCAATTTATTACTTCTACAGTATTCACATTTTTATGGTTAATCTTGTCCATTTTCTGCCTTGATAAGTTGCAAAATTAATGTATTGTTTAAGTAATGTATGTAAATTAATTTCTACTTAGCTTTTTAACTATAAGCCACTTGTTTTTATATGAAGTATTTTTACTGCTATTTAGTTATAGGAGTTTAAGGTATAATGTTATCTTACTCTTTAACCTCTGTATTCTTTAAGAGTGCTTTTATCTTTTAGTCCACATGTGTAAGGGATTTTCTCATTCTTCTTGTTGATTTATACTTTTCTTTTTTTTCTTTTTTTTATTATTATACTTGAAGTTCTAGGGTACATGTGCACAATGTGAAGGTTACATATGTATACATATGCCATGTTGGTGTGCTGCACCCATTACTCATCATTTAAATTAGGTGTATCTCTTAATGCTATCCCTCCCCCCTTCCCCCCACCCCACCACAGGCCCCAGTGTGTGATGTTCCCCACCCTGTGTCCAAGTGTTCTCATTGTTTAATTCCCACCTATGAGTGAGAACATGCAGTGTTTGGTTTTCTGTCCTTGTGATAGTTTGCTCAGAATGATGGTTTCCAGCTTCATCCATGTCCCTATGAAGGACATGAACTCATCCTTTTGTATGGCTGCATAGTATTCCATGGTGTATATGTGCCACATTTTCTTAATACAGTCTATCATTGATGGACATTTGGGTTGGTTCCAAGTCTCTGTTATTGTGAATAGTGCCACAATAAACATATGTGTGCATGTGTCTTTATGGCAGCATGATTTATAATCCTTTGCAAACCACTGCTCAATGAAATAAAAGAGGGCACAAACAAATGAAAGAACATTCCATGCTCATGGATAGGAAGAATCAATATCATGAAAATGGCCATAATGCCCAAGGTAATTTATAGATTCAATGCCATCCCCATCAAGCTACCAATGACTTTCTTCACAGAACTGGAAAAAACTACTTTAAAGTTCATATGGAACGAGAAAAGAGCCCGCATCGCCAAGTCAATCTTAAGCCAAGAGAACAAAACTGGAGGCATCATAATACCTGACTTCCAACTATACTACAAGGCTACAGTAACCAAAACAGTGTGGTACTGGTACCAAAACAGAGATATAGACCAATGGAACAGAACAGAGACCTCAGAAATAATACCACACATCTACAACCATCTGATCTTTGACAAACCTGACAAAAACAACAAATGGGGAAAGGATTCCCTGTTTAATAAATGGTGCTAGGAAAACTGGCTAGCCATATGTAGAAAGCTGAAACTGGATCCCTTCCTTACAACTTATACAAAAATCAATTCAAGATGGAATAAAGACTTAAATGTTAGACCTAAAACCATAAAAACCCTAGAAGTAAACCTAGATAATACCATTCAGGCCATAGGCATGGGCAAGGACTTCATGACTAAAGCACTAAGAGCAATGGCAACAAAAGCCAAAATTCACAAATGGGATCTAATTAAACTAAAGAGCTTCTGCACAGCAAAAGAAACTACCATCAGAGTGAATACGCAACCTACAGAATGGGAGAAAAATTTTAGAATCTACCCATCTGACAAAGGGCTAATATCCAGAATCTACAAAGAACTTAATCAAATTTACAAGAAGAAATCAGACAACCCCATCAAAAAGTGGGCAAAGGATATGAACAGACACTTCTCAAAAGAAGACATTTATGCAGCCAATAGACACATGAAAAAATGCTCATCACTGGTCATCAGAGAAATGCAAATCAAAACCACAATGAGATACCATCTCACACCAGTTAGAATGGCTTTCATCAAAAAGTCAGGAATCAACACGTGCTGGAGAGGATGTGGAGAAATAGGAACACTTTTACACTGTTGGTGGGACTGTAAACTAGTTCAACCATTGTGGAAGTCAGTGTGGCAATTCCTTAAGGATCTAGAACTAGAAATACCATTTGACCTAGCCATCCCATTACTGATTTATACTTTTCTATTGCACTTTTTTTATTTTGCTGCTCACTTTCACTTTTTCAAATGCTGATAATTTTTTACAACTTAATATATGTTTAATTTGGTAACTTTTCTGAATAATTTTAGAATGTGTGTATAGCCTCTTTTTGTATGTTTGGTGTGATCTCAGCTCCCTGCAACCGCTGCCTCCTGAGTTCAAGTGATTCTCCTGCCTCAGCCTCCTGAGTAGCTGGAATTGCAGGTTCTGGCTACCATGCCAAGCTAATTTTTGTGTTTTTAGTAGAGATAGGGTTTCACCATACTGGCCAGGCTGATCTCGAGCTCCTGACTTCAAGTGATCTGCCCTCCTCAGCCTCCCAAAGTGCTACTTTTACAGGTATGAACCACCACGCCCAGCCAGGTTTGTTAATTGCACTGCCAAAATATTATCCTTTTTCTAATTGTGAATTTTTTTTCTTTATAAAACTTTAATTCTTTCCAGGTATTGCAACTTTTATTTTTTTCTTTACGTTTCTATAAATGTATGATTTCTATATCATTGTGGTGGTTTTTACTATCACCATTCTCTAGTATTTTTCTTGACAAAAATTAATTATTATTTTTAGGTATTTATATTAATAAATGTGCTTTTTTGGTTACTTTTTACCAGAAATATATTTCTTCTTCTTCAGTAAAATTTTAAATCATTGTATTTTAGGTGAATTTATTTTAGATAGCATACTAATTGGCTTTGTTTGTTTATTGAATCAGAAAGATTCTATTTGGAAAATCCTATTCATTTGTATTTATTTAGTATTTTTATTATATTTTGATATACTGTTCTTCCTTGATTCTCTAAAAATATTTTTATAAAATATTTATTCTCATTTCTCTGTATGTATGAGGGAGAGAAAGAGGGAGGGAGAGAGAGCAGAGAGATATCTATCATATGCATGTGTTGCTATTTGAATGATGGCTTAAATGAAAACAGAACTGGATATCTACATTTAATTCTTCACATGCAAGTCCATATCTATTCTTTACCACCGTGTAGATAAGTAATTCTTTAATATGTCTTCGTTTCCACCTCCTTGTTAGTAAAGGCTGTTTTTATCTTTTAAGGTTAATAACATTTTGACTTTAAAATGCTATTTCTTTTTAATATTTTTATTTTTCTTTTTTAAAAAAATGTTATTTTAGGTTTGGGGGTACACATGAAGGTGTGTTACATAGGTAAACACGTGTCACAGGAGTTTGTTGTACAGATTATGTCATCACCCAGGCATTAAGCCCAGTACCCAACAGTTATGTTTCCTGCTCCTCTCCCCTCTCCTGTCCTCCCCGCTCAAGCAGACCCCAGTGCCTGTTGTTTCCTTCTTTGTGTTCATAAGTTCTTGTCATTTAGCTCCCACTTGTAAGTGAGAATAGGCAGTATTCGGTTTTCTGTTCCTCCGTTAGTTTGCTAAGGATAACTAAAACCAAATAATTTAAGAAGTCCTATTTTGATATTACATTCTTTTATTTTTAAATTTGATCTTTTTAAAGTCTCTGTAGACTTAATTATTCTATAAACTCTATTTCTTACTTTTTTCTTCATTCCATCTCCTTAATAACAGGATTATAATATTATCATAATGATATATCTTTTTTTTTTTTTTTTTTTGAGACAAGGCCTTGGCTCTGTCACAGACTGGAGTGCAGTGGTGCAATCATGGTTCACTGCCACCTCCACCTCCCTGATTCAAATGATCCTCCCACCTCAGCCTCCCGAGTAGCTGGAACTACCGGCATGCACCACCACACCCGTCTAATTTTTGTATTTTTTGTAGAGAAGGGGTTTCACCAGGTTGCCCAGGTTGGTCTCGAACTCCTTGGGTCAAGCAACCCACCGGCCTTGGCTTCCCAAATTGCTGAGACTGCAGGCATGAGCCACCAGGCACATTCACGGTACATCTTTTCACTTCTAAGTAAGCTCACTGTTCATGGTGTATCATCTCTATTGCATTTTTATCAGAAATAAATTTCCACTTTAGTAACTTTTACTGTTTATAAATATCATCAACACACAACTATTCTTGATTTTCTCTCTATTCGTTTTCTGTATAGGATATTATTTTCATCTAAATTATCATGCTTAGCTTTTTGTAATACTTAAAATTCATTGAGATAAATAATGTCTTACTAAAAAGTATAATTTGATAAGAATAACAACCTTAGTGATTTAAAAATATTTAGCAACTTCCAGTGAGACATTTTGCTTTAGAGAATGGCAAGATTTCTGAAGATCTGAAAACATGGATCTTCTTGTTTTATGCTTCAATTGATTTCTAAAGCGTATATATATATCTGGGCCTTTTTCAGTGTTTTCAGAACTAGTTTCATTTCAATATTATTGCATTTATAGTTTGGGGAACAACAGAGAGATAAAAAGAGAAAGAGATTCATTTTCTCACTATAAATTTTCTTTATGTTGCCATTCGTCCTCAGTTTCATTGTCTTAATGAATCATTCAGAGTGACCTTGTGATTGAAAGCAGTTGCTTTTCTGATAACAAGGATGTATTTGACAGAAAGTATATGGGGTTTAATGAACACATGTTCCGCCACTTTAAGTAATTTGTTGCTTTGGCAAATTTCTTAACCACTCTGTGTTATAGAACCTTGGAAATAAAATCCCTGCTAAGGATGACATAAGATTATTGTGAAGACTACATAAAATAAGTTATGCAAAAACCCATTGAAAGATTATAATAATATAATTGTTACTTACTTATTTTCATTTCCACAGGGCAAAAAAAATTTTTTTCCGACTTGCATTTTACACATTAGAAAATTGTACTAATAAAATTAACCATTATCTCTATAAAAGTAACTGTTCAAACCTTAGCTTAAACAACAGATTCATTTTATGTACAATTGCTTTTTCTTTTCATGTTAAACGCAACCGTATTTTTATATTACATACACTGTCTTGGATAGTCACTGTATCCTCTAAGGTTTAGCATAGAATAATGAGGAAAATACATTAAATATTTCATTATAAATGAGTTAATATTTTTTCTATAGTTCTATCCTAAATAGAAAGATTTTACTATTATCATAAAGTTTTATTCTTAACAGTTAAATTGACTATCTATATTCATGTTTATTTAAAAAACAGATTTTGTGAGAGATATTTTACACCTATGGGTCTATCTTTGATTGAATCATGACTTTTTATATCTACCTTTTTTCTTGATACACTTTCTACAAAAACGCTACTCTTAAAATATTTGTCACTTTACAATCTCTATTTAATTATCTAGATTTATCCATGAGGGCTGCTCTTAGATGTCTTAATTAATTATTTCCTTAAAAAATATAACTTCGTTACTTGCTACATGTCAGCCCTTTGCAAGGTATTGAAATAAAAGAGACATGACTCATTATAAAAGACACTACAGTTTAATGCCTTTTAAACAACACTTTAAAGACATTAACGTGTAACATTAATGTAACACCTACCCTACCAATGGTAGTAGAGTAGGTGTTACTTTTTGCAACAGAGGCTGCAATTTTTCAACAGAACAAACTACACAAAATATTAAAGGTCCCAGTAAATATTTTTTTTGATATATATATCTATACTCACATATGTATATATTATATACATACATATTATATTATACATATATTTATCTCTGTGTGTGTGAGTGTGTGTGTGTGCATATGTTAGTTGGGTTGCAAAATGTGGATCAGCATAGCCTTTATGGAGAGTTGAAATTAGACAGATTCCTGGACAATAATAAGGTATCATTTAGATAGATGATAGGTGAAAATTCATTGTAGGTAAATAAACCAAGGAGAGCAAAGGCAGTGTGGTATTAAAGGGTCGTTCATATTTAATACAATGGAGAAGTGAGTGAATTATTTACAACAGACAATGCGCAGATAAGTGCTTGGCAGGAGCTGCATTTAAAGGACCACCAATGGACAGACCCTCTGCAAACCATATAGGATCCTGTTGACTCTAACATATCTTTTCAAATTTTGTCAGGTAGACTGATGTGCTAGTTTTAAAGCAATTGGTTCCCAGCTCCATCCAACACCATGCTTCTGTAACCTGCTTTGGTAAACTGACACAGGGAATCTGCAAACCACATTGTTTCTTTTCATGCTGAATTTATGTAAGTATACGCCAACAGTAAGTAGCAGACTGAGACTGTAAGACTGGAAAAGGAAGACGGGATTTACACTTCCCATGTACTTCCTGTAGGTTCCTTGTAGGCTTCCTCATTCTGTGGGCAGCTGCCCAGCAATGTTTGTTCAGCTTGGCAGCACTCCATCATTTTAACAGTTGCTGAATCAAGTCTTCAGTTTTTCCAGCGTTTGCACAACCAGTGTCACGGTGCCCCACCTCAAATGTATCTGGACCACCCAGAAGGTATCACAACTCAGACGTCTCAATGTCAGCTACATGGGGATGAGATGGGATTGAGGGGCTTCTTCTCAGCTGAGAGACACTAGTATAAACCAGCATCACCTCTGGGTCAGAGGTCTTAATTTTAGTTTCCGTGGCCCCTTCTAGAAGTTTCTAAATTTGAATTATAACCACTTCCATTTATTCCCTCAGCACAAGGCTCAGTAGTTGTATCTTGCAGTTGATACTTCCATGGTATCTTAGAGTTCTCTTTGTACCTTTAAAATATCTAGATAATAACCTTATAAATAGTTAACAATTTTTTATATTAAATTTTATTTTTCTAGTTTGAAAAGACTGCTATGGTTTCTGTTTCTGACTTGTGCTGACTGGAATAACCAATGTTTCTCAAAAGTAGGAAATTGTACTTTTAAAATGCTTGTTGAGTGTAAAGATCCCAAAGCTCTTTCTTGGAGATTTTAATTCTATACTTCTGGTTCTTTAAATATGTGTATTTTTAAGAGAAAGCCATATGATTCTGATGATTAATCAACTTTTGGAAGTGCTCCTATAAACCCACAGGGAGCCATTTAAGCACTTTTTAAGTGAATAATTTTAGAAAGATATTTTAACAATCCATGACTATGTGAATTAATTTTGTTGGAGAAAGGCTAGAAGCATGGTATCCAGTTAGAAGATGTCATGTGAGAAATTTAAGTTGAATCACAGAATTTGGGCTTAGTGATTGGAGGAGCCATTCCCAAATATTAGACTTAAGGATTAAGATAATAGTTACACCAGCACTCTGGGAGGCCGAGGCGTGAGGATCATGAGGTCAAGAGATCGAGACCATCCTGGCCAACATGGTGAAACCCCATCTCTATGAAAAATACGAAAATTAGCTGGGCGTGGTGGCAGGCGCCTGTAGTCCCAGCTACGCGGGAGGCTGAGGCAGGAGAATCGCTTGAACCAGGGAGGTGGAGATTGCAGTGAGCCAAGATCATGCCACTAAACTCCAGCCTGGCAACAGAGAGAGACTCCATCTCAAAAAAAGAAAAACAGTTACAAATGAATTATTAGTAGTTCCATCAGTGTTTTGGGAAAATAATCTTCATATGTAGATGATAATATTTTCTTCATAGTCTCTCCACATAAATGACTGTGTTCTCATTAATGACAGATATCAGAGACTCTGCCTTTTGCTTTCCTAAAGATAAATACGTCTATATAGTAAACATTAAATACATATTCGCTGGATTAAAGAAAAAGGCTGTAAGGAAAAAAAATCCATATACCTCCACACACGTGCACATACACACATATATATGCATATATAATTTGTTTTAATGCATTGTCTCATATTTATAATTTGAATCTTTTAAATGGGAAATGTAAAAGTTTTATTATGCATCTATTAAATAATTGATGCATCATTGATTTTGTCTAGCCACGGAGAGATTATATAATCAAAATTAGCAAAGATTCTACTTAAATAAAGCACATGTTCATAATATTCTATCTGAGATCTAATTAGATTGTAAGTATAATTCTAGCAGGTACTCATTCTGAGTTTTTGTGGGCTTCCACAAACTTACCATCTGAGCCTACCCATTAAAATTTTTCTTTAACTTAACTGTGTCAACATCATTCCTAATTTATTCTCTTGAGCCAAAAGAGTCCCCTACTGCTTGTCTGTTTTAGTGTTTAATTGCTTCACAGACTCCCAGATTGAATTCTGTAGCAATTTGCTCTCCTGGTAAAACAGTGAGTTTTTCAGCATGATTTAAACAAAAGTGGAAATCATGACATGAAGAGAACTCTATGTTAATAAGTCAGAAAGCAAGGGTTTCTGAAATTCTCTATCCTTTCACTTGATTGGACAGTAATGGCGAATTATTTAATATAATAGATTTTTTCAACATGTTTAGTATTATTTCAAGAAAGATGTTAAGTCTCTACATTTAAGCCACACCCAGTTCAGCATTTCTAAGACTGTACTTAAAGGCCTTCCTAAGATAGAGGTAACCACCTTGCGTTGTAAAAATAATTCCATCAGTGTTCTAAAATTATTTGCAATGATTTCAACCTACTCCTCTTTTAATAGCTTTTTCTAAAATACAAACAAACTAACAAATAAAGATGCATTCCACTATGGTCAACTTCTATAAATATCTATGGAGTACTGTAAGATCTAAGTTTTGAGTATCTGTATGTCAGCAAATTAAATAACTAATTGATAAATGATCTTTCAAAATAAAATGGCACAAATTTTATATATAATATAAACTCTCTGAATTTTAAGGGCCATCAAAGAACAATTTTACATTGGGATGATGCTCAATTGAAAACAGTAGTGCCACAGTCAACATTCTAAATTGCTGCATATTCTGAGTCAGTATCCAACCTTAATAGGACAGTGACATTTTAAATTGATACCTAATAATTACAACTAATTAGAAGTAAAATTAATTTTACTAGCCTAAAGTCATAGTTGCCAATCAAGGTTTCAAGAGTAACTGCTAACATTGAGATGGACTGTCATAATCTCTGCAAGTCAAGGTCTGCCATCTGCTGTACCAAGAACAAACTAACTTGAAATTTGATTAAAATGAAGTGAGTCTCACTGAAAGATTTTACATAAAACCTTCCCACATAAAAATACAAATGCAATTTTAATCAGTAAAACTCCCCATGGAAAGTATATGTGCACTAAATTTGTAAATATTGTACAGATAATTTTATAAACAAATACCTAATCATTAAACTCTTGCCCTTTCTAGTTCAATTTATTTTACTTCAGATTATAGTTTTTTATGATATTTCAGAAACTTTAGGAACTCTTACTTTCATAAAAAATTAGATTGATTTGTGGGCCTATTAGTGCTCTATTAACTAGAAAGTGCTATGATGGTGAACATGTTTTATATCTGCACTGTCATCTACCATATGTGGCTGATGAGAACTTGGAATATGGCTAGTGTGATGGGAAAAAGTAAAAGTTTAATTTAATCTAATTTTAAGCAATTTAAGTTTAAAAACATCTCACGTGGATCATGGACACTGTCTATAGGACAGCACAGCCATTTAGCATTGTTGAACCTATAGCGTTGTTGGATGTATAGCATTGTTGGTTGAGTCTGTATTATTCTTTTGTTCTTCAGAAGCTACTAGAGAATATAGAATTGTTATTTCTCTTTTTTTGTTGTTGTTACAGGGTCTCACACTGTCACCCATGTTGAAGTGCGGTGGCAAAATCACAGCTCACTGCAGCCTCCATCTCCTGGACTTAAGGAATCTTCTCTCCTGAGTAGCTGGGACTACAGGTGTTTGCTATCATGTCTAGCCACTATGTTTTTCAATTTTTTGTAGAGATGGGGTCTCTCTTTTTTGCCCAGGCTGGTCTTGAACTCTTGGGCTCAAACACTCATCCTGCCTTGGTCTCCCAAAGTGGTGGGATTACAAACATAAGTCAATGAGTCTGCCTATAAATGTTTTTTTCTACTAAATTACATACAGTAACATTTTGTGGTTTCTTTCATAGTGACTTCCAAAGTTTTATGAATGAAGATGTTTGTTTTAGTTAAAAAAAGAAGAAAATAAAGAAAGGAAAAAAGGAAGAGGGAAGGAAGGAAGGAAAAAGGAAGGAAGGTAGGAAGGAAGAAGGAAGGAAAGAATGTGGAATAAAGCACACAAAATGAAGTATTTAGCTAAATCAAAAACTATTTTTAAAAGACTGTGTCTGTTATTCTACCTGATTAAAAAATACACATAATACATTTGTTGGTTCACTTTTATTATTCAATGCAAAATCTTTTAAACTGGCTGTTTGTGGTTTAAATACATTTCCCAAATTTCATGTATCGGAAACTTAATTTCCAAATTCATACGTTGATTGGAGGTGGAGCCTTTTGGATGTAATTAGCATTAGATAAGGTCAGAAGGCTGGGGCCTCCATGATGGGACTAGCAACATTATTAAAAGAGAAAGAGATTTGAGCTGACATGCATGTGTTTGCTCTCTTGCCATGAAAAGATCTTCACCAGATGCTGGTGCTGTGGTTTTGGATTTTCCAGTCTCCAGAACTGTAAAACATAAATTTATTATTTTTAATAAATTACTCAGTTTATGGTATTTTATCATAGCAACAGAAAAAAATACACTTTTTTTAATGAGAGCATGAAAATAATTTGTTGAAAATTGGTAGATCAATAATTAAGTACATTATCTAAGAGAAAATGGAACAAAGGTTTAAAGTATGTGTGTGTGTGTTTGTATTTTCTGACCCTATTTTTGAGACTTCTTTTATTCTAATTGTGTAGAATTTATGTGTGACATTTGTATTTCAAAATTTCTATGAAGCAAATTGGACATCTAACAGTGTTTGAAAATAACTATTTTAATACTTTGCCAAAATAGACATTCCAATTCTGCTAAATTTGCAAAATGACATATTTAGAATCTATTTTGCCTTTAACTTTACCAAGAAAATAATACTAGCCATATAAGAAACAGTAAGATTATAGCCTCTGTATTTTAATATGTTTTTAGAATATTATCTTCTTATTTACTACTATTAATTTGTGAAAGAAAGAACTTCTGTACATTTGGAAGAAGAATTAACACAAGTCTTTGGTGCCTCATACTTTAGATTAATCTTAAAAGGTCATGCCAAGTCCTTCTTATGGTTATTTTAGGTTAAAAAATTGCAAACTTTCAAATAGGTATAAATAAAAGACAATGAGTGGAAATGTACATGAACTCATTTTATTCAGAGATGCAAATTTATCAGCCATATCCTCCATTATCTCTGTCTCTGTGTTAGTCTCAGTCTTTCCTATTGAAAATAACCTTTTTACTTCGACATATTTTGCTTTATTAAAAAAGGCAGCCCTTGACCCTGAGTTCGAACACATAGCAATCTCAAAAGATAATTGTAATTGACATACTGTATTATCATGTGTGTTCATATGATCTCTAAGCATGATCTGACTAGGTGTTCTTACTCTTTTCTTTAGCTATGAAATACACATTCTTTGGCCAAAACTGAGAAAGTCTCATTATAATGTTCTCTTACACTGTATATTTATATAGTTGTTTTCTTATTATTTTCTGTTTTTCTTACTTTATTATTATAAACTTCATATGTAGAACCACATTTTTTATATCTAGTGTATAATAGTCAAAAGGCCAGGAAGCAATAAATATTTATTGAATAAGAAATAATCAATAACTGTCTCTCAAGGAATTCAATGAAGAATTTCAATAGATCCCAAGAGCAAAATGTCACTAATGTTAATCAAGACATGTTTATCAATTCTGCTTACCTTTAAAGAAAAATATAATAATAAGGAATATTGTCTTTGGTTTAATGACTAAGCACTAGTGTTATTACAGAAGTGATTTGTTATTTATTAATATAGAAATTTAGAGTGATAACTAGGAATAGGGAACTATTATAATTTTTGTATGATAACTATAAAGAAGCATACTTGGGTGTAACTACTTTTATCAGATATCAGGACTTCTATTTAATCTAGTTTACTCAACAGAAATAGTGATCAAACTTAATACTACTTTACAATAATAATCATTTTGTCAAATAATATATAAAAACTTATTGTTCCATATGTTATTGAATCCCTAATCAAGAATAAAATTGCTTGATGTCTTAAAGCAAAAAGGGAACTCAAATAAGGTTGATAAATAGGCATTAATACCAAATAAATCTGGGTATCAGAGGCAGATAAGGATATTTTTCCTAATCTGGCCAAAATTTCATTGGGCAAAAAGGACTGGAAAACTCTATTCCTTACCAGCATGGGAGGTAGATTCAAATGCAAACTATGCATATTTGGAAAGCACACAGCAAATACACTCATATAAAAAGTAGATCAACCAGTCACAGTGGTTTACACCTGTAATCTCAGCACTTTCGAAGGCCGAGGCGGTTGGATCACTTGAGGTCAGGAGTTCGAGACCAGCCTGGACAACATGGTGAAACCCTGTCTCCAATAAAAATACAAAAAAATTAACTTGGTGTGGTGGTGTGCGCCTGTAGTCTCAGCTACTCCAGAGGCTGAGGCAGGAGAATCGCTTGACCCTGGGAGGCAGAGGTTGCAGTGAGCCGAGATCATGCCACTGCACTCCAGCCTGGGCAACAGAGCGAGACTGTCTCAAAAAAAAAAAAAAATCATAACTGCTTAAAAAGTAGAGCCTTTATAACAGGCAAACCCCAGAAGAGATGTATATACTTTCACAAGACACAAATTCTGGAGAATATTAGCTCTTAAAAAGTTCATTAAAAAATACACTGGTATGAGAAAGTGTCAACAAAGAAATAAGATGTACCATTTAAAGTTCAATGACTATAAAAAATAGAGCATTCTGAAAAACTTAAATATATTTATGTTTTAAGTGTTAACATAGGGAATGCTGGCACTGTCTAGGATAGAATGTTCCTAATTATAGTAGCTCACCCATTGAAGGCTGAAATAAAACATGCAAGGATGTGTGTGTTTGTGTGTGTGTGTGTGTATGTGTGTAAAGGCTTTAGAAAGCTGATGAGACCTGAGGTACTCAGTCTCCAAGAGAAGAAAACTGAGCACCCTGAGGACAGTTAGGGAACAGGGCTGTTGAATCATAGCAGACAGCAACAGGGCCTCTCGTGTGCAAACAGAATTGGAGTTCAGATCCTCCAAAGTGGCTGTGATCTGAAAGACAAAATTGACATCAAAGAATCCTCACAGAAGCGAGCGGAAATATTTTTATATACTTTTACAAATCCTTTGCAAAATTCAAAACTTTGCATACAGAAGTCAAGACAAAGTAAGATGCTCAGAAGGCTGTAATCCCTGGAAGGCTAGAGAATTAAGCAGTATCAGAGATGTAAGATGCTAGCAAGAACAAAGTTGATTTTAATCTGAACACAGTAGCACTGAAACTGGCAAACCACTCAGAATTTCAGCCAATAATCCCAAAGGGTCATATCCTGTGGCTAAGGGAAAAATAAACGCAACCTTACAGATCTCTAAAATGAACTCTCTAATCCTCAATAATATTAAATTGCTAACACCGTATTTGCTGGGAGGGGAAGGACAACAGCCATAACCTTAACCTTCTCAATAAGAAGATTTTATCCTCTAGAGTTTCTCTGCATTCTAAAACACAAAAACAAAAAGAAAACAAAAGGATAAAAAATTATATGCTAAAATACGAAATCAAACCCGGGCTGGGGGAATAGAAAAGGTCTATCAGGAAATGCAGATAAAGGCATTATGAGACATACCTTTAAAATATATCTTTTATATGTTGAGGAAAGAGAACTTTGGAGACTACAAAAGTAACTAAATGGAACTTCCATTTATTTCTAGGTATTTCATGGGTTTTGATACAATTTTTATGGGATTTTTTCACTTTATATTATTTTAGGTTTTTTATATGAATTTCATATAACCTCAGATGTGTATTTTTTATAGGGTATAAAATTGACTTGTATATTGAACTACATCTTGTGACCTTGGTATATTTGATTATCAATCCAATCAATCCATATTCTTTTGGGCTTTCTATGAGAACAAAAGAAACTTCCAGGGTGTGAATATTTTCTGTGTGTGTGTGTAAGTAAGTATGTAAATGTGTGCTGGTTATGGTAGTTTAAATGCAAATGTCATGCACACTGTTGTGAAGGTGTATTCATCAAGTAACTTTTTTTAATTATTTAAAAACTACTTCATATAAAGTAAAAACAAGATATATATGATTAAGTCTCCTTAAATAAATTATAGACATTCAAAAAGATGAACACATAAAAGCAAAGTCTATGAATATTTTTGGTTAATAATGATGTGTCAATAGAAGAAAAACATGGCAAGCATAAATATAATAAACATATAACAGAAACATTGTGCCCAAATTACAGAACCTGAATGACAAATCATAAAAATTACCAGGTAGAAGGTCCAAATTACCCACAAAGAAACAACATTAGGGTGATAACACATGTTTATAAGTAAAAGTAACAGCTGAAGGACCTGAATTAATATATTCAAAGTATTTTGATAGGTATATATCCACTTAGGCTTTTATATAAATTAAAACTTTCACTCAAGAGTGAAAATTAAATCTAAACATTCTCAGTCATATAAACTGTAATTTGTTTTACAGTATAAATCTTAATTGGAATTTTAAAAGGTTGTAAAAGCAATAGAAGAAAAGAATGTGAAGCAAGAAACATAACAGAAGCATGTTTTAATCAAACGTATAGGTCTTTGAAATTAAATAGTTACATGTAAAACAATAACCACTTTGTGGTAAATTAGAAACAAGTTTTTTGTAATAGTCCATATTGGCTTCTATAACAAAATACCTCAAATGTGGTAGCTTATAAATAACATACAGTTATTTCTCCCACTTCTGAAGGCTGGGAAATAGAAACTGAAGGCACCAGATTTGGTGTCTCAGAGATGCTCAGTTTATTGGTATAAACCAAGGTGTCTATAAAGACACATTTCTTACTGTTACTTCACATGGTAGAAGAGCCAGAGGGTCTTTCTTGATCCCATTTATGAGGGCTGCATCCCCATGACTTAATTGCCTCCCGAAGACCCCACCTCCTACCATTTGCATGGGAATTAGGGTTTCAGCAATGTAATTTTGGGGAAACACAAACACACAAACATTCAGACTATAGCATGCCACCCCTGCCCCGCAATTTATGTTCTTCTCACATGAAACACACCATTCCATGCCAGCATTAACCCAAAAGTCTAAGTACAAAGTATCATTTGAGACAAGGCAAGTCTCTTCCACCTAGGATCCCATAAAAACATAAATAAGTTAGTTACTTCCTAGATACAATTGGGGTACAGACATTGGGTAAATACACCCATTCCAAGTGGGAGAAATTGGCCAAAATGAAGGGGTAACAAAAGTCCGAAATTCAGCGAGGCAGTCAAATCTTAAAGCTCCAAAATGATCTCCTTTGACTTCATGTCTCACATCCGGGGCATGTAATGCAAGAGGTGGGCTTTCATGGTCTTGGGCAGATCCTCCCCTGTGGCTTTGCATGGTACATCCCCCCTCCTGGCTGCATTCATGGGCCTGCAGCTTTTCCAGGCACCTAGTGCAACCTGTCAGTGGATCTACTATTCTGGGGTCTGGAGGACAGTGGCCCTGTTCTCACAGCTCTACTAGGCAGTGACCCAGTGGGGGCTCTGACCCCACATTTCCTATCCTTACTTCCCTAGCAGAGGTTCTCCATGAGAGTTCCACCCCTGTAGCAAACTTCTTCCTAGACATCCAGGCATTTTCATGCCTCCTCTGAAGTCTAGGTGGAGATTTCCAAACCTCAATTCTTGACTTCTGTGTACCTGCAGGCCCAACATTGTGTGTAAGCTGCCAAGGCTTGAGGCTTGCAACCTCTGAAGCAGCAGCCTATGCTGTATATTGGGACCTTTTAGCCATGGCTGTGACACAGTGCAGCAAGTCCCATGACTGCACAAAGCACCAAGGCCCTGGGCCTGAGTTTTTCCTCTTAGGTCTGGGCCTGTGATAGGACAGGCTGCCCTGAAGACTTCTGACAGGCCCTGGAGACATTTCCCCATTGTCTCGGCAATTAACATTTGGCTCTTTGTTACTTATACAAATTTCTACAGATGGTTTGAATTTCTCCTCAGAATTTTTTTCCTTTTCTGTTGCATCATCAGGCTGTACATTTTCTAAGCTTTTATGCTCTGCTGTCCTTTTTAACATAAGTTCCAATTCCAAAGCATTTCTTTGTGAATGCATAAAACTGAATGCTTTTAAGAGCACTAAAGTCACCTCTTGAAAACTTTGATGCTTAGAAATTTCTTCCACCATACACTCTAAATCATCTCTCTCAAGTTCAAAGTTCTACAGATCTCTAGGGTAGGGGGAAAATTGCTGCCAGTCTCTTTGCTAAATCATAGTTAAGAGTCACCTTTATTCCAGTTCCCAAAAAGTTCTTCATCACCATCTAAGACCACCACAGCCTGGACTCCATTGTCCATATCACTATCAGCATTTTAGTCACCACAATAGAGCAGTCATTAAACCTTAAATTTCTCAAGTGATCTCCTTTGACTCCATGTCTCATATTCAGGACACACTGTTGCAAAGGGTGGACCCCAGCAACATTGGGTAGCTCTGGCCATGTGGCTTTGCAGGATACAGCACCCAACCCACTTGCTTTCATGGACTGGTGTTGAGTGTCTGTGGCTTTTCCAGGACCACATTGCAAGCTGTCAGTGGATCTACCATTCTGGGCTCCACTTTGCAATGCCCCAGTGCGGACTCTCTGTGAGGGCTCCATCCCTGCAGCAAACTTTTGCCTGTATATCCAAGTGTTTCCATACATCCTCTAAAATCTAGGTGGAGGTTCCCAAAACTCAATTCTTGACTTCTGTGCATCCCCAGGCTCCACACCACATAGAAGCCTCCAAGGTTCGGGCTTGCACCCTCTGAATCAATGGCCTAAGGTGTAACTTGGCCCCTTTTAGCCACAGCTGAAGATGAAACAGCATGGGCACAGGACACTATGTCCTGAGGCTGCACAGAGCAGTGGGGGGCCCTGAGTCCAACCCAAGAAATCATTTTTCCCTCCTAAGCCTGCAGGCCTGTGATGGGAGGGGTTGCCTTAAAGGTCTCTGACATGCCTTGTTGACATTTATCCCATTGTCCCATTGTCTTGGTGATAAACATTCAGCTCCTGATTACTTATGCAAATTTATGCAGCTGGCTTGAATTTATCCTCTAAAATGGGTTTTTTCTTTTCTATTGCATTACCAGGCTGCAAATTTTCCAAATTTGTATGCTCTCCTTCCATTCAAATGCTTTGCTGCTTAGAAATTTCTTCTGCTGAATATCCTAAATCGTCTCTCACAAGCTCAAATTTACACAGACGCCTAGGACAGAGGCAAAATGCCATCATTCTTTCTGTTAAAGCAAAGCAAGAATAACCTTGAGTCCAGTTCTCAACAAGTTCTTTATCTTCATCTGAGATTGCCTCACCCTGGACTTCACTGTCTGTATCATTATCAACACAATTGTAAGTTTCCTGAGACCTTCCCTGCCATACAAAACTATGAGTCAATTAAACCTCTTTTCTTTATCAATTACCCAGTCTTCAGTGTTTCTTCATAGAAGCATGAAAACAAAATAATACACCTTTCATTTAGTTTTAAAACTAGAGAAGCAAGTGCTAGTTATAATTTTTTCCTTCTGGTATACAAATTAATAAAGGATGTTACATTTTTCTTTTAAGTGCAAAAATTTTCTGTGATATAACAATCTGCTCCATTGGATGTCTTTGTAAGGTCAATACATAGTATAGTAGCAGGTTCATTTGTAAAAACTGGAAATAGAAAAATTAATTCTACAAATTACATGTAAAAATGTATATAGGGCTAATTCAAAAATATATCCTTAAATACAAAAATGAGACACAAGAAATAAGAAAACAAGTTAAATAAGAATTTAACGTATGAAATTAAAAAGATAAAATTCCAAGATGCTAAAAAAATGCCATGTTAATGCAAGAGGAAAAATGAATGTATGAATCATAGCCAATATATAATTGAGAGGATAAACAACAGAAGGATCATAAACTCCCCTAAAAATCATACTCTATGAATGAATGGTAAGTTGTTATAGAAATAATATGTTACATAGGGTGACTCTAGAAAAATTGAAAACCAGAATTTAATGTAAATATCAAAAATATAAAAACCATTAAACAGAAACACACACACATACAAATCAACCTGCACTATACTATACTGTGCATGCATATACAAATCACCCTGCTACTATACTATGTATTGACCTTACAAAGACATGCAATGGAGCAGATTGTTATCATGGAAAATTTTTACACTTAAAAGAAAAATGCAAGAAAAGAAGTTTCTATAAAGATTCATACCATGTCACCTGATTTTCGTGAAGTCTAAGAGCTATAAAAAGACAGTGTTAACATCTCATTTAAAGTAGAGGAAGTGTAAGATCTCACTTATAAATATATTTGCAAAAATGCTATAGATGACTTGAGGTATAAATTCCTCAGTTATTATAAAATCATCACAAAATAGATATATTCTAAGAATGAAGAAGTAGCCAATCCCTGATATTCTATAAATAAAATTCATCATATTAAAAGATAATTTTAATCATAAAATATTTTCTCAGTCTATGCCTAGGAATGTTTGCTTATGCACTGGAATTACATATGAAAATTTGTGAAAATAATTAGAGGCCCATGAAAATCACATCTTCTTCCAGAAGGGAAAGAAGGTCAAAATGAAATTTTTTCCTTAGAAGTATAATGCTAGTGGATTGCTAAATAAGTACTTAGATTTGGGCTTGGTACTTTTTAAAAATTTTAATAACATATGCATTGTTCACTGAGGGCTATTAAATTATTTTTATTCTGATTAGAAATTTAGAAGGCAGTTGCACTTTCTTAGAAGTCATGTGTCGTAGAATTGAATCGAGGTCCACAGAGGACAAAAAAATCTAATTATCTGGGTTTTGGAACCTATAATTTACTTTTATCTAAGCAATTTGACTTTTGAAATGCTGATGATCCGTGTCTGTTTACATATACTTATTATTATGTGCTTTTTATTTTTATCATATATATTTAAGGTGTAAAACTTGATGTTTTCATATACATATATATGGAAAAATGATTATTATAGTCAGATAAATTAATCCATCCATTACCTTTCATTGTTAATTTTGTGTATGTGTGTATGTGTGTGTTAAGAGCATCTAAAACTTAGTCTAGTAGCAATTTTTTCTATATAAAATTATTAACTATAGCCCTTATACTGAAAAATGATAGTTAGACTTATTCTATATAATTATAATTTTTACTCTTTGACCTATTTCTTCTATTTCTTTCCCCTTTCTGCTTATGGCAAACACTGTCCCATTTTCAGATTATGTGTTTGCCTTTTTTATATTTTAGATTCCACATATAAGTGAGATTATGCAGTATTTTTATTTCTGTATCTATCTCATTTTACCCAGCATAATGTCTTCTAGGCTCATCCATGTTATCACAAATAGAAGTATCTCCTCTTTTAGAATTGAATAATGTTCCATTATATATGTATATACAATATATTATTATATATCTACTGTTATAAATAATGTTAGAATATCATGGGATATATTGGGCATATACGAGGATATACAAAGGATTATATTATTATATATTTGTAATATATATAATATGAGATCACATATACATATAAAAGTTTACCCATTCATATGTTGATGGACACAGGTTGTTTCAATATCTTCTGAATAATGCTAGAATGACATGGGAATCCAGATATCTCTAGAAGGTGCTTATTATATTTATTTGGGGTATCTATCCAATAAAGGAATTGCTGGGTTATATAGCAGTTCTACTTTATTTTTTATTTTATTATTATTATTATTATACTTTAAGTTTTAGGGTACATGTGCACAACACGTATGTTTATTGCTGCACTATTCACAATAGCAAAGACTTGGAACCAACCCAAATGTCCAACAATGATAGACTGGATTAAGAAAATGTAGCAGTTCTACTTTTAACTTTTTTGAGAAAATTTCACACTGTATTCTAGAGTGGGTATATCAATTTACATTCACACCTTCTATAATAAATTCCTAGAAAATACAATCTACAAAGACTGAATCAAAAAGAAATAGAATGCAGAACACATCAGTAACAAACAAAAAGATTGAGCAGTAAACACAAATCTCTCCTCCAAAAAAAGCCCAGGGCCAGATGGCTTCAAGGCTGAATTCTAGAAGACATTCAAAGAAAATTTAATACCATTCCTTGTAAATTCTTCCAAAAAATAGAAGTAGAGAGACTACTTTGAAACTCATTTTATGGGGCCTGCATCTCTCTGATACCAAAGCCGGACAAATAGGTCATCTGTAATTTAAATTTAAATTAAATTTGGATAACATTTGATGTTAAGAAAATCAATGTAAGAAAAAACTTAAATGGTGATAGTACACTACCATAACTTTTTATTTTTTTCTGAAAAGGACAACTAAAAGAAAATCACTGGATTGAAGATTTATTTTTTAGCAAATTAGACTTAAAGGTAATGTTGAGAAAATATTACAAATGATTTACTCAGCCCTTTTAAAAGGCAAGAAATGTTAAAGTAATATATCTAGGAAAAGCAGTGCTAAATAATAAAACAAGAAGGATCTGATATAACATGTAAACGTTTTAAAAAATACTTATAAAAGAATGTCTTGAATTTAAAACAAAAATATCTAGACAATATTAAGCTACAGCACATTACATAGTATGTATCATTTGAATGGATGTTTTCATCAATTTTGTGGACTTTAATGAAACAATAAAGTTGCTTTTTTACATTTATGGCACCAGCCCTCCATGGTTTTATACTGACTATCCTGGCCAATGCCACTTGCATACTTATGAGTGAGACAAAACTAAATTTTGCACTTTCATTTTACCTAATCTGAAGCCCTCGGAAAGAAAGTCACTTCTGGAACTACTAAAGAAGGTAAGAGTCAAAGTTTGTATTACAAGTTTTATTCTGATAATTATAATACATGCACAAATCAGGTAATAAACAAAAAAAGATTAGTATTTGTTATGTGAGTACAGCACACCTGACATGGAGAAGAATCAGATTTGAATAATAACTGCAAGTATGGGTTTCTGCCAAACTCACTGTGAGGTAAATTTAATTTCACTCTAGAGGTCTTAATGACACTAAAAATGTGTCATTAAGATCTGTGTTATCTTGGTCTATTCATTTTGAAGTTTCAATTTTTATCAGTTGTGTAACCCAAGGGGATATTTTAAAATTCCTCTAACAAGGTTTCTAACATTAAATATCTGTGTTGCTCCATATACAATAAATAATATAGAGAATGTAAAAAAAACTTATCGTTGCAATAAAATAGTTGAAAATGAAAAGTAGTAAACCTCTATTGATAGCTTATATTCAAATTTTAGGCTTTAGTTCAAATATGAAGGAATATTCAGATGACCTACATTCTCCATATCAGCAAAGTTATCTTACTCAAATAAAATGAGCTATTTTGTAAATTTTCTTACCATCCCTAGATTTTGTGACATTTATTTTCCAGTGTATAACAGAGTGTAAGACTGTTGTAGCTAGGACTTTGATTATCCCTACCAGATAGTAGGAAACCTCTCTCCTCAGGTCAGGGGGACAGCATGGAAAACTTGTACCGCATCTGGTGGTAATGAAGCAATGCTTCTTGCTTTGTAGTGTCAGAGGAAGCTGAATGGAATACCAAGACTTTGACCATGCTCTGTAGTAGCAGTAAACAGGCATCTTTCTATCTCTAACCAATTTGGTATCCGTGGAGAATTAGTAAGGAGGCCGAACTCATCTGTACCCAGTGACATAAAGGAGCGTCTCCCTCATCCATGTCAATGAAGGCTGAGGGGGGGACTGAAACCTTCACCTGAGAGTAAAGAGACAGCATCTGTTTTCACCAAATAAGATACAGTTTGTTATAACATAATGTAAAACAATTCAGTTTTGTTACAAATTACTTACTATAGCTGGAGGCTAGAAAATATGAAATTGAATGAGAGAAGATGGTCAACAGATGACCACAGAGATGCCCCAGATGTTAGAATCATCTAATAAGAATTTTAAAATAGCCATCATGAAAATGTTTTAATGAGCAATTCTGAACATCTTTGAGGTAAATGAAACGCTATGAAGAATCAGAAAAATGTGGACTCGGCACAAAGGAATATATAAAAAAGAATCAAATAAAAAAATTTAGAACTAAAATATCCAATAACCTGAAGAAAAATCATAACAGCCTCAACAGCAGAATTGAAAGGATTGAGTAAAGAATGAGTTAGCTTGAAAATAGAAAATAGAAACGACCTAATCTCAACAACACAGAGAAATGAATTGAAAAAGAAAATGAGCAGCGACACAGAGACATGTGGGAATATAACAATGATTCTAAATTTTGTGATAATTAAATCCTGGGTGTGTATTTATTATCAGGCTACAAGATGCAGCACAGATGTAAAATAGTGCTTATGCATCAAGAGCAGAATGACCTAAAATTTTGTTATGGATCTTGTACCTTTTAGTGTTATGCTTGAAAAATGGCTAATATCATTTTTTAGCTTATTAAAACATGGTTGTCCATGTCTGTTTCGGTTCTATCAGTTTGAAAAAATTCAAGACCACTTACTAAATATAAGAAGAAAATACAAAATGTAACTAGAGATAGAAATTTCTAGAGTAGATTACTTTAAGTGGAAATTGTTTTATACAAGCATTTGGTATTACTTGAGTAATGATTCTCAACGTTATAAATATATATGGATGGTTATAAGGATATCCATCGATGAGAACCAATTCTGCCGTACTTTCATCAAACACAGGCACAGAATGTCCAAGAATGGAGTAAATACTGGCCTTAGGAAATGTCAGCTCTCATGATTTGGTCTCAGCTCAGCAGTTACAGGTAGGTAACAGTCTTCTTGATTTTTTTTTTACTCTGTAGTAAGAGTGGCGAAGATTATCCTGGCATATAAATTATATGTTCTCTTTGTTGTAAAATTCCTAGATATTATGCAATATTTTCAGTTGATGTAGTTCATTTTTTTTCCATGGGCTTTTGAACAAGCTTGCTAATTTTGTAATTAAAGTAATAAAATATCTAAATCATTGAAACTGCATAAAGAACACGACAGACAATGAAAGGGTGTTATCCAGACAGGAGTGCTGAAAACACACGAACAAAGATGCACCTTAGCTGTCTGAAATTTAACACAAATTTGAAAATATGTTATCTTTCAGCCGGGCACGTTGGCTCACGCCTGTAATCCCAGCACTTTGGGAGGCCAAGGCGGGCGGAAGACACATGCATGCATATGTTCATTGCAGCACTATTGGGAGCTTGAGACCAGCTTGACAAACATGGAGAAACTCCGTCTCTACTAAAAATACAAAATTAGCCCGGCGTGGTGGCCCATGCCTGTAATCCCAGCTACTCAGGAGGCTGAGGCAGAAGAATCGCTTGTATCCAGGAGGCGGAGGTTGCAGTGAGCCAAGATTGCACCATTGCTCTCCAGTCTGGGCAAAAAGAGCCAAACTCCGTCTCAAAAAAAAAAAAAAAAAGAAAGAAAGAAAAGATGTTATCTTTCAATGATAACATTGTAAAGTATGTTTAATTCATTTCATACCTTTTCTATTTACTCAAATGAAATTTTTAGAAAATATCTATAACTGTTATGTATTTACTACAAATATTTGAACCAAATGTAAAATTGCTGTAGCAATATTTTTATCACTTAACTTCCTTCCTAAGATACTGCTATGAAAATATTTATACTGTTCTGCTTTAATCAAATGTTTTGTGGACCTTTTAAACATTAGCATTTCAAATTACCAGATGTATGAAAATGTAAGTGGATATCTTGGGTCTTGGTATGGAGGCCACAGAGTTACAAATTTTAAATTTATGAATACATTCATAATTGAAACTTTATGTGTTAGATTTTAAAGAGCATTAATATATTTTCTAATTTTACCTAGGTCTCTAAAAATTTAATAATTTTTTTGTGGTTAAACATTTTTTTAAAAGATTATCTTAGTATAATTTAAATTAGTCTTAAAATGATGCTAGTGATTCTCTATTTTAATTAAAATTATTGATCAAGTATATTTATAATGCAATAATGTTAACTCTACAGAGAAAATAATACTTATTTTTTAACTTGCATATAACAGTGATAGTAAAAATTCTATAAAATATTTCCAGTTTATGATGTTTCTAAAATCTAGTTAACTTGAACATTTTTTGGAGGAAATCATTTAATTGAATTAATTATATTTATAATGCTATGAGCTGTTCTGTTTAAGTTATTTGTTATGTGTAAATTCTTTGGAAACTGAAGAAAAAACAAACCTATAAAATAAAATGTAATAAAGGCATTGTTTTTCAAGGCAGACAATTCTTAGAAAACTATCAAATGTTTCAGCTGGGTGCTTAATAAATTATGACAATTAACATTTTTTCAATGAATTTCTTTTGTTTGGATTTGCATATAATGTTATTTTCTGCGAAAGAACAAAATGAAAAGTTAACTGACATATAAAAGAAAAATGTGGTCTGGGAACTTTTCCAATAAGTTAAATTTTTCACTTATTCAATTTATAAATGTTTTCAAAAACTGAATCAATACTTTACTTTTTAAAATATTTAAATTTTATGAGTAAAATAATTTGTAAGACAAAAGGAAATGAAATTATGCTATTTTTAAAGGAATCATTTTACAATGGATTCATAAAATCCCTTTCACTTAGAAGACCTTCATGTTTCTCTAACTTCATGAGTGATCTCAACACTGACTTTGGAAATCACCTTCGTTAAGATTTCATTGATCCATAAAGATTTAATTTCTCCATATGTTGCAAATTCACTGCTAACTGAAGTGTAATCAGTAGTTTGCATTTTTCTGGTTACCATATTTCTTTGGGAGTGTTTCATTAATGTTTTAAAATAATTGAAAACTGTTTTTAAATTCATAATGTTTCCCTTCATTCTTTATTTTATGGTCAGCAACCCCTACTGTGACACACTATATTATGATTATGAACCTGGGAGGACACTTAAATTCAATAGCTTTGTGAAGCTTTATTTGCTCAAGTCAGATGAATCCCACTTTAATTTTTCTCTAACAACTATAATGACAGAAAATATTTTGTATGAGAATAATATCTCCTTGACATGCCTTTTTGCAATATTTAATGAGAAAATTAACATTATACTACTTGTAGAACAAATATTACTGTCATTGTATTTGTAATTTCCAATGGAGCACATGACTCTAGGTTCATATAAATAAAGAGCACCATATTGTAAAAATATTTTGGCAGTGATTACAGTACCTTTTTTAACCCCAAGGACAGTCACCCCAACAGATTTTTGCATATAATTTGAAGTGATAATAATGTATTTAATTTATACATCTCCTTTTATGGTTGTTTTATGTAACACTTGTTCTTTTTCTTATTGCAAAATACGTATTTCAGAATGTTTAACCTGAAGAACACAGACAACTAAAGAAAGCAATATAAACATTTACCTACAAAGTTATCTCTTAAGAATGAATTCTGTTAAAAATGTGGTTTATATCTTTCCAAGAAAAAAAAATATTTCCTAAGCTTACCCAACCCAATATGCAAAATTCAAGAGTGTGTTATGGACCTTTCTTCAGCCAACATCCACAACACTCTTGTCAGGATTAAACACGGGACTCCAGATAAACAGCTATGTCGGAGATCTTATTTTGAAAAGTACACAACACCTACAGTTGCAGATAAACACAGCAGTTATTCAGGATTCAACATATCTTGGAAAGTTTTAGCAATCTAGTAAAATTTGCTGTGAAATAATAGCCTCTCCAACAAAGAGACATTATTATTGCATTTTGCATCTATTGTCGCCAAGGAGAACACACAACCCCTGGTAACTCTCTTTAGATTTTGGAGGCATTAACACTTTGAAATATAGCCCCAATACACTTAGCATGGCCACCAGGCTTGAGTAGAACCTAGAGTAAGAACAGGTTCTGAAGCAAGTACAGGCTATTGTATAAGTCAAGCTTGTCCATCCCATGGCCCATGGACCACAAGCAGTCCAGGATGGTTTCGACTGAGACCCAACACAAATTTATAAACTTTGTCACATCATTATGAGTTTTTTGCGATAATTTTAGCTCATCAGCTATCATTCGTGTTAGTGTATTTTATGTGTGGCTCAAGACAACTCTTCTTTCAATGTGGCCCAAGAAAGCCAAAAGACCAGACACCCTTGGGAATAATACTATCTGTTTTACTATGTAAGTAAGCCAACTCTATAGTTTTAAGATAATTCTGGTGGGAAAAAGTTTCATGATTCAAGTGCTGTATATGTTAATCCTCATTAAAAGAAAAAAAGTAAAACTTAAGAGGTTTCTTTGAGGCCATGTTTCGGCAAAGAGAATTATAAACTATTCTCAAAATAACTTTTGGTGTGTCCCTGGACCCAATTATGATGGAACATTAGGTAATGCAGTGACATTGTGCATCTGTCAGACTGACTGCATGAAATAAGGCAGAATCATCAGAAGTCAGTTGCAATAAAGTATTAATATACCATAGATTAGACATAAACCATGTACCATAGATTAGCCAGGGAATCAATAAAGTTGCATAGGCAAGTGGCTCAGTGTGTGAAATTTACCATATTTGACCACTGCCTCTTCCTCAGCACACATCTATGACTTGAAGACAACTTCCTTATGACAAGCTGGTGGAAACTGAAAATCACATTTGGTTCATGTTCATGGGTGGGTCAACAGAAAAAGTTACTGCAAGATGAAAATATGTGACTGCAGTACACTATACTCAGGCATAGTCCTGAAAGAGCAGAGGACAAATTCTCCCAATAAGCAAGGTTTCAAGTAGTGTATCTATCGCTACACTTTATATTAAAAGAGATGAGACATAGAGTTAGAATATATAAGTCAGATGGGCAATTGCAAATGGCTTGGCTGTTTGGTCAGGACTGATAAAAGAGTGAAAAATTATTGCAAAGAATGTTTGGGAGACAGGGATATGAAGCGATCTGCAAAAGTGAGCATGAATTGTGGATTTATTTGTATCATATCTAAACATGCTTTAAAGAATGTTTACTATAGAAGAATCACAAAACAAGAAGTAGAACAGAATAACATGGTGAGTTAATGTCAGCTAATCCCTGTTATTGACTGCCTGAATATTTGAACCACAAGCTCATGGATGCTTTATGTATGGTGGCAAAAAAAAAAAAAACAGCTTATGGAGAGGCTCACTAGGTGAAGCTCCCAACTCACCAACACTGGGTTAGCTACAGAGAATCCAAATATCCAATCTGTCAGAAGTGAGACAAATCTGTGTCCAAAATCACTTGATGAGACCAACTGGTCACTTGGTGAAAAGTTTATTATATTACATATCTTTCACTAAGGAAGGACCATGATTTGTTTTTACTGTAAGTGGCACAGTTTTTGTGTAAGAGTTTAAATTTCCTGTCAAAAGAGCCTCAGGCAGCTTCAGTATCTGGAAACTTATCTAGTGTTTGATACACAGACACAAGATTTCACAACATAACTTTAGATTAAATAACTTATTTTAGAGCAAAGCAGTTTGCCAGAATGGATATACCATGACATTTGTTGTTCACATCATATATCACATCATCTAGAAGCTGCCAGTTAGAGAATGATGGAGTCATTTTTGAAGGGATAGTATGAGGCAATAGCTTGGGGACGATGCCCTCAGAAAAGGGGATCCATATTCTAGGATACGGTGTAAATTAGTTTATGAGAGTTTGTGCGCAATAGTAGAATATGACATATCGGAAACCAAGGATGAAAGTAGGAATGGTTGCACTTCCCATAACTCTAAATAACCCATTTGGGAATGTGGGCTTTCTTCCCCCACAAATCAATATTCTGTGTATCTAAAGGTGCTGGTTCCCAAAATAGAAATGCTTACTTCCTGGGCCACAGGGAAGGTTCCCTTAAACTAACTCATGATTACTACCCTATTACTTTGTGTGTCTTGTACCAAAAGACCAGCTGGAAAGGAAAGAATTATCATCTGTTCTGGTTATCTATTGGTGTGTAATTCATTATCCCGCAACTTCATGGCATAAAACAAACATGAATTATGCTCATAGCTGCTGCAGGTCAGAAATTTGGACAGACCATATTTGGGGTGGCTTATTGCTCCTCCATGATGGTAGAATTCTCAGAAGAAAAACAGACTAGAGTCATTTGAAAGATTGTTCATTTTCACAATTGATGGTTGATGCTGCCTAAAAACTGGGATCCTTAGATCTTCTCGTGGATCTTGCCATGTGGCATCTTTGTGTGGAATAGTTAGAGCTTCCTCACAACATTGTGACTGATTTTCAAAGAGCCACCAGCATCCCACAAAGCAGAAAACTGAACAGTGGAAGTCACACATTATCGTTTTTATCATATATTCTTGGGTGAAGCTGTCATAAGCCTACAAGGTTTGAGAGGAGAAGTAGATTCTACTTTTTAAATGGAAATTGGCAAATTTCAGAAGAGAATGCAGGAATAGATACACAGTTTTGGTCATTTATTGGAAAGGAAAACTTTGGCATCATCCTGGGGTTTGGGGTCATGTAATTGAAGATCATCATCAGGAACTGCTAGAGCTGCTATTGTCCAATAGGAGCAGCAATGAATCCTTTTTTTTTTTTCCAGGTGACCCACTGATGTTTTGCTTCAGAATCTCCATGTATACCTGAGAGTATACGGACAAATACAAAAGCAAGACCTGGGAAGTTATGTAATCAGGGACTTAGAGATCTCACAGAGGAAAATGTAGCCCTATCAGATAATCCATAGAGATCAGCAGAGGCGCTACACAAGGATGATAGGGATCTAGAATGTTTGGTAGAAAAGGAATATGATGAGTATCAGTTGCGAACTTGAAATGGTTTGTCCCAGTCCCTTATTCATGTCTTCTGAAAAAGACAGAAGACTCTAAGGAAGTTTTCTAACTTAGCTATTCATGTGGTACAAAGTAGGTGGTTCTAAGTAGTGCAAGATATGAAATGCACTAGATTAGACTTCTCCAATCCATGGCCTGGAGGCTGCATGTAACCCAGGATGGCTTTGCATGGTGCCCAACACAAATTTGTAAACTTTCTTAAAACATTGGGAATTTTGTTTGCAATTTTTTTTTTTAGCTCACCAGCTATCGTTAGTGTTAGTGTATTTTATTTATGACCCAAACAGTTCTTTTTCTTCCAGTGTGGCCCAGGGAAGCCAAAAGATCCGACACCTCTGCACTAGATTTTAGTGGAATCTGTAGTGCTCTGTTCAGACCTCTTAAAAGACTATAACACTCATTCCTCCAGCTTCTGGAAATAAAGACTCTTAGCAGAGACTCTCTCTGGTAATTGCTTTCAAGTAAAGAGAGCCCTTCATTCAAGAGCTCAGGTCAACACTACAGACAGACCAGGTGCCATGATTGGATAATGTTTGAGGTACAAAACCCTTCCTAGCTTCCATCAAATTGGGAAGACACAGGCTGAGATCTACTGAATGGTGATGGCATTACTATTCAACTTTTCTCTACAATCAGCCCAGATTCTATGATATTTCCAAGATTGGGCAGTGCACTGCAGTATGTTTCTTGCATGTAAACCTCATAGTCTGTTTTTTCCAAGGAAGATTAACTCTAATCTATAACGTCGATCTATAACACCATACTCAAAAAATATTAGTTTATGTCAAATAACACAGCTCTATAAGAATAGTATTACAATATTCAATAAGAGCTAAAAAAGAAAATCTTTGTCAAAATTACATTAATAGAATGATCCCAGTAAAATAATATAAAATCAAATATAAATGAATTCGTTGAGGGGGCTGTGAGTGCATGTGTGTGTGTGGGGGTGGTGTGTAGGCAAACTCATGAAATATTTAAGCAGATTATATGTCAAAGATTTTGTAGATTGTATGCCAATTATCTAGAAAGAAAGCAAGCCTAGAAAATTGTTTTAAAAAGAAACTTCCACTTACTAACAGTACTTAGCCTTTTAGATTTGTTTGATGTTAAAAATTATGACCATGTGCTTTTAGTTTTTAATGAAAGAAAGCAGAAAGAACCAAAAGTGTATACTTTTGAAGAAGTTATCTCTTCTTTTTCAGTAAAATGCTTTCATTTTTAAAATTGCATGGTCCATATGCAATTGTGCTTAATAAGATCTACTGAGACTATGAAGTAGAAAGCAAGTTTATCCTTTTCTTCATAGAGAACACAGAGTTAATTAAGTCTTCTCTAGAGTGTCATTTAAAAATACTAATGCAAAGGTAGTAATTTAAATAAAGAAGTGACTATTATAAAAATAATGTTATACATAAGCATTTAGGTTTTACTAATAATTATATAAACTACACTAAGATTTTCCAGAGTTTCTACAAGAATAATGTGATAGAGGAAAATTTAAGTTGTCATGAGACAAAAAAACGTTAATTTCAAACAAAAATCACAGCATCAAGTTATGAAGATTAATATAAAAATAACAAACCATTTTTAGCAATACTTTTGTATCAGTGTTTTGCAATTCAAAAGTTAACTTCATAAATACATACACACACAGGCACATATATACCTACACACATACACACATATCTCTTTATTTTTTATTTTTGGGGTTTGCATGCTCTTCCAGAACTACCAGTAAGTGAGAGTTAATTATACATAAGCTAATAAAATTTTATTCTCAAAGTAAACTGTTATTTATTAATAATAACCACTTTTATTACATAAGTGTGTGGTGCACTAATTTTACAGTACATGTCACAGTTAGAAAAATGACAGGTGGTATCATGATTTGTGCTGCACTTGAATAACCTACATAAGCACAGTAAGAAAACTCATTACACAACAACATATGTGGACACATCATTTAAGGGTGCCATATGCTTCTAAGACACATATAAAATAATTATCACAGCTAGCCCCAGATCTTATAATATGTGTTTCATTGAGCTTTAACTAGGAGGCTTGGAGGCTTAATTATTCCATAATCACTCCATTCCTTTTATGTCCCTTCCATTTTGAGTTACTTTGTTCTCATAATCACTGGTAATTTTATTTTCTACCAATAATCTTTTCTCTCTGTCCCTGGCCCTGAAGAAATGAAAAGAGGTGTTAGTTACTTATCTTTAAACTATAATTTCAATGTATTGTTCTCTTAGTTATTTTATTGGAAATTTTTATCTTTTTTAAATAAGTAAATAGAAGGACAAAGAGGAACCTGTAATTACAACATTCACTCTATTAAAATTTACCAAACACTCAAAGCATGGTTCACTATTAAATTCAGTCCAAGAATTTTAGTATTATCGTTACTTCCCAAACTCTGGTCCTTTAGAGCTGAGTTTCCCCAAACTACAGTATACAAATGCCTGTAAGTACCAGAAGACTTCCTTTAGGTTTCACATACAAAGAACTGCAAGCAAATCTATCGTCAGTGCAAAACCTGTTTTCTCTCCTAACATCACACATGCTGAGAATATGACTGCTCTCTGAAAAATAGATCAGATTCTATATTTCTACCACCCCATGTTGGTGAACTTTTCCTACTCTTACAAAGACATGTCTCTAAGTTGTCCCAAATGTGATTTTGCTCCATCCCACTCCTATCTTAAGGTGTAAAAATCCTGGTACCAAATTTGTAAAAGTAAATAGTTGAGTAAAACTAACCTTTTTCATACTTAATGATTTGTAATGTTTCAATGTCAGAAAAGTAAAAGTTCTTTAAGTTTGTTGTCAGCTAACAGAAAATTAAATATAATTTTGATGATGATTCACTATTGATTTCTTGCTTTTAATTGAAACATGTTTCAAATAATTGAAATAATTGAATGTCATTGCATAACAAACCCCTTTTTATTTCCATTTATTTATTTAAATCCCAGCGCCAACAGAACCAGAAATACACAGGAATTTAACAAACAGGTTTCTTGATTGCTTCAGCAGGACAGAGAGTGCTAAGGTAGTCATGGATTATCTCAAAAAATAAGAGTTAGAAAAGGTTTGTAAAGGATTTAGGAACTGGAGTTACTCACAAATTGATAGGGATTGGTCAGAATTTACATACTATTGCTGAAAAGTAGAATAGTCATCTCTTCGAAACACATAGGTTCATGTAGAGTTAAAATTTGTTTTGGTCTTATCTGAGAATATATGAATCTGAGGAAAGGAGGGTTAAACAAATTCAAGCACACCATGTCTTGATTGGAAACAATCATTTTTTGGGGGGATAATTAATCAACCTGTTTGAAATGGTATGGTTTCAAATCTCACTATTGCCTCACAGACTAACCCCCACGTGGCCATTTTTTAGTCTACCAGCATCTCTCCCCTTTCAGTCCATTTTCATCTTTGAGTGAAGATTTATTGCAGTTCTTTTGTGGATATAAATAGTAAAGCTGTACCATTGTACTGATCGAAATGTTGTTTAGAGGATCTTGTCTGCAGTTGAAAAAAAATGGGGCACAGAGATTTCTGTTGTTTTTGCAGATTGAAGTAAAAAAAAAATGGCTATAGAGTAGTGTTTTACATCTTTAGTAATCACATACTTGGCAAATTCAACAAAGATGAAAGCTTAACTTTAGGATTTTTAAAATAACTTTATTTTAGGATTTTCTTTTAAGTTTGAAACATGTTTCATACATCTTATAATCTATTTGAATATTCCTGTATAACAAACTGTCCTAGTTCCTTAGTTGGGGTTATTAATGGTTTAACTTTGTTAATGTCAGAAGAACTGGTTTCATATTTAGTAATTGTCAAGGACAAGAGAATATCATGGAATTATTGCTTTAAAGAACAGGCCTCACTGCTAACAGCGTAGACCTTGAATCAGCAGTAAGGGAAGAAAGTAACCAAGAGGATGAGGCAAAAAGCACATGCGAAAAAAGATTGTAACATCCAGTGGTGTTCAGTATTTACATGTTCTTATTCCTTCAAGCCTCTTCTTGAGCAGAAAGAGTCAGACATCTGCGTACATTAAAATAGATTACACTGTACTCTTATTAAAAAATATATTGTAAAAATTACTTTCCGGCCGGGCGCGGTGGCTCACGCCTGTAACCCCAGCACTTTGAGAGGCCGAGGCAGGCAGATCACGACGTCAAGAGACCGAGACCACCCTGGCCAACATGGTGAAACCTCGTCTGTACTAACAATACAAAAATTAGCTGGGCGTGGTGGTGGGCGCCTGTAGTCCCAGCTACTCGGGAGGCTGAGGCAGGAGAATGGCTTGAACTCGGGAGGCAGAGCTTGCCTTGAGCCGAGATCACGCCACTGCCCTCTGGCCTGGGCAAAAGAGGAAGACTCCATCTCAAAAGAAAAAAAAAATTACTTTCCAAACAATTACATATTCCTCAACATTAATAACATCTATTTATATTTTTATTCAATTCAATTAAACACTATTTTAGGCATGTTGTAGTTTATAAATCAGTCATTACTAATATCTCATAAATACATAATTACACATTTGCCTCACATTATTTGGCATAATTCCAAAAAGTAGAATCTCTTAGTATCAAATAACACATATTTTAAAGTTTTTAATAAATTCCGACTAAAGTCATATCTAGAAAGGTTATTTCAATTTACACTCCAGCTAACAATATTTGCACAAAATGATACAAATTCCAAGCACTGTTAATTAAACTTGGCTAATATGTTAGGCGAAATTATTTCAGGTTTGGTTTTAATTTTATTATATAGTTTTTTTTTGTAAAACTAAAATTAGTTACTCTTTCTTCATAGAATTATACTAGCATTGTATAGAATTTTATAATCTGAATTCTTTTTAAACTATTTTTGTTATGAGAATTTTCGCATTCTGCTTATTTTCAAGAGCTGTGCAATGCTAATAATATTAATCTTTAATAATTTATTTTCTATATATTTCCATTTTGAATTTTTATTTGCTTGTGTGAGACAAGTGATTATTTCCTTTTGTTCCTGCATAGACAACTCTAATTTTCTTTTCTTTTTTTTGAGACATAGTCTCACTCTGTCACCAAGGCTAGAGTGCAGCAGCACAATCTCAGCTCACAGCAACCTATGCTTCCTGGGTTCAAGCTATTCTCGTGCCTCACCCTCCCGAGTAGCTGGGACTACAGGCGCACGCCACCACGCCTGGCTAATTTTTTGTACTTTTTTTGTATTTTTTTGTATTTTTTTTTTTGTAGAGATGGTGTTTCCCCATGTTGGCCAGAATGGTCTCAAACTCCTGACCTCAGGTGATATACCTGCCTCAGCCTCCAAAAGTGCTGAGATTACAGACGTGAGCCACCGAGCCTGGCCGACTCTAATTTTTAAGTAGTGACATTTATTGTTTTACTTAAAAGTCCTTGATTATGACTGACTTTTAAAAATGGCTCCTTATCTCTGAGTCTGTAACTACTTACCTGTTTTTATGATGTTGTAGAATAATATATAATTATATTATAAAATATCAATTTTTTTACATATTTTCTATGGTGCGAATGGCTGATCAGTGAGTAGTATCATAGAATTTGATATCAATATATATAAATAAAAGTGAAAAACAGTGAAAGAATAAACACATATCATTAGTGACTATCTCTGGTTTCTAAAATTATTACTGACTTTTTAATATTTATGCTTTTATGTTTAATACACGTTTATAAAATATAATTTTTTTATAAAATGTAAACAATGAAACTATAAGACTATTAGTATGATATGATAGCAAACTTATAGATATATGAAGTCCCTTATTTATTAGGTGCTGTTTTAGCCATAACTATGTAGTGGTGAATTTGACTGACAAGGTTCCTCCATTAAAAGAATATATATGAGTCTTTATGTTGTGGAGGAAAAATAATGAACAAATCCAAGAGTAAAATAATCAGAAATGTGTTCTATAGAAAATAAAACAGCGTCCTTTTCTTTTCTTTTTTGTGACTGAGTCTCACTCTGTTTTCCTAGCTGGAGGGCAGTGGTGCGATCTTGGCTCACTGCAACCTCCACCTCCCAGGTTCAAGCGATTCTCCTGCCTCAGCCTCCCGAGTAGCTGGGATTACAGGTGTGTGTGCCACCATGGCTGACTAATTTTTGTATTTTCAGTAGAGACAGGGTTTCGCCATGGTGACCAGACTGGTCTCAAACTCTTGACATCAGGTCATCTGCCCACCTCGGCCTCCCAAAGTGCTGGGATTACAGGTGTGAGCCACCATGCCCGGCCAAAACAGGGTTATTTTCAATATCTGGTTTGGAATAACTTTTTCAGATTTTGTAATCTTTAAGGATTTTCTGAAAGATGACATTTAAGTCTAGATTTGAAAGAGATAAGATCCTCTTGTGGAAGACTTGGGGAAGACTTTTCTACTTTGTTTAAACAAAATTTAATAATCACAGGTATGGTAAATATTTTTTAAAAAAGAGCAAAAACTCCTTTTTCTCCCCTCCCCTCAGACCCTGGCAACCATCATTCTACTTTCTGTTTTTATGAGTCAGACTATTTTAGACACCTCATGTGAGTGGAATCATGCAGTGTGTGTCTTTCTCTGACTGGTTTATTTCACTTAGCATAATGTCCTTGAGGTTCATCCATGTTATTGTAAATGGTAGGATACCATTTTTTTTAAGGCTGAATAATATTCCATTTATATATACACACTACATTTTATTTATGCATACATCTGTCAATGGATGAGTATGTTCCAGAGATCTGCTGTACTTCACAGTGCCTACAGCTAACCCTACAGTATTGTGCACTTAAAAATGTACTAAAAGAGTAGAATTCATGCTAAGTGTTTCTACCACACAAAGATGACAAAACAAAGCAAAACAAAAATCACAAATCTGTCACAGAAAACTTTTGGGGATGATGGTGTATTCATCCATTCTCATGTTGCTATAGGGATATACCCAAGAATAGATAATTTACAAAGCAAAGAGGTTTATTTGACACAGTTCTGTGTGGCTGTGGAGGCCTCAGGTAATTGACGATCATGGTGGAAGGGGAAGCAAACACGTCCTTCTTCACATAATGGTGGGAAGGAGAAGTGTTGAGCAAAAGGGGGGAAAGCCCCTTATAAAACGATACGATCTTGTGAAAACTCATCCACTATCAGCAGAACAGCAGCATGGAGGTAACCACACCCACGGTTCAATTACTTCCCACCGAGTCCCTCCAGTGACAGGTGGGGATTATGGAAACTACAATCCAAGGTGAGTTTTGGGTGGGGACACAGGCAAACCACATCAGATGGATATGTTTACTACCTTCATTGTGGTGATTGTCTTACAAGTATTTACAGATGCCCAAACTTCAACTTTATAAATTAAACATGCAGATTTTTTTCTATGTAAGTTATACCTCAATAAAGATGTTGGAAATTGATAATGTATTTTTAGTAATTGTTCCATTGTGTAGTATGAAACTTCATTGACAGTCTTGCTCAGAAAGAATAAAGCTTTCTGCTTCATATACACAAAGTTAACTCTTAATAATGTACTTCTTAGTATAAATTTATGTATGATTCATCTGCATTAGCTGATAAAGTTCCAAGGTAAGACACAATTTTTAGTACTTAACAGTCTGTTACGGACTGAAGTGTATCCCCTTTAAATTCCTATGTTGAAATGTTAACCATCAATGACTGTACTTGGAGATAGGTCTTGTTTAGAAATAATTAAGGTACAATGAGGTAATAGGGTAGGCTCTAATCCAATAGGACTGGAAGAAGAGGAAGAGACAGCAGAGGAAATGCCAGGTGAGGATACAGTGCAAAGTTGGCCATCTGCAAGCTAAGGACAGAGGCCTCAGGAGAAAATTACTCTGCTGAAACCTTGTCTTGGACTTTCAATTTCCAGGACCATGAAAAAAATAAATTTCTGTTGTTTTAGCCGTCCAGTCTGTTTTATTCTATCATGGTGGCTTTAGTAGACTAACAAATATCTCTTACATTAACTAAAGTTATATGAAAAGTACTAAGTTCAACAATCCCCCATTGTTAATTTTCATTAATATTAATTTCTAAAGGGATCAATTAAACAATTCTCTTCTGTAGATGCAATTTATAATGACTTATTGTCTCAATTTAATTTAGTTTTCAAACATGCTCTTATATGAACTTTACAAAGTGTTTTCCTCATCTTATAAATAGAGTAGAAAAGAGAATAAATCTCTTTTTAGAAATACCTTAAAAATTTGATCAGAAGTTTTAGAACAGTAACTTAAAATAAGCATTGCTTTACTTTAGTTCTACTGGTATCTCCTATTACTAGTTCCACTAGTTATAAGAAATAACATACGCTTTATGTTTTATATTTCTTGAAATTTTTTCAGACTTGCTTTACAATCTTTAATATAGTTCACTAAAATATATGTATATATTTATGTTTATGGGATGATTTTATCTCTGATTTTCTCTTTTGTCTCTAAAATATTTACACTATTATTTAAAAATACTTGCAGCTTAACTGTAATCTAAATTATCCCTTTGTTTCTATTTCATTTTTCTATTGATTATAAGTCACATTTATTGTTTCTTTTCCTGCCTTACAGTATGTATGAAAAAGCTTAGAGACTAAAGTCTAAGGTCCTTGTGTCCCAGCTTTTCCCTTAGGCCGACAGGATGAGCGGTCTAAACACATCAAACCGATCATTCACTGAGTTGAATCAAGTCTGAGTTTGCTTTCTCAATTTGCTTAATGGGCTTCACTCGATTCCTAGTATATTCGTGGTCTCCTGAGGTAGCGCTCCTTTGGTTTAGTAATAGCTTTATTGATATATAATTCAAATACCATCATGTTACTCTCCTTAAGTGTGAAATCCAGTGGGTTTTGATATATGCACAAAGTTGTACAACCAGCACCAATGTCTAATTCCAGAATACATTCATCATCACAAGAACATCAGTTACTTCCCATTTCCCACCCTATCCTATGCTCCACTCCTACCAATAGTGAATAATTTGTAAATTTCTGATGTTATGGATTTTCCTATTACGTATGTTTTTATAAATGAAATCACTCAATATGTTATCCCCTGTGACTGGCTTCTTTTATTTTACATAATGTTTTCAGGGATCATCTGTGTAGTAGCATGGAACAGTACTTCATTTCTTTATATTCCATTGTATAGATATAACACATTTTCTTTATTCATTCATCAGTTGATGGGCATTTAGATTGTTGCCACTTTGGGCCGTAAGGAATAATGTAGCTATCAATACCCACGTACGCATCTTTGTTTAGAAATGTTTTCATTTTTCTTGGGTACATATCTAGGTGTAGAATTGCTGTCTTCTATGTTATATCATTTGAGGAACTGCCAGATTATTTTCCAAAGCCTCTGTACCACTTTACATTCCCACCAGTAACATAAGGTTCCAGTTTTTCTACATCATTATACCTGTTATCTGTCTTTTTTATTGCATGCATTTTAGTGGGTGAAAAGTTTCCATCCATCTTTCTGTTTTTGCATTGCGTCTCCCTAATGATTAACAATGTTGAGCACCCTTTCACGAGCTTATTCTTTGTCATGCAACTTTTTTGTGTGAAAAGTCTATTGAAATCATTCGCCCATTTATTTGTTATTTGTCTTTACATTGTTGAATTGTAAGCATTCTTTATGTATTCTGGATCTTTATGGAGTTTTGACAGAGAGCTTGATAGGTTTCCTTCCATGCTTCAGAGGTTTGAGTTGAGCATTTTGAGAAGCTTCTTTATGTCAGCACCACAAGTTTGCTGGGGATTGCATTCTGCCCAGCCCGGCTGCATTCTGCCCAGCCCGGCTGCATTCTCCCAGTAAGGCTCTCTCAAACTCTTGAGAACTCTACATTTTCAAAAGTTTTGAACTTAGTTCTTTGGACTTCTGAAAAAAAAAAAAATCATGATCTGGCCAAATCCTTGAAAATCACTATTTTTAAATTTGTTTTGTAAACTTATCCTTCCAAGAGGGCTTTGCTCCTGAAACACTTCAAGATTTCATTTTTCACTCAAACTCCACATAATATTGATGAAGACTCAGCAATGAAAATATGTTTTAGAACAAAATGTTATTAATTTTGTTATATATTTTTAGCTTGTAACTTTTATGTGCTGTGCCACTTGTAGAAACATACCAAAACTTATTTCTCCAGTCATTTGTTGATAGACATTTGGAATGTTTCCAGTTTGGTGCTATTAAAAATAAGGCTCTAAAAGCACCTCATATATTTCTTTTAGTATCTCTTGAGAATCACTTAGTAATGCAATTACAGAGTAATAGCTGAGACAAATATGAAGCTTTAGTTGATACTCTCATACAACTTAACACAGTGATTGTACAAATTTTCCCTACCACCAACAGTGTATGACAGTGGAAGTAACATCACATCTTTATGAACATGTGATATGGATAATGTTCTTTTTGTTCGTTTTAATTTTAGATACTGGGGTGGGTGTCTAGTACTATAACAACATGGTTTTACTTTGCATTTGCATCTGGAGCAATGAGATTAAGAGCCCTTTAGGATGTATGTTGGTTATTTAGATAGACTCTCTGTGGGTGTGCCTCTTCAACCTGCAAATATTTGCTGAGTATATAAGTTGTATTTTGTCATCATGGTATGGTTTGGCAGAAAAAAAAAATTATAATATTTTCATGCAGTTTAATGTATAATTATTTTTATTTATCATGTCCAATTTTTGAATCATGAGTATAAAACAATTGCTTACTTTTTAGGTCATAGTGCAGTTCATCTATGTTTTCCTCTAGATTTTTACAGTTTTATTATATTTATGTTAACTATATTTTTATAGTTTTATTTTTTGCACTTATATATGCCTGATTCCTTTGCTCTCCCCAACCCCTTTAGTATTTACCCTTGGCCATAATGCACTATATATCAATTTTTTTATTTTCCAAATGTTTTTCCAGTTTTCCCAGCCCTCCTTGATTCTTCTATAGTTTGTTAACAAGACTCTGCATGAGTGTTCTTCATAAGTGTGTGTGGTTTTAGTGGTTTTATTTTAGCATTCACCTGCTACTGAGAGCCTGGGAGGACCTTTCCCATTTAAGTGCATTCTCACCGCTTTCTCACTCAGAAAGTGGAAATAAATATAGGGAAGGAATATGAATAATTTTATACGTATGTATGTTTGTGTGTGCATGTGTGTGTGTTTGTGTGATTTCTGTGTGGTTGATCAGAATGAAGACGAATAAAGAAAATGGCAATGAGTATTTAATTTGGTGATTTCTGAGTGACCCATACGCTAAGTTTCCCTCTAACCTCTGCTTGTCCTTCCAGTCAGCCCTGTGGCACTGCTGCTGAATCTACACAAGTGCTGTTCACAGGTAGTGCAGCCATGACTCATCCCTGCCACCAATAATTATTTTAGTAATATTATCCACGCTTTCATTCTTTTGTATTACTGGTTGCTTTCCCTGGCTTTAGGTGATGATCAGAAGTGATTTTAAAAATATGTGAATTAGTTTTCTATTGCTGCACGACTCATTACCACAAACACAGAGGCTAAAAACGAGAGCCATTCATAATCTCACTATTTCTTAGGCCTGGAGTACAAACATAACTTAGCTGGGGTCTTTCCTCAGGCCCTCCTCAGGCTGTAATCAAGGTATCATCCAGGCTGGGGAGTTATTTGACACCCAGGTTTCTCTTCCAAGCTCACGTGGGTGTTGGCAGAATGTGTTTCTTGATGACATAGAACAATTTCTCCAGGCTCCTTCAAAGCCAGAAGGAGAGAAATAGTCTCTGAACCAAAGAGCCCTCTGTCCCTGTTTGAAGGATTTTCACCTGGTTAAGTTAGGCCCACTCAGGATATTCTTTCCTACTATTAATCTTAAATCAATGTTTTGACACTTAAAGAAGTTAGACAAAATTCCTTTACCTTTCCCATATATTATTTACTAGAAACAAGTCACACTTCCCTTCCACACTCAAAGAAAATGGATTATAAAATAGTATGACTTATTGAATTTCAAATTGAGTCCAACCCACTCTGTCTCCATGATTTTTCCAAATCCAGATCAAACTCATACTTGATACAAATATTCTCCCCCTTTTTTTCTTTTTGCTATGGTCTGAATGTTTGTATCTCTCTCAAACTCACATGTTAAAATGTTAATCCACAAAATGATGGTTTTAGGAGGCAGGGCTTTGGGGAGGTGATTAGGGATTATGGTCTTATGAGAGAGGCCCAGTTCTTTTCACCATTTGAGAATGCAGCTAAAAGATACCATCTATAAATTGAGAAATGAGCTCTTAACAAGCATCCAGTCTGCTGAACTTTTGACGTTAGACTTTTTGGCTTCCAGAACTGAAGGAAATACATGTCTGTCATTAATAAGCCACCCAGTCTATATTTTGTTATAGCAGCTTGAATGAGCTAAGATAATCTTCATAGAATTGTTCTGCAATCTACACTTCACCCACCTTTACTTGTTATAGCCTCTGATGTTCTCTGTGGATCAGAACTCTAGTCGCAAATTGCTAAATTTTTCTGAGCTCCTTATGGACCACCTCTCTTTGTAGTTTTGTTAACCAAGCTTGACTAATTTTACCTTCGTAACTCCTGTCAGCCTCTGACACTATTTCTATACGTTGCTCTGAAACACCGATTTTTACCCCTTTGGATGGGGTCCTTAAGGTTATTCCAGTTCTGCCTTCCATATTGTCCATCTAACCCACAGGAAATCCATGAATTGATAAACAAATACAAATATATCCCTAACCCACTACACTTTTGTCTTTTTATTGGCCCAGACAACACTCTAGGTACCCCTGCCCTCTTCTTCATGGAGTATGGGTTCATATAAGCAATTTTCTTGCCCAATTAGACCCTTCTGAGAAATGCCATTTGTGTCGCCTTGTAGGAAATCCAATTTGTGTGTATGATTCTCTTTGAATTCTACTTAAATATGCAGATTCAAGGAAGAGACAAACTTCTTGGCATAAAGACTGCGATCCCCTCTCCAAAATTCCTACATAGATTGTTTAAGGAATGCCATGGAATGACAAGCAATCATGCAGCATTTTAACAAGCCCCAGGAAAGCTGAAATGATTCAATTTATGGTTGATTTCATAGAACATGAGGTTCTAAGTGCATCTTGATTTTAACTGTAAGCTCTAATTCCAATACCAAAGAAAGTTCTACTTAACTTCCAGTAACAAGTTATACATATAAAACCAATCTAAAATGTTGATAAATTACAGTGGGATTATACATGAACATTGTTTAGAGGGAATATGCAGTTCAATATCCTCAGTGTCATCATAATTTGCAGTATAAACCCTTCCTAATTTTCAGGGTTCCACCCTTTCCTTATTAATGCTTCAATTTAACATTATAGGTACTGCATGCTAATAAATTTAATTCACATTGTATTGAAACCACCAATATTTTTGTCTTTGGTTTGAATTTCTAGAAATCTCTGTCTTGTGGCTATAGGAGATTAGATTTTTCTTCAAGGTAGTCATAGTAGATTTCTGGTCTCTAATGTGGACCTTCACCTGAGAATTTTCTGTGACCTGCAAATTTTTTCTCTATGTTGCTAAGTGTTCTTACAAGCAATCCTCCAACTCCCTTATACAATTTATTTTCACTAGTCTAATATGTCAGAAACTACTTAATGTTTAACTTTACTTTCAGCATGCACTTGATTACAAGTATCTACAGAGGATAATTTAAGTAACCGTTTTTCCACTGTTTGCCATGGGCCTCCAATGACCCTTTAAATACTGATGATAGAGACATCATTGCCTTTAAATGTAATCAGATATGAATACAAAGTAGAGATTCTCATCCTGAATTTTCAGTCCTCTGGAATAATTTGTGATATCAAAAACTATTTCAGTCAGGACTGAATCAAGGAAGTAGCACAATTTTTCTTCCGTATCTGGCAGTTGGCCTGAGGGAACTCGTGATCCAGAGTTGGCACTTGGAAGGAAGAGCTAGACACAGAATGGTTGAGAACAACCAATGTGAACCTTCAGGTATCTATTTGTTATCTATCACCATGAAGGGGAACAAAGACAACCTGAAAAGTGACAGCAGCTCTGAATTTCTCTCTTGGCTCGTCTGACCACAATGGCCTTCAGAAACTAGTGATTACTGCTTTATTTCTGCCCTCCAAATTTCATGCAATTCTCTCTCTTTTTTTTTTTTTCCGAACTCTCAGGGGGAAACAGGCAGGGAAGGGCATTCCTGGAGAAGCAGTTCCAGATTATCCTAGTTGACATGGTGTAAAACTGTGAGAGCTAAACAATTCATAACAATATCCATTTTAATTTTTTCAATAAATCTGTAAGATATCAATATTAGTAAATTAATCTTTCCAGTAGATGGTTTAGTATAGGGTTACTTTCTTTGGTTTCTATGTTGTCTGAATATTTATATTCCTGATACAACTAGATATACAGTTGTTCAATTTGGGGTGGGGTGATGCATAGGAAAAGAGGACTTAAAACTTGAGATCAGATTTAACAAGGAAACTAAGTAAGAAACTATGTATGAAAAAATAATCTTTTCAATACAATAAGGTCAACTGCAGGCATAAGCAGAAATTGTAGTTTACAATGTTCACCTAATAAAAGGAAGCAAAGAGCTGAATTGAGATTTAACCTAGCAATTCTAATCTGCTTACATTTTCAAGAATTGCTGACATCTAATCAGAAAGTTTGAGGATTATTATGTTTAGAAAAATATGCTTACATAACATATAATCTTCTATCCTGTTTTATGAGTAAGATTTTTTGCATGAAACATATCTTTGTATCTGTATGGTTAATCTTTTGATGAAATCATAAAACACTTTTCACAGCAAGAAATTATGTCAAAGTCACTCTTTATTTTACACTGGTTAAGGCATAAATATAAGGATTTAAACATTTCTCAGAATACCAAGTTTCTTATGTTCAAGTTGATCTTTATCAGGGTTTTTTGATAGTGCATATTATGACAGTAGAACTGGTTTTAAATTCTTAAGAAAATACCTGAAATAAGGAAATGTAGAATCAATCGTCCATTTGTGGAGTGGGTGAAATTTCCTTTATCTTTCAAATAACTGAGAAAACTCCATGGTGTATAGATAGTAAATCAAATTTTCAATAATTTAAGTGCCTTCTAATTTTAAAACCTATACATTTATCTGGTACTGGAAAACAGCATCTTTTAGCCAATTATTTTTACTTTACATTATTTTTTAAGCTTTGGGCTTTTCAAAAGACTTGATGTCGTCCATTATTTTAGTCACATGTTTTTGTACATAATGAAAGGTGTATGAGCATACGTGTTCTAGATTATCTGACGATATTCTCAGTACCTACACAGTCAAATGCAGTAAAAAATTGACTTAAATTTTCCATTTAATGGGTCCATTCTAATGTGCTGAATTTATCAACCCAATGTTTATGGCATGTTCTTTCTCATTAATTAGTTTTTCTTTTTCTATACAACTAGCACACTGGCTAATTTCAAGCAGTTAATTAATACTTGATGAATGGATTAATAAGTGAATGATTGACATAATCTAGAGCATCCACAGAGTTTTTAAATAACTGTTGTTAACCAAAAAGAGTCTTGGAAAATATTTTGTCTTAAAATTAAGGCCAGTGGACCTGTGTTATTTTTTATTCTTGTAAATATCCTATTCCTAATTGTTTTTTGAATCTAAGAATTAGTTCTTGCATGGACTTGTAAGTTTTAATTATGCAACTTTTCTGTGAAACAGGTAAGAATGCTAAAAATGCCACCTATGACAAATTAATTCTTCTCAACCTTTCATTACAGTAATGTCATAGTCAAAAAGGAACTTAGAAATCACCCAACCCAATCCTATTCTCTTTGTTTAAAATCTGTGATCTCATCCATTTAATATTTCCAGTTCTGAGTTTATTTTCTCTACTTTTATATGCATTCCAGTGTCCTGTACCCAGTTGAGACAGAGCCACTGATTAATATATTCACATTAATATAATATTTTTAATGTTTTAGAATATAATCACATTTATACAATGTCAATTTATCTGGAGAGATGTGTGGACTTTTTATTGTACAATTCAATAAAAATATTTGATGCAACTATGTTAATAATTCTATGGCAAATCTAAGGTTTTCACATAAGGGGGCAAGCACACAGTACAGTGATTTTGTTTTTATATTTGAATATGTAAAGTAACAAGAAAAACTATTTCAAAAGAGTTTTTTTAAAAAACTCTTAAAAAGGCAGTACTTCATTTCAAAGTTTGAAGTTTCTACGTTTTCTGAAATAACGTTAGTGTTTCTTCCTATTTCTACAGTATGGTCTATAAGGTTAGATTTGTAGTATCTGATCAACTTTGGATGTCAAGATAGGAAATAATCCATCTCTTGTGTGTGTATAACAACATGTACTTCTGCGATAGGAAATAACTCTATAAAGAACAGTTTATATTTTTACATACATCACAATGGCTGAAAGCTTTACCAGTTTCTTAGTCAAAGTGGGTTTGATTAAAAGTCTCAGTCCTTCTGCTAGCGGCTCACCAAATTTTCTGGAACAATATTATTTTACTTTAGTTTGTGTTGTCTTTTCTGACCTTTCTCAAATTAGAGAGAGTAATATCTATTTTTAGATAAATCTATGTAAAACCAATTCTGATTCAGGTTTGTTAAATGTTGAAAGTGGTTGGTAATTTTTAAAAACTCATCTATAAGTGCTATAAGTCAAGTAAATCCTTATAAGCTCTACAAGGTGTACATGGAAGGATGTTTCTGACATTAAAAAGAAACTAGTGAGATGGAAGACTATGCTTTATTTAGGGGTTTAAGATTAAATTTAATATTATTCTGTATTAAACTGTACAAACTTGCAACTCCTACATTGAGTACTGCAAGGATAGAATCTACAGAAAAAATGTACATATTTAAGTAAATGCTATTTTTATTGTTTGTAAGTAAAATAATTTCATGAACAAAACATATAAAATGTAATACCACAGACCCACATAAGCATAATTTAGTTTATGGAGAAATATGCACACACACGCACACACACACACAAAAGCACATAGACACAAACACACACACACACAAACACACACACACATACACACACACACATATATATATTTCTCATATCATAACCATGTATAATGTTTCCTAGTCCTATGAATTTGTTTAGTAATGACATATGCTTATTAGTTGACTAATTTGTGCCTAGGATCATTGCCGGTCCTGAGAATGTAGCAGTCTATTAGTGATCCATTCTGCTATAGCAAAGTACCAAAAACTTAATGACTTACAAGAGGCCAAATTTCCTATCGTATAGTGCTAGAGGTCAGAAGTCCAAAATGGGTTTCTCTGATCTAAAAATCAAAGATCATTCTGAAAGCATTAGTGGAGAATCCATTTCCTCACATTTTCGGACTTTTAGAGGCTTCCTCTACACCTTGGCTCATTGCTCCTTACATTCCTTCAAAGACAGCAATTTAGCATCTTCAAATCTCTTTCTGATACTGAACATCTCGGTCTTTTTCTTTCACATATAATTTCATTTCTTCCATTTGGATAATCCTGGATAATCTTCACACCCCAAGATCTTTAATCACATCTGCAAAGTCCTTTTGGCCTTGTTAGGAAGCACATTCACAGCTTCCTTGGCTGAGGATGTGGACATTCTTTGGGGACCTCTATTTTGCCTGCTAGAAGTGGTAAATAAAACAGACTAAACCCTCTATGTTCATAAGAGTATATTTTAGTGAGAAAGGTAGACAAAAAACAAACCCATAATTTGTCCTCTTTTGTATTCCTACTATTTATTTGTATCATTATTTTATTTATAGTTTTCTCAAGGAATTATCTATATTATTGCCCTCCTCAAACACTCAATTTTTACCTTTGTAAACACACTCAATTTCGTACACTTATGTTCATGTATATTTCTCTCTCCTTCTACCTTATTTGGTTTAATTTTCCATTATTTTCAAAACTTCATAATATGTATGTTTAGCTTAACCATTACTAGTCTTCTTTATTTTGTTTTATTTTTAAAAATCTATTTGTTTAGAGACAAAGTCTCATTCTGTTACCCAGTTGGGAATGCAGTGGCACATTCTTGCCTCACTGTAGCCTCGGACTCCTAGGTGCAAGTAAGTCTTTCATCTCAGCCTCCTGAGTAGCTGGGACTGAAGGTGCATATCACTGTGTAGGAATACTTTTAGTTATTAGTCATTTTTGTAGAGAAGGGTTCTCATTTTGGCTCCCAGGCTAGTCAGGGACTCCTGGCTTGAAGAGATCCTCCCAACTCAGCCTCCCAAAATGCTGGGATTACAGGTGTGAGCCACCATGCCCCACCTTCTTTATTTATATAAACTTTCAGTGTTAAAATTTGCCCCACAAGTACAGGTTTTATGGTATTCCACTATTTTCAAATATCATCTTTTTATATTTAATTAGAATAAAACATTTGTTTAATTTTTCCTTGGATCATAACATAGTAAAAGTTTTGTTTGTGTCTGTGTGTGTCAGCAATTTCCAAGGGTTGCTATAATTTTCTTTAACATTTTTTATTGTAGTAAAATACTTGTGACATAAAATTTACCACTTTAACTGTTTTTAACTGCAATTCAGTGGCATTAGTACATTCAGAGTGTTGTCTAGCTACCATCACTATCCATTTCCCCTCCCCTTAGGAATCCCTGTTCTACTTCATATCTCTCTGAATTTGCCTATTCTAGTTACCTCATTTAGGTAGAATCACACAATGTTTGTCCTTTAGTGTCTGGCTTCCTTCAGTTTTTATAATAATTTCAAGGTTCAATTAAAAAACTTGATTGAATTATGTTTAAATATCCTTGATCTGTTACAGTACCACTCATAAAATACTTTGAGATAAGCCTTTGTTTAGCACTTACTTAGTCATTTTGTTTAGTATAACCCCTGGGTGTTTATGAGAAATATGATTTTCCTAATAGTGGGGATAGACGAAACTGTAATTGTATTTTTCAAATATTCCATACCCTTACTATATTTTGGCCTTCAGAGAAAGAAACAGAGCATGCGTACTGCAGCAAAGCTATAAAGATTAAATGCAACCATTTCATGACTTATGGAAAAGAGCAAGGAAGGAGATACTAATATAACACCAAACTTTTAAGAAATATAATCAGAATTCAGAGAGAATTATGCAATTATTTAAAACTGTGCTAATTGGACCATATTTTATTTTTCACAGAATCTGTCTCAGATTGCTCTCCTTAAACTCCCACCCTTTTCTCAGATGTAATTTAATGTATAAAGGCACATAAACACATACATTAGATGATAAGATCACTCTCCATCTGATATGGTTTGGCTTTGCATCCCCACCTAAATCTCATCTTGAATTATAGTTCCCATAATCCCCACGTGTCATTGGAGAGACCTGGTGGGAGGTAACTGAATAATGGGCAGTTTCGCCCAGGCTATTCTTGTGTGACAGTGAGTGAGTCTCACGAGATCTGATAGTTTTATAAGGAGCATCCCCCTTTGCTTGGCACTTCTCTCTCCTGATGCCATGTGTAGAAGGATATGTTTGCTTGCCCCTTCTGCCATGATTGTAAGACTCCTAAGGCCTCCCCAGACATGCAGAACTCTGAGTCAATTAAACCTCTTTCCTTTATAAACTACCCAGTCTCGGGTGTTTCTTTATAGCAGTGTGAGAACAGACTAATACACCATCTTTCTCCAGTATATTCTAATTTTATGCATACATACACAAGCACACACATACACATGTGTACAAACATAGACACATTCAAAAATATATGGATACCTATTTTATGAAATAACTGCTTTGTAAATCTGTCTTCAAATATAAATTAGAATTCTAGTTTGCCCATTTCACTTGTGTCTGTCTATGTCTAATTAAATTACATAAGCTTTGTTTTACTAAATGAGGGCTGAGGAAAACTACGCATTAAATGTAGATACATTTGAAAAGCTCTAAACTTGAATCCTGATTCTAGCACTCCTTTCCCCTCTGACACTGATGTGGCTTATATTATCCTGGTAGGCAGTATAATGCTTCTGCCAAAGACATCATTGCCCTAATCCTCAGAAATTGTGAATCTGTCATATTATATGGCATAAATATATTTGCACATATAATCAAAATCATAGACCTTAAAATAGGGAGATTGTCTTGGATTAACTAGGTGGGTCCATGTACTCACATGAGAGCTTACAAGCAGAGAACTCTCTCTGGCAAGAGAGATGTAGCAGAAGGAGATCAGAGATTCTAAGGGTGAAAAGGATTCAGTGTACCCTTGCTGGCTATGAGATATAGGTTCCCACATTCAAGGACAAGACAGAAACCTCTTGGAGCTAGACCATCTGCCAGCTGACAGATAACAGGAAACGAAATGTCCTAAAACTGCAAGGACCTAGATTCGGTCAACAACCTGGGCAAGTTAGAAGCACAATTTTCCCAGAGTATCCTGAGAAAAGTCTAGTTAGCTTGATTTTGGCTTTATCAAATTCAGAGCAGAGAAATCAGTAAAGCCAGCTAGAACTTCTAATATATAAAACTGTGAGATACAGAATTTGTGGGGTTTGTTTGTTTTTGTTTGTTTGTTCATTTGTTTGTTTTTTGAGACAGAGTCTCGCTCTGTCATCCAGGCTGGAGTGCAGTGGCGTGATCTGAGCTCACTGCAACCGCTGCCTCCTGGGTTCAAGCGACTCTCCTGCCTCAGCCTCCTGAGTAGCTGGAATTACAGGCGTGCACCACCATGCCTGGCTAATTTTGTATTTTTAGTAGAGACAGGATTTCACCATGATGGTCACATTGGTATTGAACTCTTGACCTCATGATCCGCCCGACTCGGCCTCCCAAAGTGCTGGGATTACAGGCATGACTCACCACACCTGGCTGTGTTGTTTTAAGCCACAAAATTTGTGCCTATTTGGTATGGCAGCAATAAAAAGCAAGTACAATTATCTTTTTCAACTCAAACATGAGTCTCTAGACAACTAGAGAAAATAATGCTATGTCACAAGTGTGTGTATGTCGTAGGTATTCAAAGTGATTAATAAGTAATTTTTGACATGTATTTTAAATTTAAACTGTGATTATATAAATCACATTTTTCCCCTTTATGTATGTGTGTACAAATGTGCACACCCATGTGTATAACACATTGATCACATTTAATTATCTTTGGGAAAAGCAGCTACCATCTGATTACTTAATACTTTCACTGACATATACAAATCCAATACAGGGAAGTGTTACAGTGGAAAGTTCCTGATACAAAACACAACGATGAGGGTAAGTATCATTGACTGATTCTAAGAAATAGAGGTATGGTACTCCAAAGGCAGACAGAAATGCTATCAAATTTGCTATATTTCATTAAAATACTATACCTTTCTATGCAATCATCTAGTTAATTTTTTAGCAAAACATGTAAGAATGTTCTTACATAGTACATGAAATAAGAGATGCTCTATTGTTATTCATAAATAGATAAAAAGAGAGATGTGACAGAAGGAGATCAGAGACTCTAAGTGTGAGAAGGATTCAATGCGCTATTGCTAGCTATGGGATATAGGTTCCCACATTCAATGACAAGAGAGAAACCTTTTGGTTTCTCTTGTCCTCTGAGATTTTTTAAATGTTGGTTTTAAATGAAAATATAATTAACACTTTATTTGGTATTATAGGATTTTCAAATGGATATAAAATTTATATTCAACACTTTAAAATTATAATTGAATGATTTCATGTTTCTGTGGAAAATATGACAGAAGAGAGATCATGTGGCTTGTAATAGATTTTAGATGAGCCCAATGGTTCAATATTATTTTCATAGTTTGATTTTTTTTAAAGCAAGAATGAACATGGTTTTCATTTTTAAAGGATGATTATATTTTCTTTCTTGGAAATTAAATTGTTTTGAGAATGTTATAGCAAACAGTTGAGAATGTTGTAGTAAAATAAGAGATAGTATTTATATGTAGTCATGCCATTCAGGTATAGAATGTTTTTATCTATTGATTTACTATAAATTAGACAATAAATTGTATATTACTTGGTAGTATTATTCTTTCATTTTCTGTTGCTGCATATGGCACCGTCAACTAATGGAAAATTTGCCTGAGACTTTCCATTAATCCCTCACTGCCCAGATAATGTAATACTTGATTCTGAAATAATATAAATTTTATTTTATTTCAAAAAATCATTGCAAAATATTTTAATAAAAATATTTCAATACAAAATTTTAAGTAATACAGTTTATTTTGATTCAATTAGTTTTGAAATTATCAAATAAAAAGATTTGGGGAATAAATAATTTCACTTTCTCTGTGCTTTCTTCCACTCTTTACATCCCATAATCTCATCTTAAATTTGAATTTAGTGGAAAGTGTTCATAGAATCCTCCCATAGTCTATGCTTAAGGAAGAATGAGTAAAAGTCCTTGTATGTTAACAATTTTCATCAAACATACTGGAGACAGCATGCCCCTCCTACCAGAATTTTTCCAGATTTTTGAACCTTTATAAACTTCTTGTTTATGAATTGTTGAATTGTTGAGGTTCTAGGGATATAGGCATCTGCTTTTAATCTCCTCTATATCTTTCCTGAAGCTATGTTAACAATTATAGGGGTAACTTGATGACTGAAGGAAAACAATCAGACACACACAAACACACATATATGCTTTACACGAAACACTGCATTCAAAAAGAAAACCTAATAAATCTACTTTTTCAATCTTTTGAATATTCAATAAATAATATTTTTCCCTTGTCAGAAGAAAAGTCTCAGAAATGTGAGAATTGGTTACTGAAAAAAAGAGGTCAAAATCTATATTAAGGTATTAAAATTCACATAAGGTGATTGATTTGACAAAATGAGAAGAAGACTAGCAAAAAAATAGACCAGAGGAGAAAATAATAGAAAATTTATATATTATTTACTCTGCAAGAAAATATTTTTAATAACATATATGAATGAAATGGATAACATAATTTATAACATGAATAAAATTTGCAGAAAGCACTTCATATATTTTGTTTATAATAATTAAAAGGAATATGCTACATATACCTCTAGACATATTTCCCTCTGTTTTTCCATTAGAATACTATGTGAAATGTAACATTCTCTTAATAACAAATAACAAATGTTCTCAATGCTTAAAATAATTTAAAAACCTAATAAAATATTCCAAATAAGTTAATAATATGCATAACACAAAACATTATGTATATTTTATGGCAGATAACTTATACATGTTTTATTAAAATACAATTTACCTCTAGTAAAAAGCACAGATTTAAATTGTGTAATACTATGAGTTTTGAAAATGAGTATGCCTCACACAAGACCATCAACCTGTAGAGCATTTATCATTCCAGAAATGTCCATTGTACCTTTCAAATCAATCCCACCAAAGGAAAACAAGACACTATTCTGATTTACATTTTCACAGATTAGTTTTCTCTGTTATAGAAATTTAGAAATCCAAGTAAGCAGGAAGACATCATATACTATTTAGAACTTCAGTTAGTTTGCAGAGAAATCTATTTTTGAAAATTGTTTATAATATTGCACATATAGGTATTCTTTTTATTTTCTGAGTAAGATTCCATTGTATGAATATATCACACTGTTTGTACCCATTCATCGTGGGTTGGATATTCTTTCTGTTTACAATTTTTGTTTTTTATCACTAAAGGTACTACAGATATCTTATGAAAGTTGATATGTAGTAATATATTTTAATTTCTCTTTGGTACATAGTTAGGAGTAAAATTTCTAGATTATACATGTTTAATTTTATGTGTACATAATCAGATCATCTACTAATAAATGCAGTTTTACTTCTGGTATTCTGAAACGTATGCCTTTTCCCCTATCTATGAAATCTTTACCAAGCTCCAGACCATGGATTTTTTTTTCTAAATAACCTTGTAGAAATATTACAGTTTTAATTATAATTTTTAAATCTATTAACCCATTCGAGTTCATTTTAGTATATGGTGTGAAAATGGCTGTCTTTGTGATGTTCTTCAATATTTTTAAAAATGTATATTTTGTTGTCCTATTATCATTGAATAAGAAGAATATTATTCTTCCATAAGTTTGCTCTGTCATCATTGCAAAAAAAGCAATTGACCATGTAAGTCAATGATAATCTATTCCTGAGCTGTCCTTGTACTATTGATCTTTAAAGATATCCCTTTGGCGATACCACACTGTCCTGATTACTATAGCTTTAAGGTCATTCTTAAAATGAGCGAGTATAAGTACTACAACTTTTTCTTCTTTAATTTTTTTTTCTATTGTAGGTAACTTCAATACCTATATAAATATTATGATCAAGCTATTAATTTCCACAAATTATGTTTTAGAATTTTGATTCGGTTTCCTTTGAATAGATAGAGATACATGTAGCTAGATTTGAGAACATTCTTTTCCTAAATATTTAACTGTGAAAGATACTCCAGGAAATGTATTAGGTTTTAAGATTTAAAAAAATCCTTTAGGCTTTGAGGTGAAAATACCAAGTTACTTATTAAGGTTAGAAAATAAGTTTGGCATCACACACCTCAACAAAATAATGCAAGACAACAGTGGAGCAACATTATAAAGAGACTCAAGAAAGATAGCTTAAGCCAGAAATTTTGTATCTAAAATTATTTTCTTCAAATCTCTAGGTAACAGAAAAACTATTTTAACGATTCAATAACCCAGGAAAATTCCTTTCTGAGGTTTTGAGGTAGTGCCTAACACAAACTTTTTGTTTTTTTAAGGCAAATAGCACAGATATTAGGCAATTCAGATCATAAGACCTCTGCCACATCTATTAAATTCTGTTGTTAAAATGTAAAAGCTACCACAAAAGGTTGGTCAATGAATTGTCATGGCTGTGTTTTAATAAAACTTTATTTACAAAAACAGGAGGCTTACAATATTTCCATATGTAGTTTGCTGATCCTCATCTAGGGCAGCTATTATCAACATATTGTTCTTAGATCACGCTCATCAGTAACACCTAGGAACTTGAGGGAAATTTGCACTACCTCTTCTGGACCTACTAGATCAGAAATTTTGAGGAAAGTATTCAGCAATCTGTGTGTCAGGGACCTACAGGTGATCTTCATGCATTCTGAAGTTTGAGAACCACTAATCCTGAAGATCAGTGTCATTCTAACACGGGTTGACTGAAGGAATATCAGCAAAATGACACCTGGTGGCCAATGAATACAGAGGAATTTGAAGTCTTCTGTGCACTATGGTAAATGAAAAAACAAAGCCCAGATCCAACATAAGTACAATGTAGACTGACTAAATTTCTTCATTAACAAGATAACTGAAAAAGGGCATATCTACTTTGGATGTAAATGTTTATTTTAGCTTTTACTATTCTTTGATATACAATGTCTGATATTAAATTTTATAACTCATTTAAAAAGTCAAGAAATTATGTTAATGAAAATAGTGGAAAATTGAACATATTTGCACAGTTGGAAAAATCCAGCATAGAGACGGAAGTCACATAAAAGAGACAAATGAAAATGTACTCATAAGAACTTTTTTTATTTTTATATTAACCAAATCAGTTTTCAACATAATTGTACCAATTATATATTTTTGCCAAGAATGTCTGAGATTTACTGGTTTGACATTCCTGGAAACACTTGGTTTTGCTAGGGTATAAACGTATTTATTTATATGAAAATTTACTGTCATCTATCTTCTATGAAGGAATTCATCCTTTTGGGAAAATGGGTTATACGATAAAATATTATATTCCTGGGGAATAATAGTGTAATATGCATTAGTCAAAAAGCCCTTGTATTGACTTTAAAATATCCAAGTAAATATTTTATTAGACAAGTATATGAAAATAAAGTTATTGGGCCAGGCGCAGTGGCTCACGCCTGGAATCCCAGGAGTTTGGGAGGCTGAGGCGGGCAGATCACTTGAGACCAGGAGTTGGAGACTAGCCTGGCCAACATAATGAAACCCCATCTCTACTAAAAATTCAAGAATTAGCCAGGCATGGTGGCACAGGCCTGTATTACCAGCTACTCGGGAGGCTGAGACATGAGAATCGCCTGGACCCGGGAAGCAGAGGTTGCAGTGAGCCAAGATCCCGCCACTACACTCCAGCCTGAGCGGCAGAGCAAGACTCCCTCTCAAAAAGAAAAAAAAAAAATTTCTTATCAAAAGCCTGCATCTGTTAGATTAATTTGGGAGCATCAAGGTAAGTACCTGAAGCCATTTTTAGAGATTACAGCTTGAGAAAAAGAGCTTCAAATTACGGTAAAAAGACTTCTTCTCTGGAAATTCAGAAAGAGAAAAATTCAACCACTAAACTACTTAGATGGAGTTTCCAAAGAAGTAGGAGGCAAACCAGGTAAATATGTCATAGGAGTCAAAGAAAGAGTTCAGAGATTAGGATCAACATTCTCCCATCATTTTGATGTCTGAGACAAGGGTGCCAGCATGGTCAGATTCTGGTGTGGGCCCAATTTCTGGTTTACAGATGGCATTCTTGTGTCTGTGTCCTTACGTGGAGCAGAAGAGAGAGAGGTAACAAGCTCTCTCATGTGTCTTCTTACAAGGGCACTAATCCCACTCAATTAGGGCTCCAGCTCTAGGATCTAATCATCCCCAAAGACTCTACCTCATAATACCATTACTTGGCAGAATTTCATCATATGAATTTGGAAGGACACAAATATTCAGCCCATAACATAGAGAAATATGTTAATATTATGTAAATATTGTTCCTCCTCATTTTTTCTCATACTTTTAGTATTAATTGATATTTTCTAACTCCATTATTATTTCTCTTTATTGGTTGGTGTTCTACTACAAGGAAGAATGTTCCTGTTTAAAATTTATATGTATTATATGAACTCATGATTCTTAAGTTGTCCAATAGGTTATAATCCACTACTCTGTCTCTTTCTCTATATATGTGTGTGTATGTGTGTATATATGTATTATATGTGTGTGTATATATGTATATATGATATATACAATATGTATGATATATAGATTTGTATACATCTATATATGCACACACATATAGATACACACACATATATATTCATTATATATAATATACATATATATACAACATCCTGGCTCTTGCATCCTTCTGACATGTTTCTGTCTTAGTCTGCTTAGGCTGTGATGCTAAAATATTAATGACTGGGTGACTTAAATTGACTATAGACATTGTTTTTTCCTCACAGTTCTGGAGGCTGAACGTCTGACATTAGGGTACCAGCATGGTCTGGTTGTGGTAAGGGCCCTCTTCCTGGGTTACAGAAAGCTGCCTTCTTACTATGTTCTTACATGGTAGATCAATCTCTCTTTTTCTTCCTTTTCTTATAAGGCCACACCAATCCTATCAGATCAGGGTCCCACCCTTCTCATCAGTGTTTGTTTTTAAACATAAGTTTATTTTCTATTAAGGTTTTCATGTATTTCTGTTTCCTTCTAAGATATTTACATTTTATATTTCTGGGATTTTAACATTCGTATATTTCATAATATATTTGAATGATTATAACTTTATCTAACAATTATGCAATACTTTAGTATTTTTTCCAAATTCCCTTAAATTCCATTAGTCAGTATTAATTTCTAGTATTTATGGACAAATTCTTAAGTCTTATCACATAACATTCCTTACTGTACTCTATTATTAATTAATTTAGTTGTATCATAACATATATACTGTAGTTCATTGATAGCAATATAGGTATTTTTAAAAGCTACACTAGTGTTTATTCCATAAGGACAGAATCATGCATATTCAAACTGAATTAAATAAGGTATGCAAGGGAAAATATGACAGTATAGTAAATGAGTGTACTAAAATCAACATCTAAGTTTAGAGTTCAATAAAAAATGTAATTATATTGGTCTGCTATGATTTATGATTTACTCTTGCTGTTTATTGCTCAGCAATTGATTATGATCCAGATGTTTAAAACTTTCTATTCCACTTTTTAATTATCAGTTTAGTTGGAATTTTTATCTTATGGCCACTCTAAAGGAAGTGTGTAATTTCCTTTGAAGAGAAGAATATATATTAGAAAACTAAAGCTGTCCTCTGAGATTTTCTTAATTTCATGATCAGTATGCCTATAGGTGGTTTCACTAACAGTTGACAATATCCCACACAGCAATAACAGACACCTGTAATCCCTACCATCTTTGGTTAATGGCTCTGCCTTTTGGATCCATGTGCATGCAATCATTGCAAGACCTATTACAGATGTTTAAGCATTTTTATCTAGCTAGCAAGTAGGCAAATCCAGCAATTATAACTTAAATGTAAACTACATATTATTTGAACATATGTTATAGAGTAAAAAATTTGAAGGCTAAGAAAGAAATAAACAGTTATGTTTTTCTTTTCTTCTCTCTTACCCTGGAAAAAGAATCTATCTCACTCAGACTACTTTATTGTACTTAATGATACAAAATATAAATATGAACAGAGAAAACAATAAATATAATGAAAGAAAAGAGTGATAACTAATAGCAAGTGGTTCAAGTAAAAGCATAAATAGAGATGTTGGAAAGGTAGTAACACATTTCTTCTGGCTAAGGAATAAAGACAGCTTTCAAGAGTTCAAGTTTGGTACATATTTGGATCATTTCGGGTATAAGAGGAGCACATATATTATGAAAATCAGTTTAAAGATACTTAGAAAAAAATTAAAAATTTACAATAGAAAAAATAAAGGAATTCTAGCCATAGAGCTTATGACAATTAAATCCAAGAGATCATGTATTTGTATAAGATACAAAAGAAAGTAAATGTTACATGCCTTTTAATCAAAGGAGCAAAATATTTTTGCATACAAAACAGAGAAAAGAAAACCCTCCAAAAATAAATAATTAAAAGAGATGACTTTGTGAATGCTACCTGAATAATGTTCTGTTTTTATTTTATGTATGTATGTATGTATGTATGTATGTATATGTATGTATGTATGCATGTATTTAAGATGGAGTCTCACTCTGTTGCCCAGGCTGGAGTGCAATGGCATGATGGCGGCTCACTGCAACCTCCGCCTACCAGGATCAAGTGATTATCCTGCCTCAGCCTCCTGAGTAGCTGGGATTACAGGTGCACGCCACCACGCCTGGCTAATTTTTTATATCTTTGGTACAGATGAGGTTTCACCATGTTGGCCAGGCTGGTCTCAAACTCCTGACCTCAAGTGATCTGCCAGCCTAGGCCTTCCAAAGTGATAGGATTACAGATTTGAGCCACTGCACCCAGCCTGAATATTGTTTTTAAATGCTAATATGAAAACAGAAACACTCAAACTTTATTCAGGCCTTTATTTAGGAGACACTATTGGACAATTTAGAGAAATAAAAATTAATCTCCTGAATTTTTGCACTTGTGTTTGTGAGGAATATTGCATTGTAGTAATCTTCTGCAACATTTTTGTATGTGTTTGCTATTAAGGTGATTCTAGAATTCTGGCCCAACAAAATTAATTAGAAACGTTCTCTTCCCTGCTCTTTTCAGAAAGAGTTTGAATATAATCATTTTTTCCTTCTAAAATGTTTCTTTTAATTGACTGGGGAAGTGATTTGGGCCTAAGGTTTTTTTTTAAAGTATGTATTCAATTGTTTAATAGATATAAGGCTATTCAGATTATTTATTTCTTTTTGTATATGTAATTTGCATGTTTCAAAGAATTTGTTCATTTTCAAATATTTTGGCCTAAATTTGTTCAGCATATTCTCCTATTACCATTTTAATGTCCACAGGATGTATAAATAATATTGGTATATTCCTATATTGGCAGGTATTATTGTGCTTTCTCCCTCTCTGTTTTTCATGATCATTTTATAAAGAATTTAACAATATAATTATATTTTCAAAAAACCCATATTTTGTTTTCTTTCTGGTTTTCTAACATAAAAACCATTTACTCAATGATACATTTTCTAAGGATTGCTTTAGTCTTACTCTACACATTCGATTTTATATTCTGTGCTTTTATTTCATTCTATTTAAAATATTTTAATATTGAATATTAAAATTAATTTTTTATGTTTACTGAAATTAAGGTTATTTGGGATGTTATTAAATTTCCAAATATTTGCAGATTATCAAAATTATCTTTCTCTTACTGATAACTAATTATATATTGGCCTAAACCACACTATGTAAAACAACTTGTTCAAATACTCTGAACTTTGGAGGTTATAGGGTTTATTCTCAGATATTAAAAAATAAATAAAACTTTGCTTTGCATGCATACACTTCATGAAACTTCTGTATTCTTCATCATTAGCCAGAACCTCAGATAAGAGTGGGATGTGTTGGTCTCATACCCCAATCATATTGCTATTCAGTATGGCGCACATGGGCATGTGTTGACAAGTAAAAGTGTTGGGATACAAAGCACACAAATGTGAAATCAAGTTTCTTATTGCCTAATGACCACCGATGTGGTATCCAAAACAAAAATAAAGTGAGCATAATGTTTGGTTTTATTTTATGGTAATACTAATACATGAATTCTTATCTCCAATAATTTGAAAAACTAATTAAATATACAGAAAGTAATTTTAATGCCAAAATAATTATAAATGTTACTATAATAAATTAATTCTTAAAATGTATCCTACAAGCATTTTCACCTAGAAATATTTATTTATGTTTCCTCCATGTCTTTTCATGGCTTGAAACGTATTTCTTTTTAACACTGAATATCTTTCACTATCAGGCACCACAGTTTATTTGCCCATTCACCTGCCGAAGAACATTGTTTTATTTTGTTTGTGCTGTTATATAGGAATACCTGAAGCTGGCTAATTTATAGAGAAGAGGTTTATTTGGCTCACAGTTCTCCGGGCTGTATAAGAAGTATGGCACCAGCACCTCCTTCTGGTGAGGGCCTCAGGCTGCTTCCACTCATGACAGAAGGTTAAGGGGAGCTGGTGTGTGCAAATGACCTAGCAAGAGAGGAAGCAAAAGAGAGAACAGAGGAGGTGTCAGGCTCTTTTCTACAACAAGTTCTTCTGGAAACTGAGTGAATACCCACTCATGGCTGCAATAACAGCACCAAGCCATACACAGGGGATCCACCCGCACAACCCAAACACCTCGCATCAGGCCCCACCTCCCACACTGGTGAGCAAATTTCAACAGGAGATTTGGCAGGGCCAAACAAACCATATCCAAACTGTCTGACGTTTTATCAATTATGAATAAAGCTGCTGTGAACATTCATGTGCAGTTTTTTGTGTAGACATGAGTTCTTTTACTCTTTTGAGCAAATACCAAGGGCTGTAATTGCTAGACTGTATTATTATTGTATGTTTGGTTGTATAATAAATCACCAAACTGCCTATCAAAGTGTCTATACCACTTAGTATTTGCATCAGCAATAATTGGAAATTCCTGTTGTTCTACATCCTCACCAGCGTTAAGTGTTGTCAGTGTTTTGAATTTTAAAGAAATGTGTAGTGGTAGCTTATTGTTGAGATGAGCAAACTCTTGATATATTCAGTGAAAGAAACATCTGTAAAGGCTGAAGTAACCTTTAGTAATGTGGTTGTGAAATGTGGGGTGGCAAAGAGAGAAGTGTTCTATAGTCCCATGAGCAGATTTAGTAAGTCTGTACCAGTGAACTGTGAACTTCATACATGCTTCTAAAATCCACCTGCCTGTCTTTGGTGAGAAAGAATGTCTAGAGTAGGCTACAATTGTGTCTTTCCCTTCTCTGAATCCAGCTAGGTTCTCATTAAACCCAGCAGGTTAGTCTCTGGTAAAAACAGTTTCTCCTGCAGGTAGGTCTTGTTAAGAAAAACAGATGCTCTGAAGTATTTCAAAATGGTTATCTTTCCCCTCCCCCTGCCAGAAAAATCAGGGAAATTTTCTCTGGTATTTACTGTAAGGACTGGGTCAAGCTGGTAAATTTCACAAAATGTGGGATCCTCCAGTGACTGAGTCCCCTTGGAGTTGTCATGTCTCAGAGATGATATTTCTTATCTGATTCGTGAAATCAGAGATGTGATTTGTAAAATTTGTTCTACCTGCAGGAGAAAGTATTTAACCACAGACTAACCTGCTTGGTTTAATGAGAACCCGGCTGAACTCGGAGCAGGGAAAGACACAATTTTAGCCTACACTAACTTGTCCACACTAGGCCTCCAGAAATTAATCACTTATAATGCAAGTTTCCCTACACCAATATGGGTTATCTTTGAGGTTCGTGCTTGAAGGTTTCTGCTCTGGTAAACCAAGACTTTGGACCTCACCTGTAGGTCTCTCCAATTTGGTGAGCAGTGGTTTGCCCTGTGACCACATTTCTATGAGAAACCTAAGGAATTTTTTTGTTTGTTCAGCTTTTGTTGTTTGGATGAAGTGGTGATTTCTAGCTTCTTAAGTACCTGACAGGAGAGTTCTAGTAGATTTTTTAAACCTGCTTTTTGTTTTAATTGATTCACTATGCTGTATAATTCTTTCATTTCAGTGAGAAAAAAAATGGAAAGAAATATTCTCCAACATATATTGTTATACTAGGAAAACGAATTTAAAGAGAAATTGTGAAATTATAAAATGAAAGTTATGAACATATAAACTTTGATAGTGCTAGCATAATAAAATGAAACAAAGGCAATCGATCAATAAGCAAGCTAAGCTAATTGTAAATCCTTCCTCATTATGTTATCATTAGAAATTGAGATAAATTGGAAAATGCTTAAAAACTTCCTACAGCAAAAGTCTTTTCCTTTGAAATTAATTAAGAAAACATAGATCTCTTTGAAAACTTCCAACTAGGAGTAATTTAAATATGAACACTCAATTGCAAATAAAATAATTAATGTATTAATAATTTCAATATTATTATTATATTTGCTTATAGGTTAACTTGTTTCAGTAGCTTGGCTAACATTTGAAACAGTAATTAAAGAATGAAAAATTCAGTCAGTCATCCAGGTGTGTTATTTTCAAATGTAAAATAAATATATGAGATAGCTTGGTGTTTGGAGATGCAGAATATAAATTAAATTAATTTATATTATATGTATAAATAATTACTTTATATATAAGTAATTGGTTTATATATATACACATGTACATACATTTTCAAGTGAATATTAAGTTCGTTAGATTTACACTTATTATTTCCACTAAGGAATTAAAGTTTAACTTGTATTAATGTTATATTTACATATAGTGAATATTCTCTCTTAGGAAATTTATTCAAAAGGAAACAAAGAGAAAAGATGATGTTGTTCTAATACAAATAATGACAATGTTAAAAAAAAAAAGCAATAATCCAAACTCTATATTCCACAATACCAAGATACTTTGATACCTTTCTTATGTAGTATCTAGGAAAATATAATACCAGATAAAGAAAAGTTCGAGTAAGCATAAGGAAGGATTCTGAGAAAGCTTTTTAGGTTGCATACATCCCACAAAGCCAACAGAGCACCTTTCCCTAAATAATATGGCACATTTAAGGAAAAAAAGCTTCAAGTTGTATTTCAGAATCGATGTAGAGAAATTAAACCAGGTTGTAAGAACTGATGGTGAGGCTGTATTTGACATCAGGAAGATTCAAAGAAAATGGCCCCGAATTGTAAATTATGAATTCTCATGAAACGGACCATTATTGAGGCATAGTGGATAACTCTGGAGTTGTAAACTGACTTGAAATATATACTGTAAATATATAAATATAACTCTGTGTATACGTATTATATCTGTACAAATATGATCGTATGGCATACCTAAGTTCTTTGTACAACCTGGAGAATTACTAATAGCCTGTCACATAGTCCTTGTCTCTCCTTCACATTAATTCTATTTGCTTTTCTAGTTATTTGTCATCCCGTTATTAAAAAAATCAACAAACCTAAAAGAAATAATTACCGAAACTAGACAATATCACTTCAAGAAAAAAATAACAAAGGTAAAATAACAAACAAAGCTTCCCAAACTTTCTGGAACTTTGTACAACAAATCAAGAGAAGTTAAGAATTTAGCCAAATGAATTGCTACTAATAATATAATAACAATAATGAGATAACCACACCACAAAATGAAGAACTAAAGAAGCTACAGGCCGGGCACGGTGGCTCTCGTCTGTAATCCCAGCACTTCGGGAGGCTGAGGCAGGCGGATCACAAGGTCAGGAGATCGAGACCATCCTGGCTAACATGGTGAAACCCTGTCTCTACTAAAAATACAAAAAATTAGCCAGGCATGGTGGCATGTGCCTGTAGTCCCAGCTACTCGGGAGGCTGAGGCAGGAGAATAGCTTCAACCCGGGAGGCAGAGGTTGCAGTAAGCTCAGATTGTGCCACTGCACTCCAGCCTAGAAGACAGAGAAAACTCCGTCTCAAAAAACAAAAACAAACAAACAAAAAGCTGCAGAAGCTGACAGAAATACAGTTAGACAATATAAGGAAATAATTCCAAAGATGACAGAACTGAAGAAAAAGATGAAAGTGTAAAATAAAAATATCAGTAATGAAGGCTACATTTAAAGCAGTGTAGGAGAATAGACACTGTTGAAAACAATGTAAATGATATAAAGGACAGGATTACTAACCAGAAAAAGATAAAATGGATCACGGTAGAGTTAATTTAAGGAGAAAACAAGCTCACAAGCCATACAAAGATGTTAGGTCATGTCCCACGAAGAGCGACCAAAGCAGTGAAACAAACAAAAGGAAATCATCAACCCTGTATAGCAGACAGCCCCCAAAGGTATCCACTTTCAAATCCTGAGGACATATGAATATATTATGTTACCTGGCAAGAAAGATTTTGCAGATATGATTAAGTTTATGAACCTTGAGATGGATAGATTGTCTCAATTGTCCAGTTGGGTCTGAACTAATCGTATGAATTCTTAAATGCACAGGACCATTCTGGGCTGTGGCTAGACAAAGAAAAATGAGGAAAGAGGAAGGGTCAGAGAGATTTGAGTTCCCAGCTTTAAAGATGAAGGAAAGCGTCATGAGCCAGTTAATTAATTCAGGGATCTTCTAGAAGTTATAAAAAGCAAGAAACAAAGCACCGCCCAGATCCCCCAGAAAGCAGTGCATCTTTGCTGATGCCTTGATTTTAGCTCAATATTATCACTGTCAGACATGTGAGCTAATTTATTATCTGTAGATTTGTGTTACTTTAACTTGCCAAGGTCATGAGAATGTGCATGAAAGGGATAGAAAACCCACATACCATGAAGAAAACCAGACATTTCCAATGTTTGGAATATTGGCTAGTGAGCATATACTTTTCTACTTGAACAATAAATAATGCAGAAATTCAAGTAAAAGAAATCATGAATCTATAGATTGAAATGCCATACACCATCCCGGGAAAATGTGGTAGAGTAATCAAACTTAGTCATATCCTTGTCAGTTGCTTGCACTTCAAAGATAAAAAAAGAATTGTCAAGTACGTAGTTAAAATGGCATGCCACAAATTAAGATTTGAAAATTGGGTTGGTCCCAGAATTTTCCAAAGTAAAGTTATGAGTAGAAGAGAGAGAAACTTTTTTACAAAATTTTCAAGAAAGGAACCCTGCAGATAAATGGACAGATCACAGTGACTAACTGCCTCTAGTCTAAGAGATTATCTAAAACCCAGTTTATTTGATCTTGTAGTTCTACTGTCCCTTAGGGTGTTTTACTCATTTAAATGGTCAAATAGAATCATTCCTAATGTGTCAATATTGCAGCTTGCAAAAGAAAGAAGAAATAGAGGACAAGTAATTTTCTCTTTTGCATATGATCCAAATAAGTTGCTTATCTCCTTTCTGCATCCAAGAGCTCAGAATAAGTTAGGTGGCCACCGTCATTAGATCCAAGGGAAGCTGGGAGTGCATTAGTGCTGTGTTGCCATGTACTTATTTGAAACTTCACGATTTATTTATTTATTTATTTATTTTTTTGGGACATAGTCTTGCTCTGTGGCCCAGGCTGGAGTGCAATGGTGCGATCTTGGCTCACTACAAGCTCCGCCTCCCGGGTTCATGCCATTCTCCTGCCTCAGTCTCTCGAGTAGTTGGGACCACAGGCGCCCGCCACCACACTCAGCTAATTTTTTTTTTTTTTTTTTTTTTTGTATTTTTAGTACAGACGGGGTTTCACCGTGTTAGCCAGGATGGTCTCGATCTCCTGACCTCGTGATCCACCCATCTCCGCCTCCCAAAGTGCTGGGATTAAAGGCATGAGCCACCGCGCCTGGCTAAAACTTGATGATTCTATTTCAGATATGGTTTGGCTTTGTCCCCACCCACATCTCAACTTGAATTGTACTTCTATAATTCCCACATGTTGTGGGAGGGACTAGATGGGAGGTAATTGAATCATGGGGTTGGTTCCCCAATACTGTTCTCATGTAGTGAATAAGTCTTTATCAGCAGTGTGAAAACAGTAAATTGGTATCGGTAGAGTCGGGTGTTGCTGAAAAGATACGTGAAAATGTGGAAGCGACTTTGAAACTGGGTAACAGGCAGAGGTTGGAACAGTTTAGAGGGCTCAGAAGAAGACAGGAAAATGTGGGAAAGTTTGGAACCTCCTAGAGATTTGTTGAATGGCTTTGACAAAATTGCTGATAGTGATATGGACAATGATGTCTAGACTGAGGTGGTCTTAGATAAAGATGAGGAACTTGCTGGGAACTGGAGCAAAGGTGACTCTTATTATGTTTAAGCAAAGAGACTGGTGGTATTTTGCCCCTGCCCTAAAGATTTGTGGAACTTTGAATTTGAGAGATGATTTAGGGTATCTGGTGGAAGAAATTTCTAAGCAGCAAAGCATTCAAGAGGTGACTTGGGTGCTGTTAAAAACATTCCGTTTTAAAAGGGAAACAGAGCATAAAATCAGAAAATTTGCAGTCTGACAGTGCAGTAGAAAAGAAAAAAAACATTTTTTGAGGAGAAATTAAAGATGGCTGCAGAAATTTGCATAAGTAACAAGGAGCTGAACATTAATTCCTAAGACAGTGGAAAAAATGTCTCCAGGGCATTTCATAGGTCTTCTTGGCAGCCCCTCCCATCACAGACCCAGAAGCCTGGAAGGAAAAAACGGTTTCATGGGCTGAGGCCTGGGTCGCCATGCTGTGTGCAGCCTAGGGACTTGGTGCCCTGCATCCCAGCCACTCCAGCTGTGGCTGAAAGGGGCCAACGTCAAGCTCAGGCTGTGGCTTCAGAGCACGCAAACATCCAGCCTTGGCAGCTTCCATGTGGTGTTGAGCCTTCAAGTGCAAAGAAGTCAAAAATTGAGGTTTGTGATCCTCTGCCTAGATTTCAGATGTATAGAAATGTCTGGGTGCCTAGGCAGAAGTTCACACAGGGGCAGAGCCCTCATGGAGAACTGCTAGGGCAGTGTGGAAAGGAAATGTGGGATCAGAGCCCCTATGCAGAGTCCCTACCGGGGCGCCCCCTAGTGGAGCTGTGAGAAGAGGGCCCGTCCTCCAGATCCCAGAATGGTAGATCCACCGAAAGCTTGCACCATGCACCTGGAAAAGCTGCAGACACTCAACGCCAGCCCATGAAAGCAGCCAGGAGGTGGGCTATACCCTGCAAAGCCACAGGGTGGAACTGCCCAAGACTATGGGAACCTACTTCTTGCATCAACGTCACCTGAATGTAAGACATGGAGTCAAAGTCATTTTGGAGCTTTAAAATTTGACTGCCCCACTGGATTTCAGCCTTGCACGCCCCGCCCCCACCAGCCCCTTTGTTTTGGCCAATGTCTCTCATTTGAATTGTTGTATTTACCCAGTGTTTGTGCCCCCATTATATCTAGGAAGTAACTATCTTGCTTTTGATTATACAGGCTCATAGGCAGTAGGGATTTGCCTTGTCTCAGGTGAGACTTTGGACTATGGGCTTTTGAGCTAATGCTGAAATGAGTTAAGACTTTGGAGGACTGTTGGGAAGGTATGATTGGTTTTGGAATGTGATTTACATGAGATTTGGCAGGGTCCAGTGGTGGAATGATACGGTTTGGCTCTATGTCCCCATCTAAATCTCATCTTGAATTGTACTACTATAATTCCCACATTTTGTAGGAGGAACCTGGTAGGAGATAATTGGATCATTGGGGTGGTTTCCCCTATGCTGTTCTCATGGTAGTGAATATGTCTCATGAGATCTGATGGTTTTATCAGGGATTTCTGTTTTTGAGTCTTCCTCATTCTCTCTTTGCCTGCTGCTATCCATGTAAGACAGGACTTGCTCCTTTTTGCCTTCTGCCATGATTGTGAGGCTTCCCCCGCCATGCAGAACTGTAAGTCCAATTAAACCTCTTTCTTTTGTAAATTGCCCAGTCTCAGGTATGTCTTTATCAACAGCGTGAAAGTGCACTAATACAATTTCTAAAAACAAAAGGAAACAAAACAAAAACAGCAGGCAAAAAAATTACGAAGCAGTTAAAAATGTTTACCCTGGTATACTGACATTTCTATTTATGTCATTGTCAATAACTTTCTAAATAACCTACTACTTACTGAATCCATCTCATCATCCAAGTGCTTGGGGTAGGCCCTATACTTTTTAGCAAATCAAGATGATATGTCTTTTTATTTCCTGGTGATTGTTACGCTAAAAGAAATTGTTTGCTCCACCCAATATAAATTGGTGAAGTAGGAAGGATAATTGCAAAAAGAAAAAAATGTGAAGAATGGAAAGCACATTGTAGTCAGTATTTCATAGTAGTTATGAATTACTTTGCAGAAATTATAGAAACTCCCTTCTCTTTATGGAGAAATTTTCATAATTAGCTCAGTGGGCAACTCTTAATTCTACCCTTTGAAATTCTCTTGTGTGTTATCCTCCGTGACCCCTGGATTTCCAATGAAGAAAAGCCATTCTACTACACTATCCTGTTTGGCCCCATCTAAAGTGGGCAATGAAGTTTACAGACTGAAGTTTATGTATCTTTGGCGATACAGATATCCTCAGAGGATTTTGGTCTATTTGCTGGCCATGATATTAACAGCAGCCGATCACATCTGGTCACAATTCCTAAGACAGATCAGCTGAAATAGCAGGCATGGAGTGAGTTGGGGAGAGCCGCACCATTCATCTCTTCTTTGGAGTTGAGCTGGCTCTCACTGTCTTTCACTTAACTGTAGGGTCTTGAAAAAAGACACTCAATGACAACCCTATCTCCTGCTGCTTGGACTTCAGAAGCCCTTGGTTTTTCCAACTTTGAGGACCAACATTACAAAAAGTTCAACCAATTTAAATTGCAGGCCATAACCACAGAAATTTTCTCAGAGAGGTGTGAAATTCCCTTCCATTTCTACTAGCAAATTCAGATTTTTGCTAGAATCAATCACTCTCTTGTATCACTCTGCTAGAAGCATCAAGGAGTACCAGTAATTGTAGTTTTTCTAATCACTTTTATGGAACTACAAGTTCAATAAGCACATGTTCCGTGTTCTAAGTTATCACAGGTGACAGTCTTACCTCCTGTAATTGCCAAGATGAAGATGACCAACTTTCTATCTTGCACTATGTATACTGCCTCTATGCCAACTGCTAAGCCAACAATGTGTATTTTAGACCTTTTTGTTATAATAGCACATGCTTCCAATTATCAGATTTATATATTCATGGAGTATAAGTTAAGCCTCTGTAACAAAGAGTTCCAACACAGGACAGCCATTTCTTTATGTAATGGCACAGAGGATATTTTGTAGTCCAGAGTGTGTACATACCTCTGCTTCACAAAGACATCTAGGTTCTTTCAATATTTCTAGCTTGTGAAACACTCCCTAAGTTGTATCCCTAGTATGCATCACCAAGTGGCTCAATATCTCTGCCTTCTAGCCTGCAGAACTGAAGATGTGAAGGGCAATCTTCTTTTTAAGGTGGTGCCTATAATCTATGCATATCATTCCCACAGGACTCACTGTCCATAATTAGTTGTAATGCCAAACCTCTATGCAAACTAAGCTGAGAATGTGCTGGCACCAATTCAGTATTTTTACTATGAAGAACAAAATTTTACAAGGGAAAAGAAGGCAGCTTCTGCTAGACATCAAAAAACCCTTTTTACTATGTTCCAGAAACTATTGGATTAGCCACTGGCTTTACAAGAATTTAATTTATTAACAGCAGAATAATAAAAATAAAATATTCAAGTAAAAATGTCTAAGTGGCACATGTAAATAATATAAATTAAAATTTTATTAAATTATTCACTGTATCATAGAACAAAAATCTTGTATTATTCATATCAATTACTTGTTTCCAAAATATGAATTTACTTTTATAATATGGTCTCTAATTCAAGCACTTTACTTTTTAAACATTTTATGATATGTATCTCTAAGTGAAAGTATATAAAAATAACATCTGAAATATATAAAATAAATAAGTCATATGTAGTACTAGTTATTGCTTTTCTGAATAAAAATAAATACAAGATTAGAGTAAAAATGTAAAGATTCCAGATAATGTTTAATTTTAGACTAATTTATAAATACAAATTATAACATTCTGTGTGTCTTTACCATTTTTACACAAATAAACTTACCTTAAATTTTACTCTAGAGTTTTATTTTTAATATTGCTTTAATTGCTGACTTTTCCATAAATGTATTATTATTATTTTTTTTAGTTTACTTGCTTCTGAGCTAATTTGATAGCAAAAAACAGGTTCTTCATTTTGGTAGCACTAGTTTTTGCCATCATAAACAAAATGGGATCATATATGATCATGTTAAGAGCTCAAGGTAAATTCCTTTGTCCCAAATGTTTGATAAGAAAATGAATATATCTTAAATTTAATTACCCTAAGTCACGTGAATTATATAATAATTGAATTCATAACTTCAGATTAGTTTAAGATTTATGATTATATATAAAATATTTCCTTATATTTAGTATTTGACTACATTTATAGAGACAAATACAATTAGCATTTCATATTTATGTGCTTAAAGACTCATTTCTAGTCTTGTTTTATTAATTTTATTAATTACTTTTATAATCAATTTTTATGATAGTTTCCAGAGAAATGACATATTTTACTTTTCTATTTGTTTAAAAGTTTTTTTTTAATCGTATGTGATGGTTGCTACTGAGTGTCAACTTGATTGGATTGAAGTATAGAAAGTATTAATTCTGGGTGCATCTGTGACGGTGTTGCCAAAGGAGATTAACATTTGAGTCAGTGGGCTGGGAAAGATACAGCCACCCTTAACTGGGTGGGCACCATCTAATCAGCTGCCAGCAAATATAAAGCAGGCAGAAAAACGTGAAAAGGAGAGACGGGCCTAGCCTCCCAGCCTACATCTTTCTCCTGTGCTGGATGCTTCTTGCCCTCAAACATCAGACTCCAAGTTCTTCAGTTTTGAGACTCTGGCTGGCTCTCCTTGCTCCTCAAGCATGCAGACAGCATGTTGTGGGACCTCATGATCATGTAAGTTAATAATTAATAAACTCATATATATTTATATTTTACATAGATACACAAACATACATATATGTATATGTATGTGTGTATATATATGTCTATATATATACACATATATATAGACATATATATACACACACACATACATAGTCCCTGGCTAATACAGATTTTGGTATAAGGAGTGGTTCTAGAGGAACAGAATATTAAGGATGGAGTTCTTTTTTTGGTTTTAGGGTTTCTGGAGTTGGCTTCTTAATATTATTAGACCCCAAAATGCTGAGGACTCTACCTAATAATATGGAGAACACTGATAGTCCTTGGCATAAACTGTTTACAGAGTTATGCAAAATAAACACATTTGACACTCCTGATTCACCACTTGTGAGAGACAAGGAGTTTAGTTACTCTATCCATAATACCTTTGACCACATGTGGAGAGTCAAGGAACATAATGAAGCTGGTAGCTTGCTCCTAAGTTCAGTGGATAAAGTGATTAAAGAAAACGATGAACTCAGGGATTCTGTCTCCCGGCTTCAGGAGCAGATACTGAGCCTTAAAACTGCTAAGACTGCACTGAGTGAGAGTTTTATCTCCTGTAGACAAAGAGCTGAAACTTTGGAAAAAGGACACAAGCTCTTATCACATGAGGGGCTGACCTGCAATGAAAGGTGCATGCACAGCCTTGCCAGGCGTCTACTGTTAAAAGGAGGGCATTACTGGAAAAGAATGTAACCCTGCAACTTGGAATAGGGAAGTATGGGAAGACTCTGATGAAACTGGGGTCACTGAGTTTGTAAACTCTGATGAACCTTATTTGCCAGAAGGAACAGCTTCACCATCCCCTGGAGCGGCAACATCCCCTCCTAGACTCATGCTGCCATCAGCCTTTATACCTTTGTCTGAGGAGATAAACCCTGTGCTGCCTGAGGCAACAGTGAGGGCCTTCCCTGGGGCAGTTACCAGGCAAAATAATGTTGATTCTCCCCAGGAACCACCCCCAAAACCCCTGTTTGCTTCTAGTTATCTAACTAAAGTCCTGGCAGGTCCCTTGAGGTGAGGCTGCATGCTACACCTGAAAAGAACTGTTAACTTATGTAAACAGAAACCTGGAGAACAGGCATCAGAATGGATATTAAGGTTATGGGATAATGGTGGAAGGAACATAGAGTTGGTTCAGGCTGAATTTATTGATTTGAACCCACTAAGTAGGTACTCTGCTTTTAATGATGCAGCTCAGGGAGTTAAAAAAGGTTCTAATAGTTTGTCTGCTTGGTTAGCTGTCCATAAGGCCCACCAGAAGCAATTTGCCTTTAGCTGGCAAGCCCAGCAATATACCTTTACCCCTGAGGGGTATACCTTTACCTCAGAGGTATATCAACTCTCCAGCTTTGGGTCATAATCTTATTTGGAGAGAACTTGATCGCTTTTTGTTTCCACAACATATCACTCTGGTCCATTACATTAATGACATTATGCTGATTGGATACGGTGAACAAGAAGTAGCAAACACACTGGACTTATTGGTGAGACATTTGTGTGCCAGAGGATGGGAAATAAATCTCACTGAAATTCAGGGAACTTCTACTTTAGTAAAATTTCTAAGGGTCCAGTGGTGTGGGCCCTCTTGAGATATTCCTTCTAAGGTGAAGAAAAAGTTGCTGCATTTGGCCCCTCCTACAAGCAAGAAAAAGGCACAATTCCTAGTGGGCCTATTGGATTTTGGAGGCAACACATTCTGCATTTGGGTGTGTTACTCCCACTCATTTATCAAGTGACCCAAAAGGCTGCCAGTTTTGAGTGGGGTTCAGAAAAGGAGAAGGCTCTGCAACAGGTCCAGGCTGCTGTGCAAGCTGCTCTGCCACTTGGGTAATATGACTCAGCAAATACAATGGTGCTTGAGGTGTCAGTGGCAGATATGGATGCTGCTTGGAGCTTCTGACAGGCCCCCATAAGATAGTCACAGCAGAGGCCTCTAGGATTTTGGAACAAGGCCCTGCCATCTTCTGCAGATAACTACCCTCCTTTTGAGAGATGGCTCTTGGCCTATTACTGGGCTTCGGTGGAAACTGAACATTTGACTATGGGTCATCAAGTCACCATACGACCTGAACTGCCTATCATGAACTGGGTGCTTTTTGACCCATCTAACCATAAAGTGGGTGATGCACAGCAGCATTCCATCATCAAATGGAAGTGGCTATATATATGATCAGGCTCGAGCAGGTCCTGAAGACACAAGTAAGTTACATGAGGAAGTGGCTCAAATGCCCATGGTCTCCACTCCTGTCGCCCTGCCTTCTCTCCCTCATCCTGCACTGAGGGTCTCATGAGGAGTTCCCTATAATCAGTTGACAGGGGAAGAAAAGACTAGGGCCTGGTTCACAGATGGTTCTGCACGATATGCAGGCACCACCCAAAAGTGGATAGCTGCAGCACCACAGCCCCATGGTAGGACATCCCTGAAGGATGCGGTGAAGGGAAATCTTCCCAGTGGGCAGAACTTCAAGCAGTGCACCTGGTTGTGCACTTTGCATGGAAGTAGAAATGACCAGATGTGCGATTACATGTTGATTTATGGGCTGTAGCCAATGGTTTGGCTTAATGGTCAGGGTCTTGGAAGAAACATGATTAGAAAATTGGTGACAAAGAAATTTGGAGAAGAGGTAGGTGGATGGGCCTCTCTGAGTGGTCAAAAACTGTGAAGATATTTGTATCCCATGTGAGTACTCACCAATGAGTGACCTCAGTGGAGGAGGGTTTGAATAATTAAGTGGATACGATGACCCGTGCTGTGGACACCACTCAGCCTCTTTCCCCAGCCACCCCATCATCACCCAATAGGCCCTTGAAGAAAGTAGCCATAGTGGCAGGGATGGAGGTTATGCATGGGCTCAGGAACATGGACTTCCACTCAACAAGGCTGACCTGGCTACGTCTACTGCTGAGTGCCCAATTTGCCAGCAGCAGAGACCAACACTGAGCCCTCGATATGGCACCATTCCTTGGGGTGATCAGCTAGCTACCTGGTGGCAGGTTGATTATATTGGATCTCTTTCATCAGGGAAACGGCAGAAGTTTGTCCTCACAGGCATAAATGATTACTCTGGATATGGATTTGCCTAACCTGCACACAATGCTTCTGCCATGACTACCATTCATAGACTCACGGAATGCTTTATCCACCATCATGGTATTCCACACAGCATTGCTTCTGTCCAAGCCACTCACTTCACGACTAAAGAAGTGTGGCAGTGGGCTTATGCTCATGGAATTCACTGGTCTTACCATGTTCTGTATTATCCTGAAGCAGCTGAGCAGCTGGATTGGTAGAACGGTGGATGACCTTTTGAAGTCACAATTACAATACTATGTTGAATAGGAGTGGTGAGAGAGGGCATCCTTGTCTTGTACTGGTTTTCAAAGGGAATGCTTCCAGCTTTTGCGCATTCAGTATGATATTGGCTGTTGGTTTTCATAGATTTTGTTATTTTGAGATATATTCTATCATTACCTAGTTTATTGAGGGTTTTTAACGTGAGGTTAAATGATGTTAAATCATTTAACTTGAACCATGATGTTAAATTTTATCAAAGACCTTTTCTGCATCTATTAAGATAATCATGGGGTTTTTGTCTTTGATTCTGTTTATGTGATGGATTACGTTTATTGGTTTGCATATGTTGAAGCATCCTTGCATCCCAGGGATGAAGCCGACTTGATCGTGGTAGATAAGGTTTTTTTGATGTGCTGCTGAATTGTTTGCCAGTATTTTGTTGAGGATTTTCTCGTCGATGTTCCTCAGGGATATTGGCCTGAAGGTTTTTGTTATTGTTGTGTCTCTTCCTGGTTGTGGTATCAGGATAATGCTAGCTTCAAAAAATGAGTTAGGGAGAAGTCCTTCCTTTTCAATTATTTGGAACAGTTTCAGAAGGAATGGTACCAGCTCCTCTTTCTATTTGTGGTAAAATTCAGCTGTGAATTCATCTGGTCCTGGGTTGTTGTGGTTGTTTTTTTTTGGTGGGGGGGGTTGGTAAGCTATGAATCACTGCTTCCATTTCAGAGCTTGTTATTGGTCTATTCAGGGTTTCAACTTCTTTCTGGTTTAGTCTTGGTAGAATGTATGCGTCCAGTAATTTATCCATTTCTTCTAGATTAGTTAGTTTATTTGCGTAGAGGTGTTTATAGTATTCTCTGATGGTAGTTTGTATTTCTGTGGGATCAGTGGTGATATGTCCCTTATCATTTTTTATTGTGTCTATTTAATTCTTCTCTCTCTTATTCTTTATTAGTCTAGCTAGTGGCACAGTACAGTTTTTATCTAAAATAACGATACAAAAATTAGCTTTATTTTGCTAAACAAGTTTATAAAACAACCTTTTTTAAAAGTAATTTCTCTAATGCTTTTACCAGAGGAAAATGTTTTTTTTTATTTTTATCTATTTATGTTTATTATTTATTTATTTGAGACTGGGTCTCACTCTGTTGCCCAGGCTGGAGTGCAGTGGTGCAATCTCAGCTCACTGTAACCTCTGCCTCTTGGGTTCAAGTGATTCTCACGCCTCAGTCTCCAAAGTAGCTTGGATTATGGGCATGTACCACCACACCCAGCTAATTTTTGTATTTTTAGTAGAGACAGCATTTCACCATGTTGCCCAGGCTGGTCTTGAACTTCCAGCCTCAAGTGATCCACTCACCTCTGCCTCCCAAATTTCTGTGATTACAGCAATGAACCACCACACCCAGCCAATTTTTAGTTTTTCAATTTATCTTCTTTCAGATGGCAAAATCTGCCTACTTCCTTTGTCTCCTACAAGCGATGATAACCATCCCATCTATCCAACACCATCCACCAAAAATGGAAGCGATTTTTTTGTTTCGCTAGATCCACAGTCCCCTCTTAGTTTTTCTTGTATTTATTTCTTTCTTTTTAATCTCAGTTTTCTCCCATAGTTCAATGAAAAAGGCAGGGGTTTTTGAAAAAATGAGTAACTGACCTCTTTCTTACTGACCCAGGTGATCACCCTCACCTAATTCTTGAGCTATCTGTTGCCATTGAAATAGGGTCAATCTTCTCTAAACAGCAATTTCTTTAAAAATAATTTCTCCATCATGCCTGTAAAGTATCTATATCTTAACTATCTAACACATTTATTAGCACAGTTTTAGCAAACAGTATCACCGAAAACATCTATTAGAAAACTCATAGGTGATGACCAAATAGCTAGAGAACAGCATCGTAACTCATGAAGTGAAGAAAAAACTGGGGACAGACAGAAAGACATGAACTCTCTCCAGACAGACGTCAGGAGGACAGATAGGGACCTAGAGGTTTGGAAACCTTGCTGACATAAAGGTAACTGGCCTTAAATCCAAAGAACTGATATGACCTTAGTAGTACTGTCTCATAATAAAACAAGGTTATGTCTAAACATAAGGACATATACATTTCTATAGTAGAAATATGTACTATGTTTAGTAATATGAAAGTTTAAATATCATTTTAAATTGGTACATAAACAGAAAAAGTTTAAATTTTGGAGTTAAAAGATAAATATAATTTCGATTATTTTTAATGCAGAAAGACGATTATATACTGATATTACTTAAACATAACAAATAGATATTTATGTGGCTGTAGTAATTATTCAAATAGAAAATGCAGTCAATCATACTATATATAATATATATTTTCAGTGACCATAGAAGTATTTAAATGGCAGTTCATCATCATAACCACAACTTCAATGAAATTGCCTAGAAACCTATACAGTAACCATCTCGTGTATGTTCCACATATAATCTGAGCTTTTACAATATTACTCCTATGTAACTAGTATCATAATCATAATCAAAATTATATGCTCTGGCATTAATATAGACTGAATGTTTGTGTCCTCACCTCCTGCTCTCCACCATATGTTGAAGTCTTGACCCTCAGTGTGGTAATACTTGGAGATGAGGCCTCTAAGGAAATAATTAAGATTAAATGAGGTTATAGGAGGAGATGGGGGTGAGGAGCATAAATCCAGATCCAATGGAATTAGTGTCCTTTAAAGAAGAGACATCAGAGAGCTGGCTTGTTCTCTCCATGCGAAGATTGTGAAAAGGCCATATAAGGATGTAACAAGAAGGTGGACATATACAAGCTGGAAAGACAGCCCTCACAGAAATGGCACTGCAAGATCGAATTTCCAGCCTCCAAAATTGTGAGAAAATAAATTTTAATTGTTTAAGCTACCCATGATGACAACAACATGGCTCTCTTTAACAATCAAATATTAATATTAATACATGCAAGAACAGTATAAAATTATGCAAAAGTTATTGAAGTTTTAAAATTTAAATGCGGAGGAGAAAAAAAAAACATATCCAAACATCCTTAAGATACCGTCTACAGGCTCCCCACTGTAAATCACAATAAATCCATAGGAGCTGCTAATATATACTATTTAAATATACAAATGATATCTTTTCTAGTAAATAGTTCATATATTAAAATAGTTTTCTACCTTATTTGCGTATGTATATAAAACACTATGACAAAGATTTGAAGATAATATTTGCTTGTGCTTAAGATAATTTAAGCATTGCTGTGCATATTTTATTAAATTCCTCCGCTAATGCATCTTCAGTATGATGCAAAAACTCTAGGTAACTTACATGCTTGTATATATACATGCTTGAATATGTAGTTACTTTGAAAATCCAGAAATATGAAATAATGCTTCAGGGAACTCCATGTATGTCATGAATTTGATGAATTTTAATCCAAATTTACTTTGAAATACTCACATAATATTCATGTGTCTGTGATACAGTTTTTAATGCCTACAAATAAGAAGTAGAAGAAAATTAGTTTTTTAACTAACGATATTGACAATCTTACTTTTAAGGTGATTGAGCCCTGCATACCGTGAGATTCTAACTATTCTGATAATGTAATGTGAATCTGATTATTGAATTTTATTTGCACTCTTTCAGCATCGAAAACTAATCACAGTAATCCAAGTCTGTGCTGTTTATTTTTCCCTTAAAATACAAGGAAGTCAGGATAACATAGAGTTGTCTCTGTTGCTTAGTATTTTCTCCCTTCCTCTGACCCCATTTAAAAATGTTTGTTCCTGACTTTGTAAATACTAATATTTGTTGTCTGATAACAGGATATAATTCTACAAACAGTACAAAATTAGAACAGTAATAATACCACTGTCCTCTTTTATGAGGTAATAATTTGATTCCTACTAAATGAAAATAAAGACAATCTAATAAAACTAAGAATAAATGCTCAGAAAAATAATTATATTTATTATTTCACTGTCCTTACTTAGAGAATTTCTCTTCTGAAGGGGGCTTCCTAAGAAAGAAGTCTTGATGAAGGATTTGTAAATATAATTAGTAAACATCTCCAATGACAAAAATGGTCTTTTCAATCTTCAAAGGAATTTTACTATCTCCAAGGTTGTTAAGGTTAGTCCCAATTGTCCCTTTGTTTTATTTAGTCTCAACTATTGCCATAACTCCAGAGAAGTAGTGCCTGATTAGCAGTAGTTAGAGAAAGGAATCAATTTACGTTATCTCCTCAGTTTAATAAGCATAACAATTCTAATCACAGCTTCTCTGCTTGTTGCTTCTCCTTAAGTTTTAGAATGTAATATAGACAATGTTTCTACTAGGTCGTAATGAGGACAGATATAGTAATTATAGCACCATATTAAATTTTTAGAAACTTTCTGGGAACTAGAGATAAAACATTGAAGGGGGAATAAAACAAAAATCTCTGCTTTTATTTTTAGGGGGTGAAAGGATAGAGATATTTATGAAAATAAATATTATTTATCATATTAAAATATAATAAATGCTATATAAAAAAATAAGGCAGTGGAAAGAATAAAGATTTCTGAGAATGAGTTTTAATTTCATATTGGTTGTCCAGTGAAGGCTTCACATTTGATAGGTGAGCACATGCAGTCTTTCCCCTCTCTGGCTTTCAATTTCTTTTTATAGATCTGTTCCTATAATACCCAAACTCCAATAACTCTTTGCTATGAACAGGAGTTCTAATCATTGAACATCAAAATATTTTTCTATTTTTCGACTTCCTATCACTTATGTGATGATTTATATTCTTTCAAAGTTTGATTTTCATGAAAACCATAAGACTCTCCTTTTATTATAATATTCTGTCAACTCCTGTGCTGCTTAGTTGCTTTTTTTTGCTCTTACTTGGAAAAGCTTTAATCCTGATTAAATTCAACTAACTTGCTATTCCTTTGCTGTCATCCATTCAGCTGAAAGTGGTTGGAGAAAACACACATACACACACACACACACACACACACACACACACACACGAGAGAAAATGGTCTCATATTCAATTTATGACTATGTCCACAAGAGGGCTCACTTTTTTTTTAGCTTGTAAACTAAATTTCTATCTATTTGAAGCTATGTCACATCTATCTACCCATTTGTAACTGAAAATAGTAATAAAAAGAAAACAGACAATTTGAGTGTTCATTCCGTGAATATCTCAATTTTGTAAGCTCTTTTTAAAATTCACTTTCCTATAATGTGTCTGCTCACTGTGTATTTTATAGATTGTTGATTTCCCATTAGAATGATAAATTTGGTCTCTGTTCACAGTGATTGGTATTTCATGTTAATTAATGAAGATGAGAATACTCATTTGCTGAATAATATTATGATATTTAAAATGCTTTTTAAAGTGTATTTGGAAACTGATATACAAGTTATACTTATTTTAGATGATGGGATAAAATATTTCATAATAGCTCATAATTATAATATCTTTACATTATATCTCTGCCATTTCTAAAGTTTTATTTTATTTTATTTTTTGAGACAGAGCTTCACTCTATCATTTGGGCTGGATTGGATTACAGTGGTACAATCACAGCTCACTGCAACCTTGAACTCCTGGCCTCAAGCAATCCTCCAGTGTGGGCCTCCAAAAGTGCTTGGATTACAGGTACAAGCCACTACACCTAGCCTGTCTCTAACATTTAAATTTAAATTTAAAATATCCCTGATACTATTATTTAAACATTTGTTAGTGAAGAATGATTTCTTAAAAGTTTGAGATTAAAAAATAAGGAATGACTATATTCACTGATAAGATCTTTTTACATTTCTAAAGAAAGATTTTTTATATATATAATCAACATATTTTTATGTTTTCGAAATTATCTTACTACGGAAGTAAGAATCCAGAAGGCAGGAATATTCTTCTCATTTATAACTATGACATTATTCAATGGAAAGCATAAGGTAAATCTTTAATCTCCTTGTTAGGGAAGAGACAGTATATCAGAACAGAATACTAAATATGTAATTTTGATAGATTGAGTAGGATTAATACCTAGTCAAGGAAACCCTGTGTGTTTGCACATTTAGCAGATCATCTGAGCTATTAGAAAGTTTCATGTAATATATCATTTACTTAACTTGTCAACTCTAAAACTTTTTGAGCGAAATCATTTAACTCTCAGTAATAATGAAGAATGAAGAAGAAAGTACAAATAGATCAGATGGTAAATTATTAACATATGCCTATGTGAAGTCAGCTTTAGGGCTACTATACATCTTTGTTATGGGGTACATGAGAGAGAACAAATTCCATGCTAATGTCTCACTCAACCTCTGTTCAGTGTAGCTCTTTTTTGATAACACACAGTTTACTTATTCTAAAAGTTGATAAAGGCTCATGAATACAATAAGAACAAAAGTGTCTTAATTGGACTATCAATTCGAGTTGGGAAAGGAGAAACCTGGTTGGGTGCTTGGATTAAAAATATTTGTGAAAGACTTCAATAGGAAGGCAAGATGAGAGGATAATGATAAATATTACTAAGAGAAAATAGATAAATTGTAAATTTTCTGCCATGTGTACAATGCTTATAAGCCTTGGGGTGAGATTGGTCTGTGTTATTGGCCAGAAATGTCTAGTATATGTTTCTTCTCCTCTGTCTATTGAAGCATCCATATTTCATCAGCTCTTCTTAAACAAATTTCTACCCTTTGCTTGTTGGTTAAAAAAAACGACAGTACAGTTTAGACTCTATGAGCATAGACCCTGATACCAGAGTGCCCGAGATAGTTTCCTCATTCTATTGTCTTGGTAAGTTCCTTAAATTTCCTTTACTTCAATTTTCTCCTTTGTAAAATGGACCTAATAAGAATTTCTACTTTATAGATTATTACAGTGATATTAAATAAGCTTCTATTTGAACACACCATAATCATTTTTGGCAAGAGGTATACTTTTTTAAAAAATCCTATTTTGTTCCTTCAAAAAAATGTAAAATAAGAAATTATTCTTTATTTTTTACTAATTTGAAAGTCTGTTACAGAGATTACAAATCCAAGCTATTTCAGGAGAGCTGGGCAGGTTCTGGGACAACAAGTACCAACAAGGTATATTATTTTCCAGCACCAACAACCTGGTAGGAAGTCCTTAATCTGTGGCTCCATCAGAGTATTGTCTAACACTGTGCCCCATGAGCCCAGAAATTAGAAAGCATGTGATATTAGATGTGGTGCTCAGGGCTTTGTCACTACATGCTGACTTCAGTCAAGAACAAGTCAAGGTAATTTCCTCCATCTCATGGACATTTACTTCATGAGTATCGGAGACAAATAATTCCTGGAGTTAATAAGTGAGTTCATGTTCTAGCAGTCAGGGAGAATGACACACAGACCAAAACATGCAGTCACTAGTGAAATCTTCAACCTCGTTAAGTTCCAGGAGGCAGTCCTGTCCTTTTGCAGCTGAAGTCCCGTTTAATATAATCCAGACAAACTTCCAAGTTACTGGTCCACCAAGACACATATGTGCTGCAAATTGGGGATTCTAATTATTTAAAACATTTTAATTTGAATACATTAAAATGGATTTAATGAATACATTAAATGGATTCAAATCCATTTAAACAGTCAAGGAAATTGGGGTGCACTTGGTCTCTCAAGTCACCCACTTGGCACTCTTCAAAGTGTACTTTCCTTCCTTTCTTTTCCTTATTTTCCTTACTGCTTTAAAGCTTTTTAATAAACTTTCACTCCTGGACTGAAAAAAAAAAAGGAAAGAAATTGAAATATTGCAGTTGCTCATAGAAAAGTACAGAGTAGGGAGACAGACCAAGATGGCTGAATAGAACCCACTGGAGATTGTCCCCCAACAGAACGCCAAATTAAACAACTCTCCACCCAAGAAAGTACGTTGAGCAGAACAAAAAAACCAGGTGAGGGATCATATTACCGATTTTAACATAATATCAAGGAAAGAGGCAATGAAGAGTGTGGGAAAGACAGTCTTTCTTTGCCAACATTGCTTCTCTCCTACACTGTGTCAGTGCCTGGTGGGGAGAGAATCTGTGTGCTTGGGGGAGGGAGAGTAAAGTGAGTGTGGGGCTTTGCTTTAGAACTCAGCGCTGCTCTGTCACAGCAGAACACAACCCAAGGCAAAATTCTGCCAGTACTCAGGAAAACAGCATTTAGAACAGTTTCCTTTTTTCTGAGTCCACATTTTACAGTCCCTAAGTTCCTGTGAAAGACTATAACTTTAATATCTACAGCCTTTTCTGGGTTCTAAAAACTATTCTTCCCCTTGGCCTTTCAGACGTAGCAGTGGTAACAGCTTCATAATGTTTCTCAATTCAGGTACTTTTGCACCCTGTATAGTTCTCCTTAACCCTGTCAGTACCTTTAAAACACTCTGCTTATTAAACCCGGTGGCAGCATGACCTTCTTACTTTGATGGCCCTATACATGATAAAACCTGTGTGCTATATACCCCATTATATTTTTAATTACATTTAAGATGAAAATATTAAAAATTATATAAATATTTATATATGCTTCACTCATAATGTAGATCTAAATCTACATTCAAAAACACAACAATAAATAAAGTTGGAAGTTATCTACAGAGTAAATGGACAATAGAGTGGGTGGGAGCAGAAGTATTTGGACAATTCCAACATATACTTTGTATTTTCATTTGATGCTTAAAATATATAAAATAACTACCTGTACAAAATAAACTAAATAAAATTAGCACAATTATTAATGGCATTAAGATGTTTTAATTTCAAAGGTGAACCTCATTTTTTGTCCTAAATAATGAAACTATTATTAGTTTACTAAATTAATCTATAGTTTTTGTCGATCATGTTTCCTACTTTTCATTCTGTCACATTTTGAGAAACCAAGGCCTCCCTCTTTCTTACCTTATCACTAGGCAGAGATTTTAATATGATTTCAGGACAAAAAGGAGACTAAGGATGGGAGAAATTTCAGTGCAGCAATATATGGATAGAGGAAATGGTTTGATGTTTTCCTATTTTGACTTAATTTTGGTTCTATTTTCATTTTACAAAGGATGCATGATTTCCCAAGGCTCAAGAGAACCGCCTGGTATAAACATTTGCAAACACTAGTCTCATTATCTAGGCTTTACGGGAGACAGATGAAAGGTGATCTGAGTATAATGTATTGTCTCTGCTCAGGGGCTCACGGTAAGATCACTGGGAGGAATCTGGGTCCTGCCAGGCTGCATGTAGGTGCTGGAAACAAAGAAAATAATGTTTACTGACAGTGATTCTGAGATGCAATGATCCAGCCATCTATGCTTATGAGACACAATTGCTGTTACTTATGTGATCAATATAGGAAACATTCAATTTTACACACCCTAACATCATACAGTAAATATTTAATTTAGGAAGCAAGTTTCTGGGTATTGTATACTGTCTTTTGTAACAGATAGGGAAAGTGTCAATTTGTAAAAACTCTTTACCCCTATTGATTAGGAATTTATTATATAGAAATAATGTTTCTGTTTTATTTAGAATTCTTAATGGTGCAAATAAGGATGCTTCAGTCTTTCATCCTCAATAAAAAAAAATCACTGAACTTCATGAAAGCAAAGGCCTCATCTCCCATGATTTTTAAAAATTATTTTTGAACTCAAGATAAGTATGTACTTATAGGGAATAAGTTGAGTTTTAAAAATATGCTGCTTCTTCTTAATACTCTTCTCATGTTATTATTGTCATCTAAATATTTCCTATAATTTCTATATCTTAATCCCAAGAGTCCCAACAAAGACATATTACTTTCCCTAAGCGGCATCTCCAGGAGTAGTGTGTGGATTGCGGTGGGTCCACAGAGCCAATAGCCAGAGCGGTCAATCAATATACAAAGACATAAGTGGCAAATTTTCAGGGCCACCACAAATTGATTTTACTGTGTTTCCTCAGTCAGTATTACATTCTCTAATGATATAGCCTTCTTATAGGTTTTAGTATGCCACATAAAATAGTATCTCACAGTGTTTTACTCCATCCAAGGATATAAAATACTGTCGTTGAGAAGGCTTATTAAAGTAGCCATCACGCCAACTCCAAAATGTATGCTTATTCATCTGACATAAAGCATATCTACAGAACACGAAACCTTGCACAGTTGTTTCTAAATCATTGTAGAAGTGAAACAAATAAATCAGCCCAGAAGATTCCAAGGCTAGCAGTTTGCTTTTCTCCCTCTTTATTTTCTCTACACATCTTAGATATTTCAGATTGGAAAATATAATTCAATCAAATTGTTAAAAGGTTAATATGTTTATTACTATTACTCTAATCATGAATCTTTAGTAGTCATCAGAAACATTTCATATTTTTATTCATCAAATCTCAGGTTTAAAGTGAGTTGGGTTGTTCCTTTTTTACATTATTTTCCTTAAAAGGATCGTATCAAAAATCAGTATGTTACACTGCAATTATCTTATTTGACTAAAGCACTGTTAAAAGATATGAATAATTATTTTAAGAATATTAATCAAAATATTTGTATTGAAGATATCAAAGGGAAATGTTCCACAATTGAAAGCAAAGTATGGGGAAAATTATCTCGCATATGGCTGAATATTATTGCTTATTTGTCCTACATATTTAAAACTAGAAGGACATATTATGCAATTCCAGCAGGCAATTGAGTCAGACTACCTAGATTTAGATGTAAAATTTACAAATTTCTAGTTTAGTGACCATGAGTAAGGCATCCCTCTGGACCTTAGTTTTCTTATTTGCAAAATAGGTGATGTAATATAAACCACCACATAAACTCATTGAGGAGACCAGTTAGCATGCATACCATTTTATAGAGCCCTGCCACTGTTTTGTTTTTGGCTTAAAAAATTGTTAGTTTAATATTTGATATACAACGCTATTTTTGTATCACACAGAATATGTGAATGATTAACCTCATGGAATAACAATTTATAACACTGCCATTCTGCCAATGGTGGATAATTACAACAAAAGTTCATCCACTGTTCCAGAACAAATTATTGCAGTGTATGATGTTTAAGAATAAGTAGAAAGAGTGAAATCATTATCTCTAGTGTTGTTTTTAAAACTTCCAAGATTTTGATAACACTGTGAATCTGATAATAACTGGCAAGTAGAATACATTAAACCTATAACAAGGGTTCTTAGTGGAGTTGTGGAAATAACTATTCTATTATAGGCTTTGCTGATCCTATAGGAGAACAAATAGCCAACATTTAAAGGTTCCATAGAGAGAACAATCTAGCACTTTGGCCCACCTGGATATATTTCTTCCTATGAAGCTACACATATTATTAATACTAGCATACAGAAATGAGCAAAGAAACATAGCATTACATGAATATAGTATATTCCCATCACCCTCAATGCAGTGATCTTATGGAAAGTTTGAATAAACAATTAAGTCATGTGTTCTTTAATTCAGGAGGTGAGAAAGGCTTGAAAGCTGTAGTACAAATCTGTTCTCCTGTTGCAGGTGAAAGAAGAAAAGAAAGAACACTACCGGAAAGCTTTCGGAATTTCTACATAGGTATACGTGATGACAGTAATAGAATTATGCAACTTGATTACCTCCCATATTTCTTGAAAACTTTTATTTTGTTTTGACTGAGTTGATGTTTAAGCATTGTGGCTACACTCAGCCAGTAGGAGAAGTCACTGCAAAAGACATGAATCTATACCATTGAATTTGGCTTGTGCGTTCTTAAAAGAACCTTGGGGTCACTTATAACGTGTTCCCTTGCAGTTAAAATAGCGTTAGTTGTGACTACATTAGCAAACGGAAGGACAGTTGTGCAATTTTTACCTGTCAAATCCTATGATACTTTCCAGGGGATGAAGCAGAGGAGAGATCATACCGATGTTGTTACGGCTTGCTGAGTAAGTAATACTGCCAAAGCAGGCTATTCTGTCAGGGCGAGTTAAATGAGGTAATAAATGGAAACTGATGGAGCTTATGACAAATGTGAAGAAGACACACAAGATTGTCTCAAAGAAATACAGTCATTCTTGTCTTAGTTCATTTATGCTGCTATAACAAAATGTACCATAAACTGGGTAGCTTACAAACAATAGAAATTTATTTCTCACAGTTCTGGAGACTGGGAAAACCATGACCACGGCACTGGAAGATTCAATATCTGGTGAGGGCCCATTTTCTGGTTTATAAATGACATTTTTATGTTGTGTTCCCACATGTTGAAAGGGGCAACGTGGCTTTCTGGAGCCCCTTTAAGAGCACTCATCTCATTCTTGAGGGCTCCAGCCTCATGAGCTAATTACCTCTCAATGGCCTCACCTTCTAATGGCATCATATTGGTAATTAGGTTTCAACAGATAAATTTAGGAGAGGCAGGAACACTCAGACCCCAGCAATACTCTAAACAACTTCTCTCAGGCTTGGTGCAGACAATGGGTGATGTAAAGCGAAGCTGCCTAAATTACTCCTTTTTCCAGTAAAAGAAAATAGGTCTCCTGCATACTTAAAGTGTCTACCTAAAGACTTCACCTGAATGATCTGGATTTAAGGATTTAAGGTGTGATGGGGCACCAGTCTAAGGTTGACTGGTTGGAGCTACCATTTGACTCATGATATTAGGATTATATTAATTGTTGTTGTTGTATTTTTTTCAGATACCTGGAGAAAAAAATATTACCTTTAAATCATTCATGGCAAAGGCTACTGAGCAGCTGAGTATATGCACACAATGTCACTATGAATTAAGTGACACATTGCTAAGACAGATATGTGCAGGGGATGAGAAGCAAATTTTTGCCACCTGCCCAGTTTGTCATAGCTTCAATCTTTCAACTTTGTCAAATCTGAAGGTGAATGAAATGTCTGAAAGAGAGGATAAGACCTGAATAGCCTTGAAGAAAGTGGGCACAGAAAAGGCCCAAATCACTGGTAATTATCCTCATATGGGCCACTCATGGGGAGTCCTATGCAGCAACCAGATTGAGCTGTCTTCGTAAAAGAATGGGCTCTGTTGAAATTTTCATGACGCATCCAATGTTTGGGTGTTCTTCTTGTGCATAAAACTGTACTCATGACAATTAGAGGAACATTGGGTTTAATCAACACTGGCCCCAACCAAAACAGATGAGTCTTGGAAAATTTAGAAACTATATTTGGATTACTGAGTCGTCTGAAAGTGTCCTTCCAAGATGAAAAAGATTTGCTAACTATATAGGAACACTAGAGGGAGCCCACTTCCAAGAGACTTCATGTGGCTGGCAGTTGATAAAGGTTATGAAGTGATTCATGAGTGGACAAGACATGTTTTCAAACCAATATGGCATCACATTCGTCAACCACGCTGGTGGAGCCCTTTACTCTCACTCAGGAAGGAGTGCTAAAAATGTACATTACTATAGAATCTGAGAAAGTGATGAAGAGTTCTAGGGGACTAGTTTGGTATAGGAGGAGGCAGTCATTTACAAAAACTCTATGGTAAGCCTAAGCTATGGAGAAAAAAACTAAAAAAAAAAAAAAGGCTGTCGGAGAATGTGGCTTTCACTGAAATATCTAAGAGTTTATGTCCCATGGAAAAAAAAGTCTTTCTGTAGGGGGCAGATGTGTGGTTCATAATGATACCTAAAAGTCTGTTTTTATATAAACCTGTAATATAATTATGTCAACAAACGACGTGGAATCTAAAATTAATTGAACAGTGGTTTCTTGTCATCAATCTAGTCACTAAAACTGTATGTCGCAAGAAAATCATTCATTTGCTTCTTGGAAATAAATACAAAGATAAATCTGTAATTTTACTAGATGCGTGATGTGTCAAACATTATTTTAGTCACTATGCTATGGTTATACACAGTAAAAAAGTGCATGTAAGTACATTGATAAAATTAAATTGAAATCAAACTTCTTTGCATGGTGATCAATTATTTTGGGAGACTAATTTGAATCACCTATCTCATGTGATAACTAACACACTTAATTGTCAGAAAAAGCAGAGCAGTTGGCCTTAGAAAAAGCCAGCACCTCTATTTAAGTGTAGTAATAAAAATATTCAAACCATTGGTGAATATGGGAGAAATAATCTAGCCAATAGTGCAGCCCTGATTTATACCTGGTTCATAGCCTGCCTTTCTGAGTCACATCTCAATGCCTGATTTGTTTACTAGTGTCTCTCTTATTTGGTATGCCCTTTCTTCAGTGGTCTCTTTCCACACAACCTTAGTCACAATGGACACACACATACACACACATACGCCACATCAAACACACAAGTAAACATTTATTTATCCCATAAATCTGCTGCTCAGTAATTTAGGCTGGGCCTCATCTGGTGATTTTGCCTATCTTGTTTTACCCTACCCAGATCAGATATCTGATAGTCAACTGGTTGTGAGCTGAGACAACTCAGGGTTACTGGATTCGGTTCTACCTATCGTTCCTTTTCTAGTAGTCTAGCCTGGGTTTGTGTTTATAAAATGGTAGTGATGCAAGACCAGGAAAAGTCTAATCACTCAAATGATCCCCAAGCCTCTGCCTTCAACGTGTTTGTGAGCAACATGTCCAAGTCAGATCCATGTATGAGAGCACTGCCTGAGTACTTGGAATAGGAGAAAAATATAAACAGTGTTATAAACTGAATTGCATTTCCCAAAATTTATATATTGAAATCCTAACCTCTAGTACCTCATATTACTATATTTAGAGATAGCGTTTTTAAAGAGGTAATAAAAGTTAAATGAAATCTTTGGGGTAGGCCCTAATACAATATAACTGTATCCTTAGAAGAGGAGGTTAGGACACACACATACACACAGAGAAGAATGACCATGTGGAGACAAAGGGCGAAGACAGCCGTATATAAGCCAAAGACAAAGGTTTCAGAATAAAACCAAACCTGCCTACACCTTGATTTCAGATTTCTCACCCACAGAACTGTGAGAAAAATTTTAAACTTTTGTCATTTAAGTCATACAGGGTCTGGTACATTATCACGGAAGCCCTAGCAAACTAATACAGGGAGAAATAAAAAATGCTATCACAATATGGTGAGTCCCAGGATAAGGGCCTCAACATTCTTACACAATCATTTTATCAAGCTTAAATTACAGGACTTTATGAGTCACATCAGGTCTAGATGTAGTTCCCCTTAAAAGGCTGATCTGTAAAGTGAAGTGCTATGGTTTTAATATTCATCCCCTCCAAAACTTCTGTTGAAAATGTAATCTCCAATATGGCAGTATTGAGAGGTGGGCCTTTAAGAGATGGTTGGGTCATGAGAGCCCTGCGCTCATAAATTGATTAATTCATTCATGAATTAACAGATTAATGGAATATTGGGTTAACATATTGAACAGTTATTATGGGAGTGATGCCGGTGGCTTTAAAAGAGGAAGAGCGACCTGAGCCAACACATTTAGTCCCCTCACTATGTGATGCCCTTACCCAACTCAAGACTCTGCAGAGGATCCCAACCAGCAAGAAGGCTCTCATCAGATGCAGCTCTTCAACCTTGGACTTCTTAGCCTCCACACCTGTAAGAAATAACTTTCTTATTAAATAAATAACCCAGTGTCAGGTATTCTGCTACAAACAACAGAAAATGAACTAAGATATTAAACTAAGAGATATCTTCCTCACACATACCCAAATGTAGTCTTGCAACAGAAACAGAATAACACCAAAAAGAATCTGCATTCAAAAAGATGGAAAAAGCGAGGCAGCTGTTCAGAAAAGAGCTCAGGGAAACTCTGTTCAAATCATGCACATTCCCCGGGTTTTAAGATTGGCTCTTTGCCCAACACCTGGCAGATGACCCCTAAGTCCCTGGAGTATCTTGCCTGGTGTGTGTGTCTTCATACACTTGAGTTTTTGGGCCATGACAGATGGTTTACACTAATAATGTTATTCATGGTAAATGTCCGCAGTTTTGGGACTTAGCTGAGCTCAGTCACGTGAGCACTGCATGCGTTTGTGAATAATCCCCAATGAAAACTGTAGGCGCCAATGTTCGGGTGGGCTTCCCTGGTAGGCAATACTGTGCATGCGTTGTCACACACTGTTTCTGTGGGATATAAGCACTGTTCATACAAATCCACTGGGAGAGGACAGCTGGAAGTCCATGCCTGCTTTCTGCTGGACTCCATCCACCCTGTGTACCCTGTTATTCCTTGCTGATTTTAATCTGTTTTCTTTTGCTGTAAGTAAACTGCAACTGTATTAACACTTTTCTGATGTCTGTGATGTTTTCAAGTGAATTAGCAAGCCTAAGTGTGGTCTGGGGAACCCCTGAGAACAAAACAAATGATAAATTTTAAGATGAGGGCTCAAAATTGACAGTTATTTACACCTATATTCTATGAACAAAAGAAAGTTATAATATGTATTAGTTGTCATCATTCTTTCACTTGAAGCCAAATCATTTCAATCTCTGCTTCTGTGGCCACATCCTATCTTATTTTATGTTGTTTTGTTTTGTTTTTCAGACAAGGTCTTTCTTGGTTGCCCAGACTGGACTTGGAGTGCAGTGGTGTGATCTGGGCTCACTGCACTGCAACCTTCGCTTTCCAGGCTCAAGGAATCCTCCCACTTTAGCCTCTTGAGTAGGTGGGACTACAGGTGTGTGCCACTATGCCCAGCTAATTTTTATTTATTTATTTATTTATTTATTTTAGATACAGGGTTTCACCATGCTGACCAGGCTGGTCTTGAACTCCTGGACTCAAGCTATCTGCCAACCTTTGCCTCCCAAAGTGCTGGGATTACAGATGTGACACCCTGGACCTGGCCCTTTCTCTCTCTCAAAATTACTTCTACCTCTCTCTTATAAGGATACATGTGATTGCATTTAGGGTCCAAAGAATAATCTAGAATAAGCATTTTCTCTAAAGATTCTTAAGTGAATACAGTCATGCCTCCCTTAATGACAGGGATATGTTCTGAGAAATGCATCTTTCAGCATTTTCATTGGTGTACAAACATAGAGTACTTATACAAGCCAAGATGGTATAGCTCACAACAAACCTAGGCTACACAGTACAGCCTACTGCGCCGAGGCTACAAATCTACACAGCATTTTACTATACTGAATACTGGAGACAATTGTAACACAATGGTAATTTATTTATTTTTATTTATTTATTTTTAAGATGATAGTCTTGCTCTGTTGCCCAGGCTGGAGTGCAGTGGCATAATCTCGGCTCACTGCATCCTCCATCTCCTGGGTTCAAGTGATTCTCCTGCCTCAGCTTCCCAAGTAGCTAGGATTGCAGTCGTGCACCAGCATGCCCAGCTAATTTTTGTATTTTTAGTAGAGACGAATTTCATCCTGTTGGCCAGGCTGATCTCGAACTCCTGACCTCAGGTGATCCACCCACCATGGCCTCCCAAAGTGCTGGTATTACAGGCGTGAGTTACCATGCCTGGCCCCTAAATATATTTAAACATAGAACATGCAGAGTAAAAATATGGTGTGAAAGATAAAATGTGGTCCACCTGTACAGGACATTTAACATGAATGGAGCTTTTAGTACTGCAAGTTGCTGTGGGTGAGTCAGCAAGTGGGTGCTGGGTGAATGTGAAGGTCTAGGATATTACTGTACACTACCGTAGACTTTATAAACACTGTACACTACCGTAGACTTTATAAACACTGTACACTACCGTAGACTTTATAAACACTGTACACTACCGTAGACTTTATAAACACTGTACACTTAAGCACTACTAAATTTATTTAAAAATATTTACTTTCTTCTATAATTAAACTTAGCTTACTGAAAGTTTTTATGTTATAAACTTATTTTTTTTTACTTTTGACTTGTACTCTTATAACATTCAAAAACACAAACACATTGTACAGCTGTACAAAAATATTTTTCTTTATATCCTTATTCTATAAGCTTTTTCCAGTTTTTAAATTTATTTTATTTATTATCAATTTATTTTTAAACTTCTTTGTTAAAAATAAGACACAACCATGCAGACTCACCTAGGCCTACACATGGCTAGCATCATCAACATCAGTTTATTCTACCTCCACATCCTGTCCCCTTGGAAGGTCATCAGAGGCAATAACACTCAAGGAGCTGTCATGTCCTGTGATAACAATGCCTCCTGACGGACCTGCCTGAAGCTGTTTTACAGTTAACCTTTTTTTTCTTTAATAATAAGAAAGCATACACTCTGAAATATAGTACGTTAAATATTAGGTGACGGGAATTTTTCAGTGTCATTATAATCTTATAGGACCACAGTCATACCGTGTATGCAGTCCAAATTGTGACAAGAAACATGACTGTAAGATACTTTTCCAAATAAGGTAATATTCACAGGTGTCTGGGATCGGGACATTTTTGGGGCCATCATCCATTCCACATAAGGCAATGGCCAAAGTCAAATGGTGGGCAACAGACTCCATCCATTGTAAGGATATGGCCACAGTGTAAGTTTACAACACAAGGGGCTACTAAAAAGTTGGGACCAAAAAAAAAAAAAAAAAAAGAATTGCCATCTTTTACATAATGAGTCATGGTATGCAAATTTTACATTTCCCTAATACCTAAACGTCCCCAAATCTCATTCAACAGTTCTCGTCAGGCTTAAAGCCTAGGTTCTCATGATCTACAGAAAAGTTATCCCGTTTTTAAAAATATTTTAAGATATTTTTAAAATTTTTGTGGGTACACAGTGGGTGTATATATTTATGGAGTACATGAAATATTTTGACACAGGCATGAAATGCATACTAAGCATATCATGGAGAAGGGGGTAACCATTCTCTCAAGTATTTATCTTTTGGGTTACAAACAATCCAATTACACTCTTTAAATTATTTTTAAATGTACAGTTATTATTGACCACAGTCACCCTGTTGTGCCATCAAATAGTAGATCTTATTTATTCTTTCTACTTCTTGTACCTATTAACCATCCCCACCTTTTCCTCCACTCCCTCACTACCCTCCCCAGCCTCTGGTAACCATCCTTCTACTCTCTACGTCCATGAGTTCAATTGTTTTGATTTTCAGGTCCCTCAAATAAGTGAGAACATGTGATGTTTGTCTTTCTGTGCCTGGCTTATTTCACTTAACATAATGATCGCCAGTCTCATCCATGTTGTTGCAAATAGCAGGATCTCATTCATTTTTTGTGGCTGAATAGTACCCCATTGTGTATATGTACCACATCTTCTTTATCCATACACTAATTACAATTATGGAATCTTAGCATAAACTAAACACACTCTCATTTTAAAAGGGAAAACAAAGAGGAGGTGCATATCATACTCTGTGAATATTGTGAAATCTTGCTGAGAAAATGTTATTAGGTTCTGGGAATTTTCCTTGACTTAATTCTGCTTTTGATCCCTGGGAAGGGCTTCTCCAACCATTTTTCTTTATAGTTTGAATTTGCTTTCTGGGGAGATTTCCTTCCCTATGATATGCTGGTTATTCAAAGAGATCACTGAAAAATATGCCCTTCAATCAACATTTTCAAAATATTTTCTTCTTACAGAATGTTGGGGGGCAGGGCAGAGATATTTATCACTTTTTACATTTCCCATCAACTTTACTCAGACTGGCAATTCTTTTGTAAATACAAGTTTCTCAAATATTCATTAGCTTCCTTGATTTTTGATTCAAGTTTACTCTGTAGCAAAAGCCAGAAGCAAAATTTATGTCCCAACTTCCCTCTCCGTCTAGGCTTGTTTACTCCAACTATGGGTGTGCCATGGCTGCTAGGAGACCTAAAGCCTATTTATCCAGCAGAAACTATCTTCTGGGGAAAACCTGAACTATTTTAGAATTTTTAGTAAACATTTTCATAATAACAATGTTGATTTGGTCTTATCCTTTAGGTTATGTCTTAATGTGAAAATATTTAACTGACATGAGAGTCTGAACATAGAATAAGTTTTATTTTCCAAACTAGCAAATTCTGGTCCCTGCATATTAATCTCTAAATTCTACTTTGAAGCTTTTCCGTTCTTTTCTGAGTTAATTTCTGAGTTAATATCTTTCTTGTAGTACCACAATATCTCATATAATCAATATGCTGCCTGGAAGACTCTGTTTAAGTCTAAAAGCTCATTTACACATTTTCTACCTTCTAATTTACTGCAGGTGAAGAGCTGTACTAAATAATTTGCTACAGAAAAACACGGATTGCCCTTTTCCCAGCCTACTATTTTCCTTTTTGCTGTGTTATCCCAACCTTCTCTACTTATTTTCTTGTCATTTACTAACTTCTTTTAATAGTATCCCCATCCCCAGGACCTGGCACAATATTACTGCTACATACTTTAAGGTTGTCTTATGGTGGCATACCTCTCTGGGCATTAAAAAATGGATTAATCTGGAGTTTTATCATTTATAAAAAGTCATTACCTGATTTTGAAAACCTGAGAATACTGTATTAGTCTCTTCTCATGCTGCTAATAAAGACATACTTAAGACTGGGTAATTTAGAAAGAAAAGAGGTTTAATTGACTCACAGTTCCACATGGCTGGGGAGGCCTCACAATCACGTTAGAAGGCAAATGAGGAGCAAAGTTATGTCTTAATGGCAGCTGTCAAAAAAGGGAACTTGTGTAGGAAATCTCCCCTTTATAAAAGCACCGGATCTCCTGAGACTCACTCATTTTCATGAGAACAGCAGAGGAAATACCCACCCCCGTGATTCAATTACGTCCCATCAGGTCCCTCCCATGACACATGGGGATTATGGGAGCTACAATTCAAGATGAAATTTGGGTGGGGATATTGTCAAATCATATCAAATACCATAGCAGCTAACATACACAAATGTGAGGGGAGCTACAGAGTGAAGTTCTGGAAAAAGAAAGTTGTAGTATCAGAGAGCTATTGACCATTCCAAACTAAAGCATTAGCACAAAGATACGGACTGTGTGCAGTTGCTATAATCAAGTTATCTTCTTTTCAGCTGCAAACTTTGAAATTGGTGCTTCCCTTGAAGGGCAGTTGTTTATATTACAAAGATATATCAGTTTATACAGATCAATTAAGACTTTAGTAGATTGCCTATCTATTTGTTTTCTAGAGACAACGTGATTGACTAGCCAATGTCATATGTCTCTGAGAGTCAGATTATTTTGATTACTGCTTTGGAACTACTGTTCGTATTCACCAAATCTTTGACAATTAAAATTAACTCAGCTCCTGCTTTTGATGGCTGTTGTGAAATCTTGATTCTTGTCTTCTTAGTTTAAAAGAATTTAAACAAGAGACATACAACAAAAGAGATACAGCATAGAGTAATTTATTGCCAGGAGAAAGAATACTCTAAAAGTTAGGTGAAGAATAGACAGTACACACTGAGAGAGGATTCAGGATGGGCTGCTCATAAGGATGAGACCACAAAACTGACACTAGGAATACTCCCTTTATGGGCACTGTATAGTCCATTTTCATACTGTTATAAAGAAATACCCAAGACTGGGTAATTTATAAGGAAAAAGAGGTTTAATGGACTCACAGTTCCACATGGCTGGGGAGGCCTCACAATCATAGCAAAAAGCAAAGGAGGAGCAAAGGCACGTCTTACATGATGGCAGGGAAGAAAGCGTGTCCAGGAGAACTGCCCTTTATAAAACCATCAGACCTTGTGATACTTATTCACGCTCAGGAGGACAGCACAAGAAAAACCCATCCCTCTGATTTATTTACCTCTCACTGTGTTCCTCCCAGGACATGTGGGAATTATGGAAGTTACAATTTTAGATGAGATTTGGGTGGGGACACAGCCAAACCATATCAGAAGCCTTACATAATTATTCATAAGGGAATGGGAAGAAGTGTTACTAGTAAGCATGTTATTATGGGTGGTCCTCTGGGTGCACATGTGCAGTAGCTGTACATGCTTTTTCATACATTGGATATCTCATTAGAATGTTAAATCTCCACCCAGGGGTGTGTTTTTTACTATTATAATGAGTAAAAGATCAGTCCAAGGTCAGGTAAAATCAAAATGCACATGCTCTCTACAGGGAAAATTTCCTACTGAAGATAGCTTTGCTTGAATGATCTTGACTACAATGTGAATGCTGGGGCTTATTTTGCTGACTCTATGGTTACCATGGTTATTGCATCCAGAGGATGTGGTTGCTTCTTTGACCACATATCCTGCTTCAGTGTCACTCTGTAATTTTATTATCACAATTGCATTTAAGGATCCTAGTTTAATGTTAATAGTTCCCACTATAATTTCTGTCATACAGAGAAGAGTAAACACAGAGCACATTAAGGACACTGGGGTGCCTATCAAAAATTTATAACTTGCAGTCATGGTGAAAGACGATTCTTCTGGACCCTCTTAGGGTGGGTGAACAGGTCTTTCAGACTAAATCCAATTTAGCATCCCCTGCCTGTAAGCCTTTGATACCTTCCTCTATCCAGCCAGTATGGGAATTTTAACTTTATTAAGTATAGGCCACCTTTGAGTCTATGTGTCAGTCAGTAAACAAAACAATTAGAGGATTTTATAACACCTTCTGCTAAATTATTGATTCCAAAATCTCTGTTTAGTAAGTTGATATCAGTTTCAGGGTTGTAGCCAAGATGGCTGACTATAAGCAGCTACTGTGCATGGTTCTCACAGAGAGGAACAGAAGGGGTGAATAAACCCTCAACTAAAGCATTCAGGTACTAGCCTTGGGACCAATCAAACAAACAACTTGATCCATGGAGAACAGAGCCAAAGGAACCTCCCCCACCCAGGGAAGTGGTAAGTGAATGTGCAATCCCAGGAAACCATGCTTTACCCACAGATCTTTCCAACCCTTGGGTCAGGAGATCCCCTTTTAAACCTACCCCACCAGGACCTTCAGTCTGACTCACAAAACTATGTGGAGTCTCCACAGGGCAGCCACTTGGGCACATGTGGAGGTCCAGAAGCTTTAGATACTCTGGGTTTTTGGACTTCCTGGCAAAAGTAGCTGCAACTTTAGACCCCCTCTACGTACCCAAAGGAAAGAGGCTGAATCCAGGGGGCAAAATAGCAATTGTCTGCAGGCCCCATTTCCATGACACATCACAGGGTAAAACCCTTTGGCATGGAGTTCCAGCCAGCCACTGATAGTAGTGTTGTGACTATCTGAGATGGAACTCCTAGGGCTAGGGACAGGCTGCCATCTTTGCTGCTTGGGCAAATTAGCTCTTCCAGCCTTCAGGCTTTAGAGAGTCCAAGCAGACTGGGGATGGAAGCAGTATTCCAACACATCACAGAAGCCCTACTTGGCCAGACTACTTTTTAAGCAGATCCCCAATCCCATTCCTCCTGACTGGGTGAGACCTCCCAACCGGGGTCTCCAGCTACTTCATACAGGCTCATTCAGGCTGGCAACAGGTCTGTACCTGCTGGGGATGGAGCTCCCAGAGGAGGTGGTAGGCTGCCATCTTTGCTGTTTTGCAGCCTTCAGTGGTAATACCTCCAGCGAAGGTAATACTTCCACTCGGAAATCTGGGGTGACTAGGGACTGTAGCAAGCCTCAAGCATACTGCAGCTGACCTACAGAAAACTGACCAGATTGTAACATGGGTGCCTGGTTCTGTATCTTTTCACCAGGCAGGTCCTCCAGGCCTGTGCGTCTAGCCATTCCTCATCAGTGCTATTGAGATAGTAGCAACTTGGCAACTCACTGGACATAGCTTCCAGGGGCAAATGAACTGTCCCTGCTACCCTTGGGCTAATGAAGGAGCCAATACTCTAAGTACCATATCCACACCCCCAAAAAGCTGCAGTTGACCCAAGGTGAGGAGGCCAGTCCATCTCCCAGGAGTCCCACACTTCCACTACTGCTCATCACAAGAAAGGGAATCCATGGCTTGGGCCCAAAGCAAACACCCACCATTCTGGGTGGATTGCATTGAGCAATTGCTGACCCACATCTCTCTTGGATGGAGCCCACAGGAGATAAGCAAACTAGTGAAGCAGCAAGCCAGCTGATGTGGAGCCCAGAGGGTTTGATGTGGGACTTTCTGTAGTGGAGCATGATCAAGGATGGCCATCTCTGTAGCCTAAACTCGCTCCCATAAGAGACTTTAGTCCTAGGGGAACTGTCAGACCTGATCTTTGCAGGTGATCTTGCACATCAGATGGGGATGGTCCAACCTGAGTATTCCTTGGTCTGCTGGCCTCTCCTGGAGCCCTAACCTGGCCATGCCTGCTTACAGGGAAGTCTCATGTGCCCTGGGGACCCAACACCATAGCTTCTGCGGTGGTGGAACATGCCTGACTAGTGAAGAACTCCAGCAAGGCAGCCCCTATGGCAATGTACCACCCTGCAAGTTCCCTCACCCTACTGCAGCTTCCCTGGAGCCCACAGCAACTTCCCACATCACTTTGCTGGTATGTGTCTGCATGAGCAGGTTTTGGTTTACTTTCCCTGCCAGCACACAGGAGTGCAGTAACTCCCTACCTTCATTGACCACCATTGCAGATGGATTATTGACAGGCACAGAGCCAGAAAGCCCTGCACCCACCAGTGACCCACCTTTATACTAATGCTGCATAAAGAACAGAGGCCTTTCCACACCCTGAGCAATCACTTCTGTTTGTGGGGCACCAAGAAGGCACCCAGACTCACACTGGCCAGTATTCTGCCCCAAACCAACACCATCTTCAGTTCAACAGCACACACAGTTCCCAGAAATGGCCCTCTGCCTCTCCTTCAGCTGCCTTGCCTCTACCACTGTGTCAAATGCCCATAGGGAGGCAGGCAGCCCTGCATCAGCTAGCACTCTGCTGCAGCTGCCACCTTGGTCCTCCCAGCACAGTAGACTCCAAACTTCAAAAAGGCAGAGAACAAAGTCAAAACTCAATACAAGTCCCACAGATTTTGAGCATGCAGTCCAGGAGTTGGGAACTGAATATAATGCTGGCCCATTAAAATCTTCCAGAAATAAAGCCAGTAGGCTAAATCCAGCTTGTACCACAATCAAACCCCAAAGTCATCAAGTAGAATTTTAAAAAAATCCAAAGGACAGCAACCTCAAAGATTGAAGATAGATAACTCCACAAAGATAAGAAAGAATCAGCACAAGAATACCAAAAACTCAAAAAGTCAGTGACTTCTTTCCTCCAAATGGCCACATCGCTTCTCCAGCAAAAGTTTGGAATGAGACTGAGGCTGAGATGGTTGAAATGACAGAAGTAGAATTCAGGTGTAGACCTGAAAAAGGTTACTGAGCTAAAGGAGTAATTGTATCCTAATGTAAGGAAGTTAAATAATCATGATAAAACATTGCAGGAGCTGACAGACAGAATAACTAGTATAGAGAAGAACATAACCAATCTGATAGAGCTGATAAACACACTACAAAAATTTTATAATGCAATCACAAGTATTAATAGTAGACTAGACCAAGCAGAGGAAAGAATTTCAGAGTTTGAAGGCTGGCTTTCTGAAATAAGACAGACAGAAAAAAATAGAGAAAAAAATAATAAAAAGGAATAAACAAAACCACAGAGAAATGTAGAATTATGTAAAGAGACCAAATCTCGGAGTGATTGGTGTACCTGAAAGAGATGGAGAGAATGGAACAACTTGTAAAACATGTTTTAAGATATCATCCATGAGAATTTCCCCCTTCTGGCTAGAGAGGTAAAATCTTCAAATTCAGGAAATGCAGAGAACCCCAGTAAGATACTCCATAAGAAGATCATCTCCAAGACACATAATCATTAAATTTTCCAAGGTCAAAATGAAAGAAAAAATGTTAAAGGCAGCTAGAGAGAAAGGCCAGGCCACCTACAAAGGGAAGCCTATCAAACTAACAGCCAAACTCTCACCTGAAACCAAACAAGCCAGAAGAGATTGAGGGTTAATATTCAACATTCTTGAAGAAAAGCAGTTCCAAGCCAGAATTTCACGTCTGGCCAAACTAAGCTTAATAAGCAAAAGAGAAATAAGATCCTTTTCGGATAAGCAAATGCTGAGAAAATTTGTTACCACCAGAGCTGCCTTATAAGAGTTCCTGAAGGAAGCACTAAATATTGGAAAAAAGACAGACCATTACCACCCAAAACAGAGACATTGAAGCACAAAGACCAGTGACACTATAAAGCAACCACATAAACAAGACTGAAAAGTAACCAGCTAACACCATGATGACAGTATCAAATTTACTGTAAGTGTAAATGGGCTAAATGTCCCAATTAAGAGACACAGAGAGGCAAGCTGGGTCAAGAATGAAGGCACATTGGTATGCTGTCTTCAAGCGACCCATCTCACCTGTAATGACACAAATAGGGTCAAAATAAAAGGACAGAGAAAAATCTACTAAGCGAAGGAAAAACAGAAAAAAAAGTTGCAGTTATAGTTTGAGACAAAACAGAATTGAAACCAACAAAGATCAAAAAGGACATTACATAATGGTAAAGTGTTCAATTCAACAAGATCTAATTAATTATCCTAAATATAAAGACATCCAATAAAGGAGCACTCAGATTCATACAGCAAGTTCTCAGAGACCTTCAAAGAAACTTAAACTCTCATGCAATACTAGTGGAGACTTTAACACCTCACTGACAATATTAAACAGATCATTGAGACAGAAAATTAACAAAAATACTCAGGACCTGAATTCAGCTCTGGATCAAATGGACCTGTCTACAGAACTCTCCATCCTAAAACACCAGAATATACATTCTTCTCATGGCCCCATGGCACAGACTCTAAACTCAATCAATAATTGGAAGTAAAACACTCAGCAAATGCAAAATAACTGAAATTGTAACAAAAAGTCTCCCTGACTGTAGCACAAACAAATTCAAAATCAAGACTAAGAAATTCACTCAACACCATACAATTCATGGAAATTGAATAATTTGCTTCTGAGTGACATTTGGGTAAATAATAAAATTTAGGCAAAAATCAAGAAATTATTTGAAACTGATAAGAAAAAAGATACAACATACCAGAATCTCTGGAACACAACTAAGGCAGTGTTAAGAAGGAAATTTATAGCACTAAATGCCCACATCAAAAAGTTAGAAATATTTCAAGTTAACAATCCAACAACTGAAAGAATTAAAGAACCAAACGCAAACAAATCCCAAAGCTAGCAGAAGACAATAAATTACCAAAATCAGAGCTGAACTGAAGGAGAAAGAGACATGAAAAATCATTCAAACAATCAACACATACAGGAGCTTTTTAAAAAAATTAGTAAAATAGACCACTTGCTAGAATAATAAAGAAGAAGAGAGAGAAGATTTAAATAAACACAATTACAAATGAAAATGTCAGTATTATCACTGACCCCACAAAAAGACAAAGAGCAAAGAGAAAATATTATGAACACTTTCTGTACATAGACTAGATAGTCTTGAAAAAATAGATAGATTCCTGGACACATACACCCTTCCAAGATTGAGTCAGGAAGAAATCGAATCCCTGAACAGACCAATAATGAGTTCTAAAATTGAGGCAGTAATAAATAGCCTACCAACCAAAAAAAAAAAAAAACGCCCAGGACCAGAAGTATTAACAGCTTAATTCTAACACATATATAAAAAACAGCTTGTATCATTCTTACTGAAACTATTGCAAAAGAATGAAAGGGAGAGAAGTCTCCCTAACTTATTCTATGAAGCCAGCATTATCCTGATACCAAAACCTGGCAGAGATACAACAACAACAAAAACTTCAGGCCAGCACCCTTGATGAACATCAGTGTGAAAATCCTCAATAAAATACTAGCAAACAAAATCCAGCAGCACGTCAAAAAGCTTATCCACCACGATCAAGTAGGCTTTAACCTCAGGATGCAAGGTTGGTTCAGCATACACAAATCGATAAATGTGATTCATCATATAAATAGAACTAAACACAAAAACCACACAATTATCTCAATAGATTCAGGAAAGGCTTTCAACAAAATTCAACATCCATTTATGTTGAAAACTCTCAATAAACTACATATTGAAGGAACATACCTCAAGATAATAAGAGCCCTATACGACAAAGCTACAGCCAACATCATAGTGAATGGGCAAAAATCATTCACTATGGAAGCATTCCGCTTGAAAACTGGCACAAGACAAGTATACCATCTCTTACCACTCCTATTCAACATAGTGTTTGAAGTTCTGGTCTGGGCAATCAGGCAAAAGAAAAAAATAATAAAGAACATACAAACATAAAGCAAAGAAGTCAAACTATCCCTTTTTGCAGACTACATATTCCTATAGCTAGAAAACCTGATAGTCTCAGCCCCAAAGCTTTTTAAGCTGATAAACAATTTTAGCAAAGTCTCATAGTACTAAATCAATGTGCAAAAATCCCTAGCATTCCTATACACCGACAATAGTCAAGCTGAGATCCAAATCACAAACTATCCCTCATTTACAATTGCCAAAAAAGAATAAAATACTTAGGGATACAGCTAACTAGTTCTCTCTTAAGAGGAGAACTATTGTTCAAAGATTTCAGAACCACTGCTTAAAGATTTCAGAGATGACACAAACAAATGGGAAAAATATTCCATGCTCATGGATAAGAAAAATCATCATTAAAATGCCCATACTGCCCAAAGCAATTTATATATTCAATGCTAGCTATTTCTGTTCAACTACTGTTGACATTTTTCATCGAGCTAGAGAAACCTATTTTAAAATTCATATAAAAGAAACAAAGAGCCCAAACAGTCAAGGAGATCCTAAGAAAAAAGAACGGGGCGGGAGACATCATAGTACCTGACTTTAAACTATGTTACAGGGCTACAGTAACCAAAAGAGCATGGTACATAAACAGATGCACAGATCAATGGAACAGAATAGAGAATCCAGAAATAAAACCACACACTTAAAACTACCTAATGTTCATCAAGCCTGAGAAAAACAAGCAATGGAGAAAAGATTCCCTATTCAATAAATAGTGCTGGGATAACTGGCTAACTGTATAAAGGAGATTAAAACTGGACCCCTTCCTTACACTATATACAAAAATTAACTCAAGATGGACTAAAGACTTAAATGTAAAATCTAAATCTCTAAAAATCTTGGAACACAATCTAGACAACAAAATTCTGGACGTAGGCAGGGGCAAAGGTAAAAAGGCATCAAAAGCAATTGCAACAAAAGCAAAAACTGGCAAATTGGATTTAACTACAATACAGAGCTTCTGCACAGCAAAAGAAACTATCAACAGAGTAAGCAGACAACCTAAAGAATGGGAAAAAATATTTGCAAACTGTGCATCCAACAAAGGTCTAATATCCAGCATCTACAAGGAATTTAGACAAATTTACAAGAAAAAAATGAACAATCCCATAAAAACTGGGCAAAGGACATGAACAGACACTTTTCAAAAGAAGACATACATTTGGCCAACAATCATATGAAAAAAAAGCTTGAATTCTCACATTTAATTTAATGGTTAAAAAAAAAAGTTTCGGCCTGATCCAATGTTTTATTTTTCTACAGTGATCTCACATCCTTAAGGTAAATTCCAACAGATATTCCTAAGATTTCTGTGTAAAGTGGAAAAATCATGCAGTACTTGGTGTTTAGCACTTTTTTATGGGTTAGACTTTGTATCTTACCGTTTTTGGCGTGCTGGAAGTTGAGTCTAATTATAGGTCTAGAAGCATGCATGGTTAGGACATGAGGTGATTCAGTAGTCCCTTGCAAGTCAGAGGCCTCAGGAGAGACCAATATAAGTTCTTTGGATATGGGTGGAAGGTCCGCTTCTACTGGGAAAGAGGTTCTGGAAGAATTAAGGGATTTGATAATCCATTACTGAAATCTGTTCATATTAACTTAGTTTAATGTTTAGAATCCCATTCCTTCCAACGAATGCCCTCACAATAGAGAAGATATCTAGCAAGACTGAGAATCCAATTTGCATTATAATTCAACCACTCACAGGATGAAACTCTGAAGTTTGGTTTTAGAAAGCTTTAACCTGAGGCTATTGGAGATGAAGATTTACTTCAGTGCAGATTTAAAACATTTCCAATTATTTACATAGAGCCTGAGCCAGGAATTTGGTTTCCCAAGCTCATCCTTTTCTTTTTCCACTGCTGTGAATTTAACTGTATTCCTCAAAATTAATAAAGCCCTACTTAATTGGATTAGAGGTCCTAATCTATCCCTAATGTGACTGTATTTGGAGATAAGGCCTTTAAGGATGTCATTTATTTAAATGAGATTGTAAGGGTAGGACTCTAATTTGATAAGGCTGAAACCTTATAGAGAAAGAAATGCTAGAGCTCTGTTTCTCTCTTTCCTCACATACCCACCAAGGAAAGTTCATGTGAGCACCCAACAATAAGGTGGTCATCTGAAATCCAGGAAGCATGGCTTCACCAGAAACTGGCCATGCTGGCACCTGGATGCTGGAGCTTCCAGAACTGTGAGAACATAAACTTCTGTTTTTCAAGCCATCCAGTCAGTAGCATTTTGTTATGACAGCTAAGCTAACTCATACATGCACTTACTCCAGCAAATCCCATGATAATTCTTAATTTGATTAAAGTGTTCTAAAATATCTTCATTAGGTATTTGATTAAGAGTATCCAATGGCAATCTTTTGTATTATCTCTATTGCCAAATTATTTGAGGGAAAATCAGTATTTCTTTTATAGTCATGAGTGTTTTGAAATATGATTACATTAGAAAACCAATTCCAGAAATTTCAGAACCAATTCAGAGAACTTATTTTCAAACTTCTCTTCTTCCAGAACCACTTTCAGTACCAAAACTGTAGCCATCATGCTTCAACTAGAGGGACAAAAACAGTAGTAGATAAATATTAAGAGTTTTATTGTCATCATTTGGCTTACATGATTTGGGAGAAATGTGTAGCAAATAAAAAATCCAAAGGGCGGGCTGTCAGGAGAAAGGCTGGAATTCTTTAGCAAAGACTGAAGCTGTTAGGTACAAGATGAATTTCTTCTTCTTTAGGGAATCCTCAGTTCTACTCTTAAGATCTTTCAATTGATTCAATAGAGTCCACCCAAAATATCTATTATAACATCAAATATCTCTAATTTACAGCCAACTGATTATTGACCACGATCACATCTGCAAAATACCTTCAAAGTAACACCTAGATCAGTGTTTGATTGACTATCTAGAGATTGTAGCTTACACAAGGTGACATAAAAACATCACATGTGCTATTGGCAAAAAACAGTAAGCATTTAATAAGATTCAAAATATTGACATTCAAAATATGTCAATAATTATAATAAATTTAAATGAGCTGAGAGTTCTACAATTTGTTATGTCAAAATTAGCCAGTATTTCTTAGAAAGACTCGTTGTTGTTGTTGTTATTTTCTTTTCCTTAATATAAACCCATTGTGCATTTTAGGAAAAAATATAACAAAAATTTATTGAATGTACATGTGGTTTGCTATACAAAACCATGATATTATAGCAAAGCAAACATATTTACACAACTGTCAAAATTTATAAAATCCAATAAAATAATTTATGTATATTCAAGTAGATATTCTTGCAAATATATTTCTGTCAATGTTTGTTGAATTTATTTTGATACGTCAATATTTCAATCTGTGGCATCTTGATGGTTCTAAGATAGTTTACGTGTCTAGGGTTATGAGTCTTCTAGTTTTAATATGAGGTATAATAAGTACTAAGTAAGTAAACATTTCATCCAGGCATTTGCAGGTTTGTGTTAAAGTTAATCCACTGTAACTCATAGAACCTGTCTCATTCTTATCATCTTTTTGAACTCTACTTTTTGGCAAACTGAGCATTTGTGATTCCCTGAATATTCTTCCTGTTTTCCCTAATGCTGTGCCTGGTAGACCCTTATGTTCTGTCTAAAAAGTTTATCACTCTCATTCTTCCCATTCATCCACCCGAGTAACTGATTATGTAACTTTTATCATTTGAATTGCTCTAGCACCTTTTAGTGGTACATTTTTTTATGACACTTTCTTTATTCTGTCTTATATAATTATTTTTAAGCATATTATTTATATTCAACAAGAGAAGACACAGTGTTTTATTTATAATTGTCTCTATTCAGTGATTAGCCTAGTTCCTTATATATATCAATTTTCAATAATTATGTTTCATTTATAAACTATAACCCACACTGCCTTAAGAGCAAAGGTTTGTTTTTCTTTTGCTGTAATAATTATTCTAGTAACAATCTTATTGCTAAAATGATTTAGGAAGAAATCAACAGCCTCTCTCATTATTATTTTTCTGAGCTATATAATGTTCACATAATAATAGTCAGAAAAGCAAACCTGAACAGGCATAATAAAATTTGAAAGCAGCAAATAAACAATAAAAAAAAAGAAATAGAGAACTTTTGGGTATATACCCAGTAATGGGATGGCTGGGTCAAATGGTATTTCTAGTTCTAGATCCCTGAGGAATCGCCACACTGACTTCCACAATGGTTGAACTAGTTTACAGTCCCACCAACAGTGTAAAAGTGTTCCTATTTCTCCACATCCTCTCCAGCACCTGTTGTTTCCTGACTTTTTAATGATTGCCAAATGACTATAAATCATGCTGTTATAAAGACACATGCACACGTATGTTTATTGCGGCATTATTCACAATAGCAAAGACTTGGAACCAACCCAAATGTCCAACAATGATAGACTGGATTAAGAAAATGTGGCACATATACACCATGGAATACTATGCAGCCATAAAAAATGATGAGTTCATGTCCTTTGTAGGGACATGGATGAAACTGGAAACCATCATTCTCAGTAAACTATCACAAAAACAAAAAACCAAACACCGCATATTCTCACTCATAGGTGGGAATTGAACAATGAGATCACATGGACACAGGAAGGGGAATATCACACTCTGGGGACTGTGGTGGGGAGGGGGGAGGGGGGAGGGCTAGCATTGGGAGATATACCTAATGCTAGATGACGAGTTAGTGGGTGCAGCGCACCAGCATGGCACATGTATACATATGTAACTAACCTGCACAATGTGCACATGTACCCTAAAACTTAAAGTATAAAAAAAAAAAAAAAAGAAACAGAGAACTTTATCTGAACCAAAAGATTTAAATGACTTCTACCATCTTATTTATAATTTTATTTTTATTTTCCAATATTGTATTTAATAAATATCTATTTCCATATTCTACTCAAGCTCTAATACAATATTCAATGTTATGGTCAATACAAGCAGAGCCCTCTGCTGTATGGCAGAAATATAACAAGATAATACAGTTCCTTCAAATTCACTGGGAACAGTTCAGTGAGTAATCTGCTTATAGCTATTTCCTTCGTGTTTCAAAAATACAAACTAGTTGTAGTTTACATAGGTTGTATTACTATAGTTTAAATGATATTTTCAAAAATTAATATGCTGTACTAACTAACTCTTTTTTTTTCCTTTAGGACTGCAATTTGCACAAACAAGGCTTTGTATATACATAAAGTGTCAGGCAGAAACCAAGATTTATTAACATCTTCACAGATTCCTTGCTAGTTTATAACTGTATTACATGTTCTTCTTCCAGTCACCTAGGGTCTTTATTCATTAGCTGTATTTAATTAAATAGCTGAGTTACTCTATTTTGAGTATACTGCCTAATCCATTAACTAATAGGTACCTTATTTTCCTTTCTTCTGTATTTCTTTCCTCATTTCCTTCCATCTATCTTTATTTTCTTCCTTACTTCTTACACTTCATTCCTTCTGTTCTTTCCTTCCTACCTTCCTTGAATCAGTGTTATAAAGAGAGTTCAGAGAGGCAAATGTAAAATTTTAATTCTGTTTGCATTTCGAGTGACACTATTTTAAGTAGCATTCTTATCTCATTGACCAGAGGGAATTTATCACTTGGGCACAATCTCATTGTGACTAATACATCAGAACTTGAGCCAGAACTCTGATGGGGCTACACATATTAATTGAGAAATAATAGTATTTTCACCAAAAAATTAATGATGTTCATAATACCATTAATATAAAACTCCAAAAGTCTAAAGTTCCATGAGTTCAGGGGCTGGAATCGTGATTTGCCCAACTGTATCTTCAGTGCAATACATGGTTTCTAATACATAGTAATTTCTGAATGTATTAATTGGGCAAGTAATTATTTAGTGTTTAGACTGAACAGGGAATTACACGCTGTTAATTCTCTAGAACATTCATACAGTGCAGTAATGTACGTAGAAATCTTTATAACCTGGTTTAATTAATAAAATTTTTTTTCTATAAAATATGATCCATAGCATTTTTGAAAAAAAATCATTGTTTCAAAAACAATAAGTATATAATTCTATAAGGTATTAACAGTCCATAAATATTATAACTAACAAAAAATTCTGTGAACTAATTATATCAGTTAATTTTATAATATTTTCAACATCTAAAAAAATTAGAATTATAGTTTTATATTGGTATAAATGTATACAGGGTAAGATAAAGTTCTAATTTTTTTTATCTAAGGGATGTATTAACATGAATTTGACAATAATTATATGAAAAATTGACCAGGTTATTCTTCAGTTCTGGTAAACTAAGGAACATTTATTTAAAAACTATAAATAATAAAATAGAAAACACTATTAAAGCTGAGAAATTCTTAAATCTTTATACGGCAATGAATTGCAATTAAATATTGGCTCTCAAATTATATCTCTAATAAAATGCTGGACTAGAGAAAAAATTCTATACTATAAGGATAAGATATGAATATGACATCTATCATCTTTACCTAGGCTCTGAGGCCCCAGACCATCCAAAAACATTGGTCTTTATTCATAGTATTTGGGGATTTTAATTTACATTGTTTACATCGTGTGAGAACATCTGGTCCTCTTGTTCAGATTGATTTTTGTTTTCTATTTGTAAAGTGGATTTTCTTTTTTTGCTTTTAAAAATATTTAAATAGGGGAAGTTTGGGGAGCAGGCTGTGTTTGATTACATGAGTAAGTCCTTTAGTGGTGATTTTTGAGATTTTCCTGAGGTTTGGGGACACAGGTGGTGCTTGGTTACATTAATAAGTTCGTTAGTGGTGATTTCTGCACCCAATGTGTAGTCTTTTATCCCTCACCCCCTCCCACACTTTCCCTCAAGCCCCCAAAGTTCTTTGTATTATTCTTACATCTTTGCATCCTCATAGTTTAGCTCCCACTTATGAATAAAAACATCCGATGTTTGGTTTTCCATTCCTGAGTTACTTCCCTTAGAATAATGGTCTCCAATTGCATTCAGGTTGCTGTGAAGGTTCGTGATTCACCAGTCTCATTCTACAAGGGACTGTCACTGAAAACTAAGCCTACCAAACATTAGCAAAAATTAAAGGTCTCAAAAACACTGTCGACAAAAGCAAAAATTGATACAAGAATCAACGTCAAACTAAAAAGCTTCTGCATTACCAAGAAAATAACAGAGTGAAAAGGCATAGGCCATTTTTGTGGAATGAAAGAAAACATGTGCAAAGCATTTATATAATATGTGATTAATTCCAAAATATATCAAAACTGCTATAACTCAAAAGTAAAAAGAAAAAGAAAACCAAACACAAAAGAATGAATAATCCAATTTAAAAATGGACAAAGGACTTGAGTAGACTTTTCTCCAATGAAGACATACAATATGACCACCAGGTAGGTAAAAAGGTACTCAACATCACTGATCACCAAGGAAATCCATATCAAAACACCACTGAGATAGCATCTCACATCTGTTAGGATAGCTATTATCAAAAATAAATAAATAGGAACAAAAATATGAAGAATTTGGAATACTTGTACAATGTTGATGGAAATGTAAAATGGTGCAGCCACCATAGAGAATATACTAAGGAAATTTCTTAAAAATTAAAATATAACTACCATATGATCCAGTAATCTTATTTCTTGGCATGTATGAAATCAGGATCAGAGATACTTTGTACTGTCATATTCATTACAGCATTATTCATAATAGCTAAGATATGGAAACAACCCAAATATCCATTGACAGATCAATGGATAAAGAAAGCATGGTATATACATACAATGGAATATTATTTTACCTTAAAGAAGAAAAAATACTACCAATTGCAACAACATGTATGAGCCTAGTGAACACTATGCAAAGTAAAATAAGCCTGTCTCAAAGATGATTCCACGTATATGAGGCATCTGCAATAGTCAAACTCATAGAAACAGAGAAAAACGGGGTAGTTACCAGAGACTAAGGGTAGAGGGAAAGAGAAAATTGTTGGGAAATGGGTATAAAATTTTAGTCATTTGAGATGAGTAAGTTCTGAGATAATCTGTGTAACATAGTACCTATAATTAACAATGTGGTGTTATGCACTTCAAAATGCAATGAAGTTAAATCTCAGGTTAAGTATTTTTACTGTATTAAGGAAAGAGACAGAAAATTTGGGGCGATGACAGATATGTGTATGCTTAATATCTTGATTCTTGATGGTATCACAGCTGTATGCATATGTCAAAACTGATCAAATTACATACAGGTAGATTAAACTTGTATAATTTGCTTTTTTGTTGAATATTAACTATACCTTAATAAACCTGTTAAAATTTAAAGGTGTTATTAAATCCCTATGAAAACACAACCCACCTTCAATGAGAATTACACTGAATATAACACAGAGAGGTGAAACATCAGAAAATATGGATGACTGTTTAAGACCAGAAGATTAGGATGTAAAACCATAGTTATATGTGTGATAGGAACCACAGAAGATCTGGGGATGAAAATAAAGACCTAATCATTTATAAACAGCAGAAATAATAAATACAATACACATGAGATGGCTTTTTTTACTGTCAGGAATTACAGATGACAGAATTTACTTCCCAGAAAAAAATTAAGACTTTTTCATGAAGATGGAACTCAAATCCACTAAAATACAACTAAAATGTGGAAAGTTATGGTAAAGAAGGGATACAAAAGAAAGAATAAGGAACATACGTTCATTATTATAACATTTCTAACCGTGCAGTACTAAAATTTCTAAACCGTGCAGAGGAAAATGAGGAGGAAATAAAGGACTAACAATCACTTGAACAACCCACTTGAAACTTTTCTATATTACATTTTCCCCAGTTGTCAACATGGGCAACAAGTCTTTATTATTTATGATAATTTTTTGCCTAAAATAAATATGATTAACAGATAACTGGTTAATCCCCAAACCTCACTGTGTACTTACTTTTTATCTTATTTCTCCAATGAAAGCATTTAAAGTAACCACTAATTAGGACTAAATTTGACTGCTATTTGTTTAATATCTATTCATGTTTTCCCTTTTTAATTCTCTGGTTGGGAAAACAATTAGCAATAAACAAGCAAGTGGTAATGTACAAGGGAAAAACGGCCAAAATTCAGCCACAAAGTTCACAGTTGTCTCTTTTTTTTTCATTTTGATAATACAATGACTGAACAAATGAAGACTATGTATTCGTTCAATAAATACTAATTGAGCCCAGCTGCGTTCCTGTCATGGTGCTCAGTGTTGAATGGACATAGTGTTTCACTACTTACAGATTTGAACTCCAAGTTCAGAAAAGTCAAAAAGAAATAATAGCTCAAAAGTTAGATTAAAATAGAACTAGAACCAATTTACAAATCCGGTGTTCCTCGTCTGCCTCTCATCATGTTGGAAATGAATGATCATTGGTTACTAAAGCAGATTTTTCACAAGGGACTTCAATTAATCCAGAATGTCCAAGTATTTTTGTTTCTAATCATAGTGGAAAGACAGACATTAAAATGAACAAATACCCAGATAGATTTGTAAAACATTATTAAAATATATATTTGGTGTAATTAGCAATCATCCTAATTTTAATTTATTATTATGTCCTTCATTGCTCATTCCCAACATTCCAATTGAAGTAATTCTACCACTTCTCTCCCACCAAAGTTTAAGATGTCCCAGATCAGTGGGTCTATAAATAGATCCACTAAACTAAATAGAATTCCAAGTTAAAAAGAAAAAAAAAGCTACACAAAAATAATAACAGATGCTAGCAATCTGTTAGTGATAATATAAATTAGTAAAGACATCATGGAAAACAGTATGAAGAGTTCTCAAAAAACTAAAAGGAGAACTACCATGTGACCCAGCAATTGGACTATGGGGTATTTATCCAAGGAAAGAAATACAATATATCACAGGCATACCTGCACTCTCAGTTTACTACAGCATTATTCACAGTAGCAAAGATACGGAATCAACCTAAGTGTCCACCAATGGATGAATAGATTAAAAATGTGATATAAATACAAAAATGGCATGCTATTCCCCAAAAAAGAATAATATCATGTCATTTGCAGCAATATGTATGGAACTGGAGGTCATTATATTAAGTGAAATAAGCCATGCACAGAAAGATAAATATTGCATGCTGTCACTTATATATGGGAGTTAAAAATGCTGATCTCATGGAGGTAGAGAGAGTAATGACAAATACCAGAGGCTGGGAAGGTGGGGAGGAGGATTAAGAGAGGTTGGTTAATGGGTACAAATATACAGTCAGATAGAACCAATAAGTTCTGTGTTCTATAGCACAGTGGGGTGACTATAGTTCATAACAATATATTACATATTTCAAAATAACTAGAAGAGAGGACTTGAAATGTTCCTAACACATAGAAATGATGAATACTTGAGGTGATAGATACACTAAGTACCCTGAGTGGATCATTCCACATTCCATGCATGTAACAAAATATCACAGGTGCTCCATAAATATGTAGAAATACGCATCAATTGAAAAAAGAAAAAATCCATAACATAGATGTAAGGAAGTCCAACTCTTCTGATTTTTCCCATAAGGTTTACTTGGGGCTTTAAAAAATTAAATAATAAATTTATAAACAAACAAAAGGCTCTTGAAAGAAATTTAAAGTGTTTCTCCAAAGAAGACATGAACGATAAGAAAATGAAAAAGCCTTCTTTCTGATATGAAGAAAGTTTTAATGGTCTGGATAGAAGATCAAAGTGGCTACAACATTCCCTTAAACCAAATTCTAATCTAGAGCAAGGCCCTAACTCTCTTCAATTCTGTGATAGCTAAGAGAGGTAAGGAAGCTGTAGAAGAAAAGTTTAAAGCTAGCAGAGGTTGGTTTACAAAGTTGAAGAGATAACGCCATCTCTCTAACACACCAATGCAAGGTGAAGCAGCAGGTGCTCATGTAGAAGCTACAGCAAGTTATCCAGTAGCTCTAGGTAAGATGAATGATGACGATAGATACACTAAACAATAGATTTTCAATATAAACAAAATGGACTTCTAATGGAAGATGCCATCTAGGACTTCCATAGCTATCGATAAGCCAATGTCTGGCTTCAAAGCTTCAAAAGACAGACTGGCTTTCTTATTAGAAGGCATTACAGCTGGCGACTTTAAGTTGAAGCCAATGTTCATTTACTATCTGAAAATCCTAGGGCTGTTAAGAATTATGCTAACTTTAGTCTGCGTATGCTCTATAAATGGAACAATAAAGCATATCTGTTTATAGCACAGTTTACTGAATATTTTAAACCCATTGTTTAAAACTACTGCTCAGGAAAAAAAAGATTTCTTTCAAAATATTACTGCTTATTGACAAGTTACCTATTTACCCAAGAACTCAAATGAAGATATATACGAAGATTAATGTTATCTTCATGCCTGTTAACAAAATATTTATTCTGTAGCCCATACATCAAGGAGTAATTTTGACTTTCATTCATATTATAAAATAAATACATTTTATAATGCTATAGCTGCCAGAGATAGTGATTATTCTGATGGATTTGGCATGAAGGAGTGAAAAGTCTCCTGGAGAGAATTGAGCATTCTAGATGCAATGGACAATATTTATGATTCATGGAAGGAGGTCAAAATATTAACATGAACAGGAGTTTGGAAGAAGTAGATTCCAACTGTTATAGATGACTTTGAGGAATTTGACTTCAGTGGAGCGAGTAACTGCAAATGTGTTAGAAATAGCAAGATAACTAGAATTAAAAATGGAGTCTGAAGATGAGACTGAATTGCTGGTATCTCATCATGAAATGAACGGATGAGCAGTTGCAAAATAAAAATTACAGGTGAGCAAAGCAAGTGGTTTCTTGAGATTAAATCTACTCCTGGTGAAGATTCTGTAAACAATGGTGAAATGACCAACATATTGTTTACATTATTTCATAAACTTACTTGGTAAAGCAATGGTTTTTGCAACCACCATCCTGATCAGTCAGCAATCATCAATGATGAGCAGATTTCTCCACCAGGAAAAATATTCAGACTCGCTGAAGGCTGAGGTGATTGTTAGCATTATTTAGCAATAACGTTTTTTGAGTTTTTGTTTGTTTGTTGTTTGTTTTTTGGGGTTTTTTGACAGGGTCTCACTCTGTCACTTAAGCTAGAGTGCAGTGGCACGATCTTGGCTCACTGCAATGTCGAATTTCCAGGCTTAGGTGATTTTCCCACCTCAGCCTCTCGATTAGCTGGGATTGCAGCCATACACCACCACACCCCGCTAATTTTTTTTTTTTTTTTTTCTGTAGAGAGCGGGTTTATCCATGCTTCCCAGACTGGTCTCCAACTCCTGAGCTCAAGCGATCTGCCCGCCTCAGCCTCCCAAAGTGCTGCAATCACAGGAGTGAGCCACCAAGCCCAGCAGTAAATATTTTTAAAATTAAGGTATGTATATGTTTTAGACATAATGGTAGTGCACATGCAGTACACCACAATATAGTGTAAACATAACTTTTATATACATTGGGAAGCCAAGAGTTTGTCTGCCTCACTTTATTTGTATATTAACTTTATTGCAGTGTCTGGAATGCAACTCGTGATATGTCAGGTATGCCTACACTTTGCATTTATACATTTTATTTATCCATATTCCTTAAAATATCTTCCCTGCTTTGTTTTTTTCTTTTTTTTTTTCTTTTTAACTAACATGTAATCCTTACATTTCTCTGAAACTATTTTGGAAATGTAACCAGAAGATGAGCATTCATAATTCTGCATATATTTGAATCTTCAAAATGTTCAAATGTTTATACATAGACAGAGATGATGTGTGTGTGCGTGTGTGTGCGTGTGTGTGCATGTGTATAATCTTACATAAACAAGATCATAATAATCATGCCTGTTTTATTTTAGAAAGGTTTGAGCATGTGTTACTTGTTTCCTCTTTACTCTCACTTCTCCCATTTTCTTCTCCCTGTTTCCTGTACCCATGTTAAATAAATGACACTTCATTTTCCATGCTTACATAATTAACTAATTATTTATTGTTTTCCTGTTTGTTTAACAAAACAGGTCACATTTCCTTGGAAACGTTGTAAAATGATAATAGGGAATATATAATTTGGAGAAATAATTATGTAATTACATTGCAAACCCTTGAAGGTAAAAGATGTGAGAAGAAAATATAGCATAGTTTATTAAAAAACATATTTACTTTCAAAACTCTTTCTGTTCCTTTTGACTTTTTCATCAATTAAGCATAAATTCAGCTCAGTGCAGTATTATAAAAAACATTTGAAAATGTAATTGGTAAATTGTCTCTTCCCATAGGAACAAAGAGCGACAGCACCTTGTTTATCACCCTGCAATAATGTCATTACTATCCAGTTGACCTCTGATGCACAGTGACAGACAGATGATAGAGTAAGAATTCAGTGCATATTTGATAAATTCAGTAAAACATTTTCTTGCAATGAAAAAATAACCTTTCTGGCATTTCTACTTTCCTTCTCATTGAATAGCTTCTACAATAGCTCTATGTGATGCTTTAGAAGCTCTCTATGACTCTTTGGAAACCCAAACCGATCTTTGAATTTTTTTCAGGCTTCTCATTAACAGCAAGGATGAAGACAAAGCAACAGAATTCAATTGAGGATACCAACAAGTGATCCTTGTGTAGCACTCTTTTAACATTTGTAGAAGTGGAGGTAGTATGTGTACATGGAATGACAGTGAATTGATCAAAGGATCAATTAGGTTTTTCATTAAGGTTTGGAAAACCTTAATTTGTAAGATGTTTTAAGAAGAAATCAGATTAATACATTCAAAAATATCAAAAACATCTCAATTATTTTGTAAAATTTCAAAAACAAAAAGATATATATTATATGAATTAAATCTGCATAATGATCTAATTCAAAGTGATGAAGTGGGAACTCGGGCTCATGATCTGAGAAGTGTATATATATGTTTTCGATCTTGAAGTAATGGATACTCCAAATATTTTCTTTTAAATGTAAGAAGAGGCACCATTAAGTAATATTTAATAAAATAATATCTTATATAATATCTTAGGAAATCTCTTGCAAATTCTGACTGTACTGATGATTAGCAAGCAATTTTTGTGTGCCTCAGGTATTTCTTTAAAGAGTGTGAAATATATAGAGCCATAGGAGTAAATTCACATATACAGTGCATTTAATTAGATAGTTCCTGTAAAACAATAAGAACAGTGCCTGGAAAATAGAAAGCTCCCACTAAATATTGCTAATTGTTAAAAAATTCAGGTAATGGTTAAAGTCTGCGCAGAGCAGATACGTTTTTCTTTCTGCTAGGTCTGTGAGTAGGACACAAAGATACAATTTCCTCCATTATGTAGAGAGTTGGAAGGAGCTTTGAAAAAACTCTTCTAATATCAACTTAATGCAACAGTCATAATAGTTAAAGAAAATAAAATGTATAAAACATGAAAGAAAAAAGCTGAAGCCCAAACACATTGGTAGAAAAAAAATGATGGAAATAAATAAAATTTTAAAATGCTACTACTTGAAATACTTCAATAAGAAGGACCCTATTTCTTCAGATGAGGGTGTTCAGGATGTGGAGAATTGGGTATCAAAATGCCCTAACATCAAGAACCAGGAAAAACTTCCAGGGATGAACAGTGTGAGATATCTGTAGGGTAACTTGAATTTGGGACTAGAAGAGAGTGATATTTGACAATTTGTTTTCTAGGCTTCACAATGAGATTCTGGTAGCAGTTAAACCCTGTAGCAGCACAGGGAAGAGAAATCAGGGGCAGCTGTAAATACTCAAAAGCTGTGAGGCATGCTTCTGGAAAACCATTTTACTAGGATCTAAAGAAAATTCACATCATTTGGAAATAATACAGTTATTTTATTATGTTTTTACAAAATCAAAGCTGATTTGTTTCAAAGTGGCTAAATTGATCTGCAGGCTTTTAGCATGTATTTCCTCTGTAAAGAAGGACTTGTCCATAAACATGGTTGCACTCTCAGTATTGGAGTTTGGCATGAAGCCGAATGGGCTCCTTAATAGAATATTACTACATGATGTGGTCAGAATGAAGTAGATGCTTATGCTTCAAAAAAATCTCATCATTTATATGAGTGAAATATTTTATGACATTTATCTGGAATTAACACAGCACCCTAAATATAACCAGATGACAAATAGGAGTGGTAAAAACCAGGAATTTTGAGATATTTGAGTTCTACAGTAATTATTTTTCATTTGCCTGGTCTCAAACATACTGTGGAAAGCCAATGCCTTTCAAAGCTTGCAATTTACCATGAACAAAAGGTGGAATCCTCTTGGTCAAGCAGGAATGAGGTACTACCCCATCCTGTGTGCACAAAACAGGTTTGCAGTGCAGATGTAGCAATGGCTTGTGGTTTTAACACTAACCAAATGAAACCATAAAATTACCCCCAAAGTTTTTAGGACTCTATCCTAAAAACTATCTAGCAAAATAAAGAATATTTTTGGAGTTGAAAAGACTTAAAATATATATTAGAAAATTTATCTAATTGATTTTTCAGCAAATGGAGGTCATTTTTTTCCATTAATCTTAACTGAATGCAGGATAATAAAACATATAGATAAACTCAAAAATAATAAAATTAATCACTTTATCCTCCATATTTCTCCCATATTTGTTGTAAAAGCCTCATCCTATATCGGAGTCTTTAAAGTTGACGGTCCTCAGACTTTTCTGTGTCTCATTTTCTCATCTCAATTGTTCCATGCTTCTTGCATCTCATCTAACATTTTGTTGTTTCTACCACCTTTATTCACATGTCCGAAAATCTATATCCCCAGTTCTAATTGCTCTCATAAGCTCTAGATTAATATGTCTGATGGCTCATGAAAACACTTATTTGAGTATCTATGGGGAATTATGAGATAATCATCTAATTTTAACCTTGCCAACCTCTCCCAAACCTGCTCTTCTACTGGCATTCTCTTTTTAGTTATTTGAGTTTAAACCAGAGCATCATACTTGACTTTCACTCCTCCACTCCCTTTCCTAGTCAGTCTCAAAGCCATGTTGATTCTGCCTCTCTTATGACACTCAGACTTCACATTTGTCTTTCTGCCATGCTGCTGCTCAAAAAAATACTATTGTGAACTCCCATCTGAATTTTTGTAATCATTGATATTGTCTATTTTCCATTACATTTGCATCAGAATATTAGACATCTTAGAAAAAGTAAATATAATATCGAAATAAAATAAATATTTGACTTTTTTATTTTTATTTTATATCAAAGTCTATTTTTTTCAAATTTATTTTAGGTTTGAGGGTACATATGCAATTTTGTTACATGGGTATATTGTGTGATGCTGAGATTTGGGATGTGAATGATCCCGTAACCCAGGTAATGAATACAGTAACCAATAGGTATGTTTTCAACCTTTTTCTCCCTCCTACCTCTAGTAGATGTTAGTGTCTGCTATTTCCACCTTTATGTCCATATATATTCAACATTTAGCTCCCACTTACAAGTGACAACACGTAGTATTTGATTTTCTCTTCCTGGAATAATTCACTTAGAATTATGACATCCAGCTGCAACCATGTTGCTGCAAATGACATGATTTTATTCTTATTGTATTCCATGGTATATAAAATCATATTCTTTAGCCAGTCCATACTGTTGATGGACATCTAGGTTGATTCCTTGTCTTTACTATTGTGAATAGTGCTGCAATGAACATACAAGAGCATGTGCCTTTTTGGTAGAATGATTTATTTTGCTTTGGATATATACCTAGTAATGGGATTGCTGGATTGAATGGTAGATCTGTTGTAAGTTCTTTGAGAATTCTCCAAACTGCATTTCACAGTGGCAGAACTAATTTACATTCGCACCAGGAGTATATAAGTGTTCCGTTTTCTCCACAACCTTGCCAACATCTGTTATTTTTTTGACTTTTTAATAGTAGCCATTTGGACTGCTGTGAGATGTCATCTCAATGTGGCTTTTATTTGCATTTCTCTAATGATTAATGTGATGTTGAGCATTTTTTATATGTTCGTGGCGGTATGTATGCCTTTTTTTAAAAAAGTGTTTATTCATGACTTTTGACCATATTTTAATGTGGTTATTTGTTATTTTCTTGTTGAATACTTTAAGTTTCTTATGATTTCTGGATTTTAGATCTTTGATGAATACAAAGATTGCAAATATGTTCTTCCATTCTGTAATTTGTCTATTTACTCCATTGATAGTTTATTTTACTGTACAGAAACTCTTTAGTTTAACTGGATCCCATGTGTTAAATTTGTTTTTTGTTGCAATTGATTTTGGGGACATAATCATACTTTTTTTTTTTTTTTGCCAAGGCTGATGTCTAGACTGGTATTTCTTATGTTTTAGTATAGTATTTTATAGTTTTAGGCAGAACATTTAAGTTTTTAATCCATCTTAAGTTAATTCTTGTATATGCTGAAAGTTAGTGGTCCAGTTTAATTCTTCTTTGTATTCATAGTGATTTATCCCAGCACTATTCATTGAATACAAAGGTCTTTCTCCATTGCTTGTCTTATTGTAATTGTTAAAAATCAGAAGATTGTAGGTGTGTGGCTTTACTTCTGGGTTCTCTATTCTGTTCCATTGGTCTATGTTTCTGTTTTAGTACTGGTACCATGCTGTTTATAGGAATGATGAGAGTGGCCATCCTTGTTTGTTCCAGTTGTTAACGGGAATGCTTCAAGATTTGGCACACTCACTATGATGTTGGCTGGGGGCTTGACAAAGTCCCACGCACCTATTTTGAGGTATGTTCTTTTGATGCTTAGCTTACTGAGGGTTATTACTGTGAAGGGATGTTAGATTTTATCAAAAGCTTTCTCTGTGTCTATTGAGACAATCATATGTCTTTTGTTTTTAATTCTTTTTATGTGGTCAATCACATTATTCATTTGTGCACATTGAACCAATCCTGCATACCAAGAATAAGACCAACTTGATGATGGTGAATGAACTTTTTTTTAAATTATACTTTAAGTTCTGGGGCACATGTGCAGAACATGCAGTTTTGTTACATAGGTATACACATGCCCTGGTGGTTTGCTGCACCCATCAACCCGTCACCTACATTAGGTATTTCTCCTAATGCTATCCCTCCTTTAGCCCCCCATCCCCCAACAGGCCCTGGCATGTGATGTTCCCCTCCTTGTGTCCATGTGTTCTCATTGTTCAACTCCCACTTATGAGTGAGAACATGCAGTGTTTGGTTTTCTGATCTTGTGGTAGTTTGCTGAGAATGATGGTTTCCAGCTTCATCCATGTCCCTGCAAAGGACATTAACTCATCATTTTTTATGGCTTCATAGCATTCCATGGTGTATATGTGCCACATTTTCTTAATCCAGTCTATCATTGACGGACATTTGGGTTGGTTCCAAGTCTTTGCTATTGTGAATAGTGCCACAATAAACATAAGTATGCATGTGTCTTTATTGTAGAATTATTTATAATCCTTTGGGTATATGCCCAGTAATGGGCTTGTGGGTCAAATGGTATTTCCAGCTCTAGATCCTTGAGGAATTACCACACTGTCTTCCACAATGGTTGAACTAATTTACACTCCTACCTACAGTGTAACCTACAACAACAGCATTCCTATTTCTCCACATCCTCTCTAGCATCTGTTGTTTCCTGACATTTTATTGATTGCCATTCTAACTGGCATGAGATGGTATCTCATTGTGGTTTTGATTTGCATTTCTCTAGTGACCAGTGATGATGAGCATTTTTTCCTATGTTTGTTGGCCACATAAATATCTTCTTTCGAGAAGTGTCTGTTCATATCATTTGTCCATTTTTTGATGGGGTTGTTTTTTTTTTTCTGGTAAATTTGTTTAAGTTTTTTGTAGATTCTGGATATTAGCCCTTTGTCAGATGGATAGATTGCAAACATTTTCTCCAAATCTGTAGGTTGCCTGTTCACTCTGATGATAGTTTCTTTTGCTGTGCAGAAGCTCTTTAGTTTAATTAGATCCCATTTATCAATTTTGGCTTTTGTTGCCATTGCTTTTGGTGTTTTAGAAATGAAGTCTTTTCCCAGGCCTATGTCCTGAATGGTATTTCCCAGGTTTTCTTCTAGGATTTTTATGGTTATAGGACTTATATTTAAGTCTTTGATCCATCTTGAGTCGGTTTCTGTAAAAGATGTAAGGAAGGGGTCCAGTTTCAGTTTTCTGCATATGGCTAGCCAGTTTTCCCAACACCATTTATTAAATAGGGAATCTTTTCCCCATTGCTTGTGTGTGTCAGGTTTGTCAAACATCAGATGGTTGTAGCTGTGTGGTGTTATTTCTGAGGCCTCTGTTCTGTTCCATTTGTCTGTATATCTGTTTTGGTACTAGTACCATGCTGTTTTGGTTACTGTAACCTTGTAGTATAGCTTGAAGTCAGGTAGCATGATGCTTCCAGCTTTGTTCTTCTTGCCCAGGATTGTCTTGGCAATGCAGGCTCTTTTATTGTTCCATATGAAGTTTAAAGTAGTTTATCCAATTATGTGAAGAAAGTCAGTGGTAGCTTGATGGGCACAGCATTGAATCTATAAATTACTTTGGGTAGTATAGCCATTTTCACGATATTGATTCTTCCTATCCATGACCGTGGAATGTTTTTCCAGTTTTTTGTGTCCTCTCTTATTTCCTTGAGCAGTTGTTTCTAGTTCTCCTTGAAGAGGTCCTTCACATCCCTTGTAAGTTGTATTCCTAGGTATTTTATTCTCTTAGCAGCAATTGTGAATGGGAGTTCACTTATGATTTGGCTCTCTGTTTGTCTGTTATTGTTGTATAGGATTGCCTGTGGTTTTTGAACATTGATTTTGTGTCCTGCATGTTTGCTGAAGTTGCTTATCAGCTTAAGAAGGTTTTGGGCTGAGACAATGGGTTTTTCTAAATATAGAATCATGACATCTGCAAACAGAGACAATTGGACTTCCTCTCTTCCTATTTGATTAGACTTTATTGCTTTCTCTCACCTGATTGCCCCAGTCAGAACTTCCAATACTGTGTTGAATAGGAGTTGTGAGAAAGGGCATGCTTGTTTTGTGCCAGTTTTCAAAGGGAATGCTTCCAGTTTTTGCCCATTCAGTATGATATTTGCTGTGGGTTTGTCATAAATAGCTCTTATTATTTTGAGATATGTTCCATTGATACCTAGTTTATTGAGAGTTTTTATCATGAAGAACCATTGAATTTTGTCGAAGGCCTTTTCTGCATCTATTGAGATAGTCATGTGGTTTTTGTTGTTGGTTGTGTTTATGTGATGGATTACATTTATTGATTTGTGAATGTTAAACCAGTCTTGCATCCCAGGGATGAAGCCATCTTGATTGTGGTGGATACACTTTTTGATGTGCTGCTGGATTCGGTTTGCCTGTATTTTATTGAGGATTTTCACATCGATGTTCATCAGGGATATTGGCCTGATATTTTCTTTTTTTGTTGTTGTGTCTCTGCCAGGTTTTGTCCTAATAAAATGAGTTAGGGAGGATTCCCTCTTTTTCTATTGTTTCGAATAGTTTCAGAAGGAATGGTACAAGCTCCTCTTTGTACCTCTGGTAGAATTCGGCTGTGAATTCATCTGGTCCTGGACTTTTTTTGCTTGGTAGGCTATTAATTACTGCCTGAATTTCAGAGCTTGTTATTGGTCTATTCACTGATTCCACTTCTTCCTGGCTTAGACTGGGGAGGATATACGTGTCCAGGAATTTATCCTTTTCTTCTAGATTTTCTAGTTTATCTGTGTAGAGGTGTTTATAGTATTCTCTGATGGTAGTTTGTATTTCTGTGGGATCAGTGGTGATATCCCCTATATCATTTTTTATTGCATCTATTTGATTCTTCTCTCTTTTCTTCTTTGTTAGTCTGGCTAGAAGTTTATACATTTTGTTGATCTTTACAAATAACCAGATCCTGGATTCACTGATTTTTTTGAAGCATTTTTTGTGTCTCTATCTCCTTCAGTTCTGCTCTGATCTTAGTTGTTTCTTGTCTTCTGCTAGCTTTTGAAATTGTTTGCTCTTGCTGCTCTAGTTCTTTTAATTGTGATGATAGGGCGTTGGTTTTAGATCTTTCCTGCTTTCTCTCATGGGCATTTACTGCTATAAACTTCCCTCTAAACACTGCTATAAATGTGTCCCAGAGATTCCGGTGCATTGTGTCTTCATTCTCATTGATTTCAAATAACTTCTTTATTTCTGCCTTAATTTTGTTATTTACCCAGTAGTCATTCAGGAGCACATTGTTCAGTTTCCAAGTAGTTGTGTGGTTTTGAGTGTGTTTCTTAATCCTGAGTTCTAATTTGATTGCACTGTGGTCTGAGAGACTGTTTCTTATGATTTCTGTTATTTTGCATTTGCTGAAGAGTGTTTTACTTCCAATTATGTGGTAAATTTTAGAATAAGTGTTATGTGGTCCTGAGAAGAATGTATATTCTGGTGATTTGGGGTGGAGGGTTCTGCAGAGGTCTCTTAGGTCCCCTTGGTCCAGAGCTGAGTTCGAGCCCTAAAGACCATCAACACTATGAATAAACTGCATCAACTAACAGGCAAAACAACTGGCTAGCATCCTAATGACAGGATCAAATTTACACATAACAATATTAACCTTAAGTGGAAATAGGCTAAATGCCCCAATTAAAAGACACAGACTGGTAAATTGGATAAAGAGTTGGGATCCATCGGTGTGCTGTGTTCAGGAGACCCATCTCACGTGCAAAGACACACATAGGCTCAAAATAAAGGGAAGGAGGAATATTTACCAAGCAAATGGAAAGCAAAAAAAGAAAAAAACAAAAAGACAGGGGTTGCAATCCTAGTCTCTGATAAAACAGACTTTAAACCAACAAAAATCAAAAGAGACAAAAAATGTCATTACATAATGGTAAAGGGATCAATGCAACAAAAAGATCTAACTATCCTAAATATATATGCACCCAATACAGGAGCACCCAGATTCATAATGCAAGTTCTTAGAGACCTACAAAGAGACTTAGACTCCTACACAATAATAGTGAGAGACTTTAACACCCCACTGTCGATATTAGACAGACCAATGAGACAGAAAATTAACAAGTATATTCAGGGCTGGTAGGTTCTTTACTACTGATTCAATTTTTGAACTCACTGTTGGCCTGCTCAGCATTTTTATTTCTCCCTGATTCAGTCTTGGGAGTTTCTAAGACTTACCCATTTTCTCTAGACTTTCTAGTTTGTGTACAGAGGTATTCACAATAGCCTCTGAGGATCTTTTGTGTTTCTTTGGTACCGGTTGTTACATCACCTTTGTTGTTTCTGATTGTGCTTATTGGGATCTTCTCTCTTTATTTTCATCATTAATCTAGCTAGTGGTTGATTAGTCTTGTTGATCCTCTCAAAGAATCAGCTTTTGGCTTCATTTACCCTTTGTATGGATTTTTAAATCTTAATTTCATTCAATTCTGCTCTAATTTTAGTTCTTTCTTTTATTCTACTAGCTCTCGGGTTAGTTTTTACTTCTTTGTCTAATTCCTCTAGGTGCCATGTCAGATTGTTAATTTGAGATCTATCTGATTTCTAGATGTAGGCATTTAGCATTATAAACTTTCCTCTTAATACTGCTTTTGCTGCTACCCAAAGATTTGGGTATATTGTCTCTTTGTTTTCATTTATTTCAAATAAGTTTTTGACTCCTGCATTAATTGTGTTGTTTACCCAGAAGTCATTCAGGAGGAAGTTGTTTAATTTTCATATAATTGTGTGTTTTTGAAAAGTTTTATTGGTGTTGATTTGTATTTTTATTCCACTGTTGTCTGAAAGTATGCTTGGTATGATTTTGATTTTTCTGAATTTGTTGAGATTTGCTTTATATGCAAGCATGTCATCATTCTTAGAGCATGCTCCATGTGCAGATGAGGAGAAGGTATATTCTGTGGTTGACAGATGGAGTCTTTTGTTGTTTATCAGGTCTTGTTTATTAGATGATTATTAGGTCTAATTGATCATGTGTCAAATTTAAATCTTCTTTGTTAATCATTTTCTGTCTTGATAATCTAACACTGTCACTGCAGTATTGAAGTCCTCCAATATTATTGTGTGGCTATGTAAGTCTATAAGAACTTGTTTTATGAATCTCAGTGTTCCAATGTTGGGTGCATATATATTTATGATAGTTTAAGTCATCTTGCTGCATTGAGCCTTTTATCATTGTGCCACACCCTTCTTAGTGTTTCTTTACTGTTGTTGGTTTAAAGTATTGGCCAGGTGCAATGGCTCATGCCTGTAATCCCAGCACTGAGGCAGGTGAATCACTTGAGGTTAGGAGTTCAAGACCAGCCTGCCCAACATGGTGAACCCCCATCTCTGCTAAAAATACAAAAATTACCTGTTCATGGTGGCACATGCCTGTAATCTCAGCTACTCAGGAGGCTGTGGCATGAGAATCGCTTAAACCCAGGAGGCGGATGTTGCAGTGAGCCAAGATTGCACCACCGCACTATAGCCTGCATAACAGAGTGAGACTCCATCTCAAAAAAAAAAAAAAGTAAGTTTTATCTTTGTCTAATATAAGAATAGTGACCTCTGCTGTCTTTTGTTTTCCATTTAGATGATAGGTCTTTTCTCCAAACCTTTACTTTGAGGATAAGGGTGTCATTACATTTGAGATGAGTCCCTTACATATGGAAGAGGGATGGGTCTTGGATTTTTTTTGTTTTTGTTGTTGTTGTTGTGTTTTTTTAAATCTATCTTGTTGATCTGCACCTTTGCATTTGGGAAGTAAAACCATTTACATTTAAAGTTAATACTCATATGTGAGATTTTGATTCTATCATGAAGTTGTTAGCTGGTTATTTTGTATTTTCAATTGTGTAGTTGTGTTACAGTTACAATTTGTGGGCTATGTACTTAAGTGCAATTTTGTGGTAGCAGCTATTGTTCTTTCATTGCCTGTTTGGAACTCCCTTAAGACTGAATTTGGTACATGTAAACCTTTCTAACTATATCATACTCAAAGTACAACATAGTCATCCTTCTCTGTATTTGCACTCTCCATACAGCTTATGCTTTATGCCCCATGAAGCTTCCTAAACAGAACTAAGTGGGGGAGCAATAAAATCTACTACATAGGCCATTGCAATCACACATTCCAGGAAATGTTGATCATATAGGGGATTCCAAAAACTGTTAATTTATTAAATAAAAATGAACTCCAATACATTTCAATATCATAAAAGCTTTTCCTTTGTTCATAAAAAATACTATAAATGTCTATTATCTGGGTTTTATGAACTTTATATTCTTAGGGAGAAGAAACTAGTTTATAAAGAGCTCTGGACTCTTAAGTTTCTAAAATGTTTAACTAACACTGGTACGTTAAAAGCCTTCGCTATACACTATAGCATTAAAGCAAACAAATACACACACAAACATAATACTGGGGTAAGGGTAATTTGTTTTGTTGTTCTTTGTGTGTGGGTATGTGATAGGTTGAATTATTGACTGTGATTCTTCTCATCTTTCTGCATCTATACCCATGTTATGGCCTCATTGTGGGTGGAGTTCCATGACTTTGAACCTGGCCACATGACTTGCCAAAGACAAGGGTATATAAGAGCTGTTGAGTTTAATGTAAGCCAATTCCAAGCCGGGCCCTGAAAAAGCCTCAAGTGTTTTCATTAGCTTGCTTCCACTTTGATATCACCAGGAAAAGATCATAGACCTAAGAGGACGAGAAAACTCTTTGACAGCAGAGCTACCAGAGTCGATTTGACCTAGCCATGACCTGTCTAGAAGAGCAAATCTCCACAGATTAAGTAGATGCTTTTGTAGTAATAAATGAGTATTGTTACAAGCCACAGAGCATTGGGTGGTTTACACAATAATAATTAACTTAAGTAATTTTATTATGCTTCATTAAAAGTGCAGGCAAATCTGAAGCATTCCTTAAGAATTCAATGTTAGCCCCGAGGTTGATCACTTACTTCATTAATAATATAGTTTACATATATTTTCATATTAATTTTCTAAAAGCTGATATGCAAACCTGTGTTGTGAAAAATATATATATAAAACTGTTAAATTCTGTTAAATAAATGAGCTAAGTGGAAAAGAAAACCAACAAACAGTAGTTTCACATCATGAAGAATAGAAGGTAAATAGGCTAAAATTATTTAAAGTGATGTGGGACACTATGTGTCCTTTTAAAAAATTTTAGATAAGATTTTAATTTTACTTTGGAAATAGATACATACTTATCAATCCTTTCTGGAAAAGTAATGCTATTGGCAACCAATTATGGGAGTGAGAGAGTAAACTATGTGAATTATAACATGTTACTAAAGTACCATTCTTTATATTTTCCTTAGAAACAGAACACTGTCTATTAAATATAATAAATTGATATTAAATTATATATTATCTCAGATATTCAATAAAAAGTGTTGTAATTAAGCTTTTCAGAATCTCATAATTCTTTCATGTGGGGGTAAAAGTATTAAATAGTTTAGCCAAAAAGTTCTAGATTTCAGTTATTTGTGATCCGTTAGAGCAGGCAGCATGAAACATGCAGAAAAATGTATCTGTATTTACTTTTTTTCAAGTGAAGCATCATATTTTGTCTTTTTATTATTACATTTTTGATTCTGTAACAGCTATTACTTTTGTGTATTATAAACAGGAAATCTGTTTGACAATTATTATCAAAACATCTGTTTTTCTGTATACACTATTTCCAAAATGGGTATGTTTATAACCTCTTCAGGAGTATAATTGAATCCATGTTTGGCTTGCATGTCTTATATGAATTCTACCTCTACCATGTCAATAATTCTTTTGTTCTTTGTTATTGTCAGTTTTAAAATTAGTTCGATGTTTATGGGAGAAGATAAGCAATGCTTTATCATTTGTATAAAGCAAACGAGTGTTCCACCAGATATGGCATGCAGGCTGCCCTGGTGAGGGGGTATCACCTTGGACAACACAGCTCTGTTCAGCTGACAGCAAATCCCAGAGAGGGACTTGAGAGGAATTGAGGTTGAAATTTTCTCTGTCAACATTCCAAGAAGCTAGAAAAATGAAGTTCTCAGTCTTTTGGAGGTGTGTAGAAATAATATCATGACATCTGCTGGCACATTAATTTTTATTTAATTTTGTTTCATTTATTGATTTATTTTATGGATCAGAATACCAAATAATCCTTTCAGATTGCCTTGTTTATGATTTGGAAGCAATGTGCATAAAGGTGATTCAAAATGCCAAATATAGCCAGTCAGGATATATCCTGATTGGTCAAAGACAATTTAAAAGCACTAAATCTTACATCTATGGTTAATGTGCATAGAGCTTACCTACTTAGTGACATGTTTCATGTTCTGTATTTCGTCAATTTTAAGTTATCATTTTTTTCACATTGAATTAGTTTTCAAATTAAGAAAAATTAAAATATTTTTTGCTGGCCAGACTACAGCCATTCTTGTATTTGCCTGAGCAGATGTGAAATAGCATGTAACTATTCTTATTTTTTCACTTTCTTTGAAATATGTGCATCAATAATTATGTTTCATTTTAAATAAATTTCTGTTTAATTTTCATTTCGTTATATTACCACTAACATGAACACTTGGGTAAGGGGAGTCATGATTGAGACAAAATGTTAGGGGCAGTACTAGAGCATTCTTTTAAGAAATGATGAATCACAGACAACTTTGATATTACAGAAGACAATGTTATATAAGAAAAATATAGTAAAAAAAATTCTTATAATTGCACTGGAAGTGCTTTTGCTTTCTTAGTAGTAGATGAAATAAGAGTATGTCTAATCATGAAGGTGCTTTATATATGAGGAAATACAATTTTAAGAAATTTTACTCATATGTCTTTTAAGAAATATCAAAGTAATAAAATGACTCTGAATCCAAATCTGTACTACAAGGAAGGAGAAGCAAGCAGGAATCAGAAAAATAAGCAAATGAAGGATCTCAAGCCCAAGGATGGTAGCTCACACCTGTAACCACAGCAGTATGAGAGGCTGAGGTGGGAGGATCACTTGGGCCTAGGAGTTCTAGACTGGCATGAGCAACATGACAAAAGCCTGTCTCTACAAAAAATACAAAATAAATCTGCTGGGCATGTTGGCACATATCTGTAGTCCCAGTTACTTGGGAGGCTGAGGCAGGAGGATAACCTGAGCTCAGGAGGCTGAGGCTGTAGTAAGTAGTGATCACACCACTGAACTCTAGCCTCAGTGACAGAGTGAGACCCTGTCTCAAAAAAATAAAGAAACTTAATAAACATTTAATATAATATAAAATAAAAGTTAAGACTATAACTATTAGATATTATAAAAGGGGGATTTTAAGTAAATTGAAATGAGTAAAATAAAATTACAGGAGCATATACATTCAGATTATGTATGCATCAGATAACCTAACACCAAAACATATAATGCGATTATTACAAAAGTATAAGAAAACACACAGAAATATAATTGTACCAGCAAACAACCTTAATATTATTTATCTATGACAAATAAGTAGAAATATGATTAAAAGTTAATAATCATTACAAAAGTTAGATAATATGTTTATTTATACATACATAATATGTATACATATGGCTCAGAAATATGTAACTTTGTTGGTTACAAATTTCACACACACATATACACACACACATATTTACACACACATACACACATTTACACACACATACACACACACACTAAGGGGTCTTCAAAAGTTTCATGGAAAACATGTATTCAGAAATAACAATGTGGCTGGGAGCGGTGGCTCACGCCTGTAATCCCAGCACTTTGGGAGGCTGAGGCGGGCGGATCACAAGGTCAGGAGATGGAGACCAACCTGGCCAACATGGTGAAACCCCGTTTCCACTAAAAATACAAAAAAAAAGTAGATGGGTGTGGTGGCACGTGCCTGTAATCCCAGCTACTCAGGAAGCTGAGGGAAGAGAATTGCTTGAACCCAGGAGGTGGAAGTTGCAGTGAGCCCAGATGGCACTCCAGCTTGATGACAGAGCAAGACTCTGTCTCAAAACAAACAAACAAACAAACAAAAAACACAAATAACTATAAATAGATTTCAAAACTTTTTTGGGGACCAAAATACATTTACTTGTTTTTGTTTTTTTGTTTTTTTAGTTTTTTTTTTTTGAGACAGAGTCTCGCTCTGTTGCCCAGGCTGGAGTGCAGTGGCACAATCTCGGCTCACTGGAAGCTCCGCCTCCCAGGTTCACGCCATTCTCCTGCCTCAGCCTTCTGAGTAGCTGGGACTACAGGCGCCCACCACCACACCCCGGTAATTTTTTCTATTTTTAGTAGAGACAGGGTTTCACCGTGTTAGCCAGGATGGTCTGGATCTCCTGACCTCGTGATCCTCCCACCTCGGCTGCCCAATATTTGTTGTAACATGTCTGAACAGGATCTAGTTTGAGGATAAAGCATGAGTTTGAAAATAGCCCCTATAAGAGCAACATGAATTCTAGACAAATTGAAGTATGAACAAATATCAAATTGAGATAACCAGGTGAGAAGGGCCCCCTGACAGAGCCTCTGACTGGGAGAGCCCCTGACAGACCGCCCACTGGGAGAAACACATACCTGGCTGGAGCCACACAAGTTTGCACCATTTGCAGCGGGGAAGAGCCGGGCCCCTCCTTTTCCTGGGTGAAAGCTGGGATTCAAACTGCAAGGCAGGTAACCCACAGGCAGGAAACACACTTTTTCGCTTCACTAAGAGCCTCTGTTTCCCTTTCTTTTCCTTCTTGCCAAATAAATCCCATTTTTCTCACTCTTCAACTCATCTGTGAGCCTAAATTTTCATGGCTCTGTGATAAGGAACCCCATCTTTAGCAGAACTAAGGGAAAATGTCTTGCAACATCTTTGATGTGCAAGGTAGGGACTTGAGAAGCAGTGAGTTAAATGGGGACTCAAAACCTCTCACTGTCCTTTCTAAGCCTTTTCATCCTTGAACTTCTGAGGGCAGGGGAAACTTTGCCCCCACACTGCCACTCCCGGGGGTTTGAAATGTCAGCCTCAGTCTCCATGGCATTGTCCTCCCTTTCTCTGGATGGACCAGTGAGTGATGGCTTCCTCTTCCCCTCACTGGGCTTCCCTCCCTGCTGGGGCTGGGACTCATGGCCTGAGGCACCCTGCCTGGCTGACTGGCATTTTCTGCCATGTGCCCATGGAGTCTTTCCCTCCCCTGGCCAGAGAGGCCAGCTTTGACCGACAACAATTAAACTTGTCTTCCTGGTGGAAGGGCCATTTGCATAAAATAAGAGGTTCTTCCTCACGCATTTTTAAACTTTTTCTTTCCTCTTACCCACCCTGTCAGTAGTTAACTTTTAAGCAAGTTATTCTTTTTTACTGTTGGAAGACATTTTACTAGGCCAGGCCCCCCAACTATCACTGTTTATATTCTCTGTAAAGTTTTGGTTGTGAGGAGAGAGGCCATTTTTCCTACTGTCCCCTGTCTCCAAAGAAAAGGAGGAAGTAAAAACTGAAAAATAACAGACTGATTGGCCCACTGGCCAGGCCTGTAGGTTAAAGATTAACCCCCACCTAACAGCTTGTGCTATCTATAGATCACAGACAATGGTATAGAGAAATACTTGCCTTGCTCACCACCCCCACCTAGTCACATACCCCATGCTTGCTCAGTCTATCATGACCCTTTCACGTGGACCCCTTTGAGTTGTAAGCCCTTAAAAGGGCCAGGAACTCTTTCTTCAGGGAGCTCAGTTCTTGAGACACAAGTTGGCGGACGCTCCCAGCCGAATAAAGCCTATTCCTTCTTTAACCTGGTGTCTGAGGGGTATTGTCTGAAGCTAGTCCTGCTACAGTTTTAAAAAAAGGATCTTGTGGGGACTGGGTTTTCTTCTGTCTGTCTGTTGTATATAATGTCTGGAGAAAGAGCTCTAATTAATTTGGCCTAAAGAAAAACAATCCCTTGGATCTACAATTTTTTTAAGGGAAGATAAAAGCTGTGGTACCTTTCAGTTCATGTGACTTTAACTTTTGAGAAATAAAAACAACCTTGAAGATTATTAGTAAAAAGCAGATGTCTTCAAAATGTAAATAGGTGGAATACATTATGCAGGTCAAAGTGAAGATTTGCTAAGTGTCTTAAGGTGACAAACTGCTTTTTGGGTTTTGAAAACTATTTGACCTGCCTGCTTCACAACTGGTAAGGCCTGGGGGCATATGGAACTAACTATGCCCTTAATTATGCACGTATAACATGATTTAAACAACTTACCAGGTTTCACATTAAAGTTAAAATTACTAGGAGTTAACATTAAAACATGTAATTGAAACTACTGAAAATAGATTTACATGCAAGGTGTGTAAGTACAGTAAAATCTTATTTATTTATTTATTTTTTTGGTAAAAGGTTATAAGAAGGCATGAAAATTTAAATTTTTGCCTAGGGTAAAAAATTGTTTTGAATTCAATAAGATAAAGCTGAAAGTTCAAACAAATGGTGGAAAGATTATGGAAATTAATCTTGCAGATGAGGTTCTCTGTGTGAACATACTGACTAAATTCAAAAAAGATATTATATGATTTCTTTGTAAATTGAGCATTGAAATAAAGCATAACAAGGTATTCTTAAGGCACTAATCTGCTCTTTATCAAAATTTATAAATGGTTACAAAAGGTTTTTGCTTCTTTAAATTTTCTGAGTCATCATTTTGGCAAAATAAATCATTTATGGCAATCTGGAATTCTATTTCTTAATATCAGTGCTTTAAACATATCTAACAGGCATCCCAAAATCACATTTCAGTTTCAAAATTGAATTTTCTGACACCTGGCTTTTGAGATACTTCAGAGGGCTCCTGAGGCATCCAGAAAAGAGAGGTAAAGAGGGTTATTTGACATATATAGGTACATGGGATTGCCAAAATCATGTTCAGTCTTCTTTAGGTTATATTTTGATGAATAATGCTAATTAATATATGTTCCAAAATTGTGTGGGATTTCTAAAATTTTAATGTCTAAGTATATGCTATCAATCATAAGTAAGGTTGTCAAGTTATTGTAATCCACAGAGATAACCAAAGTTCTTTGTCAATGGCGTTTCAAACTGTAACTATCCTGGACATTTTGCTCTTCACAGACAACTGTTGTCTTGTTTTAATCCTTTTCAAAAGATGGTTTATAATAAACTATAGAACTTTAACAGGTGCTCTCAAATACAGGCTTCTGATATCTTTGGAGTTTGTGACATTGGAATAAAGGAAAATGTACAGGACTCATAAATAGCTGAAATGTCCACGAATATCAAGCAAAATAAGAGTTTACTAAATGGACTAAGTTCAGAAACTGAAGCAATCTATTTAACCTTTGCTTGGAATATTGCTGATCTTTGTTTTATTTTGCAGAGTCAAGGAAACTTATTTTGAACTATTTACAGCCTTTAATAATTGAGTGAGTTATGTTCCTATAAACAAATTTGGAGCATGTTTGTTTCTCTCTGCCTGGTTCCTGTAGAATTTGGAGACTATATGTGAGCATTCTTAACTTATGGCAATATAGTTGTTTGCATCAGTGCAATAAAAATCCATTTTTCTTTTGCAACAGGATCCAATTGGAAAAATTTTACCAAAAGCTTTAACTGGAATGGTATGCTTCCATTTAAGGAGTCAAGCTCGACTTGCAGAGCCAATAAAAGTCCAGTGGGGAAACTGGCCTCATACTCTTGTCTATTCAGTCCCTGTACAGGGTTCCTGACCTGTGGTCAGTAAAGAGTGTCACTTTCGGCTGGGCATGCGACTCACCTCTGTAATCCCAGAACTTTGGGAGCTAACATTAAAAATTAGGGTTTATGTTTTCATTTTTATATTTTAATTCCATCTTCCCATAAACTGTTGGAAGTACTCTTTTGAGTTTGTGTGTCTGTGTATAGAAAATACATATTTTCCAGGCTACTGAATATATACCTAATGCAGGTTAACTTGAAGGAAATAAAGACTATCTGATTAAGGAGAAGTAAACAAAAGTTGAGTAGATTTTTAATATGTGATAAAATAAATCAAAATAAAAGAAAAATGAAAGAAATAAATGGCATTATGTTTTCAATCTAATCAAACATTTTCAATACCAAATTTTGCCATCTTTCCACATGTAACTGATACCAAATTTTTCACATATTTCCTGATGTTTAGTAATGTATCGTATTCATCCAAATAAGGTTTTTATTTCTCCTTTTTCAACTTCCTCTTATTTTTCCCATTCTTTTATTTCTTTTTCATTTTTCCCTTCCTATTTTCCCTCCCTCTCTCCTTTTCATCTTCCTCTTATCCTTTGTCTTTTTTTTTGAGATGGAGTCTTGCTCTGTAGCCCAGGCTGGAGTGCAGTGGTGCAATCTCGGCTCACTGCAAGCTCCACCTCCCGGGTTCACGCCATTCTCCTGCCTCAGCCTCCCGAGTAGTTGGGACTACAGGCGCCCGCCACCGCGCCCGGCTAATTTTTTGTATTTTTAGTAGAGAAGGGGTTTCACCGTGCCAGCCAGGATGGTCTCGATCTCCTGACCTCATGATCCACCTGCCTCGGCCTCCCAACGTGCTGGGATTACAGGCGTGAGCCACCGTGCCCGGCCCCTCTTTTCCTTTCTTTACTTTCTTTCCTCCTCCCTCCACCCTGTCTCAACTTCTCCCCTCCTTCTTTCATTCCCTTTCTATCTTCCCCAGCAATGTTAAGAGAAAAATCTACCCATGAAATAATTTATTACACTTATCAATTTTATATTAAAGGTTAAAATTAATATATAATTAAACACTTAAATGTCAAATCTATGATCTGCAAAGGTAAATAGGGCTGCTTCTAAAAATTAACCACAATTTTACTTTTTATAAATAAGTTTCACATTAAAAATATTTTTTGCTCCTTCTTGCACAGTTTGTTAAAATTTTTAATTTGTTTTAATTTATTTGGTTTGGCTTATTTGCTCATTAGAACAAAAACAATAATATAATAATCATTTTAGACATATGCATATATAAAAAGTAATTACTGAAGGAAAACACAAAAAAGTTGCAGCAAAATATTTGATTTTTAAATGATAAATCCTAAAGAAGAAATAAATGTAATATATACTAGAACAAGCTTTAGTAGAAGTCCATTACTTTAATGGAGTAATGATGATCACTGACAATAAAATTTAAAAATTTTTGCTGGCTGTGGTGGCCCAAATCTGCAATTCTGAACTTTGGGAGGCTGAGTCAGAAGACCACTTGAGGCCAGGAGTTCAAGTCTGGCCTGGGTCACACACATGCATGTTCCTTTACATTAAAACAAATTGCATTTATTTAGGTATATACCCAGTAATTAGATTGCTGGGTCAAATAGAAGTTATAAGTTCTTTGAGAATTCTCAAAACCACTTTCTACAGTGGCTGAATGAATTTACATTCCCAGCAGGGTATTAGCATTCCCTTTTCTCTGCAGCCTCACCAATATCTGTTATTTTTTTACTTAGCCATTCTGACTGATGTTAGATGGTATCTCACTGTGGTTTTGATTTGCATTTATCTAACAAGTGATGTGGAGTATTTTTTCACATGCTTGTTGGCTGCTTGTGTGTCTTCTTTTGAGAAGTGTCTGCTTATGTGCTTTGTTTTTGAATTGAGTTGTTTAATATTTGCTTGATTATTTGCTTAAGTATCTTGTAGATTCTAGAAGTTAGACCTTTTTCAGATGCATAATTTGCAAGTATATTCTCCCATTTTGTAGTTTGTCTGTTTACTCTCTTGATAGTCACTTTTTCTGTACAGAGCTTTTTAGTTTAATTATGTTACACTTGTCAATTTTTCTTTTGTTGCAATTGCTTTTGAAGATTTAGCTAAAAATTATTTTCCAAGGCCAATGTTAAGAGGGCATTTCCTAGGTTTTCCTCTAGGATTTGTATACTTTGAGGTTTTATGTTTAAGAATTTAATTAATCTTAAATTGATTGTTTTGTATACATTGAAAGGCAGGGTCCAGTTTTAATATTCCGTATGTAGCTAGTCCGTTATCCCAGCACCATTTATTGAACGGGGAGTCCTTTCCCCATTGCCTGTTATTGCCGACTTTGTCAAAAATCAGATTGTTGTACATGTGTGGTTTTATTTCTGTGTTCTCTACTTTGCTCCATTAGCCTTGTGTCTGTTTTTGTACCCCAGTACATGCCAGTACACGCTGTATTGTTTACTGTAGCCTTGTGTTATAGTTTGAAGTCAGGTAGTATGATGTCTCTAGCTTTGTTCATTTTGCTTAGGATTGCTTTGGTTATTTGGACTCCTTTTGGGTTCCATGTGAATTTTAGAATAGTTTTTTTCTAATTTTATGAAGAATTGTGTTAGGGGTTTTATAGGAACAGTATTTGATATGGTTTGGCTCTGTATCCCCACTCAAACCTCATCTTAAATTGTAATAATCCTCATGTATCAAGGGCGAGAGCAGGTGGAGGTAAGTGGATCATGGGGGCAATTTCGCCCATGCTGTTCTTGTTGTAATGCGCTAGTCTTATGAAATCTGACGGTTTTATAAGCATGCCACATTTCCCCTGCTTGCACTCATTCTCTCTCCTGCTTCCCTTTGAAGAGGTAACTTCTTCCGTGATTCTATTTTCTGAGGCCTCCGCAGCCATGCAGAACTGTGAGTCAATTAAACCTCTTTCCTTGATAAATTACCCAGTCTCAGGTATGTCTTTATTAGCAATGTTAGAACTGACTAATACAGCATTGAATCTGTTAATTACTTGGGCAGTGTGCCTATTTTAACAATATTGATTCTTCCTATCCATGAGCATGGAATGTTTTTCCACTTGTGTCATTTCTGATTTCTTTAGCAGTGTTTTGTAATTCTTGTTGTGGAGATCCTTCTCTTCCCTGTTTATTTGGCTTTTTTTTTTCTATTTTTTTGTGACTCTTGTGAATGGGATTTCATTCCTGATTCATCTCTCTCCTTGGATGTTATTGGTGTATAGAAATGTTACTATTTTTTGTACATTGATTTTGTATCATGAAAATTTGCTGAAGTTATCAATTCTAATAGCATTTGGAATTCTTTTCAAAATATGGTAAACATCAAAAATGAAATCCAGTTTAATTTATTGTAAATTAAATTGTAAAAACCAATATCAATCTAAAAAGAAACATTCTCACATATAAGTAATAATGGTGGAATTATTTGCAAAGGCCATCTAAGAAAGAAAGCCAAAATGATTTCTGTGTGCTTGCTATTATTTTAACAGAAAACCATGTCCATGCTATTTGGGCAATGCCTTTATTCTAGGTTACAATGGGATTCACATTGTTGAAGAAAAAACAGATATAAAATTTGTGACAAACAACTGTTATTTATTTTCCCTGTTTGTAAATGATACATGACTGAGCATGATGATACCAGTTCTTTATCAAGGCTTGAGAAAATATAAGTAGTAAATCTTTCTGTGCCTGAAAAGAAGCTCTTTCCTTTTTATTCAGAGCAAATAAACTACATAACATAAATATGGAACATAAAGTGGTTTTAAAAAGTGTAATGAAGAGAATAGGATGTTTATTCTATCTGAAGACACATTTTGACTTTGTTTCAGAAAAATCTGCTGTCTTAAAGTATATCAGAATACCTGATAGCCTCAATGGAAAATTTTGTTTCTTTGACAGAACTCAGACTTTTAAACTCTCCCCTCCCTGGGAATGTCAAATTTCAGAATATATATATATACACACACACACACACATATACATGTGTATATATGTGTGTATATAACATATATATTTATGTTTATATCATATCACAAATCTATATAAAATGTGTGTATACATATAGATACATTTATATATATCTAACCATGTGTGTGTATATATATGTGTGTTTGTATCTCTATATATAAAATCTATAATTGTTCTATGATGGTTCTGTTCAGAATGAACTCAGCCTTTATTTGCTCTGAGAAGCCTTCAAACACTTCCACAATAGTGGTAAAATGTATCACTTTTGTAATTCCACGGTAATCTGATAGTGGCTTTATTTGACTCTTACTACATAAGGATAAAATTATCCATACATTTGACCATAAGCTCTTCTTCACTTTTGCTTTTTTTTTTTTTGATGCTTTGATGACATAGCCTGATGTTTATGCATAGTGGGTACTGAACATATTTTATTGATGTATCCTGATTATTTGTTACTGTATTTACATGGTCAGATATAAAATTTGTACTGAAATCCATGACACTAGGTTAAATTCATCCATAATTAAAATAATTCAAATAAAAAATCGATTTTACAAATGCCATTTTCAATATGACAGATTCATAGTAATTGTCACTTTTCTTTAGAAAAGTTTCATGAACTTTGCATTTTCACTCAAATCTCAAGGTCAATTTATAAAATCCTATTTGTATTCCTTTAAGCTTTATTAAAGTAGAATTTATATACAAATGTTGCTCATGTTTAATGTATACATTTTGATGAGTTTGAACATATACATACACCTGTGATAGTATTTTTAATTCCAGTACCAAGGTAATAGACTTATATGCATCGCCTCCAAAAGTTTTCCTGAGAGCTGTCGAAAACAAGCAATGGGAAAAAGACTCCGTATTTAATAAATGGTGCCAGAATAACTGGCTAGCCCTATGCAGAAGATTGAAGCTTAACCCTTTCCTCACTCCATACACAAAAATCAACTCAAGATGCAATAAATATTTAAATATAAAACTGAAAACTACAAAACAAAATAAACTGGACACAACCTAGGTGCAATACCATACTGGAGATAGGAATGGGCAAAGATTTCATGACAAAAACACCAAAAGTAATCCCAACTAAAGCCAAAATGACAAGTGGGATCTAATGAAACTTAAGAGCTTCTGCACAGCAAAAAAAAAAAAAAAAAAAAACTCATGAAGTAAACACACAACCTATGGAATGGGAAAAAAATGTGCTCATGGATAGGGAGAATCAATATCATTATAATAGCTATACTGTCTGAAGCAATTTACAAATTAGTGCTATTCCTGTCAAACTACCAGCAACATTCTTCATGGAAATAGAAAAAAAAACTGTTTTAAAATTCATATGGAACCAAAATATGTCCCCAATACCCCAAACAATCCAAAGCAAAAAGAACAAAGATAGAGGAATCATGTTACCTGACTTCAAACTATACTACAAGGCCATAGTAACAAAAACAGTATGGTACTGGTGCAAAAACAGGCACATAAACCAATGGAACAGAATAGAGAGCCCAGAAATAAGGTTGTACATCTATGACCATCTGATCTTTGACAAAGCTGACAAAGACAAGCAATGGAAGAAAGATGCTCTATTCAATAAGTGGTGCATTTTGATGAGATTTTGAATAACAACCAAAAATTATAAATGTTCAGAGTGATGGATATAATAGATATCATTACCTTGATTTGAGCATTATACATTGTATATATGCATTAAAACATCACAATGTACTTCATAAATATGTACAATAATTATATATCAATTAAAAAATAATTAATTTTTAAAATCCAGTGATGTGGATTGTCAAGATGTCTACAATTTTATGTTGTCCAATGTCATGTCTTTTAACAATGTGCCCTTGGGCATTAATGATATTTTATACCATATTTCAACCTTATCCAAAGCTTGAAATTAGATACAGTAGTAAATTTGAGAAATTTGTACATCAGTGCCATCTGGAATTTTCTGGCAAACCCAAGCCCTAATTTGATAATACTGTATAAAATAGTGACATATGTGTAGTGTAGCACTCTATTCAAAATATTGATGCTTAATCCACTTCATTAAAATCCTAAGTCATACTAATACTGGTAAGTCAGATGTTATAAAATGCCTTTTAATCTAATGTGTGTGTGTGTGTGTGTGTGTGTTGTTTTTTGGGTGATCTTTTAAAAGCTAATTCTGTCATATTTTTGCATGAAAGTAAAATGATCTTAGAAACACATACACAGACACACACACACACACACACACAAAGAAAATTAAATAAACCAAAATTATACAAAGGTTTAAAGGGGATGAGGAGAAAAAGATTCACTTTTTACCACTTTCAAGCAGTCTCTCAGTCCAACTACTCAGAGGTAACTTATGTATCTTTCCATTTGCATATATTAGTTACTCATAGTTACATAGCCCTATATACACAATGGCACAAATGTATTTTTTATATGCAAGACTGTACTTGAATATTTTTATAAAACATGGCTCTTTGTTATTTAAAATATATCTCTATCTTTTAGCATCAGAGTATGCATAGATCTACATTGCATACTTTATGGTTCTTTATTTTATGGCTGCCTTAAAATACAGAAATTATTTAATTTAACCTATATTACCAGTAAGTAATATTGTTTCTAAGGTTTTGGTTTTTGAGACAATTATAAATAATATTTCAGTATCTAGGTAAGTGTATGTCCTAGTTTTGTGCTGCTATAACAAAAAACGTGAGTAATGTATAACACAAAGAGATATATTGCCTCCAAGTTCTGGAGAATACAAAGTCTAAGATCAAGGTGCTGTTATCTTGCAAGGACCTTCCTGCTATGTCATAATGTGGCAGACACATCTTATGGCAAAAGGGTAAAAAGAATGTTAGAGAAAGAGCAAGAGGAGGAAAATCTACTGCGGACATAGCAAACCCACTTTCATGCTCACGGCTTCTGATTATGTTCCTTCAACTTCTACTATTCCTCTTGGATGAAAATATACATTTCTACCACCTATTAGAAATATTTGTCTGGGTGGGTGTGGTGGCTCATGCCTATAATCTCAGCACTTTGGGAGGCTAAGGTGAGAGAATTGCTTAATACCAGGAGTATGAGACCAGCCTGGGAAACATAGCAAGACCCCCTCTCTAAGAAAACTAAAAAATAAAAGTATCCAGGCATGGTAGAGCATACCTGGAGTCTTACCTACTTGGGAGACTGAGGCAGGAACACCCCTTGAGCCCAGAGATTGAGGCTGCAGTGAGCTATGAGCATGTCACTGCTCTCCAAACTAGGTGACAGAGCAAGACCCTGTCTTAAAAATAATTAAAATAAAAATGAAGGGAGAAATATTTGTCTTACAGACATCTCTGTAATTTCACAGTATATAGTTGAAAAGAGGAGTCAACAAAGGAAGAGACCAGGTGCTGTGGCTCATATTTGTAATCCCAGTACTTTGGGAGGCCAAGACAGGTGGATCATTTGAGGCCATGCATTCAAGACCAGCCTGGCCAACATGGTGAAATCCCATCCCTACTAAACATACCAAGATTAGCTGGCATGGTGATAGGCACCTGTATACAGTCCCAGCGACTCAGAAGACTGAGATAGGAGAATCACTTAAACCCAAGAGGCAGAAGTTGTAGTGACCAGAGATCATACCACTGCACTCCAGCCTGGGCTACAGAGCAAGACTCCATCTCAAAAAAAAAAAAAAAAAGAGATGTAAAAAGAAAAAGAAGCGAGCAGTAGAGCTAGATAGATTCGGTTGAATCCCAGTTAGGCAACTTTCTGGCTACATACTTTGGAGAAGTCACTTACCCTTTCTGTTCCTAAATTTTCTCAAGTGTAAAAAGGAATCACAATAGAAAGAGGAAAGATTGAAATAAGAATGACAGCGCTCTGCATATACACACAGAGTAAAATATGTCAAATGTAATGATTCAATATCAGTAGGATGACAAAGTAATTAGACTTGAATACATATTGCTCAAACGAGGAAACTGGGAAAAATTATACAGAGTTCATATAATTAGTTTTTCCATTCTCATGGAATAGGGTCCTGGAAGCCTAGTGGGAAATTGTTCTGTTTTTCCAAATGCAAAAATCACTTAGTATGTTGCCTTTTACTGGTTTCCATTGCAATATGGAAGGCCTCATATTTTTACTTGATTTGATGTAAATAAAAGTTGCATCAATTTAAGTGGATCAAACAATTTCACTATCCACCCACTCATTCTTTTATCCATTCATTTTAATGTATTTACACATTGAGTAAACCTTCACTGGTTTTCTTTCAATTGTTAACCTCTTACTTGGCAGTATGAATTTTTTAAAAAAATAAATGTGTGATTTAAACAAAAAAGAATGAAGAGTAATTTTATGACAAATTTCTCATGTATTTTGAGTGAATAGTCAGACTGAAGATGTACAATAAGATCATTTGACATGGCAGTAATAATTAAATTTGTGTTTTATTGATTTATATAGTATTTATTGTGTTCTTGCTATGATCCATATGCTCTGTTAAGGGATCAGTCCAATTGCCAACAGTGATAATCATTGAATATTTTCTAGAGAGCCCATGTCTGAAGCTACAGTATCCATCTGAAATCATGTGGGAAGAGAAAAATGCAAAGGATATTGAGGCAGAAAGATAAATATTCATAACATAACATTTGAAAAGATAAACGGATGTTTTGGGGACATAAGGCATTCTTAATTGAGATTCCCATTACATATTAATACATGCATTACAAACAGATACAGTTAGTAGAGTAAATAAATTACTTAGGACTCCTGAGTGTTTAAGTGGTTCTGACACCATCCTTCTCATCTAACTTACTTATTCACAAGAATTTTACACTGAGAAGCTGACTGTACATAATAATTATGGTATTATTATAGTTTCTTGGTTTAAGTTAGTGAAGAAAACTGAGAGACATATGCACAGAGAATCACATTTTTTCCAGTAATTTGACCACTCAGAGAGATAATGAAGAATAAAGATTATCAGGTTGATCTCAGGAACAGAGAATTGCACTCTTCTGAGACAAAGTTGAGAATCTTGGTTTTAACATTATTTAATATAAATACCATACATATTTCTTTTAGACTCCATATGGTCTCTTAAAGAGTTAGTGACATGAAAAACATGTTCAAATAAAATTATTCTAACTGTTCAATTCAAGATGAGACTATTTGGAGAGTAAAGAGAGAGGACAAGTGGATACCCTATTATCCAGGTTTATTAGTGTACTAAAGCAATAAAAGTACTGAATCCAATGTACTCTCAAAGTCAATTCTCATACAAAGAACAACTTTATATCCTGATGAAGTAAAAGATCACAAACTTCAATAGCGAAGATTCAAGGTAATGACTATTTTAAGGAGGACATATCTTTTTCAGACTGGCATATGGTCCAACAAGGTGCTGGCCTCATAACTGACAAGGTGTGAAACTATTTAGAGCAGAGAAACATTTAGGGCTCTACAATAAGAGCGCTGGGTACATTAGCGAAAACAAAACAATACCTTTAACAAAACAGTGTATCTCAAATAATAAGTTTTATGGCTCTTTGTTTTTCTGTGCTTTTCCGTGCAAGTACAATAGCATACAGAAATTGCTTAACTAAAGAAATGCAACAGAATCTTAAACTAATGGGTATGGTGTGCAATGCTTTAACTTAATGATGTGGCACTTTTTGGACTATCCCACTTTATATGTTAATTTTTGTAATCCTTATAAATGGAAAATCTCATATAGACTATGCAACATCATTGTGCAGCATAAAAATTATATCCAAATGATTTTTCTGATGACATGCATCCATTAGAAGGAGCCCATAAAAATGTTATAAACATACTTGGATCTGCTAGGTGATGATTTTTCCTGACAAGCTAATGTGTTGTGCTACGAGTAGAAATGGAGTAATACTGTTGAAAAGAATAAAATGACTCCAGTGTCATTTATGCAAAAACAAAAAATTAAAAAAAAACAGTATAGTCTGCAAAAGCTCAGCTATTAAGATAGTCCTTTGAGAATTGTAAGTTTCACATGATAATTTTTACAAGCTATTTTTCTAGATTGATAGGAAGTATATCAATGAAGATAGCATTGTCTTAAATTTGCATTTTAATAATTCAACCACTGTTAAGATCTCCAGAGCTTCCAAAATAAACATTTTTCCCCTGAGTTTTCTATAATTTGAAAAATAGTTCTGAAGAACTGAAAATGTAAAAACATATGTCAATTTTCTATGGATATTATCTTTAATAGTCCTATATCTACCTAAATTTTTTAGGCAAAGACTATATATATATACACAGATTGAAAGCAGCATTTACATATGATAAATTTTTGAAGGTCTGACTAAACTCTTTGTGTTTTCAGTGGTAATTGAGTAATCATTGATTTTATTTGTCATTTAAACATAATACTGAAATTCTCAATATAGACTTGATTAAAAGTGAAGATTGATAAACACATCAACCAGCCTGTGTAAAAAGTGGTAGAAAACTTTTAACAAAAAAGCAAATTTTAAATCACTTACTGGTTATAAAAGAAAAATAGGTTAAAAAGAAATAACATATATGACAATTGTCTACTGACAATATTGCAATTTTTAATTCAAAATTGTTTTAGACTAAAAAAAATACTATTTACACAGCTAAAAAATAAATATAGCACTGGTTGCCAGTTCTGGAAGTGCAGAGCCTAGTAAAAAGGAGATGTTCTTATAAAATCATAAACGCTTCGCAGAACTAGTTAGGTAGAGAGGACAATTAGTCAAAAGACTGCAGACTATGAACCAATGTGGTGTAACGGGGGAGTTTAGATTCTATATTTATGACCAATGCCTGAAACTTAAGGTGGGTATAAGGTCAGAAGCATTGTGATAAACAAGGTCAGCATTTGCAATTAAGACTACAGAATAAAGAAAAGGCTCTGGAAATTTTGAATTAGTTGCCAAAGAAATTAAAGATTAATAAGTGAATAAATAAATCAAATAACATAGATTCTGAAAAGCCAAAATAAATTTATGATTGCATGCAACAGAGGGAGATATAGCTATATATAAATATATACAAACACACTCATACTGGTTAGAAATGAACCAGTATATATACTATATGTCAATTATTAGCAAAATATATTACCTATTAGCAAATAGTCCAAATGTATATTATCTATAAAGAATTTCCAAACTAAGTAGCTATTTTACAAACCAATTCTAGAATTCTAGACTGGTAAAACCCCAATGACACATAGCAAAAAAAAAAAAAAAAAAAAAAAAAAGAACTAAATAAATATAGAATAACAGAAAAATCGTTTTTTAAAATACTTACAAAATGTAAGAGAATAGAAAAATATATTTCTAAATATTATCTTAAATCTCTTTAAATCTAGGGTTATTTGTGTATGAAAATGTTATCAAAAATAAAAACATAAAGTAGTTTACTATAAAGTAGTAATTCCACACCCACACAAAATACAGACAAAAGAAAATACTTCCAATATACTCCAAGACAGTACAAAACATAAGATTTAAAATTTTACATTCATTTTATAAATTTAATTTAAAATGGGTAAACAGAATTACTTTGATATGAACGAGTAAACCAATGAAATAAAAATAACAAAATAGTTAAAAATAAAAATCAGTGGGTAGTCAAAGAGGTACTTAAGTATATATGATTGGAATTGTGGTTGAAAATATATTTGAGAAGACTACAGAATACAACACAGAGACAAAAATAGATTTTATAAAAAGAAGACAAATAGAAATTATGATAAAATCAGAAGTGTGTGTGTGGGTATGTCTCTGTGTATGTGTGTGTGTGTGCATGTGTGTGTGGAGATGAAATGTGGGGTTGGAGCCCCCCTACAGAGTCTTCACTGGGGCACTGCCTACTGGGAGCCATGAGAAGGGGGCCATCATCTTCCAGATCGCAGAATGGCAGAGCCACGGACAGCTTGCACCCTGTGACTGGAAAAGCCATAGGCACTCAATGCAGACCCATGGGAGCAGCCATGGGGTCTGGCCCCTCCAAAGCCACAAGGGTGGAGCTGCCTAAGGTTTTTGGAGCCCGCCCCTCAAACCAGAGTGCCCTGGATGTGGGAAATGGGGTCAAAGATTAATTTGTAGCTTCAATGTTTAATGGCTGCCCTGCTTGGTTTCAAACTTGCACGGTTCCTGTAGCCTCTTTCTTTGGCCAATTTCTCCCTTTTGGAATGGGAGTATTTACCCAATGCCTATATCTTCATTGTATCTTGGAAGTAACTAACTTGTTTTCTGTGTTATAGACTCATAGGTGGAAGGTACTTGCCTTGTCTCATATGAGAATAAAAAATAAAATACAAATAAAATAACATATAAATAAATTAAATCTGAGATTTTTATATATAAACATGAATGTTGACTTTCATATGTGTGTTTGCAGCAACAAGGAAAAGTACATGAGTAAATAATGCCTGTGAAGTTAAAACTGCCCACTGTTATTGATGCCTACTCAAAACAATTTTATTTTCTATTTTGTATTAGATAATTTAAAAAATTACAGAAATACTTGGAGAGAAGAGGTTTAAAAGGCATGCATAAAATTACTAAAATACAAGAGGCCAAAAATGTGAAGAAATGCTTAACATCACTAATCTTTAGAGAAATGCAAATTAAAACTGAGATAGCATCTCATATCAGTCAGAATGCCTATTATTAAAAAGTCCCAAAACAACAGATGTTGATGTGGATGCAGAGAAAAGGGAACGCTTATGCACTCTTGGTGGGAATGTAAATTAGCTCAGCCTCTACAGAAAACAGTATGAGGATATGTCAGAGAAATGAAAACAGAGCCACCATTCAACCCAGAAATCCTATCACTGGGTATGTATCCGAAAGAAAATAAATAATTATGTAAACAAACATCTGCAGTTGTATGTTCATCACAGCAATATACAGAATAGCAAAATCATGGAACCAATCTATGTGTCCATCTATGATTGACTGGTTAAAGGAATGTGGCATATATATATCATGGAATACTATGCAGGAATAAAAAGAATAAAACCATGCCATTTTCACCAATATGGATATAACTTAATGCCATTATCTTAAGTGATCTAACTCAGAAACAGAAATCAAATCTCATATGTTGTCACTTTCATGAGGGAGCTAATCAATGTATAACAATGGGTATACATAAACATAAAGATATAAATGATAGACACTGGACACTCCTAAGGGGGAAAGGTAGGAGGGAGGTGAGGGTTGAATAAATACCTATTGGGTACAATGTTCAATATTTGCTTGATGGATACACCAGCAGCCCAATCTCCACCATTATGCAATATACTCATATAACAAACATGCACATGCACCCCCTAAATCTAAAATTTTTCAAAAGTTAAACAATCTTCTAGAACGATTTAATTTTGACATTTTGGAAACAATGAAAATCAATATAAAATAGTGTACTCCTACCCAAAGGTTTTTTTTTTTTTCTTTTCTTTGAGATGGGGTCTCACCCTCTCTGTCCCCCAGGCTGGAGTGCAGTGGCTCAATCTCGACTCACCTCAACCTCCACCTCTCAGGTTCAAGTGATTCCCCAGCCTCAGCCTCCCCAGTAGCTGGGATTACAGGCACACGCCACCAGGCCCAGCTAATTTTTGTATTTTTAGTAGAGACCAGGTTTTGCCACGTTGGCCAGGCTGGTCTCAAACTCCTGACCTCAGGTGATCCACCCACTTAGGCCTCCCAAAGTGCTGGGATTACAGCTATGAGCCACCCGCCCTGCCCCAATTCAAAGTTTTAACAATTTGTAGAATTGAAAGAGAATACCAAGCATAGAACTCTATTTTCAGAAAAGTAGCATAAGTTGCACACATAAATATAAATGGTGCATTAAGATCACTTTTTGGAATTCCACTTGCATTGAAGCCTATACTGCAAAACTGAATATCCCGCGATAAAAAATGGAAACAAACTATCTGTGAAAATGCTTTGTGATGTATGGATTCACCTCACAGAGTTAAACCTGTGTTTCATTTACCAGCTTGAAAGGACTTATTTTGTAGCATGTATGAAGGGACATTTCTGAGCCCATTGAAGCCTACAGTGAAAAACCGAATATCCTGCAATGAAAAGTAGAAACAAGCTATCAATGAAAATGCTCTGTGCTTTGTGGATTCATCTCACAGACTGGAAACCGTTTTGATTCACCAGGTTGGAAACACTCTTTTGGTCAAACTACGAAGGGATAATTCTGAGCTTATTGAGGCCAATAATGAAAAACCGTATATCACGTGCAAAGAACTAGAAACAAGCTATTTGTGAAAATGCTTTGTAATATGTGAATCCATTTCACAGAATTAAACTTGTGTTTTGATTCACCAGGTTGGAAACAATGATGTGTGGATTCTTCCTACAGAATGGATCCTATGTTTTGAATCACCAGGTTGGAAACAGTTTTTTTTTTTTTTTTTGTAGTATATACAAAAAGACATTTCTGTTCCATTGAAACCTATAGTGAAAAAACCAATATCCCACGATAAAAACTAGAAACAAGCTATCTGTCAAAATGTTTTGTAATGTGTGGGTTCATCTCACAGAATGGAGCCTGTGCCTTGATTCACGAGGTTGGAAACACTCTTTAGGTAGTGTATACGAAAAGACATTTCTGAGCCCGTGGAAGCCTACAGTGAGAAACCAAACATCCAGCGATAAAAACTAGAAACAAGCCATCTTTGAAAATACTTTGTGATGTATGGATTCATCTTACAGAGCTAAACTTGTGTTTTGTTTTACCAAGTTAGAAAAACTCTTTTTGTAGAATTTTCCAAAAAATTTCTGAGGTCATTGAAGTCTATAGTGATAAACTGAATATCTAGTGATAAAAAGTAGTTACAAGCTGTCTGTGAAAATACTTTGTGTGGTGTTAATTCATCTCACAGAATGAAAACTGTGTTTCAATTCACTCGTTTGGAAACAATCTTTTTGTAGTATCTCTGGAGTAACATTTCTGAGCCCATTGTGGCCTGTAGTGGAAAACTGAATATCCCACAATAAAAACAAACAAAAAAGGGGATCTGTGAAAATGTTTTGTGACGTGTGGATTCATCTCACAGAATGGAAACCGTGTTTGATTCACCAGGTTGGAAACACTTTTTTTGTAGAATCTACAAAGGGACATTTCTGAGACCACTGGGGCCTATAGTGAAAAACTAAATATCCCACACCAAAAACTAGAAACAAGCTATCTGTGAAAATGTTTTGTGATAAATGGATTCATCTCACAGAGTTAATCCTTTGTTTTGATTCAACACGTTAGAAATACTCTTTTTTAGTACATACAAAGGGACATTCCTCTTCCCATTGAAGCCTATAAGGTAAAATCAAATATCACACCATGCAAACTAGAAACAAGCTATCTGTCAATATGTTTTGTGATGTGTGGACTCATCTAATAGAATGAAACCTGTGTTTTGATTCTCCACGTTGGAAATACTCTTTATGTAGTATATACGAAGGGACATTTTCTAGCACATTGAAGCCTGTAATGAAAATCTGAATGGAACTTGTGTTTTGATTACACAGGTTGGAATTATGCTTTATGTAGTATATACAAAGGGATATTTCTGAGCCCTTTGGAGCCTATAGTGAAAACCCAAATATCCCATGATATAAACTAGAAACAAACTATCTGTGAAAATGTTTTGTGATGTATGAATTTATCTCACAGAGCTAAACCTGTGTTTTGATTCAAAAGGTTAAAAACACTTTTTGTAGAATCTACAGAGGGACATTTCTGGCTCATTGAAGTCTAGAGTGAAAGATAGAATATCCCATGACAAACACTAGAAAAAAGCTCTCTGTAAAAATGTTTTGTGCTCTGTGGTTTCATCTCACAGAATGGAAACTCTTTTGATTCACAACGTTGGAAAGACTCTTTTCATAAAATCTATGAAGGGACATTTCTGAGCCCATTGAGTCCTGCAGTGAAAAACTGTATATTCCTCAATAAAAACTAGAAACAAGCTACCTGTGAAAATGCTTGGTGGAGTGTGAATTCTACTCACAGAATGGAACCAGTGTTTTCATCCACCAAGTTGGAAAGAATCATTTTGTGGCATATATGAAAGGACATTACTGTTCCCTTTGAATCCTATAATGTGAAACTGAATATCCCATGGTAAAAACTAGAAACAAGCTGTCTGTGAAAATGCTTTGCGACGTGTGGATTCAACTCACAGAATGGAAACTGTGTTTGATTCACCATGTTGGAAATACTCTTTATGTAGTATATAAGAAGAAAAATTGCTGAGCCTTTTGAAGCCTGTAGTGAAAAACCGAATATGCTGCGATAAAAACTGGAAACAAGCTATCTGTGAAAATGTTTTGTGATGTATGGATTCATCTCACTGAGCTAAACCTGTGTTTTGATTCACCAGGTTGGAAACACTGTTTCTCGCCTATACGAGGAGATATTTCTGTTTCCATTGAAGCCTATTGTGAAAAACTGAATAACCCATGATAAAAACTGGAAACAAGCTATCTGTCAAAATGCTTTGGAATGTGTAGATTCATCTCACAGAATGGAAACTGAGTCTAGATTCACAATGTTGGAAACACCCGTTATGTGGTATGTACAAAGGGTCACTTCTGAGCCCTATGAAGCCTATAGTGAAAAATCGAATATCCTGAGATTAAAAACTATAAACAACCTATCTTCAAAAATGTTTTGTAATGTATGGATTCATCTCAGAGCTAAACCTGTGTTTTGATTTATCAGGTTAGAAACACTCCTTTTGTATAATCTGTGAGAGGACATTCCTGAGCTCACTGAAGTCTATAGTGAAATACAGAATATTGTGCAACAAAAACTAGAAACAAGCTCTATGTAAAAATGCTTTGTGCTGTGTGGTTTTATCTCACAGAATGAAAACTGTCCTTTGATTCACCACGTTGGAAATACTCTTTTGGAAAAAAAAATGAAGGGACATTTCTGAGCCCATTGAGAACTATAGTTAAAAACCATATATCCTGTGATAAAAACTAAAAACTAGCTAAGCTACCTATAAAAATGCATTGTGATATGTGGATGCTTCCCACAGAAGGAAACCTGTGTTTTTATTCACCAGGTTAGAAACACGCTTTTTGTAGTATGTATGAAGTGACAATTCTATTCCCTTTGAAGCCTATAATGTGAAAACAAATATGCCATGAAAAAAATCTAAAAACAAGCTATCTGTGAAAATACTTTGTGATGTGTGGATTTATCTCACAAAGCTAAATTTGTGTTTTTATTTACCAGGTTAGAAACACTCTTTTGGTAGAATCTTAACAAAAGACGTTTCTTAGCTTTCATAGTGAGTAACCTAATATGCCACGATAAAAACAGGAAACAAGCTATCCTTGAAAACGCTTTGTGATGTATGGATTCAACCCACAGAATGGAAACTCTGTTTGATTCACCATGCTGGAATTTCTCTTTAAGTAGAATATACGAAGAAACATTTCTGAGCCATTTGAAGACTATAGGAAAATCAGAATATCCTGTGATAAAAACTAGAAACAAACAATCTGTGAAAATGTTTTGTGATGTGTGGATTCATCTTAAAGAGCTAAATCTGTGTTTTGATTCACCAGTTTGGAAACACTGTTTGTAGTAGATACGAAGACAGTTCTGTTTCCATTGAAGCCTATAGTGAAAAACCGAATATGCCGCCCTAAAAACGAGAAACATGCTGTCTCTCAAAATTCTGTGTGATGTGTGAATTCGTCGCACAGCATGGAAACAGTATTTTGATTCACCAGCTTGGAAATACTCTTTATGTAGTATATATGTTGAAAAATTTCTGAGACTTTTGAAGTCTATACTAAAAAATTGAATATCACGTGATAAAAACTAGAATCAAACTATCTGTGAAAATGCTTTGTTAAGTGTGGATTCACCTCAGAAAGCTCAAACTAGGTTTTCATTTACCAGGTTAGAAACCCTCTTTTTGTAGAATCTACCAACATACATTTCTGAGCTCATTGAAGTCTTCAGTGAAAAACCAAAAAAACTGCAATTAAAAACCAGAAACAATGCTTTGTGATGTATGGATTCATCTCACAGAACAGAATCTGTTTTTAGATTCAGCACGTTGGAAACACTCTTTTTATTGCATATATGAAGAGACATGACTAAGTCCGTTGAAGCTTATAGTGAAAAACTCAATATTCTGAAATAAAAACAACAAAACAAGCTATCTATGAAAATGCTTTCTGATGTGCAGATTCTTCTCACAGAATGAAACCTGTTTTGGTTCAACAGGTTCGAAACACATTTTTTGTAGTATATATGAAGGGACGTTTCTGTTTCCATTGAAGCCTGAAGTGAAAAACCAAATATCCTGTGATAAAAACTAGAAACAAGCTATCTGTGAAAATGCTTTGTGATATGTGGCTTCATCTCACTGAGTTAAACCTGTGTTCAAATTTGTTAGGTTGGAACCTCTCTATTTGTAGAATCTACCTAGGACGTTTCTGAGCCCATTAAAGCCTATAGTGAAAAACCAAACATCCTGTGATAAACACTAGAAACAAACTATCTGTGAAATCCTTTGTGATGTGTGCATTAACCTCACGGAATGGAATCTGTCTTTTGATTCTCCTTGTTGGAAACACTCTTTAGTATATGCAAAGGGTCATTTCCGAGCCCATTGAGGCCTATAGTGAAAATCGAATATCCTGTGATAAAATATAGCAACAAGCTATCTGTGAAAATGCTTTGCTCTGTGTTATTTCAGCTCACGTAACAGAAACTGTGTTTTGATTCACCACATTGGTAAGACTCTTTTGGTAGAATCTATGAAGGGACATTTCTGAGCCCATTGAGGCCTACCATGAAAAAAACATATATCCTGCAATAAATACTAGAAACAAGCTACCTGTGGAAATGCTTGGTGGTGTGTGAATACTTCTTACAAAATGGAACCGGTGTTTTCATTCACCAAGTTGGAAAGAATCTTTTCATAGTATATACGAAGGGACATGTCTGTTCCCTTTGAAGCCTATAATGTGAAACCAAGTATCCCGCAATAAAAGCTAGAAACAAGCTATCTGTGAAAATGCTTTGTGATGTGTGTATTCAACTCACAGAATGGAAACTGTGTTTGATTCACCATGTTGGAAATTCTCTTTATGTAGTATATATGAAGAAAAATTTCTGAGACCTTTGAAGCCTATAGTGAAAAACTGAGTACCCCACAATAAAAACTAGAACAAGCTCTCTGTGAAAATGTTTTGTGATGTACGGATTCATCTCAGAGAGCTAAACCTGTGTTTTCATTCACCATGTTGGAACACTCTGTTTTTATTAGATACGAAGAGACATTTATTTTTCCATTGAAGCCTATAATGAAAAACCGAATATCCCACCCTAAAAATGAGAAACATGCTCTCTCTCAAAATTCTCTGTGATGTGTGAATTCATCTCACAGCATGAGAACAGAATTTTAATTCACCAGCTTGGAAATACTCTTTATGTAGTATATACAACGTAAAATTTCTGAGCCCTTTGTAGTCTATAGTATAAAATCAAATATCACACGATAAAAACTAGAAACAGGCTATCTCTGAAAAATGCTTTGTGATGTGTGGATTCATCTTAGAAAGCTAATACTGGGTTTTCATTTAACAGGTTAGAGACACTCTTTTTGTAGAATCTACCAACATACATTTCTGAGCTCATTGAAGTCTTTAGTGAAAAACTGAATACACCGCAATAAAAACTAGAAACAAGCTATATGTGAAAATGCTTTGTGATGTGTGGATACTTCTCACAGAATGGAACCTGTATTTTTATTCAACAGGTTGGAATCACTCTGCATGTAGTATACACGAGGACACATTTCTGAACCCATTGAATACTATATTGAAAAAATAAATATCCTGTGATTAAAACTATAAACAAGGTATAAGTGAATTTTTTTGTGATGTAATAATTCATCTCACAGAACCAATCCCGTATTGTGATTTACCAGGTTAGAATCATTCTTTTTGTAGAATCTACAAAGGGACATTTCAGTGCTCTATTAAGTCTATAGTGAAAAACCAAATATCCCACAATAAATACCAGAAATAAGCTATCTGTGAAAATGCTTCATGATGTGTGGATTCATCTCATGAAATGAAAACTGTGTTTTGATTCACTACACTGGAAACAATCTTTTTGTAGTACATACGGAGGTATATACGGAAATATACTATATATACGGATATATAGTATATACGTATATACTACACGGAAATATATACGGAGTATATATTTCTGTTTCAATTGAAGCCTATAGTAAAAAAACGAATACTTGCGATAAAAACTAGAAACAAGCTATCTCTCAAAAAGCTTTGTGATTTGTGGATTCATCTCACAAAATTGGACCTGTGTTTTGATTCACCTGGTTGGAAACACTCTTCATGTAGTATATGCGAAGTTACATCTCTGAGCCCATAGAAGCCTATAGTGAAAAACAGAATATCCTGCAATAAACCTAGAAACAAGCTATCTGCCAAAATGCTTTGTGATGTGTGTATTCTTGTCACAAAATGAAAGCTGCGTTTTCATTCACCAGGTATGAAACACTCTTTATGTAGTATATACGGGGACATTTCTGTCCCCTTTGAAGCCTATAGTGAAAAAACAAATATCCCATGATAAAAAGTACAAGCAAATGATCTGTGAAAATGCTTTGTGATGTGTGTTTTCATCTCACAGAATGGAACCTGTGTTTTGATTCACGAGGTTGGAAACACTCTTTTTGTGGAATATATGAATGGACATTTCTGAGCTCATTTAAGTATACAATAAAAACCCAAATATCCCATGATAACAACTAGAAACAAGCTCTTCATAAAAATGCTTTGTGCTGTGTGGATTCATCTCACAGAATGGAAACTGTGTCACTCTTTTGGTAGAATCTATGAAGTGACATTTCTGAGCCCATTGAGGCATGTAGTAAAAAACTGAATATCCTGCGCAAATCTAGAAACAATCTATCTGTGAAAATGTTTTGTGCTGTGTGGATTCATCTCACAGAATGGAAATGGTGTTTTGATTCAGCAAGTGGGACACACATTTTTTTTTGTACTATATATGAAGGAACATTTCTGTGCCCATTGAAGCCTATAGTGAAAAACCGAATATCCCATGATAAAAACTAGGATCAATCTATCTGTGAATATGCTTTGTGATGTGTGGATTTATCTCACAGAATGGAGTGTGTGTTTTGATTCACCAGGTTTGAAAGACTGTTTATGTAGAATCTACCAAGGGACATTTTTGAGCCCCATGAGACCGATAGTGAAAACCCAAATATCCCCAAGCAAGCTATCTTTAAAAATTATTTGTCATAAGTGGAATCATCTCACAGAATGGAACCTGTGTTTTGATGCAATGGGTCGGAAACACACTTTTTATACAATCTACAGAGGCACATTTCTGAGCCCATTGAATCCTATATTGAAAACCGAATATCCCACAATAACAACTAGAAACAAGCTATCTGTGAAAATGCTTTGTGATGTGTGGATTCATCTCACAGAATGAAACCTGTGTTTTGATTCACTAGATTGGAAACACTCTTTTTGTGAATCTAGGAAGGGACATTTCTGAGCCCAATGTGGCCTATAGTAAGAAACCAAATATCCCACGATAAAAAGTGGAAGCAAGCTATCTTTGAAAATGCTTTGTCATACGTTAATTCATCTTACAGAATGAAACTTGTGTTTTGATTCACCAGGTAAAAAACATTTTTTTTGTAGACTCTAAATAGGGACATTTCTAAGCCTATTGAAGCCTATAGTGAAGAACCAAATATCACGTGATGAAACCTCAAAACAAACTATCTGTGAAAATGCTATGTGATGTGTGGATTCAATTCACTGAAGGGAACCTGTGTTTTAATTCACCAGGTTAGAAACACTCTTTCTGTAGAATCTACAAAATGACATTCCTGAGCTCATTGAAGCCTACAGTGAGAAACTATATATCCCTTGATTAAACTAGAAACCAACTACCTGTGAAAATGTTTTGTGATGGGTGGATTCATCTCACAGAATGGAATCTGTGTTTTGATTTACCAGGTAGGAAACACTGTTCTTGCGGAATCTACTAAGGGACATTTCATAGCCCATTGAGGCCTATAGTGAAAACCGAATATCCCGTGATACAAACTAGAAACAAGCTATCTGTGAAAAATGCTCTGTGCTGTGTGGATTCACCTCACAGGGCTAAACCTATGTTTTCATTTACCAGGTTAGAAACACTTTTTTTTATATATAGAATCTACAAATGGACATTTCTGAGCTCATTGAAGTCCATAGTGAAAAACTGAATATCCCACGATAAAAACTAAAACAAGCTATCTAAAAAAATGCTTTGTGACATGTGAATTCTTCTCACAGAATGGAAACTGTGTTTTTATTCATCAGGTTGGAAACATTCTTTTTGTAGTATATACAAAGGGACATTCCTGTTCCCAGTGAAACCTATATTATAAAACCAAATATCCTGCGATTTAAACAGAAACAAGCTATGTGTAAAACTGCTTTGTTATGTGTGAATTCATCTCACAGAATAGAACCTGTGTTTTGATTCACCTGGTTGGAAACACTCCTTCTGTACTATATACGAAGGGACATTTCTGAGTCCATTGAAGCCCATAGTGAAAAACCAATTACCTGCGATAAAAACTAGAAACAAGCTATCTGTGAAAATACTTTGTGATGTGTGAATTTATCTCACAGAATGAAACCTTTGTTTTCACTCACAAGGTTGGAAACATTCTGTTTGTAGTATATACGAAGAAACATTCCTGTTCCCGTTGAAGCCTATAATGTAAAACCGATTATGCTGCGATAAAAACTAGAAACAATCAATCTGTCAAAATGCTTTGTTCTGTGTGGATTCATCTCACAATGGAACCAGTGTTTTGATTCATCAGGTAGGAAACTATCTTTTTTGTAGAATCTATGAAGGGACATTTCAGAGCCCACTGAAGCCCACAGTTATAAATCCAATATCCTGCGATAAAAACTGGAAACAAACTATCTGTGAAAATGCTTTGTGATGTGTGGATTCATCTCCATGATCAAACCTGTGTTGTGATTTACCAGATTAGAAAAGCTTTTCTTTTAAGATCTACAAAGGGACATTTCTAAGCCCATTGAGTCCTATAGTGAAAAACATAATATACCATGATAAAAACTAGAAACAAGCTATAGGTGAAAATACTTTGCACTGTGTGGATTCATCTCACAGAATGGAAACTGTGTTTTGATTCACCAAGTTGGAAACAATCTTTTTGTAGAATCTACAGAGGGACATTTCTGAGCCCATTATGGCCTATAGTGAAAAACTGAATATCCCACGCTAAAAACTAGAAAAAAAAACTATCTGTGAAAATGCTTTGTGACAGGTGGATTCATCTAATAGAATGGAAACTGGTTTTGATTCACCAGGTTGGCAACACTCCTTTTGTAGAATTTATGAAGGGACATTTCTGAGCCCATTGAAGCCTATATTGAAAACCAAATATCCCCTGGTAAAAACCTGAAACAAGCTATCTGTGAAAATGCTTTGTGATGTGTGGATTCATATCAGAGAATGGAACCTGTGTTTTCATTCACCAGGTTGGAAACGATCTTTTTTGTGGAATCTAGGAAGGGACATTTCTGAGCCCAATGAGGCCTAAAGCCAAAATCCAAATATCCCATGAGAAAAAGTAGAAACAAGCTATCTTTGAAAATGCTTTGTGATGTGTGGATTCATCTTACAGAATGAAACTTGTGTTTTGATTCCCCCGGTTGGAAACATTTTTTTTTTTTTGGTAGAATCTACAAAGGAACATTTCTGAGCCTACTGAGGCCTCTAGTGAAAAATTGAATATCCCATGATAAAAACTAGAAACAAACTATCTGTGAAAATGCTTTGTGATGTGTTGATATAACTCACTAAATGGAACCTGTAATTTGATTAACCAGATTGAAAACACTCTTTCTGTAGAATCTAAGAAATGACATTCCTGAGCCCATTGAAGCCTACAGTGCAAAACTGAATATTCTGCCATAAAAACTAGAAACAATCTATCAGTGAAATTGCTTTATGATGTGTGGATTCATCTCACAGAATGGAACCTGTGTTTCTATTCACCAGGTTGGAAACACTGTTTCTGTAGAATCTGCAAAGGAACAGTTCTGAGCCCATTGAAGCCCACTAAAATCTAGAAATTTAACGTTCAACATGATAAATATAAATAATAAAATTGTGCTGTATTTTGGATTCATGCTAACCCAGTAGATTTTACCTTGTTCTGCCACAAAAGCCAAACAAAACAAATTGTATAACTATGCGACATGATGGATTGTTGATTTGCTTCTCTATGGTAATCTTTGGTACTATCTACCTCTATTTCATGGCATCATGTTGTATATTTTCAATTTTCAATATACATAACAAAATGTATTTTTAGAAAAAGAGAATCAGCAATAATCACATTTGTGCTACTAGCTCCTGAATATTAAACTTATTATGGTATCCTATTTAAATAAAATTTATAGTTTCTACTTTTTATGCAATTAAGCTTCTGTCTTAGATGATTTATTTTTAAAACATGAGTAGAATAACCATCTCTACCCATTCTGAATCATAATTGGATATCTCTGTGTATACTTCAATCTCATAGTTTCACTTTTTTTGTCTGTAATAAACATAGTTGTTTTTGAGCTGCTCATTCTGAAGTTTTTCAGATTCATTACTTGGATTTTCTAGGAAAAAAATAACCCCCCATATTTTAAATACATTTTTAGCTTAAGGTAGAATTTACTGAACTTCATAATTATGTTTAAAGATTAAAACTAGATTTATATTAGATCACATTTAAAGGTCTCTTTGATATTCTTCAAGCCCAGGAACTGAATTATTTCTTCTTAACTATGCACTGTTAATTTCATTGCAGGGATTAATAAATCCTGTCATTACCCATTTATAAACCTGCTATTTTCAGAGTTGCATTTATTGCTTGCCTTTTTTCAAAGTGCCATTTCATAAGAGCAGTTTAACAAATGTTACATTTCAAAGACAGATAATAGATAATTACAAACATTTAAATGATGGATGTTAATATGATCTTAATAAAATGTCATGTAAATTAAGGTAATGTCTGCAGAAGACAGTCATTCTGAACTAATTTTATTGTTACATAACAAATATGTCTCACCTCTTACATTCTACCCACAGAGTTGTCTACTCACTATTTAATACACTTTTTAAATAAGGGTTAGAGATAACAAAAATGTTCTCATTACTTATCACAATATTTGAAGCAAGTTATTGAATAAAATGATCTTAAAGAATAGAACAAAAGTTTTAAATTAAGAAATGTCTTAAAATAATATTCAATAAGTTGAATAACCTCACAATAACATACAAAGGTGAAAAAATATTTTCCCCTTTCAATCAATCAGAAAATTCAGCATAAAGAAATACAGCAACCTGCCCAAAGTAATGAAATAAGTCTTGTAACCAACTCTTAACTCTCAACACACTAGAAAATTATACTACTAAAAAGTTTAGATTAGTTATGTATAAATAGAGCAGTGCTGACATGTAATACAAAGAATGTGCATGAATGTGTCTAAATAGAAGTTTTGTTTAGAATTGGTCATCTACAGTTCATGTGTAATTACAATATGCAAGTTCTCTCAGGTTTACCACTCTACTGTGGGGCCTTTGATGATGCCAACAAAATTTCATTAAAATTTGGATATATGCTCTACAGTTAAAATCTAAACTCGTATTAACCAAAGGAAATGCACAAAAAATGTGAAAGTATTTAGGTAGACATATTAATAGCTTCACTAATAGCCTGTAAATTATTTTATCTCAATTCATATTTGACTACATTTTGTATATTGAAAATAAACTTATTTTAGACCTGGAGAAAAAAATGACACTATTAAAGAAAATGAATAAAGCAATCATGATATTAGATGAGAACACTTGGGTCTTGGGAGAGAAATGAAAAGAGTGAAAGAATCAAAAGATAAATAAGCAGCGCCAAAATCAAATTGTACTCTGGATGATGTATGAATAGATTTATAACAAAACACAGTGTTGTTTTTCAAATAACTTAATAAATACATGAAACATTGTGAATGATTGTTCATTGTTATTACATAATAGTTAAAATGTGAAGTACACACTTCTGTAACTTAATATGTCATTTGGATACCTTATCTCAAGAAGACTCAAATAAATAATTTTATTATGCCTTAAATATTACCAAGTCAGAATACTCACAGATGGATACTCTGTCCAAATGAGTATTTGTGATTGCGCATTTACACACACATATAATTTGTCATTGGTAATTTTGTTGCAGAAATTTTTGTGAGAAAATAAATTTTAAAAGAAAATACGATTCTATGAATACATTTTATATTTTACCTTTTTCTGGCACATACTGTTGCATCAAACTGATTAATTAATGTAATTATGTTAAACTTCTCCAGTTAAAAAAGAGAATATACACTGCAAAGCTGAATGTGTATACTACTTGTTGAATATACTGGTATTTAAATATGCACATTTAAAGGACTATTGTGAAAATTAAATAAATGAAGTTTTATTCGAATATCATCAGTTTCTTCACACTGAAACTGAGACATTATTAAAAGTCAGTATGTGAAACCTCATCTCTACTAAAAATACAAAAATTAGCCAGGCGTGGTGGTGGGCGCCTGTAATCTCAGTTAGTCGGGAGGGTGAGGCAGGAGAATTGCTTGAACCCGAGAGGTTGAAGGTTGCTGTGAACCAAGATTGTGCCATTGCACTCTAGCCTGGGCAACAAGAGTGAAACTCCTTCTCAAAAAATAAAAAAAGTCATATAGTTCACCCATTAGTTAAGATTAAATTTAGAACAAAAAAAGTAATTAAAATATGGTTTATTCAATTTTTCTCATTAATTCTGACAATATAATAAGACTATCTTGTATTCATAATTATGAAATGGAACACTGTAAACATAGTATCACTATTAGTAAGTGGTATCCAAGGATATAAATGTGCTCCTGGGTTAGGCTGACTTCTTTCTCATTTGATTTTCTAAACCATTTATATCTCTGAATTTTGATTTCTATTTACTTCCAATAAATAGTATGGGTAGATGAACCACACACTTCAATTATCGTAAAAAATATTTTTGTTGATCTACAACATTTTAGTTTAAATTCAATTTTAATGCTTCCTGTGTTTAACTGAAAATATATTCAAATTAGTTTGTTTATTTAAATAGTCTGAAATTTTGATATTCACAAGAGAGCTCTTCATTAAAATAGTTATAGCAAAACATTCACCAAAATTTAAAAAGCACTATTTTAAAAAACATATATTTTTATATTATCATTGAAGGATTATAAAAATAAAAATATAAAAAATTTAAGTAAATATATACCTTGGCAATGAAAATGGCTTATATAATGACAGCATTTATGAGAGCCACTAAACAAAAATTAGTAACGAAGTTTTTATTTCTGTTTATATTTTATTTAAATATTTTATTAACTTCTTGTCAACTTACTTGACAAATGGGTTTAAAAATTTAGGACACGTACACTTTGTACATGAATTCAATGACTAGCTTTTAGTTTGTTTTATTTTGTAAGCCTCAGTGATTTTCCCCAAAACATATCCTTAGTTCTTCTGCTAACATTTTCACAGGAATAAAGCACAAATAGGGAATATCTGATCACAGAGGATACTATGAATACTGTCACACTCACACTAGCCACTCATGTCCTCAAACTTAGTACATATTTGTTTTAGAAAAATATTCTCAGGGACCTTCTCAGTAACATCAAGAAAAACGACTTATTGAAAAGTGGAGATATGAACGCATTTGCTACTTCTGTTATAAAACCTCTTCCCTGGCTAGCTGTGTGACACTTATTATAAAGGACCCCTAATCATGGTTCATAGCTGTTACAGTTTTTTGTTTATTTTCTTATTTAATGTCTTTAAGGAGTTAAATAAGCGATTTTGAAAATAATAATATAATTATTATAGCCTCAATATAAAGGAAAGGAGCAGTATCAAAGAGCATTTTTTTTGGTCAAACATTATCAGAAAATAATGAATAGAGTTTTTATAAGAATATATGGAGAACATGCTGAATCACTTATCATAATCAAACATTAGAAGCTAATTCCAATGTATTTAGGAAATAAGATATTTTTCTTGGCAGGCTAATTGGTAGCATCTAGAATTTATGTGATGGGTGGAGAATTAGACTTTGGTAAGAATCAAAGTATTGTTGGCATAATTGAAATCCAGGCATAAGAATAATGAACTTAGCTTGTAGCTAATTGTCATCACAAATACTCTGACATTGTCCTTGGGAATGTCACTGTTCAAAATAGGCTGCAGATCCCCCCAATCTGTACATGTGGACATGGCCACCATGGCACTTCTGGAAGTAATCTTTGATCAATCCTGCAAATTTGTGTGAATCTTTCAAATGTAAAGTCTCAGCACAAAGCATCTTAAACTCAGTGCATAGACCACGTCCACATATTCTCAAAAAGAAGAGGGGGCACAGGAAGAATATACATCTCATTTTAGGTGTCTGTACAGAAAGCTAGTTACTACCTGCTACCAAAGTCTACTAGTGGTTTTGCTCCAATATACGGAGATGGTATAAATGCTGGGCCGCTGAAATAGTAACAAAATCACACTTCATTGAAGGATTTATTTTTAAGATTGCTTTGATTGTCATGTTTTATAAGCATTAGACAACTTTTAATTTATTATAAAATAATAGACTTAAGCATAACTAAAACATTAAAAATATAATAGAAAATGTGATTCAGTGTTTCAGTGTCATGAATCACAGTGAAAGTAACTTATACTCTATCTCCTTTGCTAGTCCTCTATTTAAAAAATCATTCTCAGCAAACTAACACAAGAATGGAATATTATAAAGAAAATTTTGCTGATTAATATATAAATTGTAGTTTTAGAAGTGATTTGACCAAATTGTTAAGGAGGAGAATTTCTATATCTCAAATATACTAGGCTATGAGTAATAAAAATTAAAAAGAAATATAGGCAGACTGATAAAATTGCAATAAAATTCAAATTTACAAACAATTTATATGAAACCTTTTTTTAGAAACATTAAACAGCAATAAGTAAAAAATATGTTTTGTACAGTAAAGTAAAAAAATATATTTTGTACAGGAAATTCACTGATGGGAAAATGACTGTTGAATTTGTGTAATAATAATGTTAATTATATAAATGTCAAAGAAGAAAAACAAGGAAATAGCATTCTATATCATACACTCAGGAAACTAAGTTGTTAACTGCTTTGGAAAGTCTTTGTATATATACATATAATTTTAGATGAGTGTTATAAAAATTATAAACCTCTAACTATACCGTAAACGCAACACAAAAATGTCAAATGTGCACAAGGAATATAAATAAAGGTTTCATGCAACATATATTTAACAATGACATAAAGTTTGGAAACATTATCGTGTCCACCAAGAGGAAAATATGAAACTTATACAAAATCAGGGTTCCCGTACAACAGTACACTATAACTAAAATAATAATTTGAGTTATAGGAATAAATATAACAAAATCTCTAAAACCTAATGTTGAATGTAAAAAAAAACAAGTTGAAACATAAGTCTGCTGCAAAAAATTATGTAAAATTTAGAGATTCACAATAAACTCTAGATATTTCATATGGATACAATTATGTAATTTAAGTACTGGGTATATACCCAAAGGATTATAAATTATTCTATAAAGCCACATGCACATGTATGTTTATTGCAGTACTATTTACAATAGCAAAGACTTGGAACCAAACCAAATGCCCATTAATGATAGACTGGATAAAGAAAATATGGCACATATACACCATGGAATACTATGCAGTCATAAAAAAGGATGAGTTCATGTTCTTTGCAGGGATATGGATGCGTTCATGTCCTTTGCAGGGACATGGATGAAGCTGGATACCATCATTCTCAGCAAACTAACACAGGAACAGAAAACTAAATACTGTATGTTCTCACTCATAAGTGAGAATTGAATGATGAGAACATATGGACACAGGGAAGGGAACATCAAATACCGGTGCTTATTGGGAGGTGGGGGGCTACGGGAGGGATAGCATTAGGAAAAATACCTAATGTAGATGACGGGTTGCTGGATGCAGCAAACTACCACGGCACATGTATACCTATGTAACAAACCTGCACGTTCTGCACATTTATACATGTATCTGAGAACTTAAAGTATAATACAAAAAAACATTTAAAAAAATAAGCTGTTTTAATTGTATTGTGCTTTCCTTTACTGTACTTCACAGATACTATGATTTTTACAAATTGAAGGTTTGTGGCAACCCAGTATGAAATAAGTCTGTGGGTGCCATTTTTCCAACAGCATATATACACTTTTTTAGAATTTTTTAGCAATAGAGTATTTTTAATTAAGACAAGTACATTTTTTAGCACAATGCTATACCACACTTAATAGAATGCAGTAAACTATAAATATAAATATTATATACATTGGAAAACCAAAATATTTGCTTTACTGTTATGGTCTGCAACAGTACGCAGAATATCTCTGAGGTATGTCTAAGTACTCAAAACTCTTTCAAAAGAAACCTTACTACAAACAGTGATCTTGTCATGGATAAATTCATAAATGTTTAGGTTTAAAAACATCTAGGAATCAAGACTCTGGCTTGATAGTTTATGTGGGTGGATCTCGAGGTCAGGAGATCGAGACCATCCTGGCATCCTGGCTAACATAGTGAAACCCTATCTCTACTAAAAATACAAAAAATTAGCCGGGCGTGGTGGCGGGCACCTGTAGTCCCAGCTACTCGGGAGGCTGAGGCAGGAGAATGGCGTGAACCTGGAAGGCGGAGCTTGCAGTCAGCCGATCGCGCCACTGCACTCCAGCCTGGGCGACAGAGCGAGACTCTGTCTCAAAAAAAAAAAAAAAAAGGATAGTTTATCTTCTAGAATCATACCTGAAGAGACTTTGGTCAAAGAGTTTCAAAAGCGCTCATCTAGTCCAAACTATGGTCATCTCCTCAAGACAAATATGTGAAGAGAAGATTCACTAAGCTTAAGATAAAGGTATTGGGATTATCACTATCAATGTAATTCATCTGTCATTTCTACTACACGCACTTGGACTGTATCCTACATATTTTAGCAGTATTTGTAAGTATTGAGCTGTGCATTCTTCAGTGAGAAATCTTATCAAAATTTATGTTTACTTGGATATATAGATATCAACGGAAAATATTTTTATATATACCTATTGTTTTTTTAATAATAACATTTAAAGGAAAGTCAAACAAACTTACTACTTAAACAGTATGAACAATGAGTTATATAGGCTTGTATTCTTAAAATAAAACCCTAATATGCATACGTAAAAAAGGATTTATTAAGTTCTACAAGGTAAGCATACCATACACAATTGCAGGAAGTGCAGACATGTCTCAGAAATACAGAAGTGACAGGAAGTTACTCTTTCCTTTTACATTCTTCTCATGATTTTTATAATTCCATTTTGATCCTCTCTACCTCTCTCTCAAATTGTTGCCTTATCTGTTCATACATATTTATTCATTATTTACTAGTAATCTCTCCATCTTGAGTCTATGGAAACTTGGAGTTCATGTTTTTTAAATGAGGGATTAACTCTATTCGAATGTCAGTCAAAAAAATTGAGGAAAATGAAGTTATATGATTTTAAATCAGGTGTCCATTTGTGACTGTTGGCCATGATATTGTTGAGGGCAAATTCTATTAGAAGGCATTTTGCAATCAATGTTTATCTAATATGCTGCCTGGTTAAAATACATAACACCAACCTTTCTCCCCAAATATATACGTTAACAACATCCCTTAGCATCATAATCTAGCCACATTAGTCTGTTTTCACACTGCTAATAAGGATATACCCAAGTAATTTACAAAGGAAGCAGGTTTAATGGACTCATAGTTCCACATGGCCGGGGAGGATTCTCAATCATGGTGGAAGGCAAAGGAGGAGCAAAAGCACATTTTACATGGCTGCAGGCAAGAGAGTTTGTGCAAGGGAACTCCCATTTATGAAACTATCAGATCTCCTGAGAATTATTCTCTATCATGAGAAAAGCATGGAGGAAACTGGCCCTGTGATTCAATTCTCTCCACTTGGACCCATCCTTGACATGAAGGAGGATGGTTATTGCAATTCAAGGTGAGATTTGGGTGGGGACACAGCCAAACCATATCAGTAGCAAAGTATGTCATGCATAAATTTGACTTCTAACCTCCTCCTCAATAAAGGCAAACAAAAATGACAGATTTTGCATTTTTATATAGACTCATAAGGTCATTTTGAATATGGCTAAACTAAGAAGTATATCTTCTTCAAGTAATTGACAATTGAACACACATAATATTAATCGCTATGCCATGTAGGCCACACATTTTTAAAAAGAGCCAAGATTTGCTGTAAAAAGTGGCTAGAAGACTAAACCTGGAATTTAAAGCTGTTTTACCCAATACAATTTTATGTTCTCAATGAAGTCGCTGAAAATCTAAGCACGATATTGGAGAAACTCAAAGGTATAAGGACAAAAATTAGAGTTAAATGATCTGATAATAGAAGCATCAGTATCCTCAGACTTTGAGTTATATCTCATACAGCTTAACTAAAAATACATATATTTGTACAAAGTAAAGGCTAGTTTTGCACCCTCTGAATCTCTGATTGTTGTTAGTTGATCTGGCATTTTAAAGACTTTGCTATTTGCCAGCAGTAAACATAAATTATCTCTGAAGATAACATCTTCTAAGGCCTTATGTTAACTGAGCTACATGAAATATATAATAAGTAAAGACGTAAGAAATATGACTGGCCCCATCGTTGTTCTCAGCCTTGGGATGCTTGTCTTGGGCAAACTTGATGTAGACTACAGGAGCAACCAATAAGTAAAGAAAGACTTCAGCATAACTCTCAAATTATGCACAATCCAACAGATAGCTGAGTGTAGATGATAATCATGGCAAGATTCTTGACTATAACTGGTGATTGTCCAACAAAAAATGAATGGGTACACTATTTTTTTATATTGTTATCTCAATAAAAAGAAACACTTCTTCTAGATGAGGTTTCTTCTCCATCCTATTTTCTCGTATAGATTTGTATGGCTTTTATCATACCAACTGTGTCTGAAAGCCTTAGGTCTAACTCTGGCAGCTCTCCTCTCTCCAACAACCCAAGGTGTATGCTAGTTCTCCTGAACATTAACAAAAAAGATTAAGCATTATAAGGTTGTTTTAGTGCCTATATGTTATGTGCATTTTCACTTCCTTATTTCAATGATATATTATTAAGTACTGATACAACCACATTGTTTTATTCTATTGATCATGGTCTATCCATATTTGTGAAAATTACTGCAAAATTTTAAAACATAAAACATGAATTCTAGGGATGATAGTTTATGTCACTGTGTATTCACATACTTTTAGAAAATACACATTTCAAGGGGATCAATATTTGATCAATTATTTTTTGTCTGAGCTACATATTCTAATGTTACTTATTTAATTCACACTAATTCATCATCAGAATTTTTTTCCCAACATTGATTTGCCTGTGATTGCTAGAATTATGCAAGGAAATTGGACTTTTTAAATATATGAGACACAGTTTTAGTATAAGAATGTGGCATAATGTGTAATTTTCTTTTGCAATTTGTATACATGGTGCTAAATAAAAATTATGTCTAGCATTCCCCCTGAGAACCAGAACAAGATAAGGATGTTCACTCTCCCCATTCCTATTCAGCATAGTACTAGAAATCCTAGCAAGAAAAATCAGGAAAGAGAAAGAAATAAAAGGCATCCAAAATGGGAGGAGAGAATGTTAAACTATCTCCTTTTTCAGGCAATATTATTCTATACCTAGAAACATACAGTCTCTGCCCAAAAGCTCTTAGAACTGATATACAACTTTAGTGAAGTTTCAGGATACAAAATCAATGTACAAAAGTCCATGGCATTTCTATACACTGATAATGTCCAAGCTGAGAAACAAATTAAGAATGCAATATCACTCACAACAGCCACAAAAATAATAAAATAGCTAGGCACACAGCAAACCAAGGACATGAAAGATTCCCGTGGCAAGAATTACAAAACATTACTGAAGGAATTCAGAGACTGCACAAACAAATGGCTAAAACTTTCCATGCTCATGGATAGGAAGAATCATTATTACTAAAATGGCCATATCGCCCAAAGCAATTTACATATTCAATGTTATCCCTATCAAACTGTCAACATCATTTTTCACAGATTAGAAAAAAAAAACTATTCTGAAATTCAAATAGAACCAAAAAGGATCCCGAATGGCCAAATCAATCCTAAGCAATAGGAACACAACTGGAGGCATCACATTACCCAACTTTATACTACAAGGCTGCAATAACCAAAGAGCATGGTATTAGTACAAAAACAGACAGGTGGGCCAAATGACCAGGTTAGAGAACACAGAAATAACTCTGCACAGATACAACCATCTGTTCTTCAACAAAGTTGACAATGACAAGCAATAGAAAAAGAACTCCTATTTAATAAATGATGCTGCAATAAACAAACGTGTGCATGTGTCTTTAGAGCAGCATGATTTATAATCTTTTGGGTATATACCCAGTAATGGGATGGCTGGGTCAAATGGTATTTCTAGTTCTAGATCCCTGAGGAATCGCCACACTGACTTCCACAATGGTTGAACTAGTTTACAGTCCCACCAACAGTGTAAAAGTGTTCCTATTTCTCCACATCCTCTCCAGCACCTGTTGTTTCCTGACTTTTTAATGATCGCCATTCTAACTGGTGTGAGATGGTATCTCATTGTGGTTTTGATTTGCATTTCTCTGATGGCCAGTGATGATGAGCATTTTTTCATGTGTTTTTTGGCTGCATAAATGTCTTCTTTTGAGAAGTGTCTGTTCATATCCTTCGCCCACTTTTTGATGGGGTTGTTTGTTTTTTTCTTGTAAATTTGTTTGAGCTCATTGTAGATTCTGGATATTAGCCCTTTGTCAGATGAGTAGGTTGCAAAAATTTTCTCCCATTCTGTAGGTTGCCTGTTCACTCTGATGGTGGTTTCTTTTGCTGTGCAGAAGCTCTTTAATTTAATTAGATCCCATTTGTCAATTTTGGCTTTTGTTGCCATTGCTTTTGGTGTTTTAGACATGAAGTCCTTGCCCATGCCTATGTCCTGAATGGTATTGCCTAGGTTTTCTTCTAGGGTTTTTACGATTTTTAGGTCTAACATTTAAGTCTTTAATCCATCTTGAATTGATTTTTGTATAAGGTGCAAGGTAGGGATCCAGTTTCAGCTTTCTATATATGGCTAGCCAGTTTTCCCAGCACCATTTATTAAATAGGGAATCCTTTCCCCATTTCTTCTTTTTATCAGGTTTGTCAAAGATGAGATAGTTTTAGATATGCGGCATTATTTCTGAGGGCTCTGTTCTGTTTCATTGGTCTATATCTCTGTTTTGGTACCAGTACCATACTGTTTTGGTTACTGTAGTCTTGTAGTATAGTTTGAAGTCAGGTAGCATGATGCCTCCAGCTTTGTTTTTTTGGCTTAGGATTGACTTGGCAATGCGGGCTCTTTTTTGGTTCCATACGAACTTTAAAGTAGTTTTTTTCCAATTCTGTGAAGAAAGTCACTGGTAGCTTGATGGGGATGGCATTGAATCTATAAATTACATTGGGCGGTATGGCCATTTTCATGATATTGATTCTTCCTACCCATGAGCATGGAATGTTCTTCCATTTGTTTGTATCCTCTTTTATTTCCTTGAGCAGTGGTTTGTAGTTCTCCTTGAAGAGGTCCTTCACATCCCTTGTAAGTTGGATTCCTAGGTATTTTATTCTCTTTGAAGCAATTGTGAATGTGAGTTCACTCATGATTTGGCTCTCTGTTTGTCTGTTATTGGTGTATAAGAATGCTTGTGATTTTTGTACATTGATTTTGTATCCTGAGACTTTGCCGAAGTTGCTTATCAGCTTAAGGAGATTTTGGGCTGAGACGATGGGGTTTTCTAGATATACAATCATGTCATCTGCAAACAGGGACAATTTGACTTCCTCTTTTCCTAATTGAATGCCCTTTATTTCCTTCCCCTGCCTGATTGCCCTGGCCAGAACTCCCAACACTATGTTGAATAGGAGTGGTGAGAGAGGGCATCCCTGTCTTGTGCCAGTTTTCAAAGGGAGTGCTTTCAGTTTTTGTCCATTCAGTATGACATTGGCTGTGGGTTTTTCATAGATAGCTCTTATTATTTTGAGATACGTCCCATCAACACCTAATTTATTGAGAGTTTTTAGCATGAAGGTTGTTGAATTTTGTCAAAGGCCTTTTCTGCATGTACTGAGATAATCATGTGGTTTTTTTCTGTGGTTCTGTTTATATGCTGGATTACATTTATTGATTTTCGTATGTTGACCCAGCATAGCAAAGATTTGGAACCAACCCAAATGTCCAACAATGATAGACTGGATTAAGAAAATGTGGCACATATACACCATGGAATACTATGCAGCCATAAAAAATGTTGAGTTCATGTCCTTTGTAGGGACATGGATGAAGCTGGAAACCATCATTCTCAGCAAACTATCGCAAGGACAAAAAACCAAACACCGCATGTTCTCACTCATAGGTAGAAATTGAACAATGAGAACACATGGACACAGGAAGGGGAACATCACACATCGGGGACTGTTGTGGGGTCGGGGGAGGGAGGGATAGCATTAGGAGATATACCTAATGCTAAATGACAAGTTAATGGGTGCAGCACAGCAGCATGGCACATGTATACATATGTAACAAACCTGCACATTGTGCACATGTACCCTAAAACTTAAAGTATAATAATAATAATAATAATTAAAAAATAAATGATGCTTGGAGAAGTGGCTAGCCATATGCAGAAAATGGAAACTGAACCACTTTCTTTCATCATGTACAAAACTCAACTCAAGATGGATTAAAGACTTAAATTTAAAACCTAAAACTATAAAAGCCCTAGAAGAAAGCCTAGGACATAGCATTCTGGACATAGGCCTTGGCAAAGATTTCAGGATGAAGACTCCAAAATCAATTGCAACAAAAACAAAAATTGACAAGTGAGATCTAATAAAACTAAAGAGCTTCTGCCCGGCAAAAGAAACTATCAACAGAGTAAACAGACAATCTACAGAATGATAAAATAAATATTTGCAAACTCTGCCTCTGACAAAGGTCTAATATGCAGATCTATAAGGAATGAAATTAAATCAACAATCAAAAACCAACTTCATTAAAAATGGGCAGAGGAAATTAACAGACACTTCTTAATGAGGACATACATGTTGCCAACAAGCATATAAAAAATGTTCAAGATCACTAATTATTAGAGAAATTCAAATCAAAACCACAATGGATTACTATCACACCGGTCATAAGGGCTATTATTAAGAAGACAAAATGTAATAGATGTTGGTGAGGTTGCAGAGAAAAGTGAATGTATATCCAGTGCTGGTGGGAATGTGAATTATTTCAGCCACTGTGGAAAGCAGTTTGGAGAATACTCAAAGAACATAAAACAGAACTATAATTTGACCCAGCAATCCTATTACTTGGTATATACCCAAAGGAATATAAATTATTCTGCCATAGAGACGCACACACAAGTATGTTCATCACAGTACTATTCACAATAGTAAAGACATGGAATCAACCTAGATGCCTGATACGGTTAGGTTTTGTGTTCTCACCCAAATTTCATCTTGAATTGTAATCCGCATAATCCCCATGTATCAAGGTGGAGACCAGGTCGAGGTAATTGAATAATGGGGTTGGTTCCCCTATGCTGTTTTCATGATAGTGAGTAAGTTCTCACAAGATCTGATGGTTGTATGAAGGGCTCCTCCCCATTTGCTCGGCATTTCTCCTTCCTGCCACCTTGTGATGAAGGTGCCTTGCTTCCCCTTTGCCTTCTGCTATGATTGTAAGTTTTCTCAGGCCTCCCCCGCCATGATGAACTGTGAGTCAGTTAAATTCTTTCCTTTATAAATTACCCAGTCTCTGGCAGCTTTTTATAGCAGTATGAAAACAGACTAATACCATGCCCATTAATGGTGGACTGGATTAAAAAAATGTGATACATATACATCATGGAATACAGTACAGTCATAAAAAGAATGAGGTCATGTTCTTTGCAGCAACATGGATGTAATTGAAGGCGATTATCCTAATGAAATCAACACAGAAAATCAAAAACACATTTTCTCAAATATAAATGGGAGCTAAATATTGAGTACACACAGACCTAAAGAGGGGAACAGTAGACACTCGGGCTTACTTAAGGGTGGAAAATTGAAGGAGGGTAAGGTTGAAAAACTACTTATCAAGTACTCTCCTCACTCTCTGGGTGATGAAATAATTTGTACATCAAATCCCAGAAAGATGCAATATATGCATATATCAAAACTGCTCATGTATTCCCTGAATCTAAAATGAAGATGGAGAAAAATACTCCTAAAGACTGAGGAAGATACTGTTCTCCATAATGGCTGTGCCAGAATTACAATAACCCTAACAGTGTACAAGGATTCTGTTTCTTCCACATCCATGCCAACACTTTTTATCATTTGGCTCTTTGATGATATTTTCTAACAGGTGTGAGGTGATGCATGTGTGTGACTCTGTTAGTATTAAGAAAATGTATTTAAATACCTTTTCTGTAGATCCAAAACCATACAACCTCAGATATAATATGTTCAAAGAAGAAGATGTATTGAGAAGTTAGCTTTGTAAAGTTATAGCATTAAAATTTTCAAAAGTATGCTCATTGGGCAGATTCATGATGTTCTGCTTTATCAATTTCCAGTATGTTTATGGAATATGCATACATGCTCATCAAAAATGTGTGCCAGGGTTACTTATTTAAACCATCTCTGTTTCACTCACAAAAGCATATATGATCACCCTATTTATATTGAAGATGTAGCTAATAAAATTAAGACTTATTTTAAAATGGTATAATGATTCATGGCATATATAAGCAGTCAAAGACAAAACCGACTATGAACCAGGTCCATTCCAATTAAGTTAAGCCCCAGAGTAGAAGAATGACAGTGATGTCAAAAATTTTTATTTGTTTCTGTATCTTTCCCTTATAAATAAGTCTCATTTCTTTCTACTAATGCCAGATGTCAGTGAGTGCTTAAATGATTTGAACAATAAAGTAGGATTTAAAAATTAAAATGTTTTCATTCTCCGAAAATAGCCTAAAAGTAATTGAGTAATTGTAGCACATTTTAAATAAACTTTAGAGATGTAAAAATTAAATATAAAGATGCACCACTTAATGCTTAATTTGATAAATTTTGATAAAAATATACACTAGCATAACTAGCACCACAACCAAAATATAGAAAATTGCCATTAACCACCCCTAAAATATTCTTAGCAATCATTCCTTACCTTGACCTTGTGTAATCACACCTGCTTTCTATCATTATAGATTTTTCTTTTATTTATTTATTTATTTATTTATTTATTTATTTATTTTTTTTTTTTTTTTTGAGACAGAGTTTCGCTCTTGTCGCCCGTGCTAGAGTACAGTAGCATGATCTTGACTCACTGCAACCTCCACCTCCCGGGTTCAAGCAATTCTCTTGCCTCAACCTCCTGAGTAGCTGAGATTACAGGCGTGTGCCACCACACCAGGCTAATTTTCGTAGTTTTAGTAGAGATGGGGTTTCACCATGTTGGCCAGGCTGGTCTCAAACTCCTGACCTCAGGTGATCCTCCCACCTCAGCCTCCCAAAGTGCCGGGATTACAGGCATGAGCCACTGCACCCAGCCTCATTATAGATTTAAAAGCTTTGCTTTGTTGCTTTGTCTAGAATGTCATATAGAAAATTAATTATACAATTGTACAATATGTATTTTTTTGTTTCTGTCTTATTTCATTCAACCTAATGCTATGTATTTATGTAGAACATTCTTTTATTGCCAAGTAGCTTTTCATCCTGTGGAATTTACCTATCAATCACATATTTTTATTCATTTTTCAATTGATGGGCATATGGGTTGTTTCCAGTTTGTGGCTATTATGAATAAAACCACTATAAATATTTATATACATATCTTTACACAGACATGTGATTTTGTTTCTTTTCAGTAAATACCTAGCAATGTATCACTGAGTCATAAGTTAAACTGATGCTAATAATACTGCCAATTGTTTTTCAGAGGGATGGTATATTCCCACCAGCGATGGATGCGAGTTCAGTCACTCTACTCTGAATGTTCATCAACACTTATTATTGGCAGTGGGGATTCATTATTGTTGCTCTAGTTGTTTTTGCTGGGTTGTTTTGTTTACATTTCATTTTAGTCTTGCAATAGCATATTCTTGTAGTCTTATTTGCATTTTTCTAATGAGTAAAAATGTCGAGAATACATTCTTGTGTTTTTTTTTTTTTGCTCTCTGTATCTTTTATAATGTGACTTCCAAGTTTTGGTTTTTGTTCTTGTCTATTTATTTAGTTTAAAATTTATTTTAACTCTCATTTCTTCCTGCATGTGGCTAGCCTTTGCATTTTATTAATCATGTCTTTTGAAAAGTAAAATTTCTAATTTTGATATTTATCTATTAACATATGTTATGAACTTTGTGTGCTGTCTGATAAATATTTGCATATCAATTGTTACAAAAATTATATTATTTCTACTAGAAATTGTTTACAGTTAGTTTTTACACTTGGGACATTTATAAAGTTAATATTTGCTGAAAGCAATTCTCACTGAACACTCACTGAAAGTGAAATATAAATAAGAGTTTAAATTTTTACAAGAATATCCAGTTGCTTCAGCATTATTAGTTGAAATAAGCATTCTGTCTTCATTGCATTAAATTGACATCTTTAATAAAATTTTAATTGACCACGTGTATATGGATCTCTTTCTGGACTCCGTTTTCAAATTCATTGACCTAAGTATAAAACATGTTGTAAATTTGGTAATAAATAAGATACTTAGTTGGATTATTTTGTTTTATCAATTCACGATTTAAAAATTTAGTCTTCATGATTTGAACATCAACAACCTCAGATGTTTGATATTTCTGATTAATTGATATTTTTGTTTATAAATTATTAAAAGCATGTATATACACATATATGTTCATATTTATTGTTAGTTTTTAATTTTTATTCATCATTATGTTTTATTTAACTATTATACACTTATTTTATTGAAAGAGATTCCTATAGGTTTTCTTTCACCATATTCTTGTCAGACTTACTCCTCAACGTTCTAGTTATATCTAAAAAACAAATATAATGATATGTATTCATTGTTTAAAGTCCATATTGCTTTTTGTAGCTAATTCATTTTTTAAAAAATTTCTCAAGCTTATTGTATATTTATTGAGAAGAATTGCAATAAAACAAAATCAAACCAAAATTTTAGATTGATTGAAATGTATATACCTAAACAATTGTACATATTGTTTGAACACTAAACTCAAAGATTATTAACAAAATTGTTTATATCGATAACAACTCTGTAAGAATTAGTAAATATAGTAATAGGTGTATAAATAATAACAAAATAATCATAAAATTATAATTTTAATAGAAAGCTAACATAAAAGAATTAGAGTCAATAGAGAGTATGGGAAAAAACAAAAAAGTTATTTAAGTTTAGTCAATGATTTAGGCCACATTCACAGAGAAATTGCTATATTTCAGGCTCTAAACTTGGCAGACAGCAAGGATATAGAAAAATATGATCATGCAGTAATGGAAATTATGGTATCAGAATCTAGAAAAGGTGACAGTAGACCACTAAAAAAAGTATCTAATATTATTGTAATTAGGACAAATAAAGAGAAATAAAAGGGCAATATAAAATATTGAGTCTTTAAACATGCAGAACAATTGGAATAAAATTCAGAGACATCATGAAAAATCAATATATGAGAATCAGCAGGAGTGGTCAGTTAGTTAAAATTTAGTCAAAATTATTTTCAAAAGGTAAAAATTACCAAATATGTCAACTGCTAAAAGGTGAAGTGATACTGATTTTCATTTGCATGTGGTTATAAAACAAATTTTCAGTAATTTATTTTCTTACGATAACAAGTTAGTATATATAGAAAAAAACCTCATAAAAATGACATGCGAATATTGATATAAGCCATATGGGAATAAATTTAATTAGAATATTTTTAGAGTACAAATGAAAAAAAAGAAACCTATTCAGGGACATAAAAGAAAATTAAAAATAAATGTGTATCTTTTTCTGATGTGAAATGACTTATTGTAGAGGTAGCAATACTTTCCAAATTATTACTATTTTTTTCTTTTCTAAAAGAAAAGATATTTATTTGAAAATAGAGCATTGCAGTGGGAATATGTGTGTCATGGTAAACTATGTGTGTATTCATGAGAGTCAAGGAAGACAGATTTTTAAAGGAAAAATGAGGAGAATTACATACTTCTTTTGAGATAATTGTCCTTGGGTACAAGGATCAATAACAAGGGTAGTTTAAGTCTGAGTTTGGACAGGTAGTTTCTGGACAGGTGTTCTTGAAGAAACATTTTTTGTGTATAGTTGTCATGGCCTTTTTTGCAAGGTTGTGGTATTTGCAAGTCTTTTGTTATGGTTTACGATATCAGGTATTTATGCCTGAGAACCCTTCCCTTAATGGCCTATCTAAGCTCTATTTGTCAAGTGTTTTTCCTTTTTTGGTTTTCTTGTTTGCTTGTTTGTTTTAACACAGGTACTCCATTAAAAAGAAAAAAATACCATCTGTATTAGTTCATTTTAATGCTGCTGATAAAGACATAACTGAGACTGGGAAGAAAAGGAGGTTTAATTGGACTTACAGTTCCTCATGGCTGGGGAGGCCTCAGAATCATGGCAGGAGGTGAAAGCCACTTCTTACATGGCGGCGGCAAGAGAAAAATGAGGAAGAAACAAAAGCGGACATCCCTGATAAACCCATCAGATCTCATAAGATTTATTCAGTATCATGAGAATAGCATGGGAAAGACGGGCCCCATAATTCAATTACCTCCCTCTCTGTCCCTCCCACAACATATAGGAATTCTGGGAGATACTATTCAAGCTGAGATTCCAGTAAGAACACAGCCAAACCTTATCATTCCACCCCTGGTCCCTCCAAATCTCTTGTCCTCACATTTCAAAACCAATCATGCCCTCCCAGCAGTCCCCCAAAGGCTTAACTCATTTCAGTATTAACCCAAAAGTCCACAGTCCAAAGTCTCATCTGAGACAAGACAAGTCCCTTCTGCCTATGAGCCTGTAAAATCAAACACAAGCTAGTGACTTCCTAGATACAAGGGGGGACAAGTATTAGGTAAATACAGCCACTCCAAATTAGAGAAATTGGCCAAAACAAAGGGGTTACAGGGCCCACGAAAGTCCAAAATCCAGTGGGGCAGTCAAATTTTAAAGGTCCAAAATGATCTCCTTTGACTCTAGGTCTCAAACCCAGGTCACTCTGATGCAAGAGGTGGGTTCTCATGGTCATGGGCAGCCCTGCCTCTGTGGCTTTGCAGGGAACAGCCTCCTTCTCTGCTGCTTTCAAGGGCTGGCATTGAGTGTCTGTGGCTATTCCAGGCACACGGTGCAGTGCTCCAGTAGGGATGTTGTGTGGGGGCTCTGACCCCACATTTCCCTTCCCTCATGCCCAAGCATGAGGGCTGCATGCCTGCAGAAAACTTTTGCCTGGGCATCCAGGTGTTTCCATACATCTTCTGATACCTAGGTGGAAGCTTCCAAACCTCGATTCTTGACTTCTGTGCACCCACAGGCTCAATACCATGTGGAAACTGCCAAGGCTTGGGGCTTCCACCCTCTGAAGCCACGGCCCATGCTGTACATTGGCCCCTTTCAGCCAAGGCTGGAACAGCTGGGACACAGGGCACCAAGTCCCTAGGCTGCACACAGCATGGGGACCTTGGGTCTGGCCCATGAAACCACTTTTTCCTTCGGGGCCTCTGGGTTTGTGATGGGAGGGGCTGCCATGAAGATCTCTGACATAGCCTGGAGACATTTTTCCCATGGTCTTGGGCATTAACATTAGGCTCCTTGTTATTTATGCAAATTTCTGCAGCCAACTTGAATTTCTCCTCAAAATCTGGGTTTTTCATTCCTAGTGCATCATCAGGCTGCAAATTTTCTCAACTTTTATGCTCTAGGATGCTTTTAACAGCACCCAAGTCACCTTTTGAATGCTTTGCTGCTTAGAAATTTCTTTCATCAGATATCCTAAATCATCTCTCCCAAGTTCAAAGTTCCATAAATCTCTAGTGCAGGGGAAAAATGCCCTCAGTTTCTTTGCCAAAATATAACAGGAGTCACCTTTTCTCCAGTTCCTAACAAGTTTCTCATCACCATCTGAGACCACCTCAGCCTGGACCTTATTGTTTACATCACTATCAGCATTTTTGTCAAAGCCATTCAGCAAGTCTTCAGGAGATTCCAAACTTTCCCACATTTTCCTGTCTTCTTCAAACTGTTCCAACCTTTGCCTGTTACCAAGTTCCAAAGTTGCTTCCACATTTTCAGGTATCTTTTCAGCTATGCCCCACTCTACTGGTACCAATTTACTGTATTACTCCATTTTCACACTGCTGACAAAGACATACCCGAGACTGGGAAGAAAAGGAAGTTTAATTGGACTTACAATTCCACATGGCTGAGGAGGCCTCAGAATCATGGTGGGAGATGAAAAGCACTTCTTACATGGCAGCTGCAAGAGAAAAAATGAGGAGGAAGCAAAAGCAGAAACCCCTGATAAACCTATCAGATCTTGTGAGACTTATTCACTATCATGAGAATAGCACAGGATGACCAGCCCCCATGATTCAGTTATCTCCCTCTTGGTCCCTTCCACAACACATGGAAATTCTGGGAGATACTATTAAAGTTGAGATTAGGGTGGGAACACAGCCAACCACATTATCATCTTTACTTTTTTCTTAGACAGAGGCTCACTCTGTTGACCAGGCTGGAGTTCAGTGGTGTGATCTTGGCTCATCACAACCTCCGCCTCTCAAGTTCAAGCAATTTTCCTGCCTCAGTCTCCCAAGTAGCTGGGATTACAGGTTCATGCCACCATGACTGGCTAATTTTTGTATTTGTAGTAGAGACAGGGTCTCACCATGTTGGCCAGGCTTGTCTCAAGCTCCTGACCTCAAGTGATCTACCTGCCTCGGCCTCCCAAAATGCTGGGATTAAAGGAGTGAGCCATGGAACCTGGCCCTCTTTATCATTTTTTTAAAATTTATTTTTGGGACAGAGTCTTACTCTGTTGCCCAGGCTGGAGTGCAGTGGTGCTATCTCAGCTCACTGCAACTTCCACCTCCTAGGTTCAAGTGATTCTCATGCCTCAACCTCCAGAGTAACTGGGACTATAGGTGCCCGCCACCAAGCTTGACTACTTTTTTTTTGACTCTTTAAATTTCATTTCATTTTATTTATTTATTTATTTATTTATTTATTTATTTATTTCATTTTTTAATTTTATTAAACTTTAAGTTCTGGGATACATGTGCAGAATGTGCAGGTTTGTTACATAGATATACATGTGCCATAGCGGTTTGCTGCACCCATCAACCCATCATCTACATTAAGTATTTCTCCTATTGCTATCTCTCCCCTAGCCCCCAACCCCCTGACAGGCCCCGGTGTGTGATGTTCCCCTCCCTGTGTCCACATGTTCTCGTTGTTCAACTCCCACTTATGAGTGAGAACATGTGGTGTTTGGTTTCTGTTCTTGTGTTAGTTTGGTGAGAATGATGCATTCCCTCTTCATCCATGTCCCTGCAAAGGACATGAATTCATCCTTTTCTATGGCTGCATAGTATTCCATGGTGTATATGTGCCACATTTTCTTTATCCAGTCTATCACTGATGGGCATTTGGGTTAGTTCCAAGTCTTAGCTATTGTGAACAGTGCTGCAATAAACATATGTATGCATGTGTCTTTATAGCAGAATGATTTATAATCCTTTGGGTATATACCCAGTAATGGGATTGCTGAGTCAAATTGTATTTCTGGTTTTAGATCCTTGAGGAATCGCCCCACTGTCTTCCACAATGGTTGAACCATTTTTAAGTGTACAGTTCAGTGATAATAAATTCAATTTTTTTCCTCGATCATCCTCTTCTTTCTCTTCCCCAGCTTTTCAAATTAACAATGTAATCAACTCAGTGATAAAATCGCAATGATATTTTCAGAATTGATAGACAATAAACAGGTAGATAGATACATGGGTAGATGGGTGATAAAACAAATAATAAATAGGAACTTGGATTACTAAGAATTCCACTGTTATCACTGGCTGACCCAATACACATAACTAACTTCCTTTATTTTACTTATCTTGAATGTAAAGTCTGAGAATGTGCTTGTAGCTAAAGGCTGTTACATGAAATGATTCTGGCTAAAAAAGAAAATGCTGTAATTTGAGAAGGGAAAGTAGGTACAATTGCTAAATGTAGAATAAAATAAGGCAAATGGTCAAAATTTATTTTGAAAACATAGAGAGCCAAAAGGATGATAAAATAACAATAGAGAAAGATGATATTTAAAAAAAATCTGTAAACACAAAAATGAAATACAAAGAACAAAAGCATAATCAATGAAATAGATGAGATGTTTCAAAATGCCATGTTCCTATAGATAATATATATCATAAAAGGTAAATGTAAGCAATTTGGAAAACTTAATTGCTAATGTGAAATTACAAAAAACCCTTGGGTCCTTAACTAAAATATAATCAAAATTTGAAAAAAACTAAATATTTTTAAAATACAAGCAAAACAAAATAGTAGTAGGATATTTTTTATAATATAAATGTGTGATTAAAATTAATTATAAATGTAGCTGACTTTAAACCTGTAATAAAATGAAAATGATAACCACATCTGCTAAGTTATTTCAATCTATAGTTAAAGCAATAAAAAAGCAATTAGAAGAAAGCATAAGGATTAAAATGCGAAAATCTTTGCATCATAAATGACAGACAGTTAATAACCCCAATATAAAAAATAATACTAATTGGTAAGAAAAAGGCAAACCACTTAGAAAAAGCAAGTGTAGTTCCAAAGAGCAATTGATGGAAAAGAGAAACCAATGGGAAGTGTAATTGTTATAATTGTAATAGTTATAATAATATGAAGTAACATAACAAGTAGATATACTTTTTACCCATAAAATTGAGAATTTTTTTAAATTAAAATTTTAAAAGTTATTCACTCTTGCCAAGGAATTGAGCACATTGGTACTTTTATGAGGTGAATGCTGTTGAAACTATCAGTTTCTGGTATCTATGGGGAAGGTAATATAGCTACAGCCACTGATAAAATATATTTAAATCTCAAATAAAGACATATATGCTATAGGAAAAATATCACCCAGATATAAGAATGTATTTTCCAATATCCTTACTTTTTGTACCAATAATAACCATAAAAATGAAAAATATGTACAGGCAGAAAACAATTTAAATGTCCATCACAAGGATGTTTCAATAATATTGTATATATATATATATATATATATATAATTGAAAGATATTAATCTACTGACTCATTATATCAATCTACACTTATTGACCTAGGGGAATATTTAAGATGTTGTTAATTGGGAAGAAAGATGTATATTACAATTTTAATTTTGTAAAAGCAAATAACCAAAAAACCCTAGATAGATACAAAGGTAGATCATAGGTTGATGATAGGGAGAGAGAGAGAGAGAGAGAGAAACATGTTTTTAATTGTGCTTTAAGAAAATCAACTATATTCCCTAGGCCATTTAAAATTACAATAAAATGAGAGGGTGTTATAAAAAGGAAAGAAAAAGCTCAGACAGGCCCCCAAATCTTTAGTTGTGGTATTAACACATTAGGTTCTTCATTGCACAAATACCTTTTAATATAAAACAATTAGGGTCCTGCTCAAAAATTAAAAAAAAAACTATACATTGATATCCCAGAAATGCCCTTCATAGTTTGATAATTTTAGCACCTAACTTGTTTTCTTTTCTTCCCCTTTTCTATTACCATATTTGGTGACTACCACATCCATTTGATCTTCCTACTAAGGTTTAATTCTCCTGAACATTCCTTTCAAATTTTCTTTTCTTAACCACTTTCAGCCAACAAACATTTTATCACCAATTTCTATACCACACCTGAAGTCTCAACAGCCACCTATCTATGAGGTGTGTCTACTATCTCCTATCCCACTGACAAAGGTAATATAAGCTCCTGTTCCCCAATATTATGCCACTCAAAACACTTGAAAATTTCAGAAATATTTCTAAATCAAATTCTCTAAGTCACTGACTTCCACACTTGCATGGCAGTCTACACATAAAATCCCAAATCTGGTAAACTCTAACTTACCTACTCTACATTGTTGAGCAAACACTTGACCAGGATATAAATTTATCAAATGTTCTCACCTTAAACTCAGACCATTAGGATCAGGCACTGTGATTCACTGCTGTAATCCCAGCAGCACTTTGAGAGGCTGAGGCAGGAGGATGGCTTGAAGCGCAGGAATTCCAAACCAGTCTGGGAAACATAGTGAGGTCTTGCCTGTAGTAGTTCATTCTTGCACTGCTATAAAGAAATACCTGAGATTAGGTAATTTATAAGGGAGAATGGTTTTATTGGCTCATGGTTCTGCAGGCTGTGCAGGAGGCATGGCAGCATCGGTTTCTGGGGAGACCTCAGGGAGATTTTACTCATGGTGGAAAGCAAAGTGGAAGTAGGCATCTTCACATGTCTGGAGCAGGATGGTGTTAAACCATGAGAAACTGCCCCCAGTATCCAATCACCTCCCACCAGGTTATACCTCTAACATGGGGTACTAAAATTAGACATGAAATTTGGGCAGGGACACAGATCCAAAACATATCACTGTCTCTACAATAAATAAATAAATGAATAAATAAACAAAAGAGTTAAGACATTCTCCCTAAATTGACATGAAAACTACTTTAAACCAATGCTTCTCAATCCCTTATATGCAGAGAAATAAGCTGAAAAATTTGCTAATGAAACTTCGATTTAATAAGTTTGAGATGGGTTTGGGTTTCTTCATTTCTAAGAGGTACACAGCCGTTGCTAATGCTGCTGATACTTCTGTAAAGAGAATTAAAATACCACTCCCCTTTGCTGATCATAATTACCATTTTATGATATGTTTGTTTTCACATTTTTTAATACATGACTTAAAACTTACACAATGCACCAACTTCGTATTCACCAGGAGAGTTTCAGAGAGATCTACCCAGCAACACGGGCAGGCATTACAGAAACGGCTTCATTGGCTACAGCTCAGCATTTATCTTATTTGGGGATAATGTGTTGATGTATTTGCCTTTTATGGACATAGTTGGGTTGCAGTTTGTCTACACACTAAGGTTGCCATTTTCTGCATTCTGAGAACAAATTAATCTAACAAGCTTATATCCTATTGGAGGATAAAGCAATTTCTCCTCAAAGTCTATATTTTAAGACAATCTCAAACAATGAAGTTAAGTTTTTCTAAAGCAAGGAATTTTGTCATCCTAAACACATTCTAAAAAGGCTATTTTTGAACTCCAAGGCATTCCTCTCTCTCTCTCTCTTTCTCTCTCTCTCGGGCTTGCTCTGCTTTCTCTGTGTGTCTGTGTGTAAATTTTATCATCATATGATTATATGATTCCCTTCTTATGGTTTCTTTTTTTCTATTCTGATAAAAATTGATACATTCAAGGATAAAGACAAAATATTTTTTGGACATAAATTTGGAAAGAAACAATGAGAAAATAAGTGGATTTAACGTTCTAGAAAGATGTTCATTAAGATATAAGGGCCAATATACTTTATTAAACTGATAGTATTACAAGAGCTGGCAAAGAGCCTTCTTGGTTTGATCAGGGTTAGAGTAAGTTTATAATAACCAGAGTTGCGTGTAACATTATTTGAAATATTACTGTTATTGTTGTTTTACTATTTACAATGTTTTTACTCATTTTTCTGTGTATTGATTTAACATTAAGGCAATTACGCATTTGAAGAATTTCATAATAATTTTCCTTGTGAGTGAAATAATTGTTAGAAAGGACCTGAGGGCTAAGAAACAATAACATAAAATGCAATAAATTTTATTTTATAAAATTATTGGAAAGGCAAAGTTTTTTTTGTTGTTGTTAATTGATGCAAGCTTGTAATATCTGCTGATACAGTTTGTGTGGTATCAGTTCCTCAGTGATGATGTTATTGGTGACATAACCCTCTGAACTTTTAAGTGGCATCAACTTTCTTCAGCTTCTCTTGTTTTAGTCATAGCCATTATATAAGTAGTGTTTTCAAATTTTTGAACTTTAATTTTCGCTTAAAAATAAATGCCATTTTTTTACTCCATACAATATTATTTTTCTTTCTTCTTATTATTAAATGAGCATTAGTAGAAATCTTTAAAGATCTTCAAAGATAAGCACCTTAAAATAACAGAAAACTGTGATCTTTATGGGTTTCTGTGGAAAAAAAACTTTTACACAGATGAGATAGGTAGACTGTGATGTGTCTCTTTTTTTGTTGTTGTTGTTTTGTTTTGTTTTTGTTTTTGTTAGTTTGTTTTCAGAAGCACCAACTCGACCCTTAAAGTGCTACCTCAGTTTTAGGTGATTCTCCTTGTCTCTTAAAAGCAAATTTTAGGCTGGGCACAGTACCTCACATGGACTTTGGGAGGCATCACTTGAGCTTAGGAGTTCAACACCAGCCTTGGCAACATAATGAAACACTGGTCTCTACAAAAAATGTTGAAAAACAATTTAACCAGGATATCTGGTGTTGTGTAGCTGTAGTTCCAGCTATTATTCCAGCTACTCAGGTGGCTGAGGTGGGCGTATCGCTTGAGCCCAGCAGATCAAGTCTGCAGGGAGCCATGACCACACCCCTGTACTCTACCCTGAGTGACAACACAAGACCCCATTTCCAAAAGGTGTTTATTCTAATTATGTTAAGTGTGAAATGCTTCCTTATATAAAGAACATTTTCAAATAAGACAATATAAGATGATTTATTTAAAAATGTATTAATCCAGTGGAAATAAGGAAGATCAGGAAACTAAATTTTATTGTGTAGCACTGAATATTTAAATTTTTTTATGTGAAGTTAAAAAAAAGTAAAAACTTTAATCCAAGTGAAGTAAAAAGTGATAAATTCAAGAGAATAAATGCAGTAAATAATGTAGGATAAAGACATATTTAAAAAGAATGAGATAATGTCCTTTGCAGAGACATGGGTGGAGCTGGAGGCCATTATCCTTAGTAAACTAGCAAAGGAACAGAAAACCAAATACTACATGTATAAATGGGAGCTAAATGTTGAGAACACATGGACACATAGAGGAGAACAACACACGGTGGGGTCTTTCAGAGAGTGGAGGGTGGGAGGAGGGAGAGGATCAGGAAAAATAACTAATGCATACCAGGCTTAATACCCACCTGGGTGATGCCCATGTACAACAAACCCCCCATGATGCAAGTTTACCTGTGTAACAAACCTGCACTTATACCCCTGAACTTAAAATAAAAATTAATATATGTATATAAAATTGCTAAAGTTTTAAAAATATTTAAACATATTCAAAATCAGAATGCAGCTTAAAATGCACATGTCAAAGTTTAATTGAAAATATTTTTGATATATGAGGTGATAAAATTTAGCACTCAAAATTTAAACAAAAGATTTATTTTGTATAGAAAAATATCAGTATATTATAGAAAATATGTATTGGCACTTCCAGTATAAGAAAGAAAAAGAAAAAAGCTGACGAAGAAAAGAAACAGAAGAAGAAGGAGGAGGAAAGCTAAACACTCACACGACAAAGATGCAAAGGGAACTCACTGAAAGTTCACCAAAGACAGAAATATGGCGACCCTAGCTAAGAAAATATTGTATTGCCAAGGCAGGCAGATCATGAGGTCAGGAGATGAGACCATCCTGGCCAACATGGTGAAACCCCGTCTCTACTAAAAATACAAAAATTAGCTGCGCGTGGTGGCAGGTGCCTGTAATCCCAGCTACTCAGGAGGCTGAGGCAGGAGAATTACTTGAACCAGGGAGTTTGAGGTTGGAAACAGAGACTTTCCAGATGCATTTAAATTGAATTCCTACTGTATTTGAATGGAAGTTAAATTTGACAACTGATGTCCTTATAGGAAAAAGGTATTACACACCTAGAGACTTACTCATACAGAGGAGACAGGAACGCCAAGAAGGCCACTGTTTAATTTTCATATTATTTTTATTTTATGTACTAGTTTATAAAAAAGTAATATATATAATTTTCCCCAATAAGTGAGGTAAAATACAGTTAACATAAAATTAATTATATCACTTAACAGTATCTAGGACATTCTCAAAGTTGTACAACCATCACCATTGTATGGATACACTGCAATTTGTTTATCCATTCATTCACCGATGGGCGTTCGAGTTGTTTCCACCATTTTGTTATTGTTACACTAGTGCTGCTATGAATATTTGGGCAAATTTTTATTTTGAGTAACTATTTTAAATTATTAGATCTATGTACAGACAATCCCTGATTTATAATGGTCTGACTTATAAATTTACAAATTTACTTACAAATTTACGATGCAGTTTATCAGAGCATTAAAGACATTTTTCACTTAAAATATTTTTGACCTGAGATGGATTTATCAGGATGTAACCCCATTATAAATCGTGAAGCATCTGTACATAGAAGTGCAATTCCTGTTTCATATGTTAACTCGATGGTTAGTTTCATTAGGAATCGCTAAGCTGTAGTTTACAGCAGCTATACCATTTTACATTTCCACCAGCAATGTAAGAGGATTCCAATTTCTCACCAAGTGCAATTTTCAATATTCAATAAGCCATCTTAGGGGATATAAAGTGGTACTCTATTGTGGTTTTGCATGTTTTAAATAATTAACGATGTTGAGTATCTTTTCTTGTGATTTTGAACATTTGTGTATTTGCTACACAAAAACACATATTTAAATATTTTGCCCACTATTTTATGGGGTTGTTTGACCATTCAGCAATGATCATAAATATATGATAATAGACTTATAAGATATATAATTTGCAAATATTTTCTTATTCTGTAGATTGTCTTTTCAGTTTCTTGATAATGTACCTTAAACAAAATATATTTTGAAAAAATTTATATTTATATTTGTCTTCTGATGGTTTTGCTGTTGGTGTCACATTGAAGAATTCATCACTAAATTGGAAGTTATGAAAAATCACCCCTATGTTTACTTCTGATATTTTATAGCTTTAACTGTTACCTGTATGTTGTTGATACATTTTTGGTTAATTTTTATACATAACATGAGGTAGAGGTTTAACTTAATTCTTTTTACATAGATATCCAGTTATTTCAGAAATATTTATTGAGATAGTATTTTTTCCCATTCAATTTTGTTTGTATCATTGTCAAAAATAAATTGATAATAGATTTATGAGTTTATTTCTGGACCCTACATCTTATTTAATTCATCTATATGTTTATTCTTTGTTTGGTTTATTATTATTAACCATTCTTATTACATTATTAGTTTGGTTAAAAAGCAATTGCAATTTTTGTCATTAAAAGTAATAGCAAAAAACACAATAATGTTTGCGCAAACCTAACAGCACCATAGTTTTCTTATTTTGTAGTAAGTTTTGAAATTACAAAGTTTGAGACCTTCAATATGTTCTTTTTTAAACTTTTTGACAGTTCCTGCTTCCTTACAATTTCATATTAATATTAGATTATCAGCTTTTCTATTTCTGCAAATACAGCAGTTTGGATTTGATATCATTTCATTGAATCTTTAGGTATTTGGGTAATATTGCCATTTTAACACTGAGTCTTAAAATTCTTTAACAAAGAATGCCTTTCCATTTAATAGATATTCTTAATTTTAACAGGAGTTTGTTTATTATACAAGGCTTGAACCTAATTGATTAAATTCATTCCTAAGCATTTAACATTTTATGCTACTGTAAATGAAATTGTTTTCATAATTTCAAGTTCAGATTTTTATCGCTATTGTATAGCAATACACCTGATTTTTGAGTGTTGATCTTGTATCCTGACCCCTTGCTGAATTTGTTTAGTAGCTTGAATAGTCTCTGTGGATACTTTAGGACCTCTATTTCTTGATAGTTGAGTGTTTTTATTATGAAATGATGTTAAATTTTGTGAAATGCTTTTTCTGAATCAATGAATGATTAAAATAATCATTCATTTTATTCCTTCAATCTATTAATAAATTGATTTTTATATGCTGAAAGATTCTTGAATTCCTGAGATACATCCCATTTAGCCATAATGTATGATCCTGTAAATATGCTCCTTTATTTAGTTTACTGTTTTGGGGGCAGTTATTTTTGCATCTATATTCATAAGGTATGTTTTTCTATAATCTTTTTTCTTTCAGTTGGTGTTTATCTCGCTGTGGTGTCAGAGTACCTCTATCTTTAAATAATAAGTTAGAAAGTGTTCCTTTTTCTACTTTTTGGAAAAGTTTAGAAATTATTGTTGTAAAGTCTTTAAATTGTTAGTAGAATTCACCATTGAAACCAGCTCACCCTGGGCTTTTATTTGTTAGAATGTATCGATTAATGATTTTAGTTTGTTTAGCTGCATTAAGATTTTTACTTTTGGTGCAGTTTTGCTGGGGTTTTTTTTGTATTTCTAGGAACTTTTCCATTTTATCAAAATTACATAATTTATTGATCTTTAATATTTCAGTATTCTCTTATCCTTTTAAATATTTTAGGTAGCATATTCTCACTTTCATTTCTGATTTTAGTACATTAGATCTTCTCTTTTTTTGTTACCTATGTTTGTTAATTTTGTTGATCTTTTCAAAGATACATGTTTTGGTATTACTTATTCTTTCTTCTGTTTTTCCTATTTTGTTTGTCTCTGCTCTAAGAGTTTTATGATTCCCTGAAATTCTAAATTATTAATTTTTAAAATTATTATGTATACACTTTGTAAAGGTCTATGAGCTTTGACAAATGCATAGTGTCAAAAAATACGATTATAATATCATAGAAAATAGTTTTATGACCTCAAAAAAAAAACCCTTGTGTTTCACCTATTTAACCAACTCTCTCTGCTGATACCATGCCAACTGCTCATCATTTTATTGTCTCTATAATTTTACCCCTTCCAGAATATCACATAAGTGGAATCATATAGTATATCACTTTTTTCCATCTGGTTATTTTACCTATTAATATGCATTCAAAAGTCATCCATAACTTTTTTATATTTAAATGTTTATATTTAATTTTTATGAGTACCTAATAGCTGTATATATTTATGGGCACATGTGATGTTTTGATACAGTCATACAACGTGTAATGATCCAATAAGAGTACTGGAGTAGAAATAATGTCAAGGCTTTATTATTTCTTTATATTAAAAACATTCCAAATTCACTGTATTTGTTATTTTAAAATGTATGATAAGTTGTAGTTAACTGTAGTCACCCTAATGTACTACCATTACTAGATCTTATTTATCTAACTGTATTTTATACTCATGAAACATTGCCAATCTATCTCCACCTCTCCTTTACCCTCCCCATTATCTGTCAATAATTAATCCACTCTCAATTTTATATGTTTATATATTTTTTAGCTCCCACATGTATAAGTGAGACATAGGACGTTTGTCTCTATATCATTCAACGTAATGTCCTCCAGTTTCATCCATGTTGTTGCAAATGACAAGATTTCATATTTCATTGTGTATATCGATCCCATTTTTTGTATCCATTCATCCACCAATGGGCAGTTAGGTTGCTTCTGTAGCTTGGCTGTGGTGAATAGTGCTGCATTAAACATGATAATACAAATACCCCTTTAATATACTATTTTTCTCCTTTTTTGGGATATAGCCCGCAGTGGGATTGCTGGATCATACATTAGTTCCATACCTAGTTTTTTAAAGAAGGTTTATACTGTTCTCCACAGCAGCATTATTAATTTGCATTCCCACAATAGTGTACAAGGGATCCCCCTTCTCCATATTCTTACCAGCTTTAATTAATGACTATCTTCCGGATAGAATCCATATTCACTGGGGTGAAAAGATATCTCATTTTATTTTTGATTTGCATTTTCCTGATAATTAGTGATGCTGAGTATTTTTTTTTCATAAACCTGTTGGCCATTTGTATGTCTTCTGAGAAACATTTATTTAGATATTTTGCCCATTTTTCAATCAGATGTTTTTCCTGTTGAGTTGTTTGTGCTCCTTACATATTCTGGTTATTAATCCTTCAACAGCCATGATGTTTGTAAATATTGTCTCTTATCCTCTGGATTGTCTGTTCACTTTGTTAATTGTTTCCTTTGCTGTACAGAAGCTTCTTAATTTAATGTGATCACATTTGTCCATTTTTACTTTGATTGCCTTTGCTTATGAGGCTTACTCAAGAATTATTTGCCCCTACTAATGTCCTGCAGTGCTTCCCAATGTTTTCTACTGGTAGTTTTATAGTTTGAGCTCTTAGATTTAAGTCTTTAATCCCTTTCGATTTGATTTTTGTACATGGCAAAAAAATAAGTGTTTAGTTTCAATCTTCTGCTTATGGATATCCAGTTTTCCTGTCACTATCTATTGAAGAGACTGTCCTTTCCCCAGTGTATGTTCTTGTCCCCATTTGTCAAAAATAAGTTGATATCAAATCCTGGATTTATGTGTGGGTTATCTCTTCTGTTCCATTGGTCTGCATGTCTCTTTTTAATGCCAGCATCATGCTGTTTTGGTTATGAGAGCGTTGTGGTATAATTTGAAGTTAGATAATGTAATTCCTCCAGTTTTGTTCTTTTTGGTGAAGATGGCTTTAGCTATTCTGGGTGTTTTGTTGTTTCATAAAAATTTTAGAATTAAAAAAAAATCTGGGAATAAATGTCATTGTATTTTAATAGGGATTATATTGAATCTGTAGATTCTTTGAGTACTATGGACCTTTTGACAATATTGATTCTTTCAATCCATGAACATGGAATATCTTTCCATTTTTTGATGTCTTCTTCATTTTTTATTAATATTTATAGTTTTGATTGTATAGATCTTATCTGTCTTTGGTTAAGTTTATTCCTAGGTATTTTATTGTATTCATATTATAGCTATAGATATGATTACTTTAGTGTTTTTTAAAATTCTTTGCTGTTGGCAAATAGAAACAGTACTGTTTTTTTTTTCTAATAATGACAAGGCCTTGCTCTGTCACCCAGGCTGGATTGCAGTGTTGTGATCTTAGCTAACTGCAGCCTTGAACTCCTGGTCTCAAGCAATCTTCCCACCTCAATCTCCTGAGTAGCTGGGACTACAGAAGAACACCCACGGACCTGGCTGAAAAATGCTACTGCTTTCTGTATGTTGATTTTACATTTTGCAATTTTACTGAATTTTTTCATTAGTTTTAACAGGCTTTGTGAAGTTACTGAGTTATTTTAAATATAAGATCATATCACCTGCAAACAAGGGTAATTTAAACTTCCCCTTTCCAATTTGGATACCTTTTATTTCTTACTCTTGCCTAATTGCTCTGGCTAGGACTTCCAGTATCATTTTAAATAAAAATGGTAAAAGGTGGCATCCTTGTCTTGTTCCAGATCTTGGAGAAAAGGTTTGTTGTTTTCTCGCATTCAGTGTAATACTAGCTGTGTGCTTTTTGTATACAGCTTTTATTGTGTTGAGGTATATTCTCTCTATACCCTGTTTTTTGAGAGGTTTTATCATGGAGTTACGCTGAATTTCACTGAAATTCATTGAAAAAGCTTCCAGCATCAGTTAAAATGATCATGTTTTTGTCCTTTATTCTGTTGATATGATGTATTACATTTATTGATTGCATGTGATGAACCATTCCCACATCGCTGAGTTGAATCTCATTTGATTATGATTGTCTTTTTATTGCATTGTTAAAATTAATTACCTAGCATTTTGTTGAGGATTTTTGCATCTATGTTCACCAGATATATTGGCTTATAATTCTCTTTTTTGTGTGTGTTTTTTTATCTGATTTTGATAACAGGGTAATACTGGATTCGTAGAATAAATTTATAAGTTTTATCTTCTCCTTAATATTTTAGAATAATTTGAGTAGGATTGTAATTAATTATTCTTTAAATGTTTGATACGAATCAGCAGTGAAGGCATCACATCCTGAGGTTTTCTTTGATAAGAAACGTTTTATTACTGCTTATATATTGTAACTTATTATTGGTCTATTCGGGTTTTGAATTTCTTAATGTTTCAATCTTGGTAGGTTATATGCTTCTAGGAATTTATCCACTTCTAGGTTTTCCTATTTTTTGGCATATAGTTGCTTATAATAGTGTCAAATGATCCTTTGAATTTCTGTGGTATCAATTGTACTGCCACCTTTTTCACCTCTGATTTTGATATTTTAGGAGGATCTTTCCCCTTTTGCCTTGATTCATCAGGCTAAAGATTTGTCAGTGCTATCCTTCAAAATAACCCAAGTTTTCATTTTGTAGATCATTACACTTTTATAGTCTCTAATTTTTTTACTTCTGCTCTAATCTTTCTTATTTCTTTTAGTTTACTAATTTTAGGTTTAGTTTACTCTTTTAGAATTATTTAAAATGCATCTTTTGGTTATTTGTTTGAAATTTTTATTACTTTTTCATTTGGGCATTTATTTCTATAAACTTCCCTCTAAGTATTGATTTTGCTGTATTCCACAGGTTTAATATGTTGTGTTTCCATTTTTATTTGTGTTCAGAATATTTTAATATTCTCTCTAGTTTCTTCATTCGTCTAATGGTTGGTCAGGAGCATATTGTTTAATATTTATGTTTTTCTGTAGATCCCAATGTTTCTTGTGTTGTTAATTTCTAGTTTTTCTGTGTTAAAAATACATAATATAATTTATTTAAAAATATTTGAGACTCGTTTTGTGGCCTAAAATATTTTCTGTCCTTGAAAATGTTTCATGTACTGAGGAGAAGAATGCTTATTCTGCAGCTGTTGGATGTAATGTTCTGTAAATGTCTGCTAGGTCCATTTGGTCTATATTGCAGATTAAGTCCATGTTTCTTTATTGATTTTCTGTGTGAATGATCTGTCCTGTGCTGAAAGTGAGGTATTGAAATCCTCCCTCATTATCCTATTAAAGCCTGTCTCTCTTTTTCTAGCTCTGATAAGATTTGTTTTATATATCTGGGTGCTCCAGTGTTGAGTGCATAATTTATAATTGTTAAATCCTCTTGCTGAATCAACTCCCTTATCATTATATAATAACCTTCTTTGTTTCATTACAGCTTTTGTCTTGAAATCTATTTTGTCTGATATAATTATAGCTACTCCTTCTTCATTTCCATTTGCATTGAATATCTTTTTATTTGTCTTTATTCTAAATCTGTTTGTGTCTTATAGGAGAAGTGAATTTCTTATAGGCAGCATGTAGTTGGCATACCTTTGACAGGCTTGGTAGAGCATTCCTTTTTGTTGATAATGTTCCACTGAATGGATGTACCATCATTTGTTTGCCTTTCACCTATGCAAGGATATACTGTTTGCTTCTAACTTGGGGCAATTATAAATAAAGCAATTATAAACATTCATGTGCAGATTTTGCTTAGTTATAAGTTTTCAAATCATATGAATAAATAACTAAAAGTGTGATGACTAGATTATGTGGTATGTCTATGATAGGGTTTGTAAAAATGACTGCCAAATTATTTTCCAGAGTGATGTATCATTTTGTATTTTCATTAAAATTAATGTCAGTTTCTCTTGCTCTGTATTCTTACCAGCATTAAATATTATTTTTTAAAAATTAACATATGTAGTGGTATCTCATTATAATTTTAATTTGCTTTTTTCTAATTAAAACTATTGCTTTTCATATGCTTAAATGTAATTAATACATCTTTGTTGCAAATTTTTAATTGGGTAGTTTATTATTATTATTACTATTTAGTTTTAACTTTATATGTTGTATAGTTTTTTAATCAAATATGTGTTTTGAAATATATTCTGTGTGTTTTCTTTTTGTAATATCATCTTGACAAAACATTTTTTTAATAAAGTGTAATTCCCCAGTTTTCTTTAATGAATTGTGCCTTTAGTATTGTAGCCAAACTCTTGTACTAGTTCATTTTCACTCTGCTAATAAACACATACCCGAAACTGGGAATAAAAGAGGTTTAATTGAACTTACAGTTCCACTTGGCTGGGGCGGCCTCAGAATCATGGTGGGACATGAAAGGCATTTCTTACATGGCAGCAGCAAGAGAAAACTGAGGAAGAAGCAAAAGCGGAAATCCCTGATAAACTCGCTAGATCTCGTGAGACTTATTCACTATGAGGAGAATAACATCAGAAAGACCAGCCCCCATGATTCAATAACCTCCCTCTGGGTCCCTCCTACAACACGTAAGAATTCTGGGAGATACAATTCAAGTTGAAATTTGGACCAGGACACAGCCAAACCATATCATTCCGCCAGGCTTCACCAAATCTTACGTCTTCTCATTTCAAAACCAATCATGCCTTCCCAACAGTCCGCCAAAGTCTTAACTCATTTCAGCATTAACCCAAAGTCCACAGTTGAAAGTCTCACCTGAGACAAAGCAAGTTCCTTCTACCTATGAGCTTGTAAAATCAAAAGCAAACTAGTTACTTCCTAGATACAATGAGAGTACATATATTGTGTAAATACAGCCATACAAAATGGGAGAAATTGACCAAAGCAAGGAGGTTACAGGGCCCATGCAAGTCAGAAATCCAGCAGGGCAGTCAAAATTTAAGGCTCCAAAATTATTTTCTTTTGACAGCAGGTCAGGCATCCAGGTCACACTGATGCAAGAGGTGGGTTCCCATGGTCTTGGACAGCTCCGCCCTGTGGCTTTGCAGGGTACGGCCTCCCTCCTGGCTGCTTTCATGGGCTGGCATTGAGTGTCTGCAGCTTTTCCAGGTGCATGGTGCAAACTGTCAGTGGAGCTACCACTCTGGGGTCTGCAGGATGGTGGCCCTCTTTTCACAGCTCCACCAAGCAGTGCCCCAGTAGGGACTCTGTGTGGGGGCTCCAACCCCACATTTCCCTTCCACATTGCCCTAGCAGAGGGTCTCCATGAGGGCCCTGTCCCTACAGCAAATGTTTGCTGGGCATTCAGTAGTTTCCATACATCTTTCTGAAATCTAGGCAGAGGTTCCCAAACCTCAATTCTTGACTTCTGTGCACCCCTGGGCTCAAAACCAAGTGGAAGCTGCCAAGGTTAGGGGCTGCCACCCTCTGAAGCCACAGCCTGAGCTGTACATTGGCCCCTTTCAGCCATGGCTGGAGTGGCTGGGACACAGGGCACCAAGTCCCTAAGCTACACACAGCATGGGGACCCTGGGCCCAGCACATGAAACCACTTTCTCCTCCTGGAATTTGGGGCCTGGGATGGGAGCAGCTGCTATGAAAGTCTCTGACACGGCCTGGAAACATTTTCCACATGGCCTTGGGGATTAACATTAGGCTCCTTGCTACTTATGCAAATTTCAGCAGCTGGCTTGAGTTTCTCTTAAAAAAAAAAGGTTGGTTTTTCTTTTCTAGTGCATTGTCAGGCTGCAAATTTTCTGAACTTTTATGCTCTGTTTCCCTTTTAAAATGGAATGCTTTTAACAGCACCCAAGTCATCTCTTGAATGCTTTACTGCTTAGGAATTTCTTCCATCAGGTACCCTAAATCATTGCTCCCAAGTTCAAAGTTCCACAAACCTCTAGGGCAGGGGCAAACTGCTGCCAGCCTCTTTGCTAAAACATAACAAGGGTCACCTTTGCTCCAGATCCCAACAATTTCCTCATATCCATCTGAGACCACCTCAGCCTGAATTTTATTGTCCATATTGCTATAAGCCTTTTGGGCAAAGCTATTCAATAAGTCTCTGGGAAGTTCCAAATTTTACCACACTTTCTTTTCTTCTGAGCCCTCCAAACTGTTCCTCTGCCTGTTATCCAGTTCCAAAGTTGCTTCCACATTTTTGGGTATTTTTACAGCAACATCCCACTCCTGGTACCAATTTACTGTATTAGTTCATTTTCATGCTGCTGATAAAGACATACTCAAAACTGGAAACAAAAAAAGGTTTAATTAGACTTACAGTTCCACATGGCTGGGCAGGCCTCAGAATCATGGTGGAAGGTGAAAGGCACTTCTTATATGGCAGCTGCAAGAGAAAAAATGAGGAGGAAGCAAAAACAGAAACCCCTGATAAACTTATCAGATATTGTGAGACTTATTCACTATCATGACAATAGCATGGGAAAGGCTGGCTCCCATGATTCAATTACCTCCCACTGGGTCTCTCCTACAACACTTGGGAATTCTGGGACATAAAATTCAAGTTAAGATTTGGATGGGGATACTGTTAAACCATATCAGTACTCATCATCAAACCCAAGATCACAAATAATTTTAAAATGTTTTCTTCTAGAGTATTTTAATCTTGCATTTTACATATAAATGATTGTGTATTTTTAGTTTAGTTTTATGTAATATGCAAGGTCTTTAGATCTGTGTCTGTTTGTTTTGTTTCTTTTTGCATATTAGCATTCAATTGCACCAGCACTATTAGTTAAAAATAGTCTTGATTACTCTAGCTTTATATTTTCTTAAAGCTGGTAATATGAGTCTTCCAATTTTGAGTTTCTTTTTTTTTTTTTTATTAATCTGAGACTTTTCCTTTTCCATGTAAACCTTAGAATCCACTTGTCCACATGTACAAAATAGGCCTGTTGTGAATATAATTTGTACTGTCTTGAACTTATATATCAAGTTAGGAAGAACTGACATCTAAGCAATATTGAGTCTTCTTATTCAAGAACTTGAAATATATCTTTATTTAAGTCTATTTTTTCTTTATTTCATGAGTCATTTGTAGTTTTCTGCACAGATGCTCTTTAAATATTTTATTAGATTTATGTGTACTACTGTATTCTTTTATTGGTGGTGGTACTTTTATTTCCAATTATATTATTCATTACCATGATGTAAACAGTAGTACATCTTGTGACATTGCTATACCTGCTTATTATAACAGTACCAGACATTTTTGGTATATTATTTTGAAATTTTATCCATAGATAATTGTCATCTGCAAATAAATTTAGTTTTACTTCTCCTTTTCTAATTTGCATTATTAAATTATTTTACTTCACTATCTAGGTATTTGAGTACAATAATGACACAGAGTAATGAGACATGACATATTCGCATATTTTCCAGTAGGAGAAAAGGTCTAGTCTTTGTCCATTAGAAATGGTGTTAGATGTATGTTTTTTGTAGATGTTCATTATCAATTTATGGGAATTCCACCTTTATTGCTAGTTTGTAAAATGTTATTTTTTTGTTTTAATTATAAGAGTTGGAATTTTTTCAAATACTTTTCTGCAGCAATTGTTACTGTTATATGAAGTACCATATGATCTTATTCTATTAATATAGTGGAGTGATTCACATTCACTCATCATTCATTCACTCACTGACTTCCCAAGGGTAACTTCCAGAACTATGAGCTTCATTCATGATAAATGCCTTATTCAGGTGTACCACTTTTTATCTTTTATACCATATGCATATTTGAGTTAAAGGAAAATACAACTTAGCAAAATTTGTGGAATACAGATAAATTATGCTTAGTAAATGTTATTGTATTAAATGCATGTATTATAAAAGAGAGATATAAAATAAATTAACTATGCTTCTACTACCTTAAGTAATGAGAGTAAGAATAGGAATTTAAGTCTAAAGTACAGTCACTCATCATTTACCAAGGAAGCTACTTTCTGAGAAATACATCATTAAACAATCTTGTCACTATGCAAATATCAGAGAAGTGCCTATGCAAACCTAGATGGAGTCTCTGCTCTTGTCTGTAGAAGTTATATGATATATCCTATTTTTCCTATGATACCTATGTGTATAAAATGCTACTGCACTAAATACTTTAGTTAATTGTAACACAATGATTTTTGTGTTTTTTATATCTTAACATATAAAAAGTACTGTAAAATATGAGGGGGTCTTCAAACATTTATGAAAAATATGTATTATAAAAAAACTATTCATGGCTTTAAATTTCTTTTGCACCAACATAATCTGGTACTAACTTGTTATAACACGTTTGAACAGAATCCAATTTGAGGCACTATAAGACACCAGTTTTAAATGAAGTACTATCAGAGCAACAGTAATTCTGCTAACATTGAAACAAGAACATCAAATTTATGATTAAGCTTGGATAGAAAAATGGTAAAATCATTGATGCTTTACAAAAAGTTGATGGGGAGTGTCCCAAATAAATCAACAGTTAACTCATTTCAAGAAGGGACAAGACAATGTTAAAGAGAAAGCCTGCAGTGTAGACCATTCAAATGAATTTATGACAAAAATAAATATTTTTCTTGCACTAATTGACAATCAATAATTAAAAGCAGTAACAATAGCCAACACCACAGACATTTCAATTGTTTAAGCTTACACTATTCTGATGAAAAAATTAAAGTTGAACAAACTTTCCACTCAAAGGGTACTAAAACCATTGTGCCCAAATTGGCTGCAGACCAGAATGTAGCTTTCAATGGAATTTTAAACAAATAGGATCATGGTCCTGAAATTTTTCTTTGCAGAATTTCCACAGGAGATGAAACATGGCTTTCCCAGTACAATCCTGAAGACAAAGCACAATCAAAGCAATGGTTACCAAGAGGTGGAAGTGGTCCAGTCAAAGCAAATGTGGACTGGTTAAGAGGAAGTATCATGGCAAAAGTTTCTTGGGATGGTCAAGGAATTCTGTTTGTTTACTTTCTTGAGGCCCAAAGAACAACAACATCTGCTTATTATAAAAGTGTTTTGAGAAAGTTAACCAAAGTTTATCAGAAAACTTCCTGGGAAAGCTTCACCAGTCTTTCTCCACCACAACAATGCTTCTGTTGATTCTCCTCAAACAAGGGCAATTTTGTGAGCATTTTGAAGAAAAATCGTAAGAAATCTACCTTAAGGTCCTGATTTGGCTCCTTCTGACTTACTTCCGTTTTCTAATTGTAAAAAAAATGTTTCACGGGCATGCAATTTTTTTTTTTAGTTAATAATGTATAAAAGCCTGTATTGACATGATTAAATTCCCAGGATCCTCAGTTCTTTTGGTATGGACTAAATTGGTCTGGTATCATTGCTTACAGATTACATTGAACTTAATGAAACTTAGGTTTAGAAATACAGTTTATATTTTTTATTTGTACCTTTTAATTCCATTTTCCTTTGACCTATTTGATATCTCCTCAGTAACTTCCATCACTTTTTCTTCTTTCTATACTTTAACTGTGCATCATTAAATTTCCAAATATTTGAGTATAGCCCTTATATATTTTTATTTTTATTGTAGTATGAAAATACACTTTATATTATTTCTGTTTTTTGAAATGTGTTAATGTATGGGAGGGCCCACAATGTTGTCTATCATTATATGTTCCATGTGAACTTGAGAAGAATACGTGTGCTGTTGTTGTTGGATGGAGCATTCTATAAATTTTGATTGCATTAAATTGATTGATAGTGCTGATCGGGCCACTAGTATCCTTATAGAGTTACTTCTATATTTATCTGTCAGTAAGTAATACAGGGGTAATAAGTTTTTGAACTAAAATAGTGTATTTGTTTACATTTATTTCGGTCTTATTACCTTTTTGTCTCATATTTTGATATTATTTTGTTAGGTGGATACATTTATAGTACTGGTATTACTTCTTGAAGAATTAATATCTTTATAATTATGTATTGCTCCTTTTATTATGAATAATCTTTCTTGTAAATTTTTTTGTCTGAAGTTCATATATCTATTCCAGGATTTTTGTGTGTGTCTGTTTGTATAATATATGTTTCTCTATCTCTTTACTTTTAATTTACATGAGTCTTTATATTATAGTGAGTTACTTAAATAAAATTTGTATTTTTTGTTTTATTTTATATTTTAATCTACTTTGATAATATCTATATTTCAATTAGTGAATTTATAAATTTACCCTTAAAGTGATTATGAATTAATATTACCATATCTGTAATTGTTTCTTATTTGGTGCATTTTTTCCTTCATTCTTTCCTCTTTTCCTTTGAGCATTTTATATGATTCATTTGATTTCTTCTTTTAACATACTAATTCCTTTTATGTTTCCATGATTGCTCTAAAACTTTTAATATCCATTAAAAGTAATGTAAGTCCATTATAAAATAACACCGTAGCCCTTCACATGTAATACAAGTAACATAACCATGTATACCTAATTCCCCCTTTTATCTCTTATAATATTGCTGTCATTCATTTCTTGTTTTTTAATTAACTGTATGCAACATGTTTTCAAATTGTCTCACAGTTCTTGGATATTCTGCTTGTTTTAAATTTACTTAGTTTTTTCATTCTTTTTCTTTTTGCTCCTTAATTTGGGAAGCTGACCTATCTTGACCTATATTTTAAGCTCACCAATTCCTTTTTTATCCTTGTCAAGACATCCCAATATTTCATAAGAAAATTTATTTATTTATAATCTTTTTATATTTAATTTATAAAATTTAATTTTGGCTGTTACTTAAAATTCTATTTCTGTGCTTACAATGACTGTATGTTACTGCATTTTGTAATGTTTTACATAGAGCCTTTAACATAGTAATTATTGCTATTTCTACATTCCCTGTCTGATAATTCCAACATTTCTGCTATGTTTTAGTTTTATTCTGATGATTGGGTTTTCAATTGCATTTGGTGTGCCTTATCATTTGATGTTGAAAGTTGTACACCTTCCATCAAGTAATGAGAAATAAGGTAGATAGAACCATGTGTGAATATTTAATTAATATGACTAAAAATTAAGCTTTAAAAAATTTTTGCTCTAAGTGCCAGAGGCTCCATTTCTTCCCAGTTTTTTGATATTTTTCTCTATTCTTGACTTTGGTTTTTCTACATACTCCTGCTCAGAGATAGTCTGTGAAGTTTAGCTCCTTCAAATTTAATACACTGTTATACTGAGTTTGGCTGTTGTACAACAAAGTGTGAAGAATGATGAGCTCTCTTTAATCTTTTAATTAAATCTCAATATTTTGTGTGCCTATGTCTCAGGCTGTTACCTTCACAAATGTTTATACAGTAGTATTGTTCTTTTTTCAACCTTTATAATCTACTATTTTCCCTGGCTACAGCATTCCCAATATATTTCCTTTAAGCCCTGACCCTGCAAACTATATGCTTTTCCCTCTTAGGTGAGACAGAAAAGCCAATGGAGCCTGGAGTGGAAAAAATATCTTTCTCTCAGCTCAGCAATCAGAGATAACTTGGACCTCAGTTCTTTACTTGATCTAAAGATGATCACTACTCTTTAGTGTCTTTTCTTCCTCCTCTTCCTCCTCCTCTCCTTCCCCTTCCCCTTCTTTCTCTTCCTCTTCTTCTTCTTTCCTCCTTCCCTTCCTCCCCCTTCCCCTCCCACTCCTCCTCTTTCTTCTTCTTCTTCTTGATAGGGGCCGGAAGCAGTGGCTCATACCTGTAATCCCAGCACTTTGGGAGGCTGAGGCGGGTGGATCACCTGAGGTCAGGAGTTACAGACCAGCCTGGTCAACATGGCGAAAGCCCATCTCTACTAAAAATACAAAATCAGCCAAGCACGGTGGCACACATGCAATCCCAGCTACTCAGGAGGCTGAGGCAGGAGAATCACTTGAATTCCGGAGGCAGAGATTGCAGTGAGCCAAGATGGTGCCAGCACACTCTAGCCTGGGCAACAGAGTGAGTGAAATGAATGAGACTACATCTCAAAAACAAAACAAAACAAAAAGAAAGGCAGGAGTAATGACTTCCAAGTTTTCTACACATCAAAGCTGTAACTGGAAGACTCTCACTATAGTTTTTTAATTTCTCTTTTTAAATTTTTTTTAAAAACTTTGACAAAAAAGACATAACTTTAGATTTGTTTTTTTTTTTTTTTGGAAATTTTGTTACCAGATGGTTTATTGATTGATACTAATCCTAAATCCAAGAGTTGTCATTAAGTATACAAATAGTATTTTAATTATGAGTATCAATCCAAAATTTAATTGTTTATGTAAATTTTAAGTGTAATAATAGTTGTGTGTGTACATGCATGTACACATTAATACTAAGAAACAGACCCAGCGAAGATAATATGTATGATACAAAATGAGATACTTCTCAACAAACATTCACTCCTTTCTGGCTCCATAAATTTGGGATTTGCTCTCTGGCTTACTGTGGTCAAAAGAGAGTAAAGTGAGATATAAGCAAAGGCTATACATATGATTCAGGAAGTTGGCCTGTCTTTTTGCTGTTTTGGATCTGCCATCAAAAGACAGTGATTTGAGGAGCTGAATAGTAACCGATGATTTAAAGAGAGTTAGGAAATATATGGAGGAGATTTGCATGTAATCTGCAGCTTAACATTAAGTCAAGACAATCATATATGAGTCTAGTAGAGCAATAGTCACCCTTCAAACATGGAAATATGGGCATAAGCGTTAGAAGCCAGAGTGAATTAGTGTTGATTACACAGCAAGAAATGGCTTACTAAAAATGTAACGTTACTTACAATATGTGGAATTACAACCAAATTTATTAATCAACGTAACTACATCACATGGGTTAAAAAAAGAAGTTATATTGTACAATTTAAGATGTAAATACTCCTTTTTTTCTCTAATATATGAAGTTAAGTCTTACATAACTCTCAATGACTGAAGATAAATACAATTGTGTAATTAAGGAAATTTGCTAAGATAATTCTCTCTCCAAACAATTTATAAATGAAATATATTATTTAACTATTTAGATATAAATTATAAGTGATAAACGAGTGAGAAGAACTTTTAGAAGGGGTCAAAATTAATTAAGCAAGATTTTTTTTTTTTTGCTAAATGCCCATCTCTCAGGTTTAAAAAAAAATTTTTTTTTGCTAAACGATAACTAAGCAAGTTTCAATGTTTTTTGAGATGTATAGGTCATGAATATAATTTTACTAATGTCATATGTGGTGTGAGATAAAATATTTGAGGCATTTTTGAATTGCATCCAGATTCTACACTTTGTTTCATTAACATTTTCAAATAAATCTTAAAGTATTATAAATATTTAATATTTTAAAATTTTGGAACTCATCAAAGATATTGAGAGGTGACAACGTGCTGGCAGTCCTCACAGCCCTCGCTCGCTCTCGGCGCCTCCTCTGCCTGGGCTCTCACTTTGGCGGCACTTGAGGAGCCGTTCAGCCCACCGCTGCACTGTGGCAGCCCCTTTCTGGGCTGGCCAAGGCCAGAGCCGGCTCCCTCAGCTTGCAGGGAGGTGTGGAGGGATTGGCGACAGCGGGAACCGGGGCTGCGCGCGGCGCTTCCGGCGCTGCGCGCGGCGCTTGCGGGCCAGCTGGAGTTCCGGGTGGGCGTGGGCTTGGCGGGCCGTGCACTCGGAGCAGCCTGCTGGCCCCGCCGCGGCCGAGCAATGAGGCTTACACCCTCCGGGCCAGCGGCTGCGGAGGGTGTACTGGGTACCCCAGCAGTGACAGCCCACCGGCGCTGCGTTGGATTTCTCGTTGGGCCTTAGCTGCCTTCCCTCGGGGCAGGGCTCGGGACCTGCAGCCCGCCATGCCTGAGCCTCCCACCCCCTCCGTTGGCTCCTGTGCGGCCCGAGCCTCCCCGATGAGCGCCGCCCCCTGCTCCAGGGCGCCCAGTCCCATCGACCACCCAAGGGCTGAGGAGTGCGGGCGCGCGGCGCGGGACTGGCAGGCAGCTCCACCTGCAGCCCCGGTGAGGGATCCACTGGGTGAAGCCAGCTGGGCTCCTGAGTCTGGTGAGGACATGGAGAACCTTTATGTCCAGCTCAAGGTTTGTAAATACACCAGTCAGCACCCTGTATCTAGCTCAGGGTTTGTGAATGCACCAATCGACACTCTGTATCTAGCTACTCTGGTGGGGCCTTGGAGAACCTTTATGTCTAGCTCAGGGATTGTAAATACACCAATTGGCACTCTGTATCTAGCTCAAGGTGTGTAAACACACCAGTCTGCACCCTGTGTCTAGCTCAGAGTTTGTGAATGCACCAATGGACACTCTGTATCTAGCTAATCTAGTGGGGATGTGGAGAACCTTTGTGTCTAGCTCAGGGATTGTAAACGCACCAGTCAGCGCCCTGTCAAAACAGACCACTGGGCGCTACCAATCAGCAGGATGTGGGTGGGGCCAGATAAGAGAATAAAAGCAGGCTGCCTGAACCAGCAGTGGCAACCCGCTTGGGACCCCTTCCACACTGTGGAGGCTTTGTTCTTTCGCTCTTTGCAGTAAATCTTGCTACTGCTCACTCTTTGGGTCCACACTGCTTTTATGAGCTGTAACACTCACCGCGAAGGTCTGCAGCTTCACTCCTGAGCTAGCGAGACCACGAACCCACCAGAAGGAAGAAACTCTGAACACATCCGAACATCAGAAGGAACAAACTCCAGACGCGCGCCACCTTAAGAGCTGTAACACTCACCGCGAGGGTCCGAGGCTTCATTCTTGAAGTCAGTGAGACCAAGAACCCACCAATTCTGGACACAATAGTATCTCATTGTGGTTTTGATTTTCATTTCTGTAATGATCTGTGATACTGAGCTTGATACAGGTTTTTTGACCACATATATGTTTTCTTTTGAAAAGTGATTGTTCATGGCTATTGCTCACTTTTTAATGGGGTTGTTTTTCCCCTGTAAATTTGTTTAAGTTCCTTATAGATGCTGGATATTAGATCTTTGTCAGATACATTGTTTGCAAATATTTTCTCCCATTCTGTAGGTTGTCAGTTTACTCTGTTGATAGTTTCTTTTGCTGTGCAGAAGCTCTTTAGTATAATTAGATCTCATTAATCAATTTTTACTTTTGTTGCTGTTGTTTTTGGTGTCTTTATTATGAAATACTTGTCAGTTTCTATGTCTATAATGGTATTGCCTTGTTGTCTTCCAGGGTTTTTATAGTTTTGAGTTTTGCATTTAAGTCTTCAATCTATCTTGAGTTGATTTAAATATATATGTATGTATGTATATATATAAAATGAAAGAGAGGGGTCCAGTTTCCATTTTTTGCATATGTCTAGCCAGTTACCCATTTATTGAATAGGAAGTCCTTTCCCTATTGCTTATTTTTGTCATTTTTATCAAGGATGAGATGGTTGTAGGTGTGCAGACTTATTTCTGGGGTCTGTATTGTGTTCCATTGGTCTACGTGTCTGTTTTTATACCAGTACCACACTGTTTTGATTTCTGTAGCACTATAGTGCAGTTTCAAGTTGGTTAGATATGCCTCTATCTTTGTCCTTTTTGCTTAGGATTGCCTTAGGCTTTGTTTATTTGTTTGTTTCTAATGAATTTTAAAAGAGTTTTCTTTTCTAGTTCTGTGAAGAATGACATTGGTAGTTTGACAGAAATAGCAAATCTGTAAATTTCTTTGGACAGTAAGGCCATTTTAATTATATTGATTCTCTCTATTCTCAAGCATAGCATGTTTTTCCACTTGTTTATGTCATCTCTGATTTTTTGAGCAGTGCTTTGTAATTCTCATTGTAGAGATCTTCCGCATCCCTGGTTAGCTGTATTCCTAGGTGTTTTATTTTTTTGTATCCGTTATAAATTAGATGGCATTCCTGACTTGATTTTCAGCTTGGCTGTTGTTGATATATAGGGATGCCAGTAATTTCTTTTTTTTTTTCTTTTTCTTTTTTTTTTGAGACAGAGTCTCGCTCTTTCGCCCAGGCTGGAGTGCAGTGGCGCGATCTTGGCTCACTGCAGGCTCCGCCCCCCCGGGTTCATGCCATTCTTCTGCCTCAGCCTCCCAAGTAGCTGGGACTACAGGCGCCCGCCACCTTGCCCGGCTAATTTTTTGTATTTTTAGTAGAGATGGGGTTTCACCGTGTTAGCCAGGATGGTCTCGATCTCCTGACCTCGTGATCTGCCCGCCTCGGCCTCCCAAAGTGCTGGGTTTACAGGCGTGAGCCACCGCGCCCGGCCGCCAGTAGTTTCTTATGTTGATTTTGTATCCTGAGATGTTGCCAAAATTGTTTATCAGCTGGAACTTTTGGCCTGAGACTATGGGGTTTTCTAAATACAGAAACATGCCGTCTGCAAACAGGGATAGTTTGACTTCCTCTCTTCCTATTTGAATGCTGTTTATTTCTTTCTCTTGCCTGATTGCCCTGGCCAGAACTTCCAATAGGAAGAGGAATGTTGAGGAAGGGCACGCTTGTCTTGTGCTGGTTTTCAAGGGAAATGCTTCTTGATTTTGCACATTCAGCATGATGTTGCCTGTGGGTTTGTCATTGATGGCCTTTTTTTTTTTTTTTCTTTTTTGGAGGTGTGTTCCTTCAATGCCTAGGCTATTGAAAGTTTTTAACATGAAGGGATGTTGAATTTTATCAAAAGTGTTTTCTGCATCTATTAAGATAGTTATGTAGTTTTTGCCTTTGGTTCTGTTTATGTGATGAATCACATTTATTGATTTGCAGATGTTAAACCAAACTTGCACCCAGGGAATAAAGTCTACTTGATCATTGTGGATTAGCTAGCTGTCTGATGTGCTTCTGAATTCAGTTTGCTACTATTTTGTTGAGAATTTTTACATCAATGTTAATCCAAGATATTGGCCTGAAGTTTTCTTTCTTTCTTTTTTTTTTTTTTTTTTTTTTTTTTTCGCTGTGTCTCTGCTAGGTTTTGGTACCAGAATGATGCTGACTTAATAGAATGAGTTGGGGAGAAGTCCTTCCTCCTCATTTATTTGGGAATAGTTTCAGCAGAAATGGTACTAGCTCTTCTCTGTACATCTGACAGAATTTGGCAGTGACTCCATCTGGTCTTGGGCTTTTGTTAGTTGGTAGTCTATTTGTTACTGGTTCAATTTTGGAACCTGTTATTTGTCTTTTCAGGGAATCAGTGTCTTCCTGGTTCAGTCTTGGGAGGGTGTATGAATCCGGAAATGTATCCATCTCTTCTAAGTTTTCTAGTTTGTGTGCATAGAGGTGTTCCTAGTAGTCTCTGATTATTATTTGTATTTCTGTGGGGTCAGTGACAACATCCCATTTGTCATTTCTAAATTTGTTTCTTTAGATTTTCTCTCTTTTCTTCTTTATTAATCTGCCCAGCCACCTATCTACTTTACTATTTTTTTCAAAAAGTCAACTCCTTGATTTGTTGATCTTTTGAATTTTTTTTTGTATCTCGATCTTATTCAGTTTAGCTGATTTTTTAATGTCTGTCTTCTAGCTTTAGATTTGGTTTGCTCTTGTTTCTCCAGTTCCTTTAGCTGTGATGTTAGTTTGTTAATTTGAGATCTTTCTAATTTTTTGATGTGGACATTTAGTGCTATAAATTTCTCTCAACACTGCCTTAAATCCCAGAGATTCTGGTAACTTGTGTATTTGTTCTCATTAGTTTCAAAGAATTTCTGTTTTATCCTTAATTTCATTATTTATCTAAAGCCATCCAGGAGCAGGTTACTTACTTTCCATGTGTTTGCATATATTTGGGTAATTTTTTAATTATTTATTTCTATTTTTATTGTTTGTGGTCCAAGAGTGTGTTTGGTGTAATTTTAGTTCTTTCACATTTGCTGAGGATTGTTTTATGACTATATGATTGATTGTAAAATATGTGCCTTGTGGTGATGAGAAGAATGTATATTCTGTTGTTTTTGGTGGGGAGTTCTTCAGAGGTCTATGAAATCTATTTTGTCCAATTTTGAGGTCATGTCCTGAGTATCTTCTGCCTCGATGATCTAAGTATCAGTGGAGTGTTGAAGTTTCCCGCTATTATTGTGTGGGAGCCTAATTCTCTTTGTAGGTGTCTAAGAACTTGCTTTATGAATCTGGGTGTTCCTGTGGTAGTTGCATATGTATTTAGGGTAGTTAGGTCTTCTTTTCAAATTGAATCCTTTACCATTATGTAATGCCCTTCTTTTTCTTTTTTTTTTTAATATTTGTTGCTTTAAAGTTTGTTTTGTCTGAAATTAGGATTGCAACCCCTGCTTTTTTTTTACTGAATTCCATTTGCTCAGTAGATTTTCCTCCTTGTCTTTATTTTGAGCCTATGGGTGTCATTGCGTGTAAGGCTGGTCTCTTGAAGACCACATATCAACAAATCTTGCTTTTGTATCCAGCTTGTCACTCTGTGCTTTTTAAATGACACATTTAGCCTATTTACATTCACAGTTAGTATTGATATGTGTGGATTTGATCCTGTCATTGTGTTATCAGCTGGTTATTATGCCAACTTGTTTATGTAGTTGCTTTACAATGTCACTTGTCTATGTACTTAAGTGTGTTTTTTTATTGGCTGGTAATGGTCTTTCTTTTTCATATTTAGTGCTTGTTTCAAGATCTCTTATAAGGTGGGTCTGATGGTAACAAACTCTCTCAGCATTGGTTTATCTGAAAAAGATCTTATTTCTCCTTCCCTTTGGAGTCTTGCTTTGGCTGGTATGAAATTCTTGGTTGAAGACTTCTTTTTTTAAGAAGCTTGTAGAGTTTCTGCTGAGAGGTTCACTGTTAGTCTAATAGGGTTCCATTTGTAGGTTACCTGCCTTTTGTCTCTGGCTGCCTTTAATATTCTTTCATTTCGTCCTTGGAAAATCTGACAATTATGTGTCTTGGAGATAATCTTCTTGTTGTAGAATCTTGCAGGGGTTCTCTGTAATTGCTGAATTTGCCTGTTGGCCTGTCTAGTGAGACTGAGGAAGTTTTTATGGATAATATCCTGAAATATGTTTTTTAAGTTGTTTGGAAAGTTTAATAAGGTATCTGAACATAAAATTAATATAAATTGCTGGTGTCTTTCTATACATAATTGACAAATAAAATTAAATTGTTCATTTCTTAGAAGACACAAAACACAATTGTTAAAAATGTGGAGGAATTCATCTATTTATATTAGAAAATATAATATAAAGGTATCAATTTTCCTCAAGTTTATTTGTACAGTCAATGCCATTGATTTCAATAAGATTTCTACAGAATTTTTAAAATATCTATTAAGAGGATTTGAAATGCATTTGGTAGATTTTATGCCCAAATATCTATCTAATTACAAAATTAGAAAGAGAAAATAGTAGATTTTACATCCAAGAACAGGCAAAATACTGCTGCAGAAAAAACTAAATGTGGGATTTGCCCTAATACTTATTGAGATGTGAAGCTGTAGGTAATTCTTAGGAAACTGATAGGAAATACTATCGGTACAGGAACAGACAAGATAATAGTTCAGTGGAATAGAAGTGTATTAAATTTATTGGCTGGGAATATTTGCTGACACCTGTAATTCCAGCACTTTAGGAGGTTCAGGTGGGTAGATCACTTAACGTCAGGAGTTTGAGACCAGCCTAGCCAAAATGCAGAAACCCAATCTGTACTAAAAGATACAAAAATTAGCTGGGGGTGGTGGGATGCACCTGTCACTCCAGCTGCTGGGGAGGCTGAGGCAGGATAATCACTTGAACTCAAGAGGTGGAGGTTGCAGCAAGCCAAGATCATCCCACTGCACTCCAGTTTGGGTGACAGAGCAAGACTCTACCTCAAACCAATAAATAGATAAATAAATTTCTTATATCTTGCTGATATGACAATAGTATCCCTATTACGAATACATAAAGACAATAAGAAAGTGCAATTAAAACCAATAGAAAGTGGGAAAAGTCAGGAATTTACTTTCTGTAGAGAGGAGTCACATAGAGGCAAGCATCATTGATAATGAAGACATTAAAATAAAGGTCATAAGATAAAATTTTATGACCATTTGATGGAGAAAATTAAAACATTTGAAAACATCAGATGTTGAAGTAAATACTGATGAATGTACAAGTATCCATTGATACAACCACACTGGCAAAGAGTTTATTACTGTATGATTTTATAAAGATGAGGAATTACATGCTCTATACCTTAAAATACTGCTTCCACTTCTTTATACAAGAACAATTCTTTCACGCATTAACTCAGAGATTTATACAAGTATATTCTTATCAGCTATCCATAGTAGCAGAAATTAAGAAACATAGAGGCCATCAAGAGGAGATTGTTACACTCAAATAATGTGATTCGCTACATTTATCCAAGTGAAAGAATTACAAAGCAAGTACTCTAATATAAATAAATATTTATGTACATAACATTAAGTATAATATTAACCCACTGGAAATAAAATCAGCATGTAAACTCATATAAATATAACATAAAATATAATATATATACATATACCCTATAAACAAATACATAAAAATTATATAGACAAATTCCTGGACACATACACCCTCCCAAGACTGAACCAGGAACAAAATGAATCCCTGCATAGATCAATAACAAGTTCCTAAACAACTGAGGCAGTAATAAACACCTACCAACCAAAAAAAAAAAAAAAGCCCACAACCAGAGGGATTTATAGCTGAATTCTACCAGACGTACAAAGAGGAGTTGGTACCATTTCTTCTGAAACTATTTCAAACAATTGATAAGCAGAGATTCCTCCCTAACTCGTTTTATGAGGCCAGCATCATTCTGATACCAAAACACAGCAGAGGTACAACAACAACAACAAATTTAGGCCAATATCTTTGACGAACATCGATGTGAAAAGCCTCAATAAAATACTGGCAAACTGAATGCAGCAGCACATCAAAAAGCTTATCCACCATGATCAAGTTGGCTTCATCCCCAGGATGCAAGACTGGTTCAACATAGGCAAATCAATAAACATAATCTATCACATAAACAGAAACCACATTATTATCTCAATAGGTTCACAAAAGGCCTTTGATAACATTCAACAACCTTCAAGTTTAAAAGTCTCAATAAACTAGGTATTGATAGAAGATACTTCAAAAAAATAAGAGCCATTTATGACAAAGCCACAGCCAATATCATACTGAATGAGCAAAAGCTGGAAGAATTCCTCTTGAAGACCATCACTAGACAAGAATGCCCTCTCTCACCACTCCTTTTCAACATAGTATTGGAAGTTCTGGCCAGGCCAATCAGGTAAGAGAAATAAAATGTATTCAGATAGGAATATAGGAAGACAAACTGTCTCTGTTTGCAGATGACACTATCCTGTATCTAGAAAATCCCTTCATCTCAGCCCAAAAGCTTAAGCTGATAAGCAAATTCAGCAGTCTCAGAATACAAAATCAATGCCAGAAATCACAAGCATTCTTATACATCAACAACAGACAAGTGGAGAGCCAAATCATAAATGAACTTCCAATAACAATTACTACAAAGAGAATAAAATACCTAGGAATACAGCTAACAAGAAAAGTGAAGGACCTCTTCAAGGAGAACCACAAACCATTGCTCAAGAAAATCAAAGCAGGCACAAACAAATGGGAGAACATTTCATATTCATGGATAGAAAGAATCAATATCATGAAAATGGCCATATTGCCCAAAGTAATTTATAAATTCAATGCTATTACCATTAAACTACCAGTGATGTTCTTCAGAGAATTAGAAAAAAACAACTGCTTTAAAATTAATATGGAATAAAAAAACAGCCTGTGTAGCCAAGACAATCTTAAGCAAAAAGCACAAAGCTGGAGGCATCATGCTACCTGAAATCAAACTATACTACGAGGTTACAGTAACCATAAGAACATGATACTGGTACAAAAACAGACATATAGACCAAAGGAACAATACAGAACTGAGAAATAAGACTGCACATCTACAACCATCTGATCTTTGACAAACCTGACAAAAACAAGCTGTATTAATCCATTTTAACACTGCTGATAAAGACATATATGAGACTAGGTAATTCCTAAAGAAAAAGAGGTTTAATGGACTCACAGTTGCACGTGGCTGGGGAGCCCTCATGATCATGGTGGAAGATGAAAGGCAAGTCTTGCATGGCAGCAGACAAGAGAAATCAAAGAGAACCAAGTGAAAGGGTTTTTCCCTTATGAAACCATCAGATCTCATCAGATTTATTCACTACCACAAGAACATTATAGGGCATACCACCTCCATTATTCAATTATCTTCCACTGGTACCTCCCACAACATGTAATTATGGGAACTACAATTCAAGATGAGATTGGTGGGGAGGGGACACAGCCAAACCATATCACAATCAATGGGGAAAGGGTTACCTATTTAATAAATGGTGCTGGGAGAACTGTCTAGCCATATGCAGAAAATTGAAACTGGACCCCTTCCTTACACTTTATACAAAAATTAACTCAAGATGAATTAAAGACTTAAATATAAAACCCCAAACTATAAAAACCCTAGAAGAAAAATCTAGGCAATACCATTATGGACATAGGCATGTGCAAAATTTCATGATGAAAACATTAAAAGCAATTGTGGCAAAAGCAAAAGTTGACATATAGAATATAATTAAACTAAAGAGCTTCTGCACAGCCAAAGAAACTATCATCAAAACAAACAGACAACCTATAGAATGGGAGAAAAATTTTGCCATGTATCCATCTGACAAAGATCTAATATCCAGAATCTACAAGATACTTAAACAAATTTACAAGGAATAAAATGAATAACTCCATTAAAAAGTGGGCAAAGGACATGAGCAAACACTTCTCAACAGAAAACTTGCATGAGGCCAGCAAACATATGAAAAAATAACACATTAAAGAAATGCAAATCAAACAACAATGAGATACCATCTCATGCCAGACAGAATGTGATTTTTAAATAGTCAAGAAACAATAGATGCTGGTGAAGCTGTGGAGAAATAGCAACATTTTTACACTCTTGGTGGGAATGCAAATTAGTTTAACCATTGTGGAAGACAGTGTGTTGATTCCTCAGAGACCTAGAACCAGAAATACCATTTGACCTAGCAATCCCATTACTGAGCATATACCCAAAGAAATATATCATTTTATTATAAAGATACATACATGCATATGTTCACTGCAACACTATTCACAATAGTAAAGACATGGAATCAACCCAAATGCCCATCAATGATAGATCGGATAAAGAAAATGTGGTACATATACACCATGGAATACTATGCAGCCATATAAATAAATGAGAGCATGTCCTTTACAGGGATATGGATGGATCCAGAAGCCATTATCCTCAGTAAACTAACTCAGGAACAAAAAACCAAACACCAAGAGTTCTCACTTACAAGTGGGAGCTGAACAATGAGAACACATGGACACATGGAGGATAACAACACACACTGGGGCCTGTCATGGGAGACTGGGAGGTGGGTGAGCATCAGGAAAAATAGCTAATGCGTGCTGGGCTTAATACCTAGGTGATGGGGTGATAGGTGCAGCAAACCACCATGGCACATGCCTACCTATGTAACAAACCTGCACATCCTGCACTTGTATCTCTGAACTTAAAATAAAATAAAAAAATAAAAAGACTGAACCAAAATTTAGGGTAGCATTTACCTCAACCAAAGAAAATCTTTAATATGAAATGAGGTAGAATATAAAAACAAATAGAACTTCATACGTATGTTCATATTTTCATGCCATAATGGTAGTTTGGGAGGGATGTTTAGTTCAATATTAATGAGTCTATGATATAAAATAAAGTATAAACATACATAGATAATGTATGAAAGAATAAAGTTTTAGAATCCCTGGCCTTTGAACTAATAATATTTTTTATATTTTAAAAGTTTTATAAAAAACAAGAAATGTGTGGCTAGGGTATATGTGACCCACAATACATAGATTATTTTATCTTTTACAAAAATACAAAAAAAAAAACTTTGCCAAATTCTTTTCTCAACATGAAGATAACTTACTCACTGGAAATTACTTTTACATTTTTCTTCATCCTTTCATAGATATTTTAGGTATTTGCAAAAATACATGTATATTCACTTTTAATAATAAAGTGTTGGATATTATAGTTGTATTCTGAACAGTACTTTTTAACAACTTAACAGTATATTTTGCAATATTTCAAATCATTGTATATGAAAGTGACTAATTCTTTATAATAATTTTTTGTATTTCAATACATAAATACAATATGATTTTTTAACATTGTTCTTTCTTAAAGGACATTTAGATTGATTTCCATGTTTTGGTGTTTTAAAACAATGCTCTTTAACTATCTCTCACAGGTGAGATATTGTAAATACAAACACTTCTGGTACAAGGGTTATGTGCATGTCTAAATTAGACACATATTAGCACACTGCATTTTTAGAGGCTATACAAATTTGCATTTCACTGGCAATGAAAAATAATGCCTATTTACACTATTTTATGACTAGTGTACTCGTTTTCAGTAATCATCTCCAATCTGTTTGGCAAAGATAAAAATTCCTTGTTTTTTTTTTTTTTTAATTGACAATCCTTAATGAAAATAGTTTAGATTGGTGCTGTTTGTAAAAAGCAGTTCTTCTGGTTTGGATTTGTTTTGATCATCTACTTCTATAGGAATGTGTCTGATTTAACTTTGTTTCTACCTTTTAAGGTAAGATTTGGTAAATTATGTACTTTTAGAAAACAGATTTCATTGAGGTGATCTACTTCATTTCTATAGCATTATCAAACTAATATGTCATGGCCAAGTGTGGTGGCTCATGCCTGCAATCCAAGAACTTTGGAAGGATTCTTGAGCCCACGAGTTCAACACCAACCTTGGCATCATAGCAATACACAGTTTCTACAGAAAAATAAGCTGGCATGGTGACCTGTGCCTGGAGTACCAGCTGAGGTGGGAGGATCGCTTGAGCCCTGGAGGTCGAGGATGCAGTGAGCCATAGTCATGACACTGCAGTCCAGCCTGGGCAACATAGTGGTGCCCTGTCCAAAATAATAGTAATAATAATAACAATAATGTATCACAACCTTTTAAATTTCCTCCTTATTTTGTTTTGTAATCAATTATTACACATTAGCAATATGAATTTTTCTCAATATGTAAATTTTTAATCTATTTTTAATAATCATTATTTGGATTCTTATTCTAATTTCTAATTTATTAACTTATTTTTATTTTTATTAGTTATGCTGTTTTGTTTTCCTTAGTATTATTATGTTTTTCTAAAGAATTTAATTGATTGCATGAATCATGTAATTTTCTTCCCAATTTATTCAGTTAATGTTTAATAGTGTAACTTTTGCTTTCTTTTGCTAACTTTTGCTGTTTTTTAACCCATTTATATATTTTTACGTGCATAATTTATTTTTATGTTCTCACTTATGATGGAGTAACTGGTATCTGAATGACCCTCTTGGGAAAATAATTTATAAAATTAGAGAAATTATATTTGATAACATATTTCAGGGATTATACATCAGTTATCTACCTGTGGTCTCTGTGAGAAGGGAAAAATCACAAGATGAACTCCATATTTTCTCTGGCTCTTAGCCTAGGGACTCTTCCTCAACCATATGCAGCAAGCTGATTCCAATAAGAGCATGATAGACCTGCTGAAGTAAGGAGACAAAAAAACTTGTGACAACTGAAGCAGCTAGAATGCACAGAATGCAGTGTTGAAGGTGAAAAGATATGGACAGGAGGCAATCTAGGGGCCCCTGCAACTCTGCAGCTTAGGACCAAACTGAACATGCATGCACAAAGCGAGATTATCCAAGAAATACCAGAGAATGGCAACTCTGTAGTTGGAAACCGAACAGAAACGCTACAGGTTGGGCAGTATAGGGTTAGACTAGTGCCCAAAAGTATGGGACATGAAAATTTTGGCCTGCCATAAGATCTCCTTAATATCCATTGCTGACTTTGCAAATAAATTTGCTTTGAGTAAAACAGTGCCATATAAGTAAAATATGCTCTAGATATTAAGCAAAATGTTTTTAAGTGATCTCGGTTTCAAAGAATAAATCAAAATTAGTCTGTTCTCACACTGCTAATAAAGGCATATCCCAAACTCGGTAATTTATAAAGGAAAGAGATTTAATGGACTCACAGTTTCACATTGCTAGAGAGGCCTCACAATTATGGCAGAAGTCAAAGGAGAAAGAAAGGCACATCTTACATGGCAGGAGGCAAGAGAGCTTGTGCAGAGGAACTCTCATTTATAAAACGATCAGGTATAATGAGACTTATTTATTACCCTGAGAATAGTATGGGAGAAACTGCCCCTATGATTCAATTATTTCTGCCTGGCCCCACCCTTGACATGTGGGGATTATTACAATTCAATTTGAGATTTGGGTGGGGACACAGCTAAACCATATCAACACTGAATAATGAAAATACCTCATATCAAAATGTAGGAAATTCGGCTAAAACAGCATTCAAAGAAAAATTTGTAGCTTTAAGTATTTGTAGTAAAAAAAAAAAAGAAGAAAAGTAAAAAAAAATCATCTAACAACAGAAAAATTAGAAAAGCAACTTAGTGAATAAGTAAACAAGTAAATAAGCAGATATAAATAAATGCTAAAAATAAAGAAAAAAATGAAAAAAAAAACGAACTAAGCCAAAAATAGTCTTTTGAAAAGATGAATAACATTTACAACCAAATATACAGACTGATGGGAGAAATCAAAAGGAAATGTAAGGGTTACTAAAATTAGGAATTAAAGGGAGAATATCTCTGTAGAGCATTGAAATATTAAAATATTAACTGAGGATAATATAGATAGCTTTATATCACTAACTTCAAAAAAAAGCTCAGAATAATTCCTCCTCAATGATACATTAAAACATTTGACAAAATTGAGTATATCCATTCATGATAAAAAACTCTCACAACAGTAGGTATTGAAGAAAATACCATCAAACTTTTAAAGGCTATCTCAAAAACCATATGGCAAATATCAACCTTAATAGAGAAAAAGTGAATAACTTTTTCCCAAGATCATAAGCTAGCAAAAAATGCTCTCTCTCTTCAAGGATATCCAATCATGCAAGTAGGTTTACTTACTGTACCATACTGTAGAGAAGGGTCTAGGTAGTCTATTAAAGTTAAAAAGAAATTATACATATTGGAAAATATAAACGTAGAATTTTCTTTATCTCAGATGACATGGCTGTTTTTGTAGAAATGAAAAGCAACAATGATAACTGTATTCGTCTGTTCTCATGCTGCAAATAAAAACATACCCAAGACTGGGTAATTTAAAAAGGAAAGAGGTTTAATTGACTCACCATTCCACATGAATGGGGAAGCCTCAGAATCATGGTGGAAGCCAAAGGCTCATATTATATGGTGGCAGGCAAGAGAGCATATGCGGGGGAACTTTTTTTTATAAACCATCTGATCTCATGAGACTTACTCATATTATGAGAACAGCACGGGAAAAGCCTGCCTCCATGTTTCAATTACCTCCTACCAGGTCCCTCCCATGACACACGGGGAACATGGGAGCTACAATTCAATGTCAGATTTGGGTGGGGACACAGAGCCAAACCATTTCTATAACCAAAACAAGAAAATTGCTAGAATGATTAAGCAGTTTAATAAAATCACAAGTTACAAACTGAATATAGAGAATCAATTGCATGTTTCTACAGTAGCAGCAAATTATTGGAAAATAAAGTTTAAAACTGCCATTTACAATAACATTAAAATCAAAATGTTTCAGAACACATTTAATGAAGTATGTATAAACCTCTAAAATGGAAACTGCAAAGTATGTTAAGGGAAGTAAATAATATCTAAATAAATAGAAGTGGTAGCTAGATTCTAGGCTGACCCTCAAGATTCATACCTACTGATATATATGCCCTGTGTAATCCCCATCCCATAAATATGGGCAGGATCTGGGAATATGATGGGTTATTACTTCTGTGGGAAGATCATTATATATGATCACAGGCAAATGTGAAGGACTTTTGTAGACGTAAGGTCCCAAATCAGGTGACTTTGACTCATTAAAAAGGAAGATTGGCTTTCCTAGTTTTTTCTGACTTAAACAGTGTAAAGTATTTAGAAGAGAGATTAGACACTTTCTAAAGAAAGAGATGCTCTCCTTCTGGTCTTTAAGAAGCAAAGAGCCATGCTGTAAACTACCCGTGGATCTGGGAAGCCTCCCAGTACCAAAGGCCTCAATCCAATCACAACCAGGAACTGAATTTTGCCAACAACTGGAATGATCTGAACAAGTCCCGAGCTCCTCATGAGAACACCATCTGCCCAACATTTTGATCTCAGCCTAGTTAAGACTCTGAGCACAAGACCCAGATAAGTCATGCTAGGGTTTCTGAATCATAAAAACTGTGAGATAATAAACATATATTGCCTTAAGGCAGTAAAACTGTAAAAATTTTTATGTATTACAATACAAACTAATAAAATAGAGATGTATCACATTCACAGAATGAAAGACTTCATATTATTATAATTTCCAATTTCCAAAAACAATATGTAAATTAAGGCAATCCTAATTAAATTTCAAAAGGTTTATTCTAAAAAGTGACAAATTGGACTAAAATATTTTAGGAAATGCAAAAAGCCTAACATTTCTGAAATCATGTTTGACAAAGAACATACAAAATTGAGGGATTCACCTTTTCGAAGTTCACAACTTACCAGAAATCTAGAGCAGTTATCATAATATTTCATTCTCACATGAGACATAAATAAATCATTGCATAAATTAATAAATACAGAAATACAATCCCAAAGACACCACTGATTAACTTTCAACAGAGGTGCCAAAGTAATTCAATGTACCTTGATACCTTAAAGATAGCAATGTACCTAATTAGGTAGGTGAAGATTGAAGTTTATTTTTCCACACAAGTGTCTACCTTTAAACAATGTGGAACAAAGTAGATATTTGTGCAAAAAGACGAACTTTAATCTTCACCTATGGTGATACACAAAAATAATTGAAAATGAATTGTAGACATAAATTTTAAAACCACAAATATTAAACACCTACATGACAACATAGGAGAAAAATCTATGCAATCTTGGTAAAAGTTTCTTAAATAGCATACAAAAAGTATTACCAAAAAGGGCAATTTTGATAAATTGTACTTTATCAAAATAAAACTTTTTGCTCTTCAGAAGATACCATAAAAATAAAAAAAAAATGAATGGATGAGTCATAGTCTAGGAGAAAATATATAACACAGTACTTCATCTACAATATTCAAAAACCTCCCACAAATTAAGGAGATTAAAAAATCCTATGTAATGTAAAGCACTTGCATAAACATGTCCCAAAAATAATATGTAACTGGAAAATATTTACCTGAAGAGAACAATGACATTATTGGTCACCAAAACACTGCAAACTAACATCCTTGGAATATATCACTTATATTAACTGGTATGCTAAAGTTAAAAGGGTATCAACTGCAACAGTTCATAAGGATGTAGAACACAGAGCTCTCACACATTCCAGAGAGTGTCAATAGGTAAATTTATTTTTATTTTTCTCTTTGGAAAACTGGCTGACCCTCTCTTTAAAAAGTAAGCCTAAACTTATCATATGACACAGGAGTCAAACATCTAGGTATTTTTCCAAGGAAAATGAATATATATGCTCATAAGATCACTTATAAATGAATGTTTGGAGCCCCTTTAATCATAATACCAAACACCATATACAGACTCATGTCCTACAGTCCATCCAAATATAAATGAATAAATAATTTTGGTATAATCCCCCAATAATATGTAACTAAGAAGAAATGAAACATAGAAATACTGATACCCATGATAACATGGATGAATTTTACAGACATTATGTTGAGAGGAAGAAGCCAGGTATATGAAGGTATTTGTTGTTTGCTTTCATTTTTATTAAATTCTAGGTAAAATCAATAATTAGGGATCCATCGCCCAAGATGGAGTACACAGGTGCGATCTTGGCTCATTGCAACCTCCACCTTCTGGGTTCAAGTGATTCTCCTGCCTCAGCCTTCCGAGTAGCTGGGAGTATAGGTCCCCACCACCACACCTGGCTAATTTTTGTATTTATAGTAGAGGCGGGGTTTTGCCATGTGGGCCAGGCTGGTCTCGAACTCCTGACCTCAAATGATCGACCGACCTCGGCCTCCCAAAGTGCTGGGATTACAGGCATGAGCCATTGTGCCCAGCCTAACACACACACACACACACACACACACACACACAAACTTGACTTAATACCTGCAGTGGGTTCATTTTTGCTGGCTTTATTTTCCCTAATTTGTCAATACCTGATTAATTTTTGAACTCATATATAGGTTTAACAACCTGTAAGGCAATCATTTCTCATTTGGACCTTGTGATAAGTAAATCTTCAAATGCCTTAGGAGTTTATAAGTCAAGACAAATTCTGCTACATGCTTCTTGAGTTAGCTGTCCTGTTATAATCGCATTCTCAGTTGATATTTTACACCATAGCAGAACTTATAAGGTTCTTCGTCCATGTGAAAGTTTTGCTGCCACAGCTTTAAATTTGTTCAGCTTATACTGAAGTTTTTCAGTTTATTCAATGTTAAAAAAATATTAGTCATTATGTCAGATTTAAAATTATTTATATTTATGCATTTTAACTAAAATTATCATTTTATTGAACGAATCAAATATTAAATATTGAATTTGCTGCACGTTTACCAAATGAATGTTACTATCATTTGACTCACTGTATTTACAATATGAGATATTTATTTTTTTCTTATAGTAAATGAGTCAGTTTTTCTTGCTTATATTCTTAAAAACACCTGGAATTTTAAAAGTTATTTTAAAAAGCAGGATCAATATTCATATAATTTCATATACCCATACATAAATTCTTGCTCATAATAAATGAAATCTTACAGTTGAAAGTAAATTTAAAAATCATCAAATAACAGCTGGTGAAATTGAAACACTGCCTTAATATATAAATCAAACACTTATCAGAAAACATTTGCAAACTCAAGGTAGGATAGTGTGAAGGAAATATTTTTTAAAATAGGACTCCATGTGAATTTTAGATAGATTTTTTTTCTAATTATGTGAAGAATACCACTGGTAGTTTTATAGGAGTAGAATTAAATCTATAAATGAACTAAATCTATAAATCTATAAAATGATGTCTTTTGGCCTAGGAACAGAGCTCCTCTTAAAGACTTGCTGGAAAAAGCTAGAGTGAAATTCTATTTTGCTCCATCTCTCTTACCTTCTGACATTCTCTCAGTGGCTGAGAGAATCTATCTTTGTCCTATTTGTTTCTGTCATATAGATCAATACTCTACAACAGAAAGCAGAGTGGAAATTTTAAAAAATACATCAGTTGTCTTAGAGAGGATCATTTTTCTTAATGACATTTAATGTTGCATACAAAATAGCAAAACAAATTATTTTGAGAACACATAAAAAATTTAATTTGTTCTAATTGACTATGTGTTAGATCACAAAATACTTTTAAATTCACAATAAAATCATACATTTACTCATGAATTTACTGATACATCAAATACTTATCAACTCTCCACTCTATACCAAATATGACTTTAGTCCAAGGGGATGAAACAGGGAGCGAACTCCCTCTGACTACAAAGTTGCTTCCCTTTAGCTTATACCCTGTATGGAGAGACAGAGAGTGAAATAGCTAATCTACAGAAGATCACTTAGAGATAGATGTGGGAAAAATTGGAGAGTGTAAAGGGATTTCAAGAGACAGGGTATGATGTGGGGGATCTATGTTTGTTAGATTGACTAAGGGATGCCTCTCTGATTAGATGGCCCACTAACAGTGTATTAATTCCCCAAGCCCTGCCATAACAAATTACAACTAAGTTGTTTAAATAAACAGAAATTCATCATCTTCCAGTCCTGGAAGCTAGAAATTAAAAACAGAGGTTTCAGCAGAGTGGTACTCCCTTTGAAACTCTGGGTGGAATGATCTTTTGCCTCTTCCTAGCTTGCTGGTTTGGGATGTCAATCCTTGGTTGGAAGATGATACACCACTTCAGTCTTTTACTTTGTTGTCACATCGTGGTCTCTGTGTGTGTCTCTATCTGCTCTCATAGTATTCCCCTCCTGTGTCCTCACAATATCTTTGTATAAGGAAACCAGTCATATTCGATCAAGAGCCCACCCTGCTCCATTATGACTGCATCTTAACTAATTACACCTACAATGACCGTATTTCCTATAAGGTTATATTCTGAGATACTAGGGGCTAGAAATTTGGGGGGTAGCCACAATTCAAATCATAACAAACAGTAAGCTTAAGTACAGCAGGAACTGAGCCATGAGACGGTCTGCAAAAAGAGCATGACAGGTTGATATTATTGCTCCTAATGCAAAAACTCACTTGGGGTGTACATGTGGACTTACCATTCGTTATAGTTTTCCCAAAATAGTTCTAGTTTATTGCTGTGGTCTCAGTATAAATTTAATAGATATCATTTAACAAAAAACTGCAGTCACCCTCATTGGACAAGAAATTACATGTTCTTCCTATGTGTAAAAAACACAAGAAGTTCAGTGTCACTGTAACAGAGTGTGAGTATGGAGGAGATTATTTTACAGAGATGGTGAATCAACCATCTCTGTAAATATGTATATGATTTTGTTTTCCCAGGTAAGGTCTTTGCATATAATTTTGCATCTCTTGAGAGGGGTTTTTAGCAAAAAGGTAAAATGATATATTTATTGAATTATAACACATGGAGAAAATCTGCAAAAATCTTACCTATAGCTTAACAAATGGTAAAAAAAAAAAGTGAATATATTCAGGTAATCATTACTAAGTAATGGTTAGTAATGAGTAAGGTCAAGAGATAGAGCATTACTAGCAATTTTGACGTTTCTCCATCATCCCTTCCTAAATATTTCTGCCCTTCCTCACATAAGCGCCAAATAATTTATAAATTTTAAACACATGGAACCAAACTGTGGGTATCACTTTGTGTTTGGATAATTTACAGTCAATATGATTGCTAGATTAATGCATATTGTTATAATATAATTTATGTATGTATATCACTGTTGATGAGAAATTGTATTGTTTCTAATTTTCAACTTTTATATGGCAATGTAAATAATCTTGTGTATACATTTGGTGTAAATCAGAAGTGAAATTTCTGAGTCATAGGGTATTGGTATGTTTAGCTTTAATGAATGCCAATCAGGTTTTTGAAGTGGCTGCATCAATGTATACACTCCATACAGTGTAAAGTAGTTTTGTGGTTTTATATTTTCACAAAAATTAGTATTGCCATCTGTATTGTTTTATTTCAGATATTCTGATATTTATGAATTGTTATCTTATAATGATCTTAATTTGTATTTGTGTTTTCATAATTATAAGATGTTTGATTAGTGATGTTTGATTTTGTTTAGTGAACATTTGGCCTGGCTGATTTGGGAACTGTTACCTCAATGTTTTGTTTTGTTTTGTTTGTTTTTTTGTTTTTTCAGTGTAAAGAGGTTGTTTTTAATTGTGTATATGTAACATTAGACAAAACTATTTAAAGTCAATAAATTTTTATTCAGGGAATTCCATGTTGTGATTTCTTCCACTGTCCATTAAGGTCACTTTAGATCCTCTAAAGAGCTGGAGTCAAAAGATTTATCTTCACGTTAGCCGTTTTTAATGAAATGATGCTTATTTTAATCCAGTTGTCCTTTTCAGCCCATAATTCTTTTATTTTGGTTTCTGTCATCTCCTTTTGATATGGATATACTGATGAAGACTTCAAAATTCACCAAGAATCTTTGGGATCTAATTTCTTCAACCAATTTACTTTAGGGTCCTTTTTACTGTTGGTGGTGGATCTGCTTGGTTCTCAATTTGGCACCCTCTCTTAACATGTATGAGTTCAAATCATATTCATTCCTAAATGATCACACTCAAGAATAGTACAGATGTGTGGAAGATGCCAATCCCTTTAACTCCAGACATCATGTTCTCAAGATAAAAGCCTTTAAACAAAAAGCCATCGTATGTATGGTCAACATGGAACTGGAATGAAAAATTAATACTGCTGAGGATTTCCCTCATATTCCATGCTGTTTAACTATCTATTCTACTGTCCTAGAATCAATATTTTTTTATTAAGAGACAGGGTCTGTCTTTGTTACCCAGGCTGGAGTACAGTGGTACCATCAATGCTTAGTGCAGCCTCCAGCTCCTGTGCTCAATCCTTTTGCCTCAACCTCAGCTTCCTGAGTAGCTGGAACTACAGGCACATGTCCCAATACCCAGCTAATTTTTAATTTTTGTGGAGATGAGGTGTTTGTTACTATCTTGCCGAGGCTGGGCTTGAACTCCTGGTTTTAAGCAATACTCCCACTTTGGTGTGGGGATTGCAGGCTTGAGCCACTGTGCCTGGCCTGGAAACAACCTTTATGGCTGTCAATACTCCCATCAGTTAACTGTCTCAGGTGTCATAATATCCCTTCTTACATGTATCAAAACTCATACTGAACAATAAGTTCTGGGTTGCGAAGAGGATTTATGTTTTGCACCTGTCCATAAGTCTTTGTCCACAAGACCTCAATGTTTTTGACTATCATTGTAGTGAATACTCTATTATTTAGTTAGTTTCCACTAGTAACTGTTACTGTGTACATGTGAATCCTTTATTGGAAATAATTGTTAGAGTAGCTTTTCCAACTCTGTTTCTTGCCCATTAACTTTATGTCCTTTAAAATTTTCCTGTTTCAGGCCAGGCGTGGTGGCTCACGCCTGTCATCCCAGCACTTTGGGAGGCTGAGGTGGGTGGATCACGAGGTCAGGAGATTGAGACCATCGTGGCTAACATGGTGAAACCCCGTCTCTACTAAAAATACAAAAAAATTAGTTGGGCGTGGTGGCGGGCGCCTGTAGTCCCAGCTGCTCGGGAGGCTGAGGCAGGAGAATGGCGTGAACCTGGGAGGCAGACCTTGCAGTGAGCCAAGGTAGTGCCACTACACTCGAGCCTGGGCAACAGAGCAAGACTCTGTCTCAAAAATAAATAAATAATAAAATAAAATAAAATTTTCCTATTTCAAAGTTTAAATATATTCTCTTCTGCTATCTTGTAGAGGTCTTATTGTAATTTCCATGTTTACTTCTATCACAGTAAAGGGTGTTATAACAAATTATCATAGACTGGGTGGCTTTTATAATAAACATTTATTTTTCACAGTTCTGGAAGCTGAAAGTCCAAGATCAGTGCCCCAGCATAATTGAGTTCTGGCGAGGGCCCTCTGTCAGGTTGCAGCCAGCTCACTTTCTTTCTCTTTCTTTCTTTCTTTCTTTTTTTTTTTTTTTAATCCTCACGTCACAGAAAGATGACAGGCTAGCGCTCTGGCCTCTTTTTTTAAGGGCACTAATTGCATTCATTAAGGGTCCACCCTTATGGCCTAATTACCACCCAAAGGATACAGCTCCAAAGAGGATCATATTGAGGATTAGATTTTAATATTGAATTTTTGGGGATACACAATATTCAGTCTGTAACTATATATATATTATACTGTTTATACTGTAGGATTGTTTATACTGTAAGAGAAAATTTAAGTTTATTTTATTATAGACATCAAATAGTCTAGTATCCTAAAAGTTTGTAGTTTCAACTGTGTCATAAATCATGTATCTTTTTTTGTGAAAGTGTGTACTCACTGGTTTATTCTACTGCTCTGTCTACTATGATACCAATAAAACATCCTCTTTGTGTATTTTTAAAATAATTTTAAAGCAGATTTATTGGAGAAAAATTCAAACATTTTAGAATGTAGCTGTTTAAAGTGAATAGTCAATAGTTTTTAGTGCAATCATAGAGTTGGGAAACCATCACTACAATAAATTTTAAAACATTTTTATTCACACACACAAATTCCATTAGCAGTCACTAATCATTCACCACTAATTGTGCATTGACAATTTTAGCAACAATATTCCTAATAAATATTGGTCCGTAGTTTTCTTTGCTTGTAATGACTTTGTCCAATTTTGTTATCAGGTTAATATTGGCTTCTTTAAGTGAATTGGGAAGTTTTCCGTTTCCTTCTATACTTTGGAAATGTTTGTAAATATATGAAATTAGTTATTTAAATGTTCTGTGGAATTCACCACCGAAGCCACCCGAACCTTGGATTTTTCTTTTGGGTAGTTTGTAAATTGCAAATGCAACGAATTTTACATATAAAATATATACATACTTTTAATTCATTCTTGTTAGTTCATGCATTTTAGGAATATGACCATTTCATCTATGTTATCTAATTTGTTAGCATATAATTGTTTATAGAATTCCCTTATAATAATTTTCAATTTTTTAAGTTTATTAGTAATTTCATTTCTGATTTTAATGATTTGATTTTGACTTTTTTCTGGGTCAGTATGGCTATAGATTAGCCAATTTTGTTGATTTTTTCAAAGAAGAAAACTTTTGATTCATATATTTGATTGCTTGTCTATTCTCTATTTTATTAATTTTCACATTGTTATTCCCCTGCTTCTATGTGCTTTGGCTACAGTCTGTTTGTCTTCAAATGGTGCCATAAGTTGGAAAGTTAGGTTATTGATTTGAGTTTGCTTCTCTCTTTTAGTGTAGATATTTACAGCTATAAATTAATGCTGTAAACACTACTTTTATTGTAGTCCGTAAATTTGGGCATGTTGTGCCCTTACTTTCATTTATCTCAAAGTACATTTATCTAGTTTGATTTATTTCAAAAAAACTTTCTAGTTTCTCTTTTGACTTTTCCTTGAATTCATTGGTTTTTAGAAGTGCATTCTTCAATTTCCAAATATTTGTGATTTTACCAGTTTTGTTCTGTTAATTTGTAATTCCATTTTGTGATTGAAGAACATACTCTACATGATTTTGACCCTTTTAAATATATTTAGATATGTGTTTTGATAGATATGTTAGATATGTTTTAAACGCATTTAGATACGTGTTTTGTCTAGGGTGGAGAATGTACCATGTGCATTTGAGAAGATTATGTATTCTGCTGTTATTGAGTAGTGTGTTCTATAGAAGTTTGTTAGGTGAGGTTGATTTATAGTATTGTTCAAGTCTTTTATTTTCTTGTCAATTGCCTGCCTAATTGTTATACCCATTATTAAAAAGGAAGTATTTAAGGCTTTATATTGTTGTTGAATTGTCCATTTCTTTCTTCAATTCTTCTAGTTTCTGTTTCATGCATTTTGGAACACTGTTGTATTTGTGTATATTTTTATAACTCTTATATGCTTGTGATGGATTGGCTTTTATCATTATAAATTGTCTTTATGTCTAGTTATGTCATTTATGTCTTATAGTGTACAGTGCCTAATATTACCACAGTCACTCCATATTTCTTATGGAGAAATATTTATAATCTTATGACACAAATTTTACCATTCTTTAACTTTCAATGTATTTGTATCTTTGCATCTGAAATCTAAAATGTGTCAGCTGTAGATAGTATATAATTAAAACTTTTTAATCAACTCTGGCAATCTCTTCCTCTTAATTAGATTTGTAAATTCTTTCAAAATTAATATTATTCATGTAGTGTGCTAATTCCTCTGCCATTTCTATTTTTATATGGCTCGTATTCTTTTTTTCTACATTCCTCCTTTATTGCTTTCTTGCATTAAGTGAATATTTTCTTGAATGAATTTTAACTCCTTTAATATCTTTAATTTTTTATTGTATTTTTTGTCATTTTCTTAGTGTTCCTGCCAAGGCTTCTAAATACATCTTATTACATGTACTTATATAAAAGTAATTCTGTTGAAACAGAATTATTATCCTTATATGTCTTTATTCCTACTTTTTTGAGGGGGGTATTATTGTTGTATACATTAAATGTACATATGTTAAAAATTTAACAATGTAATATTATAACTTTACAGAATTATATCTATTTGAAAGAGGCTGAGAGAAGAAATAAAAGCAAACATATATTTACAGCATTTGTTAACCTTCTTATTTACTAATTATTGTTCTCTTAATTTGTTTTTGTAGATTCATTACTATCTATGTCATGTCATTATTCCAGTACAGCTTTGTTCTTACCCACCTACTTTGTGTTGTTATTGTCAATTAATTTCATTTTTATATGCTGTTGTTCTAACAATACAATCATAAATATATGGTGTTTGTACAATGCTCTTTACATTAGTTATGAGAAAAAGGAGAATAGATAAGCATCCCTGCTGTATTTTAGAATGTCATAATTACCTCTACTGGTGCTCTTGATTTTTGTCTGTTTGTTTGTTTTCAGTTGCAGTCCGTAGGCACTTGCTTTAACCATGAAGAATTACCTTCAGTACTTCAGGTAAGACACATCTGCTAGTTATGAATTCTCTCAGAATTCATTTCTCTGGAGGCATTTTTATTTTATTAATTTTGAGAAATACTTTTGCTGAATATAAGATTTTTGGCTTACATTTATTTTTCAGCATTTTGAATATATAGGTCCACTATGACTTTCATTGTCCATGATATAAAGGTAGCTATTAATATTATTAGCATTTCCTTGTACATGATAAATTATGTTTCTGTTATAGTTTCCTAATTTTTCTTTTTATGATTATGACAATTTTTATAATATGTGTGGGGGGTGTTATCTTTGCACATTTCTAAATTTTAGTTTGTTGAGCTTCTTGTGTGTAGATTAATTTATTTTTAATTAAATATGAAGTTTTCAGCTAGTGTTTTTTATCTCCTCTCCTGGATCACCTAATATGCATATGTTTGCATGTTTAATACTTTTTTATGTTTCTCCAAGACTCTCCTCATTTTTCTTCATTGATTTTTCCTTATTCTTCAGCATTCATAATCTCCATAGATCTGCCTTCTATTTTGGGAAATCTACCACTTCAAATATACTATTTCCACCCACCTTATTTTCATTGTAGTTGTTATTGTTTGCCACCACATGGGTGAGCTGGAGTGAGAGTAATCAGTATTCCACTGTCCTTGGATACACTTGGAATAGAGCCTCCTTACTATAAGTGGGGGATCGATGGAAAAAGGAAACTGTAATTTTGTAGCAATAGTTGTCAGATTATACATTTCAACTCAGAACTAGGGGGATGAGAAATGATGCTTACTTGCCCTATTCTCATGAGATGCTCTTTTCTTTTATTAGGAGCCAAAGGGAGATGGAGCCTAATTTTTTTTACTTGTTTTAGTGGAGCTTCTCTCATGCAAATATGTTTGAGAAAAGAGGATAGGTGGAAGTGGAAAGAAGTGCATCATGGCTCAAGTGAAGCAGACTTTAACTGTTCTTGTTCAGATCTACAAGATTTGGTAGTTTCTTTTAAAAAATGTTTCTTCACTTGCTATATGCCCTTAGAAGAATTTTCAGATGATATAAATTGTTAGTTTTTTTAAAAAACTTTTTTTTGTTAGTACAATTGTTTTACTGGGGAGTAAGTACATGGAACTCTTTAAGCTGTATTTTTGGAAGTTGTTAGGTACAGTAAGTTCCTCTTCAAAGAGTCAGCTTGTTCAGCTTCCTTGTTCTTTGTTCTCTATTTTCAAAGCCTAACTTCCTCGTTCTTTGTACCTCCTTGCCCCTAGTTACAGTAAACAACCTTCCTGCCAGTCTTAAACTATAACGCACATCTGTTCCCTTGGTTACCCACTCTGCAACTGCCCTTCCTGCCAAAACTATTCTTCCTGCCCAAACCACTCGTCCTGCCACTGTAACCCACATCCCTGCTGTATTTGAAATAGCCAGTTGGGATTAGCTTAGATTGTGTGGTCCAGCCCCAGCCAGTGTGAACAGGACATAGAAGCAGTGACTAACCGTTTTATGGATAAAAACCCCTTCCCTCCTTTGTTTGGTATGCTCTCATAGCAGCCAGAAGTGCGAGTGGCACCCTTCTGCAGAAGTAAATTTGCCTTGCTGAGAAATCTGTTGTTTGAGTGCTCGTTTTCCTTGCAACTCTGAGCTCTTATTTTCAGCAATCTGGGGGCTTATCTGGGATTCCCATTATCCTATGGGGAAAGGGTCTCCGGTAACCTCTCATGAGGAGACTTATTGCACTGCCTCATTGCAGTGGCCTCAGGGTGAGGAATCGGGAGCCACCAGTGTGACAAATAAACCTGGACTCTCAGCAATGAGGAAAGAAACAGACCAACAAGTTGGGGAAAGAAAGCTCACATACTGCGGTGACCAGGTAACTCTGTTCACAGACCAAGGTAAGAAACGTCGCAAGAGTGACAAAGTACTTCCTTGGTGGTTGGGATACCTTGAAGGTTGAAAGCATGTGAATAAGATGTACAATTGAGTGAAAAGCTAGTGTTGAGTCTGCATCTGTGGTTCCATGGTCCCTTCATATGGCTTATGGCAGTGCTCCTCTAAAGGAGTCTGGGTCAGGGGTTTATACTGACCAACCAATGCTAAGAGAGACCCAACGCCTGAGAGGGAAATGGCCAGAGAAGAACGAAGCGAATGAAGAAGAGTGCAAGAAACCTCCACCAGGGGGCGTTGAGCCTCTAGGAAAGGAAAGGTGAGAACTCTCCAGTAGGTATGCTGAGCCTCACACAAACCTCCAGTAGTGGGGAAGGCAATAAATTTCCAGTGGGGGAAATTGAGCTCTGACATGCTTTCTTCTACTTGTTCTAGTCTATTGTTGAAACTTTCTACTGCATTTTGTATTTTTCTAGGTGTATCTTTCATTTCCAGAAGTTGTGGTTGTTCTTTCTTTATGGTAGCTATCTCTCTACAAAATTTTTAATTCAAATCCTAGATTGTTTTTTGAATTTCTTTAATTGGTTTTCAACTTTCTCTTGTATCTTCTTGAGTAGGTTAATAATCAACCTTCTTAATTCTTTATATGGCACTTCAGAGATTTTTATCTTTGTTTGGATCTATTGCTGTGGATCTAGTGTGATTTTGTGGGGGAGTTATAGAGCCCTGTTTTGTCATGTAAATGCCCTAAATGCTCCACTTAAAAGATGCAGAATGGCAGAGTGAATTAAAAAAAAAAAACCAGTCAAATATCTGTTGTCATCAAGAGATTCATCTAACACATTAAGGATTCATAGAAACTTGAAGTAAAGGTGTGGAAAAAGATATTCCATGCAAATGGAAACCAACAGTGAACAGGAGCAGCTATTCTTACATCACACAAAACAGACTTTAAAGCAACAACAGTACAAAAAGACAAAGAAGGACATTATACAATGATAAAATGATTAGTTCAACAGGAAGATATTACAATCCTAAATTTATATGCACCTAACATTGGAGTTCCCAGATTTAGAAAATAATTGCTACAAGATGTGTAAAATTGAATAGACAGCAACACAACAATAGTGGGGGGGACTTCAATACTCCACTGACAGCACGAGGCAGATTATTAAGAGAGAAATTCAGCAAAGAAACAATGGACTTAAACTATACCTTAAAACAAATAGACCTAACAATTTTTTACAGAACATTCTTCTGAACAACTGCAGAATAAACATTATTTTCATCAGCACATGGAACATTTTCCAAGATAGATCATATACTAAGCCAATGAGTCTCATCTGAATAAATTTAAGAAAATTGAAATTATATCAAGTATCTTCTCAGACTGTGATGTTACAGTTGGTAGTTACTCAGGCATGGGCAGGGAAGGAGAGGGTCCCATCCCCAACAGGAATGTTACATGACCCTCAGGTGATGGTCATGGGGTTGTTAAGCTGTCTCTCTAAAATAACAATTGGTTGCAGCCAAGGCCAGAAAAAAGTAGTCTCCCAATAGACAGAAAACTTGAAACTGATGAGCAGCAGCTTCCCAATAAGATCAGAGTTGGGTGAGTGGGCTCAAGCATGCAAAGTAAGAGCCAAATTGGTGGAGTTTAACTGGTATATGACCTCTTTAAGGAACCCTTGACTGGTAAGGGAAGAACACTTTGAGTGAGAATGCATAGAACTTCAGTAAACACATTCTGCATGCAGCCCCTCCCAAAGTGTTAACAGGCCACTGCACATGTGAACAGCCCAACCTAAGGGAAGAATCAGGAGAGAAAGGATGCTAGACCCCAGAATCATGACAATGTATAAAACCCCAAGTCAAAGGTCAAACTGTGCACTTGAATCCCTCAAGTCGCCTGCTTGGCCCTCTTCCATATGTACTTTATTTCTTTTTGTTCCTGATCTAAAGCTTTCTAATAAACTTTCATTCCTGCTCTAAAACCTGCTTCTGTCTCTCCCTCTGCCTTGTAGCCCTCAGTCAAATACTATCTTCTGAGGAGGGAAGAATCAAGGTTATGTAGACCCATACAGAATTGCCACTGCTAACACACTTTTGTACTGCATGACTTGGATACATTCCCTAGTGCTAACAAGACCACAGTGGAATTAAAATTGAAAATGAACTCCCAAAGGAAGCCTCAAAACTATGCAAATACATGAAAATTAAATAATCTGCTTTTGAATGATTCTTGGGTTAACAATGAAATCAAGATGGAAATTTTAAAAACTTTTGAAATGAATGAAAATAGTGACAAAACATATTAAACCTCTGGGATACAGCAAAAGTGGTGGTAAGAGGAAAGTTCATAGAGTTAAATGCCTACATCAAAACATCTAAAAGAGTGCAAACAGACAGCCTAAATTCACACCTCAAGGAACTGAAGAAATAAGAACACACTAAAGCCAAAGCAGGCAGAAGAATAGAAATAACAAAAATCAGAACAGAATTAAATTAAATTGAAACAAAAAAGTGTAAAAGATAAATGAAACAAAAAGCTGGTTCTTTGAAAAGATAAGCAAAATTTATAGACTATTAGTGAGATTTACCAAGAAAAAGAGAAAAATCAAATAAGCTCTATTAGAAATGAATTGGGACCCCCACATTGACCAGAATCCGTGGACGTGGTGAACCAGGTTATCAAGTACAAGCCTGCAGTTGCCTGGCAGACTGGAAAGCCTCTCTCCATAGAGGAGACAGAGGTGGCACCCCCAAAGGCTAATAAAGTTCGAATCACAATCATTGCCACTGTGGTTTGCCACACCGACACCTATACCCTGAGTGGAGCTGATCCTAAGGGTTGTTTTCCAGTGATCTTGGGACATGAAGTTGCTTGGAATTGTGGAAAGCGTTGGCGAGGAAGTTACTAAGCTGAAGGTGGTGACACTGTCATTCCACTTTACATCCCACAGTGTGGAGAATGCAAATTTGGTCTAAATCCTAAAACTAACCTTTGCCAGAAGATAAGAGTCACAAAGTTTATTTTCTAATATCCATGGGTTGGTAAAGATTACTATCCTTTAATTGTATGAAAATCCAAACTGCTAGGTATTTTGTTAAATTAATATGTGTATCTCATATGTAGGCATTATATTTTTGTTTCTAATTTTAAATTGAAATTGAGTAGACACACTTATAAGTGGGAGCTGACTGATGAGAACACGTGGATATATGAGGGGAGGGGAAAAACACACTGGGTAACTGCAGGAGACTGGGGGAGGGAGAACATCAGGAAGAATAGCTAATTGGTGCTGGGCTTAATACTTGGGTGATGGGATGATCTGTGCAGTAAACCACTGTGACATACATTTACCTATGTAGCAAACCCGCACGTCCTGCACTTGTACACCTGAACTTAAAAGTTGAAAATAAAGAAAAATAAATAAATTGAGTAGACAATTGAATTTATACACTCTGTAAAACCTATACATATTCCAGGGAGCAGATTGCTAGTGTTTTGATATCATCATTAAGCTAATTCATTGATAATAAGTGAACATGAAATAAATAAGGCAACTAATGGCTGGGCGTGATGGCTCATGCCTGTAATCCCAGTACTTTGGGAGGCCGAGGAGGGTGGATCACGGGGTCAAGAGTTCGAGACCAGCCTGACCAACATGGTGAAACCCCGTCTCTACTAAAAATACAAAAATTAACTGGGCGTGGTGGCATGTGCCTGTAATCCCAGCTATGCTGGAGGCTGAGGCAGGAGAATCTCTTGAAACCAGGAGGCAGAGGTTGCAGTGAGCCGAGATCGGGCCACTGCACTCCAGACTGGGCGACACAGCGAGACTCCATCTCAAATAAATAAATAAACAAACAAATAAATAAAGCAACTAAAAGAATATCTACAGGGGATGATATTTAGAGTTTACATTTTTACAAGTCTTATTACTCACAGCAGTAAAAAATGCAAACATAATAAGCCTAGTAAATTCGTAATTTAAAAAGTTAAAAGAAATGAATGGATTCAAAGCATATTATAGACATGACATGTTATTTTCAGACCATTAAACATGACCATGATGAACAATTGCAGGTGCTTGAAATTTCCACAATTTCATAAAACATTAATTAAACACTACATGTCAGAAGAAAATCACTAATAGTGCTTCCCAAAGAAAGGTGCATGATCGCCTGTATCTGAATCTCTTACCCGCTTGAGACTGCTAAAATCATTAATTCATGTCCATTATAAGAGGTTTATGAATTGCACTACTAACTACAGGTTTCTGGGATCCCAACTATATACAAAATATCCCATGTGATCCTATGCACATTACTATTTGAGTTGCACTGCATTAGGGAAGAAAGGCAGAAAGTCTTCATATTCATTGTAATGTTTAATTTTGTGTGTCAACTCAGCTGGACCACAGTGCCCAGATATGTGGTCAAATACTTTCTAGATGTTTATTTGAGGATGTTTTGGGCTGAAATTTAAATTTAAATTAGTGTATTTTGAGTAAATAAGATCACTTTTTAGACTGTAAGTCAGCATTATCCCACGATACAAGATCTGAACATAACTCTGCCAACAGATGATCTTGGGGCTTGAACTGCAACATGAAGTTTTCTGGGTCTCCAGCCTGCCAGCCCACTCTGCAGATTTAGAACTTTCCAGCCTCCATAATCACCTGATTCTTCAAAATAAATCTACTCACACACATACATACACGCACACACACACACACACACACACAGCCCATTGGTTCAGTTTCTCTGAAAAAGCCTGATTTAATACCTCTGCAATGCACTAATTAACCATCATACATTATATTTACCTCACATTAACTTACATTCTATACAAAACAACCCAAAAGGCCCAGAACCCACTACTGTCCTCAGTGCTGAGCGGAAAAGGAATGCAGAGCTGCCTCAACAATAATTCACAGACCTCACGGAAACCTTCTAGGTCCTAATCCCTAATATTGATTCCTCTTAGCCTTGTTCTATTCTCCCTATAAAAGAAAAGCCCTTTCTCACTTGTTCCTTAAGAAGTTTGCAAATCTTTTGTTTATAGAATTTTTATTGCAAAATATTTTCAGTAATTTTTATATTAATTCCAAGTAAGTTTTTAGTTGACAATTTCCTGGTGCTGCAATTAGGATCAACATTGAGTCTCAACTATGAAACCTTGTCATTCTTGACCAGGTAATGGAAACTTGCAAATCCTTTGAACTCCTTTTATCTTAATTGATACAGTGAATTTTTGGTGAGTTCAACACTCAATCCAGCCTACAGATGTCTTGTCTCTTGAAACACAGTAAGAATTTACTTTAACTCCTTTAGGCAAAGAGACTTCTCTTTGGCCTTTCTGTGCAGCCTCTTCTGGTTTTCTTCAAATTTCCAGGCTGGATTTTCATGGGACTGTTTCTCTGGCTTATTGGACATAGGATTGTGCAAGGAAATGAACTGAGAGGGAATCTTTCCTAGTTCTTCGAAGTCTTATCTCTGTTTAATAATCAAATCCTGTGCATAGCTCACTGTACGGGTACCCTTTATTCTCTTCTCCCACTGACTATATACTCTGTAATTATTGCACTACCTCTGTTAAATATCTCCAATGACACATATTTCTAAGAATAATGTAGAACTGAAGTGGCCTTTTTGAGGTTCTTGTGCTCTCCTCTATAATCAATGGTCTGCTTATTAATCAATAGTCTGCTTATTTGTTATGGAATGTGTAAACCAAAAGGTGACTTTCTCAGTGTAAGTTTAATTAGGACATTCAGCAATCTTGATCTACTTAATCTGAGCCTATTTAATCTCTCAATAATATTCTGTCTCCCTCAAATATGTATTTTGTTATGTTCTAATTTCACAAATAATATTATATGTATTTATCATATAATGTTATGCTCTGATATATATATATGTTCTGAGATATATATATATATGTTTGTGTGTATGTATATAGAGAGAGTAAAATGGTTAAATCTAGCTAATGAACAAATGCATTACCTAACACAGTTATTTTTGTGGTGAGAGCATTCAACGTCTACTTTTTTGCATTTTTCAAAAGTACAGTATAGTCTGCTGTACAATAAGCCTCTTGAATTTGTTTCTCCTGCTTATCTCTACTTGCGTATTACTTAAGTAGACTTATGTGTACTTACTACTCATATTTATTTCTCACTTACTCCAACCTCAAAGGCATTCCCAGCCTTTCTCTTTTCTCTCTCTTTTCCTCTCAGGTCCTTCAAATCCATTCCAAGTTCTTCACATTACCTTAACTTCCCTACAATGTCCTACATACTGGGTCAATCTTAGGTATTGTAAGGGAAAGAAACATTGGGGCTAATGCCTATGCAAAAAGAAAGAGAATTTATCAAACTCAAAAGTCTCAGTGATATCTCTGAAGGATATGGTCCTATGTGCCCCTCAAAAACCCTTAAACTAACTGGATGAAATCATAATCTCAGTCAATGAGCACCCCTGCACCTTTTTGACAGACGCTAAAGCCATTTGTGCTACTTTAAGACCTTATATGATCTCACCATAATCCCTGAGAATATATCAACGATCTCACTGGTGGGATGGGAAAACTTACCATATAACTTTCCCCTTTCTCAACCACTTTCTGTATCTCCTTCACCCTATAATGCCCAACGTGTTTGTCGTCTACTAGTCTATTAGACAGATATTAACTTTCTTATTGGCATGTAAATATTTGGTGTTCACCCCAAAGGACTAACCCTTGAAGTCCTGGACTCCTCCCCAATCACTGTTGTTCTCTAACAACTTTGATAGATCAACCCAAATTGCTTACCCCTCTCCCAGCTCCCAAAACTCTTAACCGTCCTCACGTTCAGACATACTAACTGACTTTCCTGAGCCTCTCTGAGCTGTGGATGTATTGCAAAGCATAATTGTTGAAAAGGATATAGTCCCCCAACATAGCCCTCCCTAAGCTACCCCAGTATCTTTCAAGAACTGAAGGAATTGAAAGTCTCAGACCTATCTTTCAAGGGCTTATGTCAAAGGACACTTTTTTTGTAATTGTCTGGCAATACCCCAATTCTTCCAGTAAAAAAGCCTCATTATCTTTTATTAAGTCTGGATTTGTTTTTATTTGTCAAAGAAAAGTCAGTCACATGAGCCCTATGTTTGCCCAGGTTTCCAATCAGAGACACTTCCCAGACACTGTCCCAGAAAAGAAAATCTCACTGAATTGAGGTGGTAGAGATCAGATATTTGGAATTCTATGGCAGGTGGAATTTGAGGGGCAGAGTAACAGAACTGAGAGATTTAAACAGATAAAGATCCCAGAAATCTGCATACAAATCCTGTAGAATATTTGGCTAAATATTAAGCTGAGTATGTTTAAAGTTCCATAATGCCAATGGAAGAATGACTCATAGGGAGCTTTAGGAAGAATAAAATTGGACTTTTTATAGAATTCCGAGATTTTGAATAACCAGAGAGGACAAAATTTAATGAACACCTGTAGTATTAAGTATTGAGCCCCCAAAGACTACATACTTCAGGAGTAGTGCTAAATAAAACCCACAAAAAACTGCTAGATTACCTATATAACCATAAAAACAATAATAAGAAAATTCAATAATATACAAAGTAAATTAAATGTCAATTGGTGAAAGGGTACAAAGTTTCAGTTAGATAGGTGGAACAAGTTCTGTTGATCTATTGCACAGCACAGTGACTATAGTTAATAATAATATATTGTATATTTCACAATAGCTAAAAGAGGTGATTTAAGTATTCTCATGACAAGAAAATGATTAGTATTTGAGGAGATAGATATATTAATTAGCCTAATTTCATCATTCCACAATGTAGGCATGAATCAAAACATCACACTGTACCCTGTAAATATATATAATTATTTTATCTGTAAATTAAAAATAAAATAAAATAAAATAAAACTTTAAACAAGTTTTGTTTGCAAGGAAAAAATCAACACCATTTAAAGCAGGAAAATAAAATCCAAACCTGAGTTTGTCCTCATAAAATAAACTGGTAAGTATTCCCTCATCTTATATATGTTTAGTATTTCCGAGGAGTTGCAGTTAATTCTTTAAAGGTGGAGTGGTATTCACCAGTGAATCCATTTTGATCTGAACTTTGTAGAAAATTTTCATTAATTCTTTAATCTCTTTATTATACTTCTATGCAGATTTTCTATTTCTTCTTGAGTCAGTTTCCGTAGTTTGTGTTTTTCTAGGAATTTGTCCATTATCTGATGTATTAGCATATAATCATTCATAGTATTCCCTTATAATCCTTTTTGATGTCTGTAATTAGCAGTTATGCCCCTTCCTTCATTCTTGATTTTAATAATTTGAGTCTTCTTTCTTTTTTATAATCTGCTTAACTAAAAGTTTGTCAATTTTCTTACTCTCTCCAAAGAACCAACTTTTAGTTTCATTAATTTTTCTTTATTTTTTTATTCTCAATTTTATTTATTTATGATCTTACATTTATCACTTCCTTTGGTTTACATCCTCTTTTTTTTTAATTCTGTAGGCAGTAAATAATTAGGTCATGTTTGTTGATCTAGTCTAACAATCTCTGCCTTTTGGCTAGGTTTTTAATTCTTTCATATTCAATGTTATTATAGACATACAGGATTATATTTGCCATTTTACTTCTTGTTTTCTTAGTGTTTTGTGTTCTGTTTGTTTCTTTTTTTATCATTATTACCTTATTTGGGGTTAAATATATAATTTTTGTACATAAAATTTCAATTTGTCCCTGCTTTTATTATATTTTTAAGTTTTTTTTTTCTTTTGTGGTTGCCCTGGGGAATGCAATTAACATCTCAGTCTATAATAAACGAGTCCATATGAAGAGCAACTTAATTTTAATAGGATACAAATCTTTTGCTCCTATATATCTCAATTCCTTTTGCCCTCCTTTATGGTATTATTTGTATATTAATTTCATGTTTATACATTATGTGCCTATCAATGTTAATTCATAATTTTGTCTTTGTTGGTTTAATTTTTAATCAGATAGGAAAAACAAATTAAAAAAATACATTTATCTCCCTTTTATATTTACTGGTGTGGTTATCTTTACCAGCGTACTTCATTCTTTCATACAATTCAACTGTCAAGTATCCTTTTGTTTTATTGGTATTTCTTAATAAGGCCAGTGCTAATGACAAATTCTCTCAGTTTTGTTATCTGAGAATTTGTTAGTTTTTCCTTTATTATTTTAAAGGTAGTGTTGCTAAATATGGAATTTGAAGTTAATATTATTCTGTCAGGATTTTGAATATGTTAACCTACTGTGTCGTGGTGTTTGTGGTTTCTGATGAAAAAATAGCTGATATTTTACTGAGGCTCTTTCCTAGTAATGATTTACTTCTCACTTGCTCATTTTAAGTTTCCGTTTTTGCTTTGTGGCTCGGAATTGTTTCAATATGATGTGTCTCATTTTTATTCTCTTTGACTTTATTTTACTTGGAATTTGTTGAACTTTTTAGATGGGTAGATTTATGTATTTTATTCAAATTTGAGATGTTTTAAATTATTATTTCTTCATATTTTTTCCTGCCTCTCTCTGTTTCTTCTCTCCTCCTGGGACACTCATTATGTGTATGTTGGTACTCTTGATAGTGCTCCACGAGTATCTGAGGCTCTGTTTGTTTTTCTTCATTATTTTTGCTTTCTGTTCCTCAGACTGGATAATCTCAATTGCACTGTCTTCAAGTTCACTGATTGTTTCTCCAACCAATCACATTTGCTGCTACTGATCAATCCCTGCGTCAATTTTTTATTTATTATTATTATTTGGAACTTTAACTCCAACATTTTTCTTTGGATTTTCAAAAAACAATGTCTCTATACTTCGATATATTCTATCTAGTGAGTATTATGAGGTGATTTTTTTCCCACCAAAATTCTAATTTGAAATCCTAACCCCCCAGTATGTGACTATATTTGGAAATAAGGCCTTTAATGGAGATAAATAAGTTAAAATGAAGCCATGAGGGTCAAGGCATGACAACCACTCCTTGAACTGAGAACCTCTTGGTAAGCTAGATAGAATAAAGTACTTCTCAGTCATTTCTGGCTACCCACATGATTTTTTAGGTCCCTAATCAAATCTGTCTGATGATTTTATAAGAAAGAGTGGATTTGCGCACACAAAGGAGGTACACAGGTCGAGGAAAGATTGTGTGACAATATAGTGAGAAGGTGGAGAAGGAACCAAGGAGAGAGGCCTTAGACAAATTTAAATTTGCCCACACATTGGTCTTAGGCTTCTAGCCTCCAGAATCATGAGAAAAGACATTTCTCTTTTTTAAGACACTCACTCTGTGGTATTGTGTTACGGTAGCCCTAGCAAACAAATACACTGAGACACTCTTTTCAAATTTTCTTTTAGTTCTTTAGATGTGATGTATTTCTTCTTTTTCTTTTATTCTTTCTCTCTTTCTTTCTTTCTTTCTTTCTTTTTTTCTTTTTTTCTTTCTTTCTTTCTTTCTTTCTTTCTTTCTTTCCTTTTCCTTTTCTGAGATAGGGTCTTACACTGTCAGGCTGGAGTGCAGTGACACAATCATGGTTCACTGCAGCCTTGATCTCCCCAGGTTCAGGTGATCCTCCCACCTCAGCCTCCTGAGTAGCTGGGACTACAGACACATACCACCACACCCTGCTACGTTTTGCATATTTTTGGAGAGATGTGGTTTCACCATGTTGCCCAAGCTGATCTTGAACTCCTGGGCTCAAGCAACCTGCTAGTCTCAGTCTTGTGGAAGTACCGGAATTACAGGTATGAGCCACCACACCTTCATTGAACACACTTAAAATATCTGATGTATTATTTTTCAGGTTTTTCTCTGGAACATTTCTATTGATTGCATTGTTACCTATGTATGCATCATACTTTGTTTTTTTTCTGTATGTCACATGTACTTTTGTTGAAAGCCTGACATTTAGGATAGTACAATGTGGCAACTCTCAGTATCAGATTCTCTCCTCTCTCTAGGATTTGTTGCTGTTTGTATGTGTTGGTTTTTTTGTAATATTTTTTCTTTTTTTAACATCTAAGTTAAGGGGTACATATGCAGGTTTGTTTCAATGGAAAACTTGTGTCATGGGGGTTTGTTGTACAGATTATTTCATCACCCAAGTATTAAACCTAGCATCAAATTAGGTATTTTTCCTAATCCCTCCCTCCTCCCACCCTCCACCCTTTAATAGGCCAGGTGTGTGTTGTTCTCTTTGTATCCATGTGTTCTCATCATTTAGCTCCCATGTATAAATGAGAACATGTGGTATTTCTTTTTCTGTTCTTGCATTAGTTTGCTAAGAATAATGATCTCCAGCTCCATCCATGTTCAGGCAAAGGGCATAATCTCATTCTTTTTATGGCTGCATAGTATTACATGGTGTACATACACCACATTTTCTTTATCCAGTCTATCACCAATGAACATTTAGGTTGATTTCATGTCTTTGCTTTTGTGAATAGTGCTGCAATGAATATATGCATGTGCATGTCTTTATAATAGAACGATTTATATTCCTTTGGGTATATACCCAGTAATGGGATTGCTGGGTCAAATGGTATTTCTTAGTGACTCTCCTTAACTAATTATGTGAAGTCTCCATATTTTGTATGTGGCCACTGACATTGCTGGAACCTGTAAATGTCATCTTATAAGGAAAGAGGTGTATACAGATGTGATTAACTTAAGGAGTTTACCATGGGATGATTATTCTGGATTATGTGGGTGGGCCATAGATCCAATCAGAGGTGTTCTTATAAGAAAAAGGCATAGGAAGTTTATATACCCATATTAGAAGAAAGTGATGTGAAGACCGATGCAGAGATTGGAATGATGTAGCCACAGCCCAGGAATTCTAGAAGCTTCCAGAAGCTAGGTTTCCAGATGCTAGGGTTCTCCTCTGCATTTTCTAGAGGAAGCATGGCCCTACAAACTCTTTGATTTAAGCTTAGTATAATTAATTCTGAATTCTTTGCTTTCAGAAATGTGAGAGAATACATTTCTGTTGGTTTAAGCTATGTTGTGCTTTTACAAGTTTTTGGTGATTTGTAATTTAAGCCATAGGAAATGAAAACAGCATGTCTGTGGCCTACTGGATTCCCAGGAATACTTAGGAATGTATAAAATCCTCTATGAACATTCATACTCCAGATTTTGCTTTGCAGTTTTCTCTTAACCTAGTGTTTGCCCAAACTGTTATTCACTTCTTCAGACAGCCATAATGCTAAACAATTTTCTGTAATTGTTTTTGACAAATAACCTAGAGGAAAAGGCTTTCATACTGGTGAGCTTCAAGTCAGTTTGTTTAAAGACAGACTTACCATTAGTGTCTTCTGGGAAACCACCAGCCAAGTCAATGACAGTGCTCTGGAAACATTCTTTGAAGGAGCTCCTGTTTTTCTCTTTGGTGGCTGCCACTGTGGGTTTTCACTGGGATTGTAGGCTGCTGGTTTTTATTGGTACTGCAGAGATGGGGATGGAGGAGACGTTAAAACACCACATAGTTTTCCATTCTTGCTGAGTTTCAGCCAGTTTTCTTGCATACGTTCTCTCTGTATTGCTGCAAGACTTAGATTTATTTCTAGAGTTTGAAAAAGTTGGTGCTGAAAATTTTGTTAGGGTTCTTATTGCTTTTATATAGAAAAAAATTTTCAGAGATTCTTACTTTCTGAATATATGAGGTTATCAATTCTGTTATGACCTCATATATTTTTATTAGTCAATTATTAGCAGCAAATCTATAAGGTGATTTTAGGCATTTATTAAACTCAAATAATTATTCATTTATCTCTCTAAAGTTTTAAGTAAATACTATGACTTTCAACATTTCTAAAAATATGTATCAATACTGTGAACAACACTGATATTTAACAAGCTCCCCAAGTAATAATGTCTTAATAATTACTGTATCACTGTATTGAATATTTGGGACCCTGTTGTTCACTGGTAAAGTGATTTTTATCTTTCTTCAACCACACTTTTTTTTACATCCTCTGTGGATTAGTTCCTACTTTGTCACAATGCAATCTGATAGGTCATATTTAGCCTCACAAATAGCAATTAATACGTGAGGTTAGAAAGTAATTTTTAAAAACCTCAAGTCTGTATAATTAGATCTCTTCTCTCTAACGTTGTATTGCTCCAGTCTTATAAAATTTTCAAAGTAGAATAGAGGTGGCACGGTGTTCTTGTTTGTTTGATTTCTTGTTTGTCAGCTTCTTCCATGTAATATATGGTGGTTCCTCATCTCTCCAGTGATGTTGCCTCACATGAGGGGAATGACAAAAAAAAAAGACTATTTTATTAGGCTGATGCTGTTAGAGTTTGTTGTTGTTGTTGCCGTTGTTGTTTTCTTCTGGAATTTGATGTACATTTAAACAGACACATACTCCTTTGAGGAGTGTTTTGTGTTTATTTCTTTTTAGTAACAACCATCACCAGTTCCTGAATTTCCATTGACCAAACCCTCTGTCAGATCATTCCATCTTCTCTTCACTTAAGTCCTTTTTGAGATGGAATCCAAACCAGGTTACTTCTACACCTGTCCCATGGAAGATGTACACTATCATCTTGTAGTCCATAGTAGCAACACAACTCACTCTTTCTTTCTCTCTGGTTTGTCATCTCAGATCAATCCAGATACAGCTTGGTATCGTTCTGAGTACTAGTCAAACTCCAGAAACAGGACTCAAGCAGTAGTTGGTTTCTGTGAAGCCTCTTTCACTTTGTTGATGAAAGGGAAACATAATTTTTTTTTTTTTTGAGATAGGGTTTCACTTTTGTTGTCCAGGCTGTAGTGCAATGGCACGAACTTGGCTCATCACAACCTCCACCTCCCAGGTTCAAGCGATTCTCCTGCCTCAGCCTTCTGAGTAGCTGGGGTAACAGGCCTGCACCACCACGCCTGGCTAATTTTTTACTTTTAGTAGAGACAGGGTTTCTCCGTGTTGGTCAGGCGGATCTTGAACTCCTGACCTCAGGTGATCCCCCTGCCTCAGCCTCCCAGATTTCAGGGATTACAGTCATGAGCCACCGCACCCAGCCGGGAAACATACTACTTCTAATCACTAATTGCAAGGAATCTAATACTTTGCCCCAGGAAGGTCCTCTCCTAGTTGGTTTCTATAAACTTTTTATAAGATAGATTGGAGAGATCAGGAATTCCAGTCTTATAATCTCTTAATACATTCTGCACAGATGGTTTAAAAACGTACTTTAGAATGTGTGCGTTGTTGCTACCTGTCATCATTTTACTTACAGAAAGACCTTAGCTCAAAGAGCTTTTATTACAAATGAAAGAAAGATAATGTGATTGGCGTAACAATTTTAAGGAGCAACACTGAATTTAAGAAGATAATTAAGTAACATTTTTGCTAGTTCAATAGGTAAATAACTTTGAAACCATGTAAATATTATTGACTAAATTGTAATTTACATATGATATCTTGAGTATACTTTTTTAGACTTGGAATACTAAAAAAATTTGCTATGAACAAGCTCGCTCTGAAACTTTACTTGAAACTTCTCAAAATAAGAGAAAATATCTACGATGTGTAATAAGGAAAAAAGGATATGATTTATTCAAATATATTGTAAATTTTTAATGATGTTTTTAAGTAACCAGAATGTAAAATACCAGATAATAAGATATCAGATGGTGAATTGTAGAAGGTGTTTGGAACACAAGAAATAAAAGAATGCTAAGATTCTTGTCTTATGATTAATTAGTTCCACATATTCATTATGATATATTCATATTTCTGTGACATTTAGTGATAACCATTAGAAAAAAAGACGTAAAATTCATAGTTTTAAACAACCAACATGAATAAAATGACAACGTTACTCAAGAGAATAGGAGTTAAGAAATTCCTACATTGCTATACCATTTGATTAAGGAAGAAGTAGGAAATGTTTACAGATCAATAAAAACAAAATTATCAAATTTCTCCTGACATATTCATGATAGATGTCTTAGTCAGTCTGAGCTTCCATAACAATGTATCAGGTAATAAAAGATGAAATAATATAAAACAATTTTTAGATCTAATAACAATAGCAGACAATCATAAGAATAGTCAAATAAAAACAAATCCAGACATAGATAAGGAAAGACTTTATTTTAAAAAGCTGTTGTAATAGGAATAACTGGACAACCTCAGGATTGCAAGTGTCTCAAAACTAAACAGGGAAAAGGCTTTTTTACTATAGCCCGGGTAAGTAGAACTAGCAGGAACTTTGTGGAGAGCATGATAAGCCAGCAAAGCTATCAAGTGGAAAATCAAGGTGCTTCAATAAGAAGTGCTTCTTTCTGTGGTCAGTAGATGATTGGAATGAGCTGTGAAGGAAGATATTAATGCTTAGTGCTTGCTTAATATTAGGGTAAGCCAAAGTTTAGGAGCCTTTGAGAAGAGAAGCCTGATTCAGGTTTAGTCAGGCCAACTCCATGGGTAACTAATGAGCATTAAAAACATTTTTATCAGGTACTTTATAGGTACCAGGTACTGTCTTATTTTCTTAACAAATGTTAATGTATTTAATCAATGAAGCTGAAATTTTGCAGGGAAAAAAATAGGTGAATTTCATACAGGTTCAGAAAACTACTCAATAAAAAAACAATATGTCAAAAACAGGTCTTGGGCCACACTTTACATCAGAAAAGAATAGAGACTGGGGATATGACATAAGACTGCTAGACGAGAACTGGAAATAATTGTTGAACATCACAATTGATTACTTTGTGTATATATTCAATATAAATACTTGAACATATATTATTAATACTACAGGGAAAGCAAACATATCGATTAATCCAACCATAGAAAGACGTTTATATGGGCCAGGCGCGGTGGCTCACGCCTGTAATCCCAGCACTTTGGGAGGCCGAGGCGGGCAGATCACAAGGTCAGGAGATCAAGACCATCCTGGCTAACACGGTGAAACCCCGTCTCTACTAAAAATACAAAAAATTAGCCGGGCGTGGTGGCGGGCGCCTGTGGTCCCAGCTGCTCCGGAGGAGGCTGAGGCAGGAGAATGGCGTGAACCCGGTTGGCGGAGCTTGCAGTGAGCCCAGATCGTGCCACTGCACTCCAGCCTGGGCGAGAGTGTGAGACTCTGCTTCAAAAAAAAAAAAAGACATTTATACAATAAAGACAGTATTTTAACATAGGCCAATATGGATTAAATTATAATCATTCTCCTTTGTTTTTCTATGTTGTTTTTATAACTTAGATTTATAAAAGTGGGTGTTCTCTATTGAAAAATAAAAAGACACACATATACTATGGAAATATAATATATGAAGTATTAAGACATACAGACAAGCAAACTTTGCCTGAAATGTGTGACTACATGATAAAAAGGGGAAAAATAAAGTGTGATATCTTTTATGCTTTTCTGTTTGAAAAACTTACAACTTAAAAGCACTGTATAGAACATTAAAGTGTACTTTATACATGCATAGACTAATATCAAAATAACACACCCACCACACATATATATATGTGTGTGTGCATATATATATATATATATATATATATATATACACACACACATAGGTTTGTCGAGTGAAGCAGTGGAAGTGGAGAAGGAACAAATAAATCTGTAACTGATTATGATCAATTAGCTGTAAACACCACTGCACTTGGAGTGGCCTAAAGTCACATTTTATTAAAATAGAAAAAAAAAAAAACCCTCATCAGAACAAAGAAAGCAAAAGGTAATTATTGAGAATATAAAATACACATGGGTGTTTTCTCAATTTTGGTTACTCCTGTTCCACCATCTACTGGTAGCTTTTGAGAATGCTTTTTGTCTCCCTCAAAACCAATTCACTTTTTCTAAAATATGTTAACAAACCTGTTTATTGACAAAAGTTGTTTCTTCAAAGTTTCCTCTTTACTCGCTTAATAATTAACTCCAGAATAAATCTATAAAGGTATGTTTGTCCTTCAAATACTACCTTCTTTGGCAATTGCAATATGCATTAAACAGGTCAGAGTGTTCCAGTTTCTCTAAGTTTAAATACCACACAGGTAAAATTAATGCTAATTGATAATTTAAATGAATTGATTTAAAGTCATTTTTTATGAAATATCTTTTATGAATTTATATAGTACCAAAGATATTATAGTTAAGTTTATTTAACTTTGTTTCTCTTTCTCCCTCTGTTTCTGTTGATCACTCTCTCTCTCTCTCTCTCTCTCTGTGTGTGTGTGTGTGTGTGTGTGTGTGTGTATCTCTTTTTCTCAATATTTGAATCAAGGTTAGGTTGATATGTGGGATAATGGAAACCATATTTTGTTGGTTGTTGTATTAGTCTGCTTGGGCTGCCCTAAGAACACAGATTGGGTGGCTTAAACAACAGACATTTATTTTCTCCTAGTTATGGAGACTGAAAATCCAAGATCAAGATGCTAGAAGATATAGGTACTGATGCAGACTATCTTCCTGGCGGGCAGTCAGCAACCTTTTGCTATGCTTTCACAACTCTTTCCTCTCCTCATGGAAGAGAGGCACAGAAAGAACTGGGGTGTTTGTTCTTCTTATAAAGACATCAGTTCTATTGAACTAAAACCACACTCTTATGACCTCATTTAACCCTGATTACCTACATAAAGGGCCTATCACCAAATACAGAAATTTGGGAATTTTATTGTCCCCAAATTCCTGGGTTTTAGCTTCAACACAGGAATTTGTGGGAATACAATTCACTCCATTATAGTAGGTGTAAATTGATGCAACTTTTATAACAAGCTGTCTTGTAATACATAACATTTGCTTGGAAGCCTTTATCTCCTTATCCAGTCATTTACTTCTGGGAATTTATTTTAATAAAGTATATGAAACACTGAATAGGGTTTGCTCACAAATATGTTCACCACAGTCATAGAAAATTATAATACTGTACAACATTCTGGAGTAAATAGGACGTTATGAACAAGAAGCTCTCAGTGCCCACAGCCCACCCAGGAGAACACACGCTTACTGAGGGCATCTGTGTCTTGCTGTACCTGGAACCCATTTGTGAAAACCAGTGATCCTGGTTGTACTAAAAGGATCTGATATAAAGACAGAATATCAGAGTAGTTAGTGGAGAGAACCTGATGTATTGGATTATTATTTCCTCTTCTTGTGAAGAAACAAGTGATAAGAGAGATTCCTGGAAGATGAAAAAGGTGCTGGCATGTATGTTTATACCCACCCATTTTTTTTGCCCATATATTCTTTAATATATTTTAAATTCTTTAAAATAATGTTTTGGTAAAGCTTATCAAGATAGAGAAATAATGTGTACTCTAATGTTAATTTTTTTTTTTATTCTGTAAAGTTAGCATCAATATAAATATAACAGTAACAAAACATGCTACCACATTATTTGCTCCTGGGGAGTAAGAATATAGGTAATTTTGTTTATATTACATATTTTACCTTGTTTTTACCAAAATAAACAGGATTTATTTAATGCTATAAAATCCTAAATTAAATATGTGTGATATGTTCACACTATGTTTGGTATGGATGGAATCCTGTTCTCCCACAACTCACTTATTGAAGCCTTAACCTCTCATGTGAGTGTATTGGAGATAGAGCCTTTAAAGACGTGATTAAGGTTAAATGAAGTCTTAAGAATGGATGTCTGATAAGATCGAACTGATTACCTTTGCAGAAGAGAAAGAGATTCCAGAGTTCTCTTTCTACTGGTGAGGACATGGTGAAAAGTCTGCAGCCAGGAAGAGACTCCTCACCACAACCCAACTGGGCTGGCACCCTTATCTTGGACTTCTAATCTCCAGGACTCAGAGAAAACACACTTCTATTGTTTAACACATCCAGTCTCTTGTATTTTGTTGTGCTGGCCTGAGCCAGCTAACACAACCTTATCACTTCGTAAGAAGCTCATGCCTCTTTAAAATACACGCACACACACACACTCACACATAAATTTGTATGTAATTAAAAATATCGATATTCTAAGAGGCATCTTATTCATAAGAATATATAATTTTCCAAGTCCTAGAACTTGTGAGAAGCTTTAAAATATCACTAATTGGCTTACTTTTTTGAAATACTTTAATGGTAATTTGCGGTAATTACTGCTGCTTTATCTGAAGTTCACACAAAAGGTTATGCTTTTGTGACACTGACACATTGTCACAGCTCTGCGTTTTCCTGACATGGCTCTAAAATTACTTTGCCTCCTGAACTACATGAGTTCCACTTCTGAGGCTTACATTTCCAGGCTTGGGCTGGACCTCAGAAATAGCCCACTGATAACTCTGTGATCTACCTAATTCTGAACCTGGGAGGAATGGGAATGGAGTCTCCATGAAGTCATCCTGGCTGTTGCTCCCATTTTTACTGTTAGAGTAAGTAGTTAGGCAGACATGAGCAGGGCAGAAGAGGCGCTCCCGCCATGCTCCCACCAACCAGGAATGTCAGGTGACCATCAGATGATGGTCAGGTAGTTGTTAAACTGTCTCTCTAAAATAATAATGGGTTGCAGCCAGCCAGGGAAAGGCACTCTTCCAGCAGGTAGAAAACACCTGAAACGTGATCAGTAGCTTCCAGATAAGATCTCAGGAGTTAGGTGAATGGGCTTAAGCATGAGCACTAGAGGCAAAATGGTGGAGTTTAATAGGTCTACGACCTTCCTCCAGGAACGCTTGACTAGTCAAGGAAAAATGCCTCAAATGAGGACATGCACAACTTCAGTAAACACACTGCACGTGCGCCCCTCCCAAGTGCTGCCGGGCCACTGAGCATGCAGACAGCCCACCCCAAAGGAAGAATCAAGAGAGGAGAGATGCAAACCCCGGAAGCAAGCCAAAGTATAAAAACCCCAAATCAAGGGTTGCAAGGGAAAGAATCAAGTTTGCTGAAGACCTGTTGGATTTGCTGCTGCTAACATTACCTCTCAACCACTATCTTGGTGGCTGAGCTCTTCGTCTGGTTATGTGAGTTTTTAATTTATTTGGTAATTGAGTTTTGTTTCTGAATCCTTATAATCCCATGTTTCTATTCTATCATAGCTGCCTAGTCTTTTTCTGATTTAATCGTAAGCACATGACACCAAAAATTTGAAATGCCCTCATTCTTCTTAGCATTATTATACCACCTTTCTACTTAGACCAAACCATCTTCCTGTTGACGTACTATATATATATATATATATATATATATATGTATATATATGTATTTCTTTTTGAGATAGAGTCTCCCTTATCACCCAGTCTGGTGTGCAGTGGCATGATCTCAGCTCATTGCGACTTCCATCTCCTGGGCTCAAGCAGTTCTAAGGCCTCAGCCTGCCAAGTAGCTGGGACTACAGGTGCACACCACCATGTCTGGCTAATTTTCGTATTTTTAGTAGAGATGGGGTTTTTCCATGTTGGTCACTCACACTGGTCTTGAACACCTGACCTCAAGTGATCCACTCACCTCAGCCTCCCAAAGTGCTGGGATTATAGGTGTGAGCCACCATGCCAGGCCTTGATCCATGATTTCCAATGTCTACATTCAAACTTGTAAAACGGTGCTGCTTGGTCTTGATCACAATACTATCACAGAAGATTAGACTTAAAAATATCCGTAGAAATTAACCCATTCAAATGCGGTCATTTTACACACAGAGAAATTTCAAAATATTTTGGCCAAACTTACAGGAGGAGTGAATTAATTTCCCGTTGTTGCCGTAATGAATTACCACAAATTCAGTGGCTTCAAACAACATATATTTATTGTCTTAGAGGTTCTGTAGGTCAGAAATTGAAAAATCAGTTTCTCAGGGCTGAAGTCAAGGCATCTACTGGCCCACTTCCTTCTAGAGGCTGTAGGGGAGAACCCATTCCCTGGCCGTTTCCAGACTCCAGAAGTTGCCTGCATTTCATGGTCATGGCGCCTTGTGCTGGCCTCACTCCAACCTGTGTTTCTGTCATCACATCTTCTCTCTCACTCCAACTTTACTGCTTCCCTCCTGTAAGCAATCTTGTGGTTACATTGGGCTGTCCAACTATAAACAAGTTTGGAGTCAGGTAAAAGGAAACCAGTATGCTATTTAAAAATATTATTGCAATAGGGAGAAATACACTAAGAATGAAACAAGTGTCTCAGGAGTCAGGCAAAATAATTTTTTTTTTAATGAAAAAAGTAAACAAAGCTAGAGGGTGTGAGGAAGTGGAATAAAAGAGCAGTGTGCTTAGGTGGTAGATCAGAGAATGTGTAACCCTGAGGCCAGAGTATTTCCTGAGACAGGCCCTTAAGGAGGGTTGTGTTTGCTGAGGGTGGTCAACGTTCAGGGTCCTTGGGAAAGAGAGAATTTTAACTAAGGTCTGGTTAAGAATGATTTTCTTCTGATTGATCAGTGTGGGCAAAACAGTTCAACCAATCATTTATGGGGTAAAAAAGGACAATTAGGAAAGTGTGTGTCTGATGTTGTTATATGTAAGCAAGGGAGTGATCTGTGAGTTTTACCTAAGTCACATAGAGAAGAGGGATTCTTTGCAGTAGCCATTTTTCCAGAAAATAGAAGTGTAGAGAGATTTTTTTTTTAAGCTATCACTGTGTTCTACAATCAGAGGGCTTATGTAAACTTCGACATTGTCATGGCTCACCTGAATTATCCAGAATAACCTTCCCATTGTGTGTTCCTTAATTATACCCACAAATGTCCTTTGCCATATGGGGCAAAATACAGTTTTCAGGGATAAGGGACATGTCTATCGTTGGCAAGGGGAAGGCATTTTTCAGCCTATCACAAAAGGTTAGTGGATAATCCTAAAAAGAAATGAAAATTTTTGTTTTTTTAACCAGAGCATTTTTCTACCACAAACTTTAGAGTATCTGTCTTTCTCCAGGTGCCTGCATATACCCACCACCCCATCTGAAAAACCATCTCTTCAGTTTCAACAAACTTCACAAACTTTTTATATACATGCTGACTTTCTGCCTTAATTGCTAACTCTGATTTTAAAGTCTACTCCATGTTTCAGCACCTCACATGTGCTGCCAATATTGATAGCTTTATAAAGCTCAGAGCCCTGGTTTAACCGCTTAATGCCTAGTAGGCCTTGGTGGAATGCCAAGCTTTAAATGAGTCCATCAAAGTTCCTGTGTTGGAAACCTAATCCCCAATGCAACAGGATTGAGGGGCATGACTTAATTAGAGGTCATGTGGGCTCTGCTCTCATGAATGCATTAATGTTGTTATTGTGGAAGTGGGTTAGTTATCACAGGAGTGGATTGTTATAAAATTAAATTCAGTCCCCTCTTACTCTCTTGTTCTTACAGTTTCTTGCCCATCCACCTTATTCCATGGGATGACTTAGATTGAACAGGAAGGTTCTCACCAGTTGCTGGCTTCATGTTCTAGGACTTCCCAGCCTCTAGACCTATGAGCCAAACATGTTTTTTTTCTTTATAAATTATTCTATCATATTCTGCCATAGCAACACAAAACACACTGAGACACAGAGGAAGCAAACTTTCCAAGCCTGCCCTGTTCCCTTGCCATTCTTGCCCCACACTAATAAAATATTCCCAAGGATGTGAGCAAAAACATATACCTTCATGCCACTTTTGGTGTGTGTGCAGATGGGGTTATATTTCCTGACTATCATATATGGTACTCCCCTTGAAAATTATGTATCTACTTATTTAGACTAATTATGTATCTACATTTTTAGACTAAAAAAAATTATTACCTATTTTTTTCATCTATAACTCCAGTGAAATTACTGGAATAATTACACTTTGAAGGCATTCCAGCTGTTCAGTATTTATCATTCTGTGTATACAAAATAATATCATCGCCTGTTTAATATATTTCCATATAGAGCTCATCACCAATATCACTTCTCAGATTATTATAGTCATACATATTATCCACCATCTCTGGCCATCTATTTTAACTTGAATTTCTGCAATGGATTTCCAATTGGCTGTCCAGCTTCCACTTTCACCTTTAAGAAATCAATTGTGTACACGGTAGCTAAAGGAAAAAAATATACATACGTGTGTGTGTGTGTATATATGTGTATATGTGTGTATATACATATATGTGTATATGTGTGTATATACATATATGTGTATATGTGTGTATACACACACACACACACACGTATATATATATATATAGTTGTTCCTTGGTATTAGTGGAGTATGGGTTTCAGGAGCCTGCGGAAATACAAAAATCGTAAATGCTCAAGCTTCATATATAAAATGGCATGGAGTTTGCATATAACCTACCCATACTTTTCTAAATGTTTTAAATGACCTCTACATTACTTATATTACCTAATATATTATAAATTCAATGTAAATAGTTATACTATATTTGTATTTGTATAAATTTCTATTGTATTTTTAAAAATTTCTTTATTACTTTTGATCTATGGTTGCTTGAATCAGCTGGTGCAAAACCCATGGATATGAGAGGCTGACTGAATATACACAAACATACACATTGAAGTTTCTTCAAACTTAACATATGGTAAAGGTATAAAGCTGTCTTACTATTTTCGAATAAAGTCCCACATTGTAAACTAAACTTGTTTTCCCAGGCGCTTGTTAATATATACAGATAAAGGTATATATGGTAGGGCTCCATATTAAACCCTACCAACCTCTCAGTCTAATACCTTGTTGTGATCTACTGTGTATCTCAATGCCATGCCAAAAGAGATAGCTGGCATTTGGCCTCAGTTTCTGGTAGGTAATATAGATCTTACCTAGTAAGAGTGCCTTTGTTTCAGGTGGGGATGGCCAAACCTCTATATCTTTAAATAGAGTTGTGGCTAATCATGCCAGAAAGACCAACAGCAAGGCTTAGGTTGGGGTCACTGGGTCATGCAATATGAGTCAACTCAGAGGCTGAGCTACATCACATGGAAAAGTAATAAATCAATTATGTCTACCCAAGGGATCCCCAGTAAAACTCCAAAGAGAGGATTGAGTGATTCTCATTGTTTGGCAGTACTCCATGTGCACTGTTGCACATTGATATCTCAAAAGCAAGGTGCCCTGACTCTCCAAAGGGAGGACAACAAAATAATTTCATTTGGAACATTTCTATATCTTCTTTTGGCTAATTTTAAACTGTATCACAGCTGTGAGAATAATTACTTTCAGTGAGTTATGTGACTTGTTCTAGCAAAGTATTAAAGCTTAAGGGTCTTTTTGGAAACCCTCCAAAATTTCAGATGGCATTAGAAGTGAAAGCAGTTCGGTGGAGGATTTTGCCCTCAAACTTTGCAGTTTGGTTAACTCTGAACATTTGCTATGAGAAATGGGATGTGCTAAAACTAATCCTAACTTATTGAACTATGTGGTTTAGAAAGAAGAAGGATGAGAGGGAAGGAATGACAAACCTCTTATTCCTGCACGGCCTTGAGGTGTCCCATTTTGTGCAACTGTAGCTAGGCTGCAATCAGTTACTGGAGCAAAAGTTACCAATGACATTTAGAAATGATGGGTCCAACTTCTGAGGAGTTGGCTCACTGGATGCATTAAGAAATGTAAATAAGAAGAAAAAAGCAAAATTTGAAATCTCTGTTAAATGTTATCTATAATAACTAAAATGAAAGTAAGAGAGTATTGGTGTGGATCCTGATGCTGGGCCAACCTTGGATCTTGGCAGGTCAGAGCTTTGACCTCTAGCCTTAGAGCCACTACCAAAGAGAAAATTTATGCTAAGAAGACAATGAAGAAGACTGAGCAAATTTGCAAAAGAATGGAGAAGGCGAAATGAGAGAGTAAAGGGTTTCATCCAGCAGCCTGGACATCTTCATTTTTAGAGTTACTAAGAAAAGGAGTAAATACAGTAGAAATTGATGAAGTCAAAACAGATATCTTAATATAGCACTCTCTGAAGTTGGATGGACAAATAGCCCCTACTGATTTCACAATGCTGAAGAAATCTAAACAAATCTGCATAATTGCTCTACTTTAAAGAAATTTAAAGAGTCACAGGCAAAGATGGAAACTTAACCTTCAATTGGCTGGGACAGTAAGTCTGCAATCTAATCAAGATAGGAGCAGACAAGTAGTTATGGGTCCTTCACTGGGAATCCAAGGCTAAATGCATATGAGTGACTGAAATGGTAAGACAGGTAGAAGGTAGAAACAAATCTCAGACTTCTCGAAATGGAAATTCCGTGTCCCGTGGTTACAACGTTTTGATGAAGGATACAATAATAAATAAATACAAATGGGTATGTTTGAACAAACTTTGTGTAAAGTGGTTTTGTTTTCTTTCCCTAAATGTATTATAGGAATGGATATTGGGTCTGACTGGTGAATGTGTCCCCTGCCTAGTATTATAAAGCAAACTGCATATAAACCAACCCTTTCCCAAATATCAATTGGCTATAGTAAATGGGAACCATAAGCCCATCCAGGTTGTTACTTTGCTGTATAATAACTCTGTGTGGAAAACAGACTGGAGATTATGGCAAAAGTCTGTGAGTGCCACCCAGAAACAACTCTGAGATTTTGGACCAGAAAATTTCCATGTGGGAGGGAATTATTAGTTTGCTATTGAACATTAATTAAAACTGCCTCTACATCTAAAGGACATAATGCAACCATGAATCCTATTATTCCCATATTGTCTTGGGTGATATCAAAGAAACAGTCTAATAAGGAAAACAGTATCCCTAAGTGTTCCTTAATTAATTGGAAATAGTGTACACCGTAACATGCTACCAGGAGAATACAAGAAGGTACTCCTGAAGAGGCAGGCTCTGTTCCCTTAGGGATGATTTTGAACCCCTCTGAGGAGCTGTTAGTCATAGTGAGCACTTGGCCACTTAGAAACCAACTCACAGCTCTTTGCTGACTAACAAAACATTGTTTGGCGTATAGGTGGCAGTTCCAAGGTGTATAGGCAGTATCCTATTTGGAAACAGGTACTCTGATTGAAGAAGATAAATGCAAATCAGCTCTGTGGGCTGTATTACATGTGGTTTGCCCTTATGTTTTGTTTTTTATTGACTCAAGGCTGGTAAGTGATGGACTGGTCATATGGTCATTCACAAGGGCTCATTAAAGACATGTCCTTATGGGACATTGCCCTATGGGAATCACTATGGGAATTTAAGGAGTACACGAAAGCAGGACATATTAATACTTATCAGAAAATCCCCTTCCAAGATCCCTGCACCACAGGGAAAGAACAACAGAGCCCTATGTTTGGAGCCCTTATGAACTCTGCCCATGCCTCTGTTTCTGTGGCTGATTTTAATCTGTATCTCTCTATTCTTTTATAAGCTGTAACTGTGAAAGAAAGAGCTTTCAGTAAATTCTGAGTCCTCTTAACAAATTGTTGAATCTGAGAATGGTTTGGGAACTCCCTGAACTTACTGTTGGTGTCCAAAGAGAGGGCAGTCTTGTGGAAGGCTGTGTGGCCTCTAACTTTATAATTGGCCTCGAAGTCCTTGAAACTACTTCAAGTCCTTCAGTGTAATTATTATTATTATTTTTTCTGCCATTACATTGCTCAAATTCCTATGATGAAATCCTAGTGAACCTTTATAAGTAAAAGTAGAGATTGAATTATCAAGTGAATTAAATTGACAGACACAGATGTTTGTGAATTATGGTATCTATACTTTGAAAAGATGTTCACATGCAATATATACACATACACATGCATAATGAATTTGTTGAGTTAATTTTGGTATCTAACAATTTTCATATAAAAATCTTAGCAAAATCTTTAGTCTTGTAGCCAAAAAATGCACTTTTGTCTTTTTTTTGTTTTTTGATTATGTGTGGATTATTTTGCTTGGTGTTTTTTGCTCATAATACCCAAATGAAACACATAGTTTTCATGTACTGCTAATTTTAACTCATTTGCTACAACTTGGGATTTCATAAACTTATTTTATCAGGGTGTTTACTGTTGTTATTTCTTTAGGCACTATTACACCATTCATCCTAAATATACTTTTTTAACAAATATTTTGAGAAATCATCTTTTCTTTTGTTGAGTTTGAATTCTGTTTCCAGGTGGTCATGACTTTGAACTCTTGCTTCCATCGCTTACTAATTATGTAGCCGTGGCCAAGGTTCAGTTAGTCTCACATTTATTTCTAGGATAATTAAAGCAGTATCTTTCAAAATAAATTATTATTTCTTTAATAATTGCTGTTATGCCTCAGGGAAAGTCTGTGACAATACAGTTTGAAAAATGCTTACTTCTATACATTATACAGTATTTCCCGCCCCCAACTTTTTCCACAGTTGTGCAGCATTCCTATTATTTGTGTCAATATAAGGGTTACATTTCAAAAACTCCAACATTTAGGATTCTAGAATTCACTTGTGGATTCATTATTGTGTCTTCATTATACAGAAATGTGATCAGAAACATAGTTTTGGCAGAAGTACATTGGTCCCCTGTTTGTAGCTACTCAAGTATTTTAGTGTTTAAAAACCTATACTTAGAATAATGAAGACATGGGCTCTTTTATATTTATTGACTGTGGCCATAAAATTTTCTATTTTATAAGCTTATTGTGGCCATGTGTTCTGACCTACTTTAAATACCTTTCTCCCATAGCTTGTTGCTTACCTCCTGTTTTACCACTAGATGGTACTCATATATTCTTGGTATATTTCAAATACACAACTTTATTTCTCTAATCAGTAGAATTTAAATAATTCAGGAATATAAATAACTCTAAATACCAACTTTAAATAAATTATACTTTTAAATGGCATTTATTAAATTTAATTACAACTATATACTTATGTAAAAATCAAATGCTAAATGCAGATTTGTTTCTGCCTGTATTCCCTTTAATAGGTTTTTACTCTATATGTAGGAATGTAAAAATATAAGAATGATAATAATATTTATTTTACATTAAATGTATACGTGAATATTCTCCTTCCAAATTCTAATTCTTTGTATTGATGGGGTCTATATACCCCTGGATTTCTTCTTAATTAAGTATGTACAGTTTGCCTTTCCGTTAATCAGATAGTTTTCCGATGAAGCTATTGACTGTTAATTAGCTAATACATATGAATATTACCTTATATACGCTAAAACTGTTTTGGCTTAGTGTAATTCAAGCACTATTCTAAATATTTTACATTTGTTAAATAATTTATTGTTGCACCAACCAAATGAGGTAGGTATTGTTTAATCCTCATATGAGAAAACAGAGAAATTAAGTAACTTCTTCATAGCCACATATCTGGTAATTTCTAGACATCGGAAGTTGTCTCTTTCAAATCTCACAGTTGTAATTATTATACAATACTTCTAATACAATAACAATGGTGTTTTTATTATAAAACTTTCCACTTTTCTGTACCAGTAGAAAAAATAATTGGGCTTAGGTATACCTGCTCAAATATAGAAAAGGAAATATCTAGCTTTGTGGTCTTCATGGAAAGAAAACAGATTAATATATACACACATAGTTCTTATGGGGTTACAAATTGAATGTTAAGAATCCATGTCAGGGTAATAAATTTTATTATCATGAATATAGCAACAGAATTTAATGCTTACCTCTTTATTTCTCTACTGCTTAATATGAATCTAGTGTTTCTGTATCAACTTTTTAACCTTTGCAGTTGAAAAGAAAAAAAAGCAAAGACTAGTTTAAAGTAAGAATGATAATAATAATGAATAATAACAAAAACCTGACTGTATCCATAGTATCTTTCTAGGCAGGTAGCTGAGTACAAAGTTATATTTTGAGCAGGTAGGCAAAAATTTTAATAACATATGACTTTAATTTGATTATCAACACTAAAAGGGAAAAGTTATACCTATTAATTTGCTTTATTAAAACAAATTGGCCAGGTGTGGTGGCTCATGCCTATAACCCCAGCATTTTCAGAGGCCAAGGCGGAAACATCACCTGAGCCTAGGAATTTGAGACCAGCCTGGGAAATATGGCAAACCCCATCTCTACAAAAAATAACAAAAAATGCCGGGCATGGTGGCACACACCTGTAGTCCCAGCTACTGTGGAGGCTGAGGAGGGAGGATATTTGAGCCCGAGAGGTTGAGGTTGCAGTGAGCAGTGATCATGCCACTGTACTCTAGCCTGGATGACAGAGTGAGACTCTGTCTCAAAATAAACAAATAAACGGAATAAACTAAACTAAAATAAAACAAGTTTCTTAATTTCAAATTCTTTAGTGGCTTTTTGGTCATAGAGATTATAAATCAAATGTAAATGGTATTTGATTTAGGAAATTATGGTTTTATATATGTAATGTGCTCTGAGAATTAAGAAACTATTAGGAAGAGTAAATCTCATCAGTATGTAGGGAGAAATATTGAACCTCAGATGGCTAGTAGAAAAACAAAACTATCAAGAGCCATAAAATAAAAAGAATGTATTAACTATATATATATATACACACACACACATATATGTGTGTGTGTGTATACAATTTTACAACTAAATATGTATATATAGGCACACAATTTTGTTCAAATTTTATTTTAGGTTCAGGGAATAGATATACAGGTTTGTTAATGGGTCAATTGTGTGTCACTGGGATTTGGCATACAAATTGTTTTGTTACTCAGGAAGTGAGCACAGTAAATGATAGGTAGTTTTTCAATCTTCACCCTCTTCTCACCCTCCAGCCTCAAGTAAGCCCTGGTGTCTATTGTTCCCATATTTATATCCATGGGTGCTTAAGGTTTAGCTCCCATTTAAAACTAAGAACATGCCAAATTTGGTTTTCTATTCCTGCCTTAATTCACTTAGGATAATGGTTTCTAGCTTCATCCATGTTGCTACAAATGACAAGATTTTTTTTTCTTATTATGGCTTTGTCGTATTTCATGGGTTATAGTTACCACATTTTCTTTATCCAGTCCACTGTTGATGAGCATGTAGGTCTATTCTATGTCTTCACTAGTGTGAAAAGTGCTGCAATGAACATAAGAATGCATGTGTTTTTATGGTAGAATGATTTATTTTCTTTTGGATATATATACCCAGTAATGGTACTGCTGAGTCATATGGCAATTCTGTTTAAGTTCTTTAAGAGACCTTCAAACTCTTTACCACAGTAGCTAAAATAACTTACCTTCCCACCAACAGTAAATAAGTGTTCCCTTTTCTCTGCAACTTTGACAAGACAAAATCTGCTTTTATTTTTTATTTCATTTTATTTTACTACCTTTTAATAATAGCCTTTTTGACTGGTATCATGGTATTTAATTGTGGTTTTGATTCACATTTCTCTAATGATCAGTGATATGAACATTTTTTCATATGCTTGTTGGCCACGAGTATGTCTTCTTTTGAGAAGTGTTTGTTGATGTCTTTGCCCATTTTTTAATGAGTTGTTTGTTTTTTTGCTTATTGATTTGTCTGTATTCCTTATAGATTCTGGATATTACATATTTGTTGGATTTGTAGTTTGCAAATTTTTTTTCCATGCTGTAGATCTGTTTATAGTTTATTTTGCTGTGCAGAAGCTCTTTAGTTTAATTAGGTCTCATTCATCAATTTTTATTTTTGTTGCAATTGCTTGGAGTCTTTGTCATAAAGTCTTTGTCTTGGCCTATGTACAGATGGTATCTCCTGGGTTTCCATGAATGGTTTTTAAATTCTTAGGTTTTATGTTTAACTCTTTAACCCATTTTGATTTGATTTTTCTATATGGCAAAGGAAAAAAATCCAGTTTCAATCTTCTGCATATGGCAAGCCAGTCATTGAAGCACCAGTTATTGAATATGGATTCCTTTCTCCTTGATTGTTACTGTTGATTTTTTTGAAGACCAAATGGTTTTAGGCTTGTGGCTTTATTTCTGTGTTCTCTAACTTATTCCATTGTCCTATATGTGTGTTTTTCTACCATTACCATGCTGTTTTGGTTACTGTAGCCTTGAAGTATAGTTTGAAGTCAGGAAACGTGATGCCTCCAGTTTTGTTCTTTTTGTTTTGGATTATTTTGGCTATTCAAGATCTATTTGGTTTATATAAATTTTTAAGAACTTTTTTCTAATTCCATAAAAAAATGGTGTTGGTATTATGATAGCATGGAATCAGTATATTGCTTTGGTTATTTGAAATATATTGATTTTTCCTATCCTGGAGCATGAAATATTTTTCCATTTGTTTGTATCATCTCCCATTTCTTTGAGTAGTGTCTGGTAATTATCATTGTGGAGAACTCAAACCTCCATGATTAACTCCATTTCTAGGTATTTTATTCTGTTTGTGGCTTTTGTGAATGGGACTGTATTCTTGATTTTACTCAGTTTGGTGGTTATTGGTGTATAGAAAAGCTACTAATTTTTGTCCATTGATTTTGTAATCTGAAACTTTACTGAAGTATTTTATCAGTTCTCAGCATCAGTGAGCAGATACCATGGGTTTTTCTAGGTATAGAATGGTGTCATCTGTGAAAAGAGACAGTTTGATTTCCTCTCTTTCTATTTGGATGCCTTTTATTTACTTCTCTTGCCCAATTGTTCTGGCTAAGGCTCCAGTAATGTGTTGAATAGGAGTGATGTACAGGGACAGTTTATAGTGCTAAAAATCTATATCAAAAAGTTAGAAAGAATGAAAATTAATAACCTAACATCACACTGAGAGGAACTAGAAAAACAAGAGCAAACCATACCCAGAACTAGCAGAAGAAAATAGTCAAAATCAAAACTGAACCAAATGAAATTAAGAAATTAAAGCAATGATCTGTACAAAAGATTAACAAAACCAAAAGTTGGTTAGTTGAAATAATTAATAAGATTAATAGAACACTAGCTAGACTAGTAAAGAAAAACAGAGAGAAGATTCAAATAAGCAGAATCAGAAATGACAAAGATGACATTACCACTGAAGTGCACAGAAATACAAGGGGCCCTAATAAACCATTATGAACACCTCTATGCACACAAACTAGAAAACCTAGAAGAAACAGATAAATTCCTGAAAGCATAAAACCTCCCAAAATTGAACCAGGAAGAAACAATACCAGGACAGACCAACAATGAGTTCCAAAATTGAATTAGTAATAAAAATACCTACCAACCAGAAGAAGCCCTGGACCAGACGGAGTTACAGCTGAATTTTAACCAACATATAAAAAAGAGCTGATAACAATCTTACTGAAACTTTTCCCAAAAATCCAGGAGGAATTCCTCCCAAATTCATTCTATGATGCTAGCTTCATTTTTATATTAAAAACTGGCACAGATACAACAAAAAGAAGACTTTATGTCAATATCCCTGATGAATATAAATGCAAAACTTCTCAACAAAATACTTGGAGATCATCAAATCTAGCAACACATCGAAAAGATAATTCTCTATGGTCAAGTAGGCTTTTTTCATGGGATGCAAGGTTGGTTCAACATACACAAATCAATAAATGTGATTCATCACATAAACAGACTAAAAACAAAAACCACTTGACCATCTTAATAGGTGAAGAAAATACTTCTTACAAAATGAAATATCCCTTTATGTTAAAAACCCTCAACAATCTAGGAATCAGAGGAACATAATGGAAAATAATGAGTCATCTCTGATAAACCCACAGCCAACACCATACTGAATAGGCAAAAGCTGGAAGCATTTTCCTTGTGAATGCGATAATGGTAGTGTCATCACCAGATGCTGGGAAGAGTACGGGGTGTGGGGATGGTTTGTTAATGGGAGTATAATCCTTCTCTTACTATTTAATTTTAGTGAGTAGATAGTAGGTATATATATTTATTGGGTACATTAAATATTTGAAAATAGGTGTACAATGTATAGTAATGATATGAGGGTAAAATAGGGTTTTTCTCACATCAAATATGGATCCTTTCCATGTGTTACAAACATTCCAAATATAAACTTTTAGTTATTTTAAAATGTATAATAAACTAGCGCTGACTGTAGTCACCCTGTTGTTGTGCTATCAAATACTAGATCTTATGAATTCTATCTAGCTATATTTGTGTAGCCATTAGCCAGCCCCACTTTCCCTCAACATAACCCTTCCCAGCATCAGGTAAACATCATTCTATTCTCTATCACCATGAGTTCAAATGTTTTAATTTTTAGCTCCTATGAAGAAGTGAGAAGATGCTATTTTTTTTTCTGTGCTTGGCTTATGTCAGTTAACCGTGTCCTCCAGTTCCATTCGTGTTGTTTCAAATGACAACATCTTATTTTTTTTTATAGCTTAATAGTACTTCACTGTGTATATGTACCACATTTTCTTTATCCATTCAACTGTTGATGGACACTTAGGTTGATTCCAAATCTTGACTATTGTGAATAGTGATGCAATATACATGGAGGTATATTGCATATATACCTTTGATATATTTATTTCCTTGCCAGCATTTGTTACTGTCTATCTTTCAGATATGAGCCATTTTAACTGAGTGACATCAAAACTCTTTCAGGGTAGTTTTGATTTGCATTTCTCTGATGATCATTGATGTCAATCACCTTTTCATATACCTGTTTGCCATTTGTATGCTTTCAGAAATGTTTACACAAAACTTTTGCTCATTTTTAGTAGAATTCTTAAATTTTTTGTTATTGAGTTTTTTGAGCTCTATCTAGATTCTGGTTATTATTTCAGATAAACTAGTTTGCAAATAATTAGTATGCTAATAATTCATCCCTTTGAATATATCATCCCATTTTCCCTGGCCTTTAAAGTTTCTGCTGAAAAACCCACCATTAATCTGATATGGTACTACTTATAACTGACTAGTTGATTTTCTCTTACCATTTCAGAATTCTTTGTCTGACTTTTGGCAATTTGTCTACAATGTGCCAATAAAAAGATCTTTTTAAATTTTCTATTTTGACCTCTGAGCTTCCTGTATATAAATATCTCAATCTCTTGCTAGACTTGAGAAATTTTCAGCCATTATTTTGTTACATAGGTTTTCTATTCCTTTCATTTTTTTCATCTCCTTCAAGGACACTAAAAATTAGAACACTGATTCCTTTATAATGCTCCCTATGTCACGTAAAATTTATTCATTTTTAACCACTTTTTTCTTTATTTTTTCCTTTTTGACTCTGTTATGTTCAAAGGCTTACCTTCAATTTCTGGCATTCTTTCTTATTCTTGACCTAATCTATTGCTAAAGCTTTCAAATGCATTTTGTGTTTTACTCAATAAATTCTTCAGTTTCAGGAACTCTCTTTAGTTCTTTATTATAATATCTAATCTCTTCATACATTTCTTATTTATATCCTGAGTTGTTTTTCTGATTTATTTGTACTGTACTGTTTATCTGTGTTCTCTTCGATCTCATTGACTTTTTGTAATTACTATTTTTTGAATGTTTTTCAGAATGTTATTATATTTTTAATTGGAATCTATTGCTGGAGACTTATTGTGTTTCTTTGGAGCTGTCATATATACTTGCTTTCCCATTTCTTCTCATTTCTTACATTGATATTTGTGCATCAAGTTTAATAGTTGCTTCATCCAATTTAAAACATTTGCTTTCATAAAGGAGGATTTTTTTCCTGAGCACATATCTATAACATTGGATGGGTAGAGTACTTTGACTTTGATTCTAGGTGGGCACAGCGGTGTCTTTATATAATTGTTTTTCAGCTCCAAAAAAGTCAGTGGTGTCTGTAATTTCCTCAGTGGTTTGGGCTGTAGTCGTTATTGGGAGGCTGTGGTGAAGTCTTGCAAGGGGTGGGAATGCCAGTAGGCCAGTCCTCAGGCTCCAGTCATGACAATACTGCACCAAGTTTACTTGTCTTTGGGGTCCAGGGTGGCATACCCTGGTATCATTGTTATCAAGTTCAGATGTCAAATTCTTGGGCCTCCAAAAATTTTGCTCAGGAGCCAGTGGTAGTGGTGGGCCAGGTGGGCTTGTGGGTATTCAGCCCCCTGGAAAGTGCCCATGGCATGGGTGATGGCACTAACAGTGGTTGGAGGAACTTCTGGCTCCCAAATGATCCATACTGGTGTTTATGGTGACTGTGATGTGCTGGGTGGGCCTGTCCTCAGGCCTGCAATTGGGGTGTGTGTGTGTGTGTGTGTGTGTGTGTGTGTGTGTGTGTGTGCAGGCTGTGGTGGTAGCAGCAGTTTGAGTCGGCTCAACCTCAGGCACCTGGGGAAAGTTCTCGGGTACCAGTGCTGGTGGATGGGACAGGATGATCCAGAGACCCCTGGATAGCGTGCTTGGGTACTGGTAGGAAAAAAATTGGCCTGGGTGGAACTGCTTTCAGGCTCCCTGATGATATGTGTCAGCACTGGCTTTGGTGGGATAATTTGAAAGCCCTTTGCAAAATGCTTAGGTGGGGCTATAGCAGCTGCTCTGCACACCAGCTGCTGATGAGGGTAGGATTACTTTCATTGACGGGAGCCATAGACAGGTGGCTTGGGAGTTTGGACCCTAGTAATAGCAGCCAGCAGTAGGGATGGCTGAAGGTGGGAGAGTGTCATCAGGACATGTAAAAACGCAGACCTGCTCTGCTTCTGGGAGTAGTGGAGTCACTGCCAATGGCTTGCAATTTGGCACTGGTGGCAGCAGCCAGTTTGGTGGTGATTGCAGTTGGCAGATGTCAATGGGCTACAGGGATGTAGAGATGCAGGGAGTATAGGCCAAGGGCAGAAGGCAGTCTACTGTGAGCTAGGGTCTCAAAATAGTGCATTGCTGTGACTGCTTAGGAATTAGGGAATGCATGGGACCCAGTGCAGGCTTCTTCTCTGGAGTAATGCCATCACATAGTCTTGGGAAGCTCCCTATGTTAATTGTAGAGACTGAAAGGGTTGACGGGCTCCCTGATGGCTAGAATTGTAGGAGTTTGTGCTGGGAATGTGGGCCACTGGGATCTCTCACTCTTTCCTACATTGTGGAGGCTCTCTAGGTTCTTAGCTGATCCAAGCTGAGCAGGATGCCTAGCTTTTTTTCTCCTTTCTTGCCTTGGGTTTTTCTTGTCACTTCTCTGTTCAATTCCAGTATTCCCCTTAGAAAATTTATTAAAAGTGTGATTACTTATTGTTTTTGTTCTTCTTGGCAGAGGAGGCAAATACAAGATTCCTTTAATCAGCCATTTTGATGCCAGCTACATGAATGTATATATAATCCAGCTCTTTAATTGTATTATTGTAATTTTTTTCTACTTTGTATAACCTCATATCTCTGTTTCACTTTCTCAAATGACTTGATTAAAGAAAACATTTTAAGGTGACTTGTTGCAATATCATATGTAGTAGGAATACACACACACACATACCCTAAGTTTCTGTCATTAACAAACAGAAAAATTATCAATGCATTTAGTAAAATAATTTACATGATTTGAAGCTCTAAATAAATGAATGATACTGAATTATTGTAAAAAATGCACAATGCACAATAATGCCTTTTGGTATAGCATTTAAAAAACACAAAAACAAGGAATCTACATAAGAACTCTCACTTGTATACATGCTAATTACTCATATGAATAATGACTGCCTCCGATAAAAGGTTCGAGAAAACTTTAAAACTGGGGAGAAAGAGTAACTTATTTTGCACTGTTTACTCTTTTAAATACTCTTTATTTTTTAACAAATGTCTATACTATCTACTCAAATCAGCAAAATATAAATATAAGGAAATCTAGTTATTTAAAACATAATAAAGACATTCATTTGACAAGCCAAACTGCTTCTGCTTTTCCTGGGCATTGCATGTGGCTTCTGAATAAAGATGTCAGTGTGTGAGACAGAGATGGAAACAAGATAGACGGGCCTCCCTTCTAGATATGTATAGAGCTTTCCTCTCCATATGTCAGTGACTAGACTCTGACTTGCTTCTGCCTCTGATGCCACTGTTTATTCAAGGAGATTATAATGGTAAATCCCCATTTTTACCTACAATAGCATTTAAATCATCAATAATGTTTCTAAGACTGGAAAGTATATATATACTCAAGTATATATCAGTATATATATGTATATATTTAAGTAGGTATAAGTATATATACACATATATATTTGAATATATATAAAAGCATATGTATACATATATTCAGGTATATACAAGTATATAGATATATATTCACATATGTACATATGCATATGTATACATATATTCAGGTATATATAAGTATATAGATAGATATTCACATATGTACCATTCACATATGGAAGGTACATAATCTCAGCTTTTATCTTGCCATAGATATGTGTAAAAGTTTTATTCAGTCACTGAAGGATGGAGTGAAAATACACTATAGAGAAACACTCTTCTAGAAACATCAATTTGTTCATGAAGTTCAGAACTAAACTTTTGCAATGGACTGGTGTGTTCCCCCAATTCATATATTGAAGCACTAACCCTAATGTTATTGCACTTGGAGATAGGACATGGAGGAGGTAATTAAAGTTTAATGAGGCCACAAGAGAAACAACCTGATCTGATAGCTTTAAAGCTCTTACATGAAGAGGAGAAGGGAGGGATCTCTCTCCATCTCTCTCCATCATACATGCAAACAACAAGGAAGCTACAGCCTGCAAGCCAGAAAGAGAGCTCTCACCAGGAGCTAACATGGCCCAGTCCTTGATCTTGGACTTCCCAGGCTCCAGAAGAGTGAGAAATAAATGTCTGTTAAATCATCCAGTTTATGGTATTTTGTTATAGCAGCACAAGCAGATTCATATAATTGGAATAAAAAGTAAGTTTATACTTGGCCGGGCACAATGGCTCACACCTGTAATCCTAGCACTTTGGGAGGCTAAGGCAGGAGGCTTGCTTTAACTCAGGAGTTCAAGACCAGACTGGGCAACCTGGTGAAATCCTGTCTCTACCAAGAATACAAAAAATTAGCCGGGTATGGTGGTGGGAACTTGTGGTCCCAGCTATTCATGAGGCTGAGGTGGGAGGATCGCTTGAGCCTGGGAGGCAGAGGTTGCAGTGAGCCAAGGTCATACCACTACATTCCAGCCTGGGTAACAGACCAGGATTCTGTCTCAAAAAGAAAAAAAATTATACTTTATCAAACTGAGAACAAAAAAGGATAAGAAAAATGTACAGTTAACAAAATAGTAAATGTGTGTATATGAGTAAATGCAAATTAAATAATTTTAGTATAGTTCTTTAAAATTCAAATGTTAAATATAAAATGTACTTACTGTGAATTATGTATTACTTGAAAGATAAAACACACTGAGGCTAAGCAGATGACATTGTAATATTGTTTTTGAAGTTGAAACAATATTTACAAAGTCAAATAATCATAAAAATAAGAATGAAAAATAATAAACAAATTCATTTTATGGAAAATATTGTTTTTAGAATGTTAAGAAAAAGAGATATTTTTCTCATTACATATTGTTCCTCTGATATCTGAAGTTTCAAATGACTTCCACATTTTAAATTACTTGTGAAGTTACTATTTTGTATTTGGTATATTTGTTTTCATATATACATTTTTTTTCAAATAGACATGCAATATACATATATATTTTTTAAAATAAAGTCATGTATCTCCTAATGATAAGAAAACATTTTGAGAAATGCCTCACTGAGTAATTTAAATGTTGTTCAAACATAATGGAATATACTTACACAAACCTAGGTGATATAACTGAATACATACATAGGCTATATGGTACAGCCTATTGCATCTAAGCTACAAGGCTGTATAGCATGGTATTATACTGAATACTGTAGGCAATTATAACACGATGGTAAGCATTTGTGTATTATATAGAAAGGGTACAGTAAAATTATACTATTATAATCTTATAAGATCATTAGTGTATATTTGCTTCATTGTTGACTAAAATGTTATGCAGCACATGATGTTTATACACATTCAGTCACACACACACACACACACACACTTGTCAATACAATAATGAAATCATTGTAGAGAAAATTTGGGGGCTTTTTGCAAAAAAATACAGTCATCTGGAGAAGTCTAAAAATAGACTTTGCACCATTGTTTATTGCTCATATTAATTTGCTCTTACATTTTTAAGGGTGTGTTATGATGTATCACAGAGAAAATTGATCATACTCCATGGATATTTAAAAAACACATTTATTGTGATTTTGACTAAAATCCTCTGGAATTAAAGAAATTATTCAAGAGTTAATATGTGACTGGGTGGTTTAAATAGCAGAAATGTGTGTATCACAATTTTGGAGACAAGAAATTCATGATCAAGATACCAGAAAATTTGGTTTTTGGTGAGGAATCATTCCTGGCTTGTAGATAGCTGCATCCCTCTATGTCCTCACATAAACTTTCCCTGTGCATGAGCATGGAGAGTGAGAGCAAGATCTCTGATGTCTCTTCTAAGGACATCAGGCTTTACTACCCTGGGCATTTTTTTTGCAGAGAAAAATAGGTTTTAATTAGTATTTAATTTTTTAAAAAATTATTTTTTTCCCTCGAATCTGGGCTTTATGCTTATGACCTCATTTTTTAAAATTTTATTCCTTGAGAAGCTCCATCTACAAATACAGCCACACTAGGTGTGAGGTCTTTAACATATAAATATTAGGGGCATGAAAACTTTCCACTCTGTAGCAGTGGAGATCATGATAAGACAACTGAATTCCATGACAAGAGCCCATTGTTACACTGAATTTACTTGAGGTGACTTCCTTGATCAGAAACAATATGTTGTGTGGGATACCATAATGATAGAAAAGGCATTTTGTAAGTCCATGGAAGGTAATTTTGGAAGAAACATTGAGGGGAGGGAAGGCAAATCCATATGCATAGTACATGCCTATTTCTGTAAGAATAAAAAAAAAAATGCCACTCCTTCCCTGTTAGAAGTAGTTCAATGCAATTAACCTGTTGCCAGGTAGCTGGCTGACCACCCTAAGAATAATACAGTAAGTTGGCTGGGTGCGGTGGCTCACACCTGTAATCCCAGTACTTTGGGAGGCCGAGACGGGTGGATCACAAGGTCAGGAGATTGAGGCCATCCTGGCTAACATGGTGAAACCCCATCTCTACTAAAAATACAAAAAAATTAGCCGGGCGCAGTGGTGGGTGCCTGTAGTCCCAGCTACTTGGGAGGCTGAGGCAGGAGAATGGCGTGAACCCAGGAGAGGGAGCTTGCAGTGAGCCGAGATCTCGCCACTGCACTCCAGCCTGGGCGACAGAGCGAAACTCCGTCTCAAAAAAAAAAAAAAAAAAAAAAAAAAAAAAGAATAGTACAGTAAGTCAAGGTAGGTCCAGCATTTCTAGTTCATTTAATATGGCCCACCTTATTGTTGCTGTTTCAGCCAACCAAGCAAACAATCTCTTACAGCCCTTTCTTACTCCCTGAGCTACAACATTAAATGCAGAGGTTTTGCTTAGTGACTCCATATTAATAAATTAGTCCTAATTCAACTTTATGCCCCTTCCACAATTATCTCACACCCTTAATATCCATTCCCACACATTTCCTAAATTTTTATTTGCATAAATTAGAAAAATCAAGTACTTCTTTTGCACCATAATGCATCTCATAATGGGATACACTTTGTACCTCACCTTCATGGACCACTGGGACTTGTGTTTAGTAGTAAGGCTACAAGTGAAAGAGGGCAGTGAGAATAGTACCTAAGGAGAATCAGCATTGTCTTCTTGCAAGCCATCTGTCTCAGGGAATGCCATTTCAGTGTTCTCAAGCAATATGGGGTTAATATCCTTAGAGAGGGTAGAGAGGCTGCTTCTACAGCCCAAGGAGACTCATCAGAATTTAAGGTCTCAATGTCTCCAGCTTTATCAGGGTATTGCCAATGCCTCCCCATTCTAACATTCAGAATCTCATTTCTTCTCAGTCTATGTCTTAATCTTCACAATAGGCACACTGTGAGGCTGATAATTAAATTTGCCTTGTAATTTAGCAATTAGTTAGATGAGGTTCTGGGTTTGATTTTAAATAGTCTCGGCCTTGTCATCTAAGAGATAAATATCTCTTTTATAGCAGATACAGAAGATTTCAGGTCATTTGTGAAGCACTTGAGCTAGAAATTAGAATCCTTTAGCTCTGTTCTTTTCTTTTCCTACTTTAAAAGCAACATCAGGAACAAACAGTAAATTTCATTATACTTGTTAATTTGACAAAAAAATGTTTAATGGTATCATAAATATGATCATTCAGATCCTTACCTCTTATAAATATTTGATTTGGTATATTCAGTTGAGACATTTTGAGTATCTCTATTGCCACATCACAACATGGACTACCAGTGCTCTCTTTACTACTGGAAATAGATTGATTAGCATCATTAAATCTAATCTGATTAGAGAGCCAATTCCAGAAATCCCAGAATCAATTTAAAAACCTCATCCTTACAATTCTATTCTTCTAGAACCACTTCTAGTACCAAATCTATATCAGTCTGAGTTTGCCAAAGAAACAGATCAAGTAGGATGTATATAATAAAGTCAGCCTTCCATATTTGCAAGTTTTGCATTCATGAATTAAACCAATAGGGGATTGAAAATATTTGGAAAAATACACCAATGAACAATAGCAATACAACAATACAAGTAATGTAAATAAAAATATAGTATAAAAATTATTTGCATGACATTTACATCATATCTGGTTACATAAGTAATCTAGAGATAAGCAAAGTATACAGCAGGATGTGGATAGGTTATATGCAAATGCAAATACTACACCATTTTATGTAAGAGACGTAAGCATTCTCATATTTTCGTATTTGAGGAGAACCAATCCCTTAGAACTGTGGTGGGACAGCTGTATATATGTATACACATATTTATTTTAAGGAATTGGATCAAACAATTATAGAGGCTGTCAAACAAAAGTCTTCAGGGTGAGCAGACATGTTGGAGACAAAGTGAAGACAAATGGAAACTGAGAGGAAGGTCACCTACTGACATAATTTTTTCTCATTTGTGAGAGGTCAGTCTTTTTTCTATTTGGGCATCTAACTGTTTGAATGAGGCTCACTCACACTAAGAAGTACAATCTGCTTTACTCAAAGTCCATGGATTTAAGTGTTAGTCTCATCCAAAAATACCCTTACAGGAACTTCCAGAATAATGTTTGACCAAATAACTAGCCATCATAACCTAGACAAGCTGACACATAAAAATAACCATCATACCCTACTTTAACATATAGCATAAAATTTTATATTTTTTCTTTATATACCTAATGTCTTTTTTTATTTCAATAGGTTTTACTATCCTGAGCATTTTTTTTGCAGAGAAAAATAGGTTTTAATTAGTATTTTTCTTTTTAAATATTATTTTTTCCCTTTCTCTATTAGGTGAAATTATATTTTCTCTTTTTATATAAAGGCCTTTAGCATATGTGTTAGTCAGCCTTTTTCCATGGTAAAGAACAACCCCCAATCTTATTAGCTTAGAAAAAAACAAAAACAAATGTTTATTTCTTCTCCTGATGACTGAAGTTCTGTTGAGTTCTTGTTGACTCCACAATTTCTTTAATTCTAGGACATTGGCCAGAAAAAGCATCTACTCTCTGAGACATGATATTGTTCTTGAAGTAAGCTCGAGGGTCAAGCATATTATAGTTCTTCTTGAAGTCTTTGTTTAGGAGTGAGCACACTTCTCTTCTTGCCACATCCTGTTGGTCAAAGCCATTTACATGGACAAATCCAGAGTCAATGGGATGGGGATGTTTACTATTTCTAGTCTACTGGAAAGAAAGCACTGCAGAGTCCCATAGCAAAGATCAAGGAGGTACAATACTATGTTTAATTAGTAGCTAACAGTGGATAGTAATCCAGTCACTTAAAAAAATTAAATGCAGAGCCTTAACATCTTAATAAGTAGGAGATTTATTAAATATTTTCAAATTTACACTGGTTTTTCTTCTGAAAAATACTTTACATCAATTCATGATGGAAGCATAGCATACTGACTAACATGACTAACTTTAATACAACATAAAATAGTTAAGTCTAATGGGGGGTTAGGGGAATCTAAAGTCGCATAGTGATTAAAAATTATTATCAGTAATAGTCCTGCTTATTGACTATTTACATTATTTCTATCTCTTTTATAGGCCTAACTTGCATGTTCTTATACAATTATCATAAAATTTATATTAAGCAATTACTTTTAATAGCTCAATTTTTAAAATGAGAAAACTGAAGCAACAAAAGCTTATCTAAATGCTCATGATGAAGCAGATAGCAGCAGAATCAGAATTCAACTCCAAGCATGTAAGAGCCACAGTAGTACATTATTGCTGCTGTAATATAGTACAGGAAGTTATAAAATTCCATCTTATTTTGAATACAATAAAAGCAACCATATGCTTTCACATTAGCTGTGCATGATTAAAGCTTAGAGATTACATACTTGAGATTTAGTTATTTCTTCTTAAAAGTATGTGAAAATATAGATGCATCAAGCCCCAAGATAACTTTTTTTAAAGACCCTTGAAGACGCACTTGATATAGAAGGAAATATACATTTAATTTAGAAGGATGTGTTTCACATAAGGATAAGATGCTGGAGTGATTGATCTTACATTTACAGTTTTAAATTTAGGTGATAGATGATTTGTCCTAATCAGAATCCACAGGAGTTATTTTTAAAGACATTGCTATCATTCATCTCATTAGTTTCTCTCAGGTATTTATGTAATACATTTCTATCTGTCATGCACATTGATTAAGAGACAAAAAGTTAGCTGTAAATGTGTTTTCAAGATTATCTTTAGAAAGTTAAATTTTAGCACATGTGTTAATGAGACAATTTTTTAAATCATTAGTTTTCTTTAAAAAGCTAACAGCAAGATATTTATATAGGTATTAAAATAAGAATCTTATGTAACAACATATGCTGTATGAATTTAAATCTGCTAAATTATATAAAAGATGCTACTTGAGTAATATATTGCTGGCAATGAGAATATAATAGCTTAAGTCTTTTAAGTTGGATTGAAAAAGTACTAAGAGCTCTGGGGTATTTTTGAAAAAATGTATTAAGCCTATAGATACTTTAGAATGTTCTATTGGGAAAATAATAATTTTTTCATTTGACATATCTGGTATATCCATTGACACTCCTGAGTCATCCTATTAAATAATCTGCTGTATCTTCAACCGTCTCTTAGGTCTCTTCTAGGTTGTCCATAAGTAAATTATGTAAAAACATATAAAATAAAAATAAACACATACTCAGTGATTATTAGTGACTTACATAATGTCCCAAATTTGATACTGGAAATGGGTTTAGAAAATGGAATGTTAGGTAAGCATATTAGGTGTGGTATTGTTGTATATACTACAAAGAAGAATTTTTGCCCACTTTTGAACACCTCTTAAAATATTCCTGATAACAAGGCTAACTTTAGTGTTCTTATATACATTTTATAATTATTATTATACACTTTAAATGGGTTTAAGAAATTGTGTGAACAACTCCATAACAGTGATCACTTTTTATGCATTCATTCTAAATGATGCAGCATTTCATTCTTCCTATAAAGGAGAAAGAGTAAGTTTATTTGATTGGTTGCAAATCAGTTTACACGAAGTTAACATTTGAGAAAAAAGCTTGCATTATCTTTTATTATACCAACTAGATAAATAAATATCTGTGGAACGAAGTCTGGAAAAATGGCTGATAGGAGACAAAACTAACTTTCAGTTCTCACTTGGATGGACACAGCAGCATGTGGAGATTCACACTGCGAACGTTTGCTCCAAGAACTACCACTGAAACATACCAGGAAAGCCAAGAGAATCCACAGACCCTTTGAAGGAAGCAGCTTAACACTGCAGGCTCCCTGAGACAACCAAAAAACTGTGATTGTTCAAAGTGTGGGAGGGGAACTGTCCACCCTTGAACACACATCCTCATTGGTGAACCTGAACATTGAGACCTGGGAGATGAATTTGACCATACCTGAAGCTGAGAAGAATTTAGGGAGCTGAGCAAAATATAGGGGTAGAGGAAACAGTGGGAAGAGCCTTGTGGGCACTCTCAGTCCCCAGGGTAGCCATTTCTGACTGTGGCTCAGAGGAGTTCTTGGGAAGGGCTGTCAGTGGAATTGGTGAGACCACAGGGAGAAAAAAATGTCAGCTGAACTTTGTAACAATTTACACCAAACGTGAAGTTTCCTGGACAGACTATGGGGGAGGAGGTGAATGGGGAGTGCAGATACAAGCACAGAAGCCATGGAAGGCAGGGTGGTGTGAAAACTGAAAGCTCTGCTTGCCTTCTCAGTGGGGAGGCTTGTAGCCTAGGGAGAGTTCTCAGCCCTGCTCACCAGCTGCCTGGAAATAAACTCAGTTCCATGAGGGGGGCACAGTGCAAGTGAGACCAGCCTTTTGGTCTATGTGGGACCTGGGTGAGGCCTGTTACTGTTGGCTTTTCCCTACTTCCCTGGTGACCTGTATGATGCAGCAGAGGCAGCCATAATCCTCCTGGGAACATAACTCCATTGGCCTGAGAACCACTCCCTCATCCCCCACAGTGGCCATGCCAAGCCCCACCCAAGGAGAATCTGACTTCAGCCACAGCAAAGACAAAGGAAACAATCTCTTGGGATCTGATTTCCCCTCCTCTGACCACCTAAAAAACCCAAATACTTATCCAAGCAACACTAGGGCAAGCTTGTATCCTCCCTGTGCTACAACAGCTGATGCCCTCTTGAAAGTGCCACCTCCTGGCTGGAGGCCAACCAACACAAAACCAGCCCACTAAACAAAAACACAACTGTGGACCCTCAAAGAGTCCATTTCACTCCCCTACTACCTCTACCAGAGCAGGTGCCGGTATTCATGGCTGAAAGACCTGAAGGTGAATTACATCACAGGACTCTTTCCAGACACTCCCCGGTACCAGCCTGGAGCTCTGTAGCTTCACTGGGTGGCTAGATGCAGAAGAGAAATAATAATCACTGCAGTTTGGCTCACAGGAAGCCCCATCCCTAGGGGAATGGGGAGAACACCACATCAAGACAGCTGCCCGTGGGACAAAAAAAAAAAAAATCTCAACAGCAGCCTTTGATCCTGAGCTCTTCCCTCTGACATAGATGACCCAAATCAGAAGGAAGCAGAAAAACAATTCTGAAAATACAACAAAACAAAGTTCTTTAACACCCCCCAAATATCACACTAGCTCACTAGCAATGAAGCCAAACTAAGAAGAAATCTCTGAATTGTAAAAAGAATTCAGAAGATCAATTATTAAGCTCATCAAGGAGGCACCAGAGAAAGGTGAAGTCCAACTTAAAGAAATTTAAAAAGTGTTACAGGATATGAATGGGAAAATCTCCAGAGAAATAGCATAAATACAAAACAATCACAACTTCTGGAAATGACACACTTAGAGAAATGACAAATGCACTGAAAAGTCTCAGCAAAAGAATTGAACAAGTATTACATTGATTCAGAAGTAATTGCAATTTTGCACCAGCAAAATTGAGAAAAGAACTTTTGAGCTAGAAGACAAGGCTTTTGCATTAACCCAATCCAACAAAGAAAAAGAATCAAGAAAAAAAATGAACAAAGCCCCCAAGAAGTTGAGGATTGTGTTAAATGATCAAGCCTAAGGAAAATTGGTGTTTCTGAGAAAGAAGAGAAATCTAAAAGTTTGGAAAACGTATTTGAAGGAATAATTGAGAAAAACTTCACTGGCCTTGCTAGAGATCTAGACATCCAAAGACAAGAATCTGAAAGAACACCCAGGAAATTCATAGCAAAAAGATCATTGCCTAGGCACATAGTCATCAGATTATCTAAAGTCAAGACAAAGGAAAGATTCATAAGAGCTGTGAAGCAAAAGCATCAGGTAACCTATAAAGTAAAACCTATTAGATTAACAGCAGATTTCTCAGCAGAAAACCTATAAGCTTGAAGATATTGGAATCCTACCTTTACCTTCCTTAAACATAACAATTATTAGTCAAGAATATTGTACCCAGTAAAACTAAGCTTCATAAATGAATGAAAGAGACAGTCTTTTTCAGACAAACAAATGATGAGAGAATTTGCCATTATGAAGACATCATTACAAGAATGGCTAAAAAGAACTCTAAATCTTGAAACAAATCCTCAAAATACACCAAAATAGAACTTCCTTAAAGCATAAACCTCACAGGACCTATAAAACAATAACACAATAAAAAACCAAAGGCACTCAGGCAAAAAATAGCACAATGCATAGAATAGTACCGCATATCTCAATTCTAACATTGAATGTAAGTGGCCTAAACGCTCAACTTATAACATGCAGAATGGCACAATGGATAATTCTCCAACCAAGCATCTGCTGTCTTCAAGAGACTCACCTAAAACATAACCTTAAGGGAAAGGGGCAGAAGAAGTTATCCCATGCAAATAGACACCAAACACTAGCAGGAGTAGTTATTCTTATATCAGATAATACAAGATTTAAAGCAACAACAGTAAAAAGGGCAAAGAGGGACATTATATAATGATTTAAAAAAAACTAGTCCAAGAGGAACATATCACACTTCTAAATATATATGCACCTAACACTGGTGTTCCTAAAGTTATAAAACATTTACTGTTTGGCCTGAGAAATGAGACAGATAGTTACAAAATAATGGTGGGGGAATTCAATACTCCACTGACAGCACGAGGCAGGTCATCAAGACAAAAAGTCAGCAAAGAAACAATGGACTTAAACTATACCACCTTCTATTCATCAGCACATAAAACATTCTTCAAAATAGACCATATGATAGGCTACAAACAAGTCTCAATAAATGGAAGAAAATCAAAATTATATCAAGTACTCTCTCAGACCACAGTGGAATAATACTGGATATCAATTTCAAAAGTAATCCTTAAAATTATGAATATGCATGGAAATTACATAACCTGCTCCTGAATTATCATTGGGTCAACAAAAAAATAAAGATGAAAATTAAAAAAAAAATTAAACTGGACAAGTATAGTGACACACCCTGTCAAAACCTCTAGGATACAGCAGAAGTGGTGCTATGGGGAAAGTTGACAGCATTAACTGTCTACATCAAAAGGTCTGAAAGAGCACAAAAAAACAATCTAAGGTTACACTTCAAGGTATTAGAGAAATAAGAACATATCAAACCCAAACCCAGAAGAAGAAAAGAAATAACAAAGATCAGAGCAGAATTAAATGAAATTGAAACCAAAAATAATACAAAAGATAAATGAAACAAAAGCTGATTATCTGAAAAGAGAGAAAAAATTGATATAATATTAGTGAGAGTAACCAAGAAAAAAAGAGAGAAGATCCAAATAAGCTCAATTAGAAATGAAACAGGAGATATTATAACTGATACCACAGAAATAAAAGAGAACATTCAAGGTTACTATGAACACCTTTATTCACACAAACTAGAAAAAAATAGAGGAGATGGATAAGTTCCTGGAAATATACATCTCTCCTAAATTAAAGCAGAAAGAGACAGAAACTCTGAACAGACCAATAACAAGCAGTGAGATTGAAATGGTAATTAAAAAGTTACCACCACCAACAACAAAAGTCCACATGGATTCACAAAAGGACCACATGGATTCACAGATGAATTCTATCAGATATTCAAAGAAGAATTGGTACTAATCCTATTGACGCTATTCCAAAAGATAAAGAGAGAATTCTCCCTAAATCAGTCTATGAAGGCAATATTACCCTATACCAAAGCCAGAAAATGACATAACAAAAAAAGAAAACTACAGACCAATTTTCCTGATGAACGTAGATGTAAAAATCCTCAAAAAATACTAGCTAACAGAATCCAAAAGCATATAAAAAATAATAATCCACCATGATCAAGTGGGTTTTATACCCAACATGCAGGAATGGTTTAACATATACAAGTCAATAAGTATGATACACCACATAAACAGAATTAAGAACAAAAATCACATGATCATCTTGATAGCAGCAGAAAAAGCATTCAATAAAATCCAACATCTCTCTATGATTAAAAGCCTCAGCAAAGTTGGCATAGAAGGAACATACTTTAAGGTAATAATAGCCATCTATGACAAACCCACTGCCAACATTATATTGAACAGGGAAAAGTTGACAGCATTCCACCTGAGAACTGGAACTAGACAAGTATGCCCACTTTTACCACTTTTATTCAGCACAGTACTGGAAGTCCTAGCTACAGCAATCAGACAAGAAAAAGGAATAAAGGGCATCCAAATTGGTAAAGAGAAAGTCAATCTGTTGCTGTTTGCCAATTATATGATCGTATACCTAGAAAACCCCAAAGACTCATCTAAAAAGCTCCCAGAACAGAAAAATGAATTCAGCAAACTTTAAGGATACAAAATTAATGTACACAAATCAGTAGCACTGCTATACATCAATAGCAATTCAGCTGAGAACCAAATTAAGACTCAACCACTTCTACAATAGCTCCCAAAAAAAGAAAAAAAAACCCTTAGGAATATACCTAAGCAAGGAAGTGAAAGACCTCTACAAAGAAAACTACAAAACACTGCTGAAAGAAATCATAGATGACACAAATAAATGGAAATATATCTCATGTTCATGGATGGGTAGAATCAATATTGTAAAAATGACCATACTACCAAAGACAATCTACAATTTCAATGCAACTCCTATCAAAATATTACCATCATTCTTCACATAAGTGGAAAAAACATTTCTAAAATTCATATGGAACCAAAAAAGAGCCTGCATAGCCAAAGCAAGACTAAGAAAAAAGAACAAATCTGGAGGCCTCACATTACCTGACTTCAAACTACACAGTAAGGCCTTGGTCACCAAAACAGTATAATACTGGTATAAAAAATAGGCACATAGATCTATGGAACATAATAGAGAACCCAGAAATAAAGCCAAATACTTACCAACAATTCATCTTTGAAACACACACAAAAAAACATAAAGCAGGGAAAGGATAACCTATTTAACAAATGGTGCTGGAATACTTGGCAAAACACATATATAAGAATGAAATTGGATCCTCATCTCTCACCTTATACAAAAATCAACTCATGATGGATCAAAGACTTATATCTAAGGCCTAAAACCATAAAAATTATAGAAGATAACATCAAAAAATCCTTCTTTACATTGGTTTAGGCAAAGACTTTATAACCAAGAACCCAAAAGCAAATGCAACAATAACAATGATAAATAGATGAGAATTAATTAAACTAAAATTCTTCTGCACAGCAAAAAAAATCATCATCAGCTGCAGAGTAAACAGACGATCCACAGAGTGGGAGAAAATCTTTGCAATCTATACATCCAACAAAGGACTAATATCCAGAATCTTCAAGGAACTCAAACAAATCAGCAAGAAACAAAAATCCTATCAAAAAGAGGGAAAAGAATATGAATAGGCAATTCTCTAAAGGGGATCTACAAATAGTCAACAAACATATGTAAAAATGCTCAGCATCACTAATGATCAGGGAAATATAAATGAAAACCACAATGCAATACCATCTTACTCCTGCAAGAATGGCCATAATCAAAAAATAAAAAAAATAACAGATGTTGATGTTAATGTGGTGAAAGGGGAACACTTTTAAATTGTTGGTAGGAATGCAAACTAATACAACCACTATGGAAAATAGTGTGGAGATGCCTTAAATAAGTAAAAGTAGAACTACCATTTGATTCAGCAATTCCACTCCTGGGTATCTACCCAGAGGAAAAGAAGTCATATGAAAAAGATGCTTGCACACGCATGTTTATAACAGCACAATTCACAATTGCAAAAAATGGAACCTGCTCAAATGCCAATCAATTAATGAGTGGATAAGGAAAATGTGGTCTATATATATAATGAAGTACTACTCAGCCATAAAAAGACATTAAATAATGGCATTCACAGCAACGTGGATGTATTTGGAGACCATTATTCTAAGTGAAGTGACTCAGGAATGGAAAACCAAACATATTATGTTCTCACTCATAAGTGGGAGCTAAGTTATGAGGACACAAAGGCCGAAGAATAATAAATGGATTTTGGAGACATGGAAGAAAAGTGGGAGGGGGTAATTAATAAAAGACTACACACTGGGTACAGTGTACACTGCTCAGGTTATGGGTGCACCAAAATCTCAGAAATCACCACTACAGAAGTCATCTATGTAACCAAATCTCACCTCTTCTCCCAAGACCTATTGAAATCAAATAATAATAATAATATAAAATAAAAAATACAAGAAGAAAAGAAAGAAGTCAATTAAGAACTGTAAAGTACTAATTTTCCTGTGGGTAGATACTCAGTAGTGGGATTGCTGGATCAAATGGTAGTTCTACCTTCAGTTCTTTAAGAAATTTCTACAATATTTTCCATAGTGGCTGTGCTGGTTTACATTCCCACCAAAGGTGTAAAAGGGTTCCCTGTTCACTGCGTCTGTGCCAACATCTAGTGTTTATTTATTTTTTGATTATGGTCATTTTTGTAGGAGTAAGGTGGTATTGCATTGTGGTTTTGATTTGCATTTCCCTGATCATTAGTAATGTTTGAGCATTTTTTCATATGTTTTTTGGCCATTTGCATATCTTATTTTGAGAATTGTCTATTCATGTCCTTTTCCCACTTTTTGATGGGATTGTTTGTAAGTAATTTTTCTTACTGATTTGTTTGAATTTGTTATAGATTCTGTAGTCCTTTGTCAGATGTATAGATTGTGAAGATTTTCTCCCACTTTGTGGGTTGTCTGTTTACTCTGCTCAGGGTTCCTTTTGCGGTGCAAAAGCTCTTTAGTTTAATTAGGTCCCACCTATTTATCTTTGTTTTTATTGCCTTTGCTTTGGGGTTCTTGGTCATGAAATCCTTACCTAAGCCAATGTCTAGAAGGGATTTTCCAATGTTATTTTCAAGAAATTTTATAGTTTCAGGTCTTAGGTTTAAGTCCTTAATCCATCTTGAGTTGTTTTTTGCATAAGGTGAGAGGTGAGGATCTAGTTTCATTCTCCTACATGTGGCTAGTCAATTATTCTAGCACCATTTGTGGAAAAGGGTGTCCTTTCTCTACTGTATGTTTTAGATTGCTTTGAAGAAGATCAGTTGGCTGTAAGTATTTGGGTTTATTTCCGGATTCTCCCTTCTGTTTCATTCATCTGTGTGTCTATTTTTTTATACCAGTACCATGCTGTTTTGATGATTGTGGCATTATAGTATATTTTGAAATCAGGTAGTGTGATGGCTCCAGACTTGTTCTTTTTGCTTAGTCTTGCTTTGGCTATGCAGGCTCTTTTTTGGCTCCATATGAATTTTATAATTTTTTTTTCTAATTCTGTGAAGAATGAAGGTGGTATTCTGATGGGGATTGCATTTAATTTGTAGATTACTTTTGGCAGTATTGTCATTTTCACAATATTGATTCTACCCATCCATGAGCATGGAATATGTTTCCATTTGTGTCATCTATGATTCCTTTCAGCAGTGCTTTGTAGTTTTCCTTGTAGAGGTCTTTTGATTCCTTGGTGAGGTATATTCCTAAGTATTTTTTGTTTTTTTTGCAGCTATTGTAAAAGGGATTGAGTTCTTGATTTGATTACCCACTTGGTCACGGTTGGTGTTATAATTTTATTTTCTAAATAAATGTTCAATATGAATATAGGTAGGACTATTTTTATAAAAATATCACAAATATTATAAAAATAAAGAAAAATAAAATATTATTTAAATAGTTAATGTTTTATAATAATTTCTCTATTCTTAGTTACACTGAACTCAGCCCCCATCTGTTTGCAATTTTCTTTCCTCTGCTTTACTTTTAGTATGTTAATGTTCATAATTAATTCAAATCCTAATGATGGTCATATACATTCCTCTAGTTTTAATTCTTAAGTCCTTTTTTGTATATTGTCATTTAAGATATCCTGTTGGTGTTTCAAGTGTAATATAATGAGCTCAGCATATTCCAGCTCATTCCACTGACCAATCCGTTGTGGGAAGTCAGGGACCCTGAACGGAGGGACCAGCTGGAGCTGTGGCAGAGGAACATAAATTGTGAAGATTTCATGGACATTTATCAGTTCCCAAATAATATTTTTATAATTTCTTATGCCTGTCTTTACTTTAATCTCTTAATCCTGTTATCTTCGTAAGCTGAGGATGTGCATCACCTCGGGACCACTGTGATAATTGTGTTAACTGTACAAATTGATTGTAAAATGTGTGTTTGAGCAATATGAAATCAGTGCACCTTGAAAAAGAACAGAATAACAGCAATTTTTTAGGGAACAAGAGAAGACAACCATAAGGTCTGACTGCCTGTGGGGTTGGGCAAAAAGAGCCATATTTTTCTTCTTGCAGAGAGCCTATAAATGGATGTGCAATTAGGGAAGATATCGCTAAATTCTTTTCCTAGCAAGGCATATTAATATTAATACCCTGGGAAAGGAATGGATTCCTGGGGGGAGGTCTATAAATGGCCGCTCTGGGAATGTCTGTCTTATGTAGGTGAGATAAGACTGAGATACACCCTGGTCTCCTGAAGTATCCTTAGGCTTACTAGGGTGGGGAAAATCTCCACCCTGGTAAATTTGTGGTAGGACCAGTTCTCTGCTCTCCAACCCTGTTTTCTGTTGTTTAAGATGTTTATCAAGACAGTACGTGCACTGCTGAACATAGACCCTTATCAGTGGTTCTGCTTTTGCCCTTTGCCTTGTGATCTTCATTGGACCCTTATCAGTAGTTCTGCTTTTGCCCTTTGTCCTGTTCCCTGAGAAGCATGTGATCTTTGTTAGACCCTTATTAGTAGTTCTACTTTTTGCCCTTTGAATGTGATCCTTGTACCTACTCCCTGTTCTTACACCCCCTCCCCTTTTGAAACCCTTAATAAAAACTTGCTGGTCTGAGACTCAGGTGGGCATCGCAGTCCTACAAATATGTGATGTCACCCCCAGTGGCCCAGCTGTAAAATTCCTCTCTTTATACTGTCTCTCTTTATTTCTCAGCTGGCTGAAACTTATGAAAATAGAAAGAACCTACATTGAAATATTGGGGGTGGGTTCCCCCAATACCAATCAATGCAATGTTATCTTATTTACCCCCTTTTTTAGTATCAGAGTTTAAAAATCAGATTTTTCAAGCTCAATATTATAATTTATATTTTATCCTCTTTCCCTTTATACAAGCAATCTCTAAGTTGTACTGTGATAATTGATTTCATCTTAAGTTCATTGTTGCTTTAAGCCTAGAATAGGCTGCCCTACTTCATCCTTCAATTCTTTTACAAGCCTCTTAAGCAGTCCCCTAAATTTTTATTTCTTTATCAAATTCACACTATGTCCTGAATGGTATTGGCTAGGTTTTATTCTAGGGTTTTTATGATTTTACATCTTATATTTAAGTCTTTAATCCATCTTGAATTATTTTATCCTATTTCTATATTTACCAAAAAATATAACCCTTTCTACACACACACACACACACACACACACACACACACACACACACACAGTGCTTACAGGAAAATGTTTAAACAATACTGGCATTTACAGTTCTCCATGTTTTGAGAGCATTATAAATAATAATGTTTCAGTTTTTTCTGAGATTTCTGTCATAATATTGCCTCTGATAAAACTCAAATCTTTAGTTAATGTGTTGGTTATATATTTCTTCATGAAAATGTTATCACAAACCTAGTGGCTTAAAGCAAACCACATTTATTGAACTCAAATACTCTGTGAGTTGGAAATCAGGGTACAGCCTAGCTAGGGCCTCTGTTCCAAGGTCTCACAGGTTGACTCCAAAGGTGTATCAGTGTTGCAATCTCAGGAGAGGCTCAAGCTTCCAAGCTCACATGGTTGTTGGCAAAATTCAGTAACTTCCAGGGTGCTGGACTGAGGACCTTAGTTTCTTGCTAGTTGTTGACAGGAAGCAGCTCTCAGCTCTTTGCCCTGTGGCTCTTTCTGTAAAATAACTTACAGTATGGCAGCTTGATTCTTTAAAGCCAGCACAGGAGAGAAAGTCTTCTAGCTACATGAGTGATAATCAGATACAAAATAATCATGCACAATAAATCACCATGTGCATCCTATCACATTCATTGTGTGCCTATTGATTAGAAGCCAGTTTAGGTCTCATCCGCACCCAAGGGGAGGGGATCTCAAAAGGGCATGAACATTAGTGAATGAATCTCTTGGAAGTCACTCCAGAGTCTACCTGCCACAGCCACCTTTACGTAAGTTATGTCCTTCCAATAATAATTCACTCATAATGTTTACAAATCCCAATACATTTTTTCACTTTTCCATCTACCTTTTTCTTTAGGGAGGATCCTCTGAGCAGTGTAATTTCAGAACTACTAAAGAAGTTATTGTTTCAAGTAGTTATTTGACAATGTGACATTTAAATAACGGCAAGACTATAATATGATGTTTTAATCTGTCTACCATTTGTCTAGCCCTATTACGAGAAGAAAAGTGTTGAATTGATTATAGCAGGAAAATGTCTCCATGCCATCTACCAATCTAAGATACAGTTTATAATCTTTCCTCAATGCCTAATAAAGGCAAGTTCAAGTGTTTATAATATAAGCAACTGAAACCATATCTTATCAATAAACTTCATGAGGGCACACTATTTTACATGTAGCAATAATTCAAAAATATTTATAAATGATTAAGTCAAGTCTGAGTAACAGGTGATTGGACACAGATGTAAAATTACTTTTAATTAAGCAATTTAATATAATTTTGTAATATGATCTGCAAAAAAAACTATGTAGGAAAATGAATATTTAAAGCATAGCTTAATAGATACTAACCTAACATGATAAAAATTGCTTTTGACATTAAAAAAGGCATTACTCAGTAAATATTTCTTGCTGATTAAATGAGTTCTTTACATTAAATTCAGCATTAAATAGCAGTCTTTCCCCTTTTTTCTCTAATAGTAATTTGCTCCAGAGTTTATTAGTTTTTTTAAATTGCTGTTGAAACTTAATCTGAGAGACTCATGTATCAGAATATAAAGTAATGACACATAATATAAGCTTGGTAATAAAAAAGCAACTTTCAACCGAGAAAAAAGTCACATTTAATAGCATTCAATATAAAAGACGAGTATGGCTTCCAGATAAATTACTAACACTTCTATACTGAGCAGTGATACACATTTATCAGTGGTTGCCAAAAGATACTTACGTTAATGTACTGCCTTGAATTTCTTATTATCTGAAACTCATTTTTAATCATTCAGCATGTATTTACTAACAATTATTTGTCTGCTTTAGTACATGAATCAAATATCTGACACTTAAAATTGTTAATAGATTGAATGTACTGTGATTGCTAGATGTGTGAAAAGTAGACTCTATGATTAAAACAATTTTTTACATGGTTAGATACCAAAATGAAATTCTTACAATAGTAATACTTCATTTGAATTGGTTTATAAATGTCATGTTAGCTACAATGCAATGAATTGTATAATGGATTTAGAAATCTTTTTTTTTTGTCCAAGTCATGTAAAGTACTTCAGAGGTGAAATTTCAAAGTCATGTAAACTTTTCGTCAGACTAATATTAGTGGAAGACACAAGTAAGTTGTCAATACCTACTAGCTTTTAAATATAAAATATTAATAAATTATACCAGAAAAGTATATGATTTTTATGTAAATAGGACAAGTTTTCAGTTACTTAATTATTTCCTGTGTTTTCATTTAAGTGTTTATGTAAGAAATATAAATTTGAGGACTTGAAACTATTAAATTGATTGTTCAATAACATAATTAGTATTGACCCATTAAGTGGTGTGATTTAATAATTAGACTAAGTATGTTAGTAATTATATTGGACAAGCTTATATACTACATTCTTGGGATGTATGATGGAATGATTAATATGATATTTGTTTCTTCTTTCAGAATTTTAAATAAGAACTGGATTTGAAGTAATTAATGCAGGTAGATATATTGCAAAGCTCTAAAGACTACATTCATATTACTGATCACAGTAAAAAGCTATAAGAATTAATAAGACAAAATGTAATTTCCAGTTAAGGAAGTCAGGAAAATCTTTTTGGGGAAAAAAAGTATTTGAAAAGAAATATAAACTCCAAGCAAAAGTATGTGTGTGAGCAATATTTTAGAGAAAAGAAAAATCACGTTGTATCCACACCCTTGACCATATATATGACTTTGAAATTTCTACTAAAAGTGTTCATTATATACTTCATTTTGGGTCCTGACACTTGATTTGTTTTCACTTTACTTCCAATACTTACTTATGCAATGTCATTAAAAAACCATGCTTAGACAGTGCTTTTGATCTCAGAAAGAAAATCAGAAGCACAAAAAGCAAAGCCGTCTCAGATGAGCCACTTCAGCTTTTTCTGAGAACAACTATCTCCAAACTCACCCACATACATACACATGAACCTATCTGTGATTCTAGAGTTGCCCAACTGACCCAGCCTTCAACAGTTGACTTCGTGATGACCTATAAATTAAAAATAAAATAATTTTTCCTTCTTGCCACTGAGTTTAGGGGCCACATGGTACATAACAATTGATCATAGATTTAAAATGAATACTGGCTGCATAGTATTCCATGGTGTATATTGCCACATTTTCTTTATCCAGTCTAACATTGATGGACATTTGGGTTGGCTTCAAGTCTTTCTTATTGCGAATAGTGCTACAATAAACATATGTGTGCATGGGTCTTTATAGTAGGATGATTTATAATCCTTTGGGTATATACCCAGTAATGGGACTGCTGGGTCAAATGCTATTTCTATTTCTAGATCTTTGATGAATTGCCACACTGTCTTCCACAATGGTTGAACTAATTTGCTCTCCCACCAACAGTGTAAAAGCGTTCCTATTTCTCCACATCCTCCCAGCATCTGTTGTTTCCAGACTTTTTAATAATTGCCATTCTAACTGGCGTGAGATGGTATCTCATTGTGGTTTTGATTTGTATTTCTCCAATGATCAATGATGATGAGATTTTTTTCATATGTTTCTTGGCCACATAAATGTCTTCTTTTGAGAAGTGTCTGTTCATATCCTTCTCCCACTTTTTGATGAAGCTGGAAACCATCATTCTCAGCAAACTAATATAGGAACAGAAAACCAAACACTGCATGTTCTTACTCATAAGTGGGAGTTAAACAATGAGAACATATGGGCACAGAGAGGGGAACATAACAAACTGGGACCTGTTGGGGGGTTTGGGGACAAGCGGAAGGATAGCATTAGGAGAACTACCTAATGTATATGTCGGGTTGATGGGTGCAGCAAAGCACCATGGCACATGTATACCTTGCAACAAACCTGCACATTCTGTACATGTATCCCAGAACTTAAGTATAATAATAAAAAAAAAATACTAAAAGTTAGAGTATAGTTATAACAAAAACCCACTCTGTGACATTGTCATTAGAACCATGTAATGAATGAATGCTGGAAAAGCAGTTAAGAAATTATTCACTATTTAGTTGTGAAACATATGTTAAAATTAAATCTATATATTATTTGGTATAAATCAAACCAAAATATTGAAAATGTATCTGACATAAATGTCAACAGGAGGAAATGTTTTTAGGTAACATATTTGCAATTTTTTTTGCTATCAATGGTTAATGTACATCAAGACAAATCTTATTTTAAGAACAGAACTAGCCAGTTTGACAGCAAAATGAAGGAGTATGAAAATAAAGCTACTTTTCATATCCAGACTCTTCAGCAAGTAAAGGGCCTTCAAAATCAATTACAGCATGTGGCCATTGACTAAATTCAAGGTGTTATCAGTGTTATATGGATTCCATATAAGGACATATAAGTCATATACAGGCAGCCTCTTTACCAAGAAAAAAGAGGACTTTAAGTGAGTACAGAGAATCATCCTACAGCAGTAATTTTGTTTGTTTGTTTGTTTTTGTATTTTTGGTTTTAAGTCTAGAGGGAAGCATATGTGTGATAGAATATTAGGTATAACTTTTAGCTAATGGATTAATTAAAATTAAAAACATAAAAGACACAGCATTTTGACAAAAACTTACTGGCAAAGTACGCCATATATGATCTAAGAGGTGACTGAATGTAATGAGATATAAAATTTACTCTGAGGTCTGAGCATTCTAGTGCCAAAAATCATGCTGATAATATTTACCTGCCATCAAACAGGAAATATTTTTCGATGATCTTTTTAAAAGTGACCAAAGATAATAATAAAAAAAGAAACACATCCCAGAAAGCAGAGGCAAAACCAAGAGAGAACAATGAACAGAGAGAGAATCTCAATGAGCAGAGTTAGGGCCTAATTAAGAAACATCCCTATTTTTTCTTATTATACTTTAAGTTCTAGGGTACATGTGCACAATGTGCAGGTTTGTTAATAGATATACATGTGCTATGTTGGTTTGCTGCACCCATCAACTCATCATTTACATTAGGTATTTCTCCTAATGCTATCCCTCCCCCAGCCCCCCACCGCCCGACAGGCCCCAGTGTGTGATGTTCCCCGCCCTGTGTCCAAGTGTTCTCAGTTTCAATTCCCACCTATGAGTAAGAACATGCGGTGTTTGGTTTTCTGTCCTTGTGATAGTTTGCTGAGAATGATGGTTTCCAGCTTCATCCATGTCCCTGCAAATGACATGAACTCATCCTTTTGTATGGCCACATAGTATTCCATGGTGTCTTAATCCAGTCTATCATTGATGGACATTTGGGTTGGTTCCAAGTCTTTGCTATTGTGAATAGTGCCGCAATAAACATACGTGTGCATGTGTCTTTACAGTAGCATGACTTATAATACTTTGGGTAATACCCAGTAGTGGAATCACTGAGTCAAATGGTATTTCTAGTTCTAGATCCTTGAGGAATCACCACACTGTCTTCCACAATGGTTGAACTAATTTACACTCCCACCAACACTGTAAAAGCATTCCTATTTCTCCACATCCTCCCAGCATCTGTTGTTTCCTGACTTTTTAATGATTGCCCATTTTAACTGGCATGAGATGGTATCTCATTGTGGTTCTGATTTACATTTCTCTGATGACCAGTGATAATGAGCATCGTTTCATGGTCTGTTGGCTGCATAAATGTCCTCTTTTGAGAAGTGTCTCTTCATATCCTTTGCCCACTTTTTGATGGGGTTGTTTTATTCTTGTAAATTTGTTTAAATTCTTTGTAGATTCTGGATATTAGCCCTTTGTCAGATGGGTAGATTGCAAAAATTTTCTCCCATTCTGTAGTTTGCCTGTTTACTCTGATGGTAGTTTCTTTTGCTGTGCAGAAGCTCTTTAATTAGATCCCATTTGTCAATTTTGGCTTTTGTTGCCATTGCTTTTGGTGTTTTAGACATGAAGTCCTTGCCCATGCCTATGTCCTGAAGGGTATTGCCTAGGTTTTCTTCTAGGGCTTTGATGGTTTTATGCCTTACATTTAAGTCTTTAATCCATCTTGAATTAATTTTTGTATAAGGTGTAAGGAAGGGATCCAGTTTCAGCTTTCTCCATATGGCTAGCCAGTTTTCCCAGCACCATTTATTAAATAGGGAATCCTTTCCCCATTTATTGTTTTTGTCAGGTTTGTCAAAGATGAGATGGTTGTAGATGTGTAGTGTTACTTCTGAGGCTTCTGTTCTGTTCCATTGGTGTATATATCTGTTTTGGTAACAATACCATGCTCTTTTAGTTACTGTAGCCTTGTAGTATAGTTTGAAGTTAGGTAGTGTGATGCCTCTAGCTTTGTTCTTTTTGCTTATGATTTTCTTGGCTATGTGGGCTCTTTTATGGTTCCATATGAAATTTAAAGTAGTATTTTCTAATTCTGTGAAGAAAGTCAATGGTAGCTTGATTGGGATAGCATTGAATCTATAAATTACTTTGGGCAGTAGGGCCATTTTCATGATATTGATTCTTCCTATCCATGAGCATGGAATGTTTTTCCATTTGTTTGTGTCCTCTCTTACTTCCATGAGCCATGGTTTGTAGTTTTCCTTAAAGAGGTCCCTCACATCCCTTGTAAGTTGTATTCCTAGGTATTTTATTCTCTTTGTAGCAATTATGAATGAGAGGTAACTCATGATTTGGCTGTCTGTCTATTATTGGTGTATAGGAATGCTTATGATTTTTGTACATTGATTTTTTATCCTGAGGGTTTGCTGAACTTGCTTATCAGCTTAAGGAAATTTTGGGCTGAGATGATGGGGTTTTCTAAATATACAATTATGTCATTTGCAAACAGAGACAATTTGACTTATTTTCCTACTTGAATACCCTTTACTGATGAGGGGGCATCCTTGTCTTGTGCCAATTTTCAAAGGGAATGCTTCCGGTTTTTGCCTATTCAGTATGATATTGGCTGTGGTTTTCTGATAAATAGCTCTTATTATTTTGAGATACATTCCATCAATACCTAGTTTATTGAGAGTTTTTAGCATGAAGGGCTGCTGAATTTTGTCAAAGGCTTTTTCTGCATCTATTGAGATAATCATGTGGTTTTTGTCATTGGTTCTGTTTATGTGATGGATTACGTTTAGTGATTTGTGTATGTTGAACTGGCCTTGCATCCCAGGGATGAAGCCGACTTGATCGTGATGGATAAGCTTTATGATGTGCTGCTGGATTCAGTTTACTAGTATTTTATTGAGAATTTTCTCATCGATGTTCACCAGGTTTATTGGTCTAAAATTCTCTTTTTTTTGTTGTGTCTCTGCCAGACTTTGGTATCAGGATGATACTGGCCTCATAAAATGAGTTAGGGAGGATTCCCTCTTTTTCTATTATTGGAATAGTTTCAGAAGGAATGGTACCATCTCCTCTTTGTACCTCTGGTAGAATTCAGTTGTGAATTCATCTGGTCATCTATGTTCCATCCGTTCATGCCACTCTTCCTCCTAACTCATGGCAACTACTGATCTTTATACTATTGCCATAGTTTTGCCTTTTCCATGATGTAACATAGTTGGCATCATACCACAGCTAGCCATTTCATATTGGCTTACTTCACTAAGTAATATGCATTAAAAAACAAAGTCATATATATCCATGACTTGATGGCTTATTTCTTTTTAGCTCTGAATAACATTTCATTGTCTAATTCACTGCAATTTATCCTTTCACCTGCTAAAGAACAGGCCTGTTGATTGCTTTCACGTTTTGGAAATTATGAATAAAACTCCTGTAAACATCTGTGTGGATAGAAGTTAGTTTTTGTTTTAATGTTTTTGGGTAGATATCAAAAAGAATCATTACTGGATCATATGATGAGTATACTTAGTTTTATAAATAAATAAGAAAGTTCTCAACTGTCTTCTAACGTGGCAGTACCATTCTGCCTTGCCAGCAGGAATTAATGAGCATTCCTGTTGTTCCATATGCTCACCAGCATTTGATATTGTCAGTCTTCTAGATATTGGCCATTCTAATAAGTATGTAGTGGTCTTTGATGTCTTTTTATCTTCCCTTATTGTCCATGTACTTTTTAAGAATCCTTTTCTATATACTTGGAACATTTTCTTATAATGCATACCTTCTGGCAATTATCGGTTGTACAGCAGATCTCTAGAACTTATTCATCTTGCCTAACTGAAACTGTATTATCTATTGAACAGCATCTCCTCATTTTCTTCTGCCCCTAATCACTGGAAACCAAAACTTTACTCTTTGTTTCTATGAGTTTGACTGTTTAGACATCTCAAATAAGTGGAGTCATGCAGTATTTGTCCATCATTAACTGGATTATTTCACTTACCATCATGTCTTTATGTTTCATCTATGATGTCACATATGACACGATTTCCTTCTTTTTTTAAAGCTGAATGACATTCTATTGTATGTGTATACTACTTTTTAACTTATTTATCCATCAATGAACATTTAGGTTGTTTCAATATCTTGGTTATTGTAAATAATGCCACAATAAGCATGCTTATATCTCTCTGAGATCTTAATTTCAATTATTTTGGGTATATAACCAGAAATGGGATTTACTGGATCATATGGTTGTTCTATGTTTAATTTTTTGAGGAGGATTCATACTGTTTTCCATAATGGCTGCAGCATTTTACATTCCCACCAAGAGATATTTTTCTATAAATAGAATTAGGATTTGTATAGGGATAGCATTGAGTACGTACACCAATTTGAGTATTATTGGGCATTTTAATAATATAAACTCAAATTCATGAATGTGAGATGTGTTTCCATTTATTTGTATCTTCTTTAACATATTTCATCAATTTTTGTAACAACATTATTAATAATCAGTGAAATGCAAATCAAAACCATCGTGTGATTAATTAAGCCATCACCTCACAGAGTTAGGAAGGCTATTAGAATATGAAGAAATAGGAAACAGGATGGTATGGCATAAATTCTGACATATAGGTCAGTGGAACAGAATAGAGCAGACAAAAATAAACCCACACATATATGGTCAACTGATCTTTGATTAGGGGGCCAAGAAGAAACAATGAGGAAGCAGTTTCTTCATCAAATGGTGCTAGAAAACTGTATATCCACATGTGAAGAATGAAATTAGTCCTTTATCATACATCTTACACAAAAAACAATTTAAAATAAATTAAAGAACTAATCATAGTACCTGAAACTCTAGAACTCGTAGAAGAAAATATAGAAGAAGGTTTTGCTGCTGATGTTAGCAATGATTTCTTGGATATAAACCAAAGGCACAGGGAAGAAAAGCAAAAATAGACAATTGGAATTGGAATTACATCAAATTGAAAATTTTCCACATGGCAAAAGAATCAATAAAATGAAAAGGCAACCTAAAGAATGGTGAAAAAAAGATTTGTAAATGATATGTCTGCTAAGAGGCTAATATCCAACTTATATAAGGAATTTCAAAAACTTAATAACAATGAACAAATAACCTGATTAAAAATGTGTAAAGTACGTGAGTAAACATTTCTCCAAAGAAGACATACAAATGATAAACATCTAGATGACAAGAATTTTTATATATTTTTAAGATTAAAGTTATATTTATTTGTCTCACACTCTTCTAGTAGTTTTGTACTTTATAAATGGCCCGTTTTGTGGGTTTTCTCTGGAATATCAGCCTCCAGGTGATGACCAGAATTGCCAAATATTCTTAAGGAACAAGCAGCTGTGTATCATCACTTCACCACTCTCTTGAGCTTTGAACTGAATGCTGTTGTAATAACTAGGCCCTCTCTGTCGGAAAGTTTTTGTTCAGAACTGCAACCACAAAAATAGAACACCAAAGTCTAAATAGGTAGGTTTAAAAAAATCTGAAATTATTGTCAAAGGAGAAATGTAGGCTTATTTTCTGCTACAAAGAGGTAGTTTTATGGAATGTTTAATAACACAGAATTTGGAACAACATAAGCTCAGTGTGAAACTTGGTTTATCCACGTACTTGCTGAGTGTCTTTAGATAAGATTCTTAAACTCCTGTGCTTCACATTTCTTAAGGTCAAAGTAGCTGATATAATAATAATATCTAACCTATAGATTTATTTGATTAATTAAGTATACATATGGTAAAACACTTAGAAGAGTGTTTGGCTTATGATAATCAGGCCTATAGACACTATTGTGAAGACATATGTGAAACTACTTTCAAGTATAAGATCTATAAAAGTGTTAGGCCAGTATCTTATTGGATATTCTGTTTTCCATGATTCAACACAGTTCTTGGCAAAAGGTAGGTAATGCCAATGTTTTCCTGTTTTTTTTTTTTTAAGAATGAAATAAATGAGGTAGATGACTGGGTAAAGAAATTGAGTGAATGTCATGCCCAGACTGAGGATGTGTACATAAACGATTTCATGCACACAATATTTCTAGGTTCTCATGTAACTTTGATCAAATCTCAATAGTTATCTATCTCATTAATCTATCATTTATGTTTGTATGTATTCCTACCTTTTAATTTAAAACTCCTTATATCACTTCTCAGAATGTAATAAAAAGTAAAAAGATTCAAATCACATGACATTTAGTTAAGGACTTAAACGAAGTTGCAGGAAAGAAGAGAGGAAAAAGGAAGGAAAGTAATGAAAAAAATGAAAAAGCTTGAAAATAATGGAGTATTTTCATTGAAGGACCACTACAAAATATTTTTTTCAAGATAAATTTTTTAAAATATTAGAAGAGCAGCATATACTAAATGCTTTCTTCGCTGCTATGTAGGTCAAAACACTTACTTCTTATATAGGTACTTCTATGAAATGATACATAAATTTTCAGAATGATTTACTGATAAAGTCAAGTAAAGGACAAACTCTTATTTATGTTTACACAAATTAAATTCATTTTTTTCTAACAAAAATGTAGGATTTTACAGGTTAGTTTAATGATTTTTAAAGAAAGTTACTTATTTATATAGCTATTTTACATTAAATGTATAATTTTCACCTTAAAGTAATACATTGTCCCTAAGCACTATTGCTTAGGTTAAAGACGTAGGGTTGAAGACATTTTCATTTAATTTGTTATTGCTGCTTTAATAATATAACATTAATACCTGGCACATTACAGGAACAGAATAAATGCTTCTAAAGGTGAGGTTGCATTTTAATATGTACCAGTCAGAGTAACTGGATTTTTTCTGAATGATTGGGTACAATGAATGCCCTCCCAAGAAGCAATCAGTGACAGAGGCTTTTATTTAAACACTATCTACATGAGGAAAAAAGACCTAAACTAAAACAAACAGAATACCCTACAGAAAACTCCCATCATTTAATGATTCTCTGTTAAAATTAGAATCATATTGTTTTTCAAAAGTACATTAAATTGTGAATATCTAAAAAACATATTTTTTGAAAGCTTGGTTGCAAAGAATTTTGCAAATGATATTTGCTATCTTTTCACTCAAATTTTATCAGCATTGCACTTCAGTTTTCCTTTACTTTCAATACCCTGGGTATCTGTCAACAGAACATCATTAACATTACCTAGGTTTTCAGCAAGTGTGATGAAATTATTTTGTGTGGCTCACACTAATATCTGGTACAACCCAGAAAAAATGTAATTCAAGTTTATTTATTTAGTATTAGGAACTAGAGATCTAAAATTAGGCTTTGCTTTTATAGCAATGACTAATAGTGCCACCACCACCATCCCCACTGAATATGATACATAGATGCTTCAGAATTTCATTTCTCATATAAGTTTTCTCTGTCAATACCACCTAAAAACTGTTGACTGTCACAATTTCCTGTCTAGACATTACAAGATGGTTCTTGACATGGTAATAATTATTTGTTTATTCAAATTCAGATGTAACTCATATCATATGTCAGAATGTGCCTTAGCCAAACAGAAATCAGGTTTTTCTTTTTTTAATTTAGTGAAGAGAAAAGTAGAACGTTATGCTGTTTTGTATCTCCTCACTTACTACACCCTCATTTACTCCTAGTCTTCACTCCATCCTGGATCCTCGCTCGTTGTACTGATTTTCTTTGAACTATAGAACATCTTGGAGATAATGGGATGAGGTTGGCTAACTGTCCATCTCCTTACTACTTCTAAATCTTTGTGGACATATAGAATTTTGAAAATTGAAATCTGGGGACAGTTTGTAAGGAAAATGTAATGTGGAATGACAATTTTGAAATCTTTCACTAAATTTGAAATCTTTCTCCAGAGTTCTCAGTGAAAGGACCTATAATAGTCACGATAGGATCCGGTCCAGAAAACAGAAGGTCATCTTGCAGATACTCCTTATTTTATTTTATTTTACCTTATTTTATTTTATTTTATTAAGTAATTTTTCTTTCCCCTCTCCATAAAAAATAATTTTTAATTTTCCTCAAGTGAATCTCCACCTTTAATCACAGAATTATCTCACTGTCTGGGTCTATTTTGTGATCTATGAATGTCAAACTAACTGTGTCATTCTCTATAACAGACAAGAATTTAGCGCTAGGATCAGTGTTGCTTACCAAACTCCAGGTATTCTGGCATGTCAGAAAGCATGTTAAAGCCTGGATACTGTCCAATTTCCTTTATAGTTTAAATATTTCCATGAGAGTATGAATGTTTCTTTAATGTTAAACTTTATCACTCACATCTTTCTAAGTACAGACATTCATTTTGAGAGCCAATGTAACATAAAGAAATAAGCGAGATGTCTCTATTATCCTTAGCAATGCAATAATCAAATTATTGTATAAGGTAGTATTTTGTTTGTTTATTATTTCAACTTGGAGTGTACTACCATAATAAACAGTATGCATTATATTTTAATGGATATTTTCCACAGAATGCCTCCCCTGTAAGTAAGGAATCAAATGGCTTTTCCTTTATTTTCCCGTGGCAAAGAGAAGGAGATAGTAAATTATTCCAGTAAGGCTGAGATCACCAACATCTGTTTACAAAGTAAAATGTCAAAGTGTGTAAGCTAAATAAATCATAACCCCAAAGTATTTAATCATGCCAAAGTGTAGATGATTATATTTAGTCATGATTTATTTTCATTTTATCTGTCCAGATCAATGGTAGTCTCATTTAAAATTATGTCTGAATGTTCAGCTAAAACCACGTGATATTTCTGATAAATGTTCATTTTATCTACTTCGAGTTGAAAAGTACAATTTATTCCCACAATTAGATAGGTTAAAATATGCTTTGCTGTTTTGTATTTCTAACTACTTCTATTTTTTACAGAAAAAAATGGTGATTTATAAAAGATGACAAGTTGCAAAATAAGATTCGCTAGGATTTATGAATTGCAAAATACTCTCTTGATAATAATCAATGGTAGAATCACTGTTTAAATTTTCTCATTTATTTGAAAGTTCATACATTACAGAGCTGGAAATAGAAGCACTCTCTTCCAAACTTTCTGTACTAAAAAATGACTGTATCTGTATTACAAAAGAATTGAATTAAGGGCTTAAAGTTGTAAACTTTTATATTACAGATTATTTAATCCTTTGATGATGTGAAGAGATGTCTTTCTGCACTTATGATTAGAATCTTAGAAACATGGTCAGTGTAAGAACAGTTGGTGATTTTATAACACATAGTTGACAGGGCATTTCTAGTTTAACCTAAATAGCTCAGATGGAAGCAAAATTGTTGTACTTAATAATAATCAAAATAACATAGTGCCAATCACTCATTTATTTTTCTTAATATATGATAATTTAATATAAGACGTGTTAGATATAATTGGTTAAATCTCTATACTAAGATTCTGGTGTCTAATACTGTATATCTTAATAATATTTATAAATTTGAGAAAGGTTGACAACAAAATTCAATTTATGCATTTATGTATTATATCCAACCAAATTTTCATTTCTCATTGTCTCCTTTTTATATTTTCTTTTTATGAAACTATCTTCACCTTCCTCTTTTCCCCCCAGTCCTTTTGAACTCTGTTTTCTCTGCGTGCTTCTCCTATTGGTGTCCAAACTTCTCTTGGCTTCACCTCAGTACTAAGTCGTTGTTCAAGTTTGATTTCACCCTAAATAAAATAATTTAATTTTGCTTTTCATAGAGAGAACTTCCATTTGATATGTCTTTTTAAAATGATTGTCCTTTTAAAAATACTATCCTATTTCTATATGCTCATTGGGTAACGATTATTTAGGAAAAGCGAATATTAATTTGTACTTTCTGGGTTTCAAGATATTAGGCTACTAAAATCACCAGTATTTTTCTCATTGCTTTTTTCACACACATCAATGACACTGCATTGGTTCTACTGGAGTCAGTGGTTTGACCTGATAAAATTATATTCTGTGATTCATGAGAATGCCTTTCATCTAGTTTGTTAGAGGTGATTTTGTGTATATGTGTGTAAATGTGAATGTGTTTTACATGAAGAAATTTGGAGAGAATCCAAAACTTATCTTATTTACATCTAGTCTTTTGTTTCCCTCATCTCACTAAAGTTCATTTTATAACTTTTGGCTACACTACTTCATAACTTTTTCTTGTCAAGTTTGATATTCATCCTCATATTGCTAAGCCTGGTAGTCAACTTTCAGTTTTATCTGGCATGACCTATTAGCATATTTGACACAATTGGCCTCTTTGTCCTCAGTCACAAACTCTGGGCCCCACCAAACACATACGCACATGCACACACACCGAGACACCCACGCTTGGATTCAATATTATTTTCTTATATCACTGGTTGTTTCCTGTTATTTTCATTTTCAGGATTCTTCTCTTTTTCTGATCTTTTAATTTTGGAATATTCTGGGACTCAGTCTTTGTGTTCTCACATAAATGCACCCACTACTTGTGAGATTTCATTTGTCTCATGGCTTTAAATACATCTATGTGTTGATGACTTCCAAACTGTACACTCAAAACTCCAGACCGAAACATTCAGCCACTTACACAGTATGATTACTTATATATCTAATAAACTTCTCAAATGTAATGCACACAAAACTAAAATCATTGTCTTCTTTCTTAATCTACTCAACCCACAGTTTTTCACATCTGCATAAATGGCAACTCAATCCTTTGTTGCTCAAGAAAACCAATGTTCTTTGACTCCACCTTTTCCCCCACACTCCATATTCAATCTGGCAGGAAGCATTGTTCATTTCAACTTCAAAATATTTCCAGAATCTTACTACATTTTACCAACTCTACTACTGCCATCCTGATATCAACCTGATATCTCTTTTCTTAACTAATGGAATAAATTCCTAATTGACTTCTCTGATTTTTTACATATGCTCTTCACTGTGTTCTACTTTCAGCATAGCAAGGAGATTGATAATTTTAGAATTTGGATTACTTAGAGCTTACAACATATCAGCTCAAAGCAATTAATGTCTTTCTGTGCCAGAAAATATTCTTTCTTCTTCCTGTGCTTTCTCAAATACTGCAAAGGCTAAAATACCGGAACCTTAATTTCTTAGATTCTTTGAAAATCAAGCTTCAGGTTAAATGTTGCTAATGACAAGTACTCACATAAAATTTTGGAAGTAAAAGGGAATTAAATCCTACTTGTCTAATGTCTACTGTGGGCATGTATGTGTGCTATTCAATAAGAGAAATATGCGATTCTGTCAGCAGCTCCCATGCGTGTTTCTAGTAACCATCTAGTTTGATATTGAAAGCAACCAACGTCATTAATCATTGTTTCCCTATGAGTCCTACAATGTCCAATGCCTGAAAACTAAAAATAGCCCCTTTGATTATTCATTACAATGGCTTTACATTATCAAAATTCCTCTATTAAATAAGTCTTCTCTGAAATACCTAGAGTGACTTTTTTCCACATGTTTTGTCTGATTATTAGGTGTTTGAAAAGTTTTCACAGAACAGAGCATCATAGATTGTAAATTGAAATTCTATATATGACTTGGTTTGATTTCAAATAGTAATAGTCTTATCACGAGTGGGAAATTTGTTTGGGTATGCAAATAGAATGCAATAGCAAAACATTTACTTAAATTATAATCTATCATTGACTAGAAGGAAGTTCTTATCGAAGCAAGGCTTTGAGAGATTAAGTTGCACATGCTATAGAACAAAATGTTGGAAATAATGATTATAATGACTATGAAATCATCATAGCTTCTAATTACAGTGGAGAACTTACAGAAAGTAAATGATCAGAAAATTACTTTAAATCTCATTTCAAGCTCAGATAGAAATACCAAAGACCTATGGCTGTCTTAAAATAACTCTTACTTCTTTTAGCTCTGGAGACAATATATGCAATTTCCAGTCTGTCTGTAGCTACAGCATAAATTATAAAATAAATAAAATTCAGCTTCTTCATGGCCATTTTTACTATACTTAAGTAATTGAGAAACTGGGAAACTATAATATGGGTACCAGATTAATTCTAATGTATCTGACTAAATTGAATCTCTTTATCCCACTGAGTTTCCCCTCCAAGAGAAAGTGACTTTCTATTTTTCATCTGTAGAGATGAACCTCTCCATACTATAGAACCCATAACTTTCAAAAGGGATATTTGTCTTGCACGCAGATGCAAACTTTCCTGAAAACCTACCTAGCTACCTCTCATTGTATCCAGATCTGTAACTAGAGTGAAATCACTCGATGACTAAAGGAAGTGACAAAATTTTACTTGGAAGAGATAGGATAGCTATTAATGGAACTGCAAGATTTTTACTATTTATGTTGGAAGAAACCAAGCAATATTTGTAGGAACAAATTCTAAGGTGTTATGTCATCGAGGAAGGTACTTAATATTGGACAAAGCTGGACCTACCAGAGTATTTAGATCTATTGAGTTAGTTCCTGACATAGAAGTAGCACTAATTGTAAACCTGATTGGGTAACAGAAATCTAGATTCAACAGTAGCCTATAATAAAAGTAGCTGCAGAGTTTATTTTCTACAGGATAAAAATATCAAGACTTAGAAAGACAGAAATGTTATAACGAGTGGGGAGGCAGAGCAAAACGGCTAAATAGAAGCCCTGAGCAATTGTCCCCCCACCACTGAGACACCAAATTGAACAACTATCCACACAAAAAAAGCACCTTCATAAGAACCAAAAATTGGCCTGGCGCAGTGGCTGATGCCTGTAATGCCAGCACTTTGGGAGGCAGAGGCGGGCAGATCACGAGGTCAAGAGATCAAGACCATTCTGGCCAACATGGTGAAACCCGTCTCTACTAAAAGTACAAAAATTAGCTGAGTGTGGTGGTGGGCGCCTATAGTCCCAGCTACTCGGGAGGCTGAGGCAGGAGAATTGCTTGAACCCGGGAGGTGGAGGTTGCAGTGAGCTGAGATCCTGCCACTGCACTCCAGCCTGGCGACAGAGTGAGACTCTGTCTAAAAAAAAAAAAAAAAATGGACCAGTCTATCATTGCTGGACATTTGGGTTGGTTTCAAGTCTTTGCTATTGTGAATAGTGCTGCAATAAACATGCGTGTGCATGTGTCTTTATAGCAGCATGATTTATACCCCTAAAACTTAAAGTATTAAAAAAAAAGAACCAAAAATCAAGTGAGCAATCACAGTACCTTCTTCTTCTTCTTCTTCTTCTTTTTAATATCACTTTTAGAAAAGTAGCACTGAAGAGAGTATAGAAAAGACAGTCTTGAATTGCCTATACTATTCCTCCCCAATCCCTAGCAATGGCTGCATGGCATGGAGAGAAAATCTGTGCACTTGTGGGAGGGAGAGTGGGGTGATTGTGGGTCTTCACATTGGAACTGAGTGCTGCCCTGTCACAGCAGAAACACTAGACAGACCTCAGATGGTACCCACAGAGGGAGCATTTAGACCAGTCCTAGCCAAAAGGGAATCATGTATCCTAGCAGTTGGAACCTCAGTTCCAACAATCCTCTTCCCCATGGGCTAAAGTGCTCTGGAGTGCTAAATTATTTTAAAAGGCAATCTAAGCCACAATAACTAAAATTTCTGGGCAAGTCCTTATGCTGTGCTGAGCTTAGAGCCAGTGGATTTGGGGGTACACATGAACTAGTGAGATCTCACCTGAGGTGGCCAAAGGAAATGTTTGCATCACCTGCTCCCCAAACCCAGGTAGCACACCTCAAAGCTATGGGACAGACTCCTTCCCTCTGCTTAAGGAGAGGAGAGGGGAGAGTAAAGAGAACTTTGTCTTGCAACTTGGATATCTGCTCAGCCACAATAGAATATGGTACCAGGCAGAATCTTGAGGTCCCCATTCCAGGCCCTAGCTTTCAGATGACATTTCTAAACACAACCTGGGCCAGAAGGAAACTTGCTGCTTAAAGAGAAAGACCAAGTCCTGGTGAGATTCATCATTTGCTGATTAAAGAGCCCCTGAGCCCTGAATAGTCAACAGTGGTAGCCAGGCAGTTTTTGTTGCAGACCTCAGAGTCTTGCTGGTTTCAGGTGTGAACCAGCACATTCCCAACTGTGGTTCCTATGGGGAGAGATTCCTGTTACTTGAGAAAGAAGGAAGAGTAAAGGAGGGCTTTGTCTTGAAGCTCAGACACAGTGCAGTAGAGCACCAGCAGAGTCCTGGGGTCCCCGATTTCAGGCCTTGGCTCCCGGATGGCATTTATATGGATCTGCCCTGGGCCAGTGGGACGCTCACTGCCCTGAAGCAAGAGACCCAGGCCTGGCAGCATTCAACTCAAGCTGACTGAAGAGCCCTTGGGCCTTGAGTGAACATCAGTGTGGCCAGGTAGTATTTACTGCAGACATGGGGTGGTGGTAGCCATGGGGAGAAAATCCTCTGCTTGAAGAAAGGAGAGAGAAGAGGGAGAACTTTGTCCAGCAGCTTGGCTACAAGCTCAGCTGTAGTAGAATACGGTACCAGGTAGATTCCTAAGATGCCCAACTCTAAACCGTGACTCCCAGATGGTGTCTTTGGACCCAATCAGGGTAGGGGAAAACTTGCTGCCCTGAAGGGTAGGACACAGGCCTGGCTTGCTTTACCACCTGCTGATTGTAGAGGCCATGGGCCTTGAGTGAACATACGCAGTAGCCAGGCAGTGGGAAAGACCCAGAATTTTGTTGGCTTTAAGTCTGACCAAGCACAATCCTAGTGGTGGTGGCAACAAGGGTGCTTGTGTCACCCCTCCCCCAGGCAGCTCCAGGCAGCTCAGCAGAGTGAATGAGAGGGAGAGAGAGAGACAAAGAGACTCTATTTGCTTGGCAGAAAGTAAGAGAAGGAGGCAAGGGTCTCTAATTGGTAATTCAGGAAATTTTCCAAGATCTTACCAAAGACCACCAAGGCAGTACCTCTATGAGTTTGCAAGAGACACAGCAGTACTGTGTTTGGGGTGCCCCCATGCAGATAAAACTACAGTGAACAAAGACTTACATCACAACACCAGAGTATTGGATTGAAGTCCCTTCAAATACTTGGAAAGCCTTCCCAAGAACAATGAGTACAAACAAGCCCAGAATACAAGGGCTACACTAAACACCTAACCCTTCAATGCCCAGATACTGATGAACATCCACAGACATCAAGACCATGGAAGAAAATATGACCTCACCAAAAAGGCACCAGTGACCAATCCTGGGCAGACAGAGATTTTTTACCTTTTGGACAGAGATTGAAAATTGCTGTACTAAGGAAGCTCAATGCAATTCAAGATAACACAGAGAAGAGTTCAGAATCCTATCAGATGAATTTTACAAAGAAATTGAAATATTAAAAGAAGCAGAAATTCTGGAGCTGAAAAATGATATTGGCATACTAAAGAATGCAACGGTCTCTCAACAGCAGAACTGATCAAACAGAAGAAAGAATTCATGAGCTTGAATATAGGATATTTGAAAGGACACAGGAAGATGAGACAAAAGAAAAAAGAACAAATCATGCCTACAAGATCTAAAAAAGAGCCCCAAAAGGGCAAATCTAAGAGTTATTGGTCCTAGAGAGACAGAGAGAGCAGAGTAAAAAGTTTATTCAAAAAGATAATAACAGAGAACTTCTGAAACCTAGAAAAGTATATAAATATTCAAATACAAGAAGCTTACAGAACAACAATCAGATTTAACCCAAATAAGACTATCACGAGACATCTAAGACCAAAGGTCAGGAATAAAGGATCTTAAAAGCAGAAGGAGAAAAGAATCAAATAACATACAAGGAGATCCATTATGTCTATGATATAGTTTAGATATGTGTCCCCTCTAAATCTAATGTTGAATTGTAATCCCCGAAGTTGGATGTGGCGCCTGGTGAAAGATGATTGGATCATGGGAGCAAATTTCTCATCATCCCCTTGGTGCTGTCCTCACAATAGTGAATCCGTTCTTGTGATGTCTGGTTGTTTAAATGTGTGTGGCACTTTCTCCCACACATGCTCTCTCTCTTGTTTCTGCTTTCCCCATGTTACGTGCCCATTCTCCTTTTGCCTTCCAACATGATTGGAAACTTGCTGAGGTTTCCCCAGAAGCAGATACTGCTATACTTCCTGTACACCTGGCAGGACTGTGAGCAATTTAAACCTCTTTTTTTGAAACAAATTACCCAGTATAAAGTATTTCTTTGTAGCAGAGCAAGAATGGCCTTACACATTCTGGCAGCAAACTTCTCGGTGGAAACCTGACAGTTAAGGCATGACATATTTAAAGCACTGAAATAAGAAAAAAAAATTATCCTTAAATAGTGCATCTACTGGAAATATCCTTCAAGGATGAAGAAGAAATAAAGACTTTTCCAGACAGACAAAAGCAGAAAGAATTTATTAGCACCAGAACTGCCCTACAAGAAATGGAAAAAAGAGTTTTTTCAATCTGAAAAAAAGAATGCTAATAAATAATAATAAATTCTTTGAAGGTACAAAATGCACTGGTAATAACAAGCACACAGAAAGCCACAGAATATAATAACACTGCAATTGTGATGTGTAAAATACTCATATATTGGGTAGGGAGACAAAATAAAAACCTATTAGAAATAACAACTACAATAACTTTTCGGACATAGATAGTATAATCAGATATAAATAGAAAAATTAAAAAGCAGTGGGATGAAGTTAAGGTGCAGGGTTTTTATTAGTTTTATCTTTGCTTATTTGTTAGTTTCTTTGTTTATGTAATCTACGTTAAGTTGTCATCTGTTTAAAATAATTGGTTTTAAGATATTATTTTCAAGCTTCATGGTAACCTCGAATCAAAACGCACACAACGGATACACAAAAATATAAAACAATAAATTAAATTACAACACCAGAGAAAAGTATCCTTTCTAAACGGAATACAAGAAGGAAAGAAAGAAGGAAGAGAGGATTGCAAAAAAACCCCAGAAAACAAATAACAAAATGGCAGTCAAAAATCGTTACCTCACAATAATGACATTGAATGTAAATGTCCTAAGCTCTCCAATCAGAAGACATAGAGTGGTTGTGTAGATAGAAAGCAAGAGCCAACCATCTATTGTCTACAGGAAACACACTTCATTATAAAGACACACAGAGACCAAAAACAAAGGGATGGAAAAAGATATTTCATGCAAATAGGAACCAAAAAAAGGGCAGAAGTAGCTATACTTACATCATAGAAAATAGATTTCAAGACAAAAACTATAAAAGGAGATAAAGAAGGTCATTATATAATAATGAAAGTGTCAATTCAGCAAAATAATATTACAATTGTACATATATACTCACCCAAGACTGGAGTACCCAGATATATAATAAAGCAAATTTTATTAAAACTGAAGAGAGAGACAGAAACAATATAATGATAGCTGGAGACTTAAACACACCCACTTTCAGCATTAGACAGATCACTCAGACAGAAAATCATCAAAGAAACGTCAGACATAATCTGCAGTATAGACCAAATGTACCTAATAAATATTTACAGAACTTTCCATCCAACAGCTGCAGAATACACATTCTTCTCCTCAGCACATAGATTATCCTCAAGGATAGACCACATACTAGGCCACAAAGTAAGTATTAAAACGTTCAAAAAAATTGAAATTGTATCAAGTATCTTCTTAGACTACAATGTAATAAAACTCAAGATCAATTAAAAAAGAAATTTTGGAAACTATATAAACACATGGAAATTAATATGCTCTGGAATGACCAGTGGGTAAATAAAAAAAAATTAAAAAGAAAATGGAAAAAAAATTTCCTGAAACTGCTGGGCATGGTTGCTTACTTCTGTAATCCCAGCACTTTGGGAGGTTGAGGTGGGCAGATCACGAGGTCAGGAGATCGAGACCATCCTGACTAACACAGTGAAACCCTGTCTCTACTAAAAATACAAAAAAATTAGCGAGGCGTGGTGGTGGGTGCCTGTAGTCCCATCTACTCGGGAGGCTGAGGCGGGAGAATGGCATGAACCCGGGAAGCGGAGCTTGCAGTGAGCCGAGATCTCGCCACTGCACTCCAGCCTGGGCGACAGAGCGAGATTCCGTCAAAAAAAAAAAAAAAATTCCTAAAACAGACGGTAATGGAAACACAATGTACTAAAACCATTGGGATACAGCAAAAGCAATAATAAGAGGAAAGTTTACAACAATAAGTGCCTACATCAAAAAAGTAGAAAAACTTCAAATAAACAACCTAATGATGCATCTTAAGTAACAAAGCAAGAGCAAATCAAACGCAAAATTATTAGAAGAAAATATATACTAAAGATCACAAATGAAATACATGAAATCAAAATGAAAAATATACAAAAGATAAAAAAGTCAGTTTTTGAAAATATAATTAAATCAACAAACATTTATTCAGATTAAGAAAAAAAGAGAGTAGATCCAAATAAAGTCAAAGATGGAAAAGGAGATATTACAACCAATACCACAGAAATTCAAAGGATTACCAAGACTACTATAATCAACTATATGCCAATAAATAGGAAAATCTGAAAGAAATGGATAAATTCCAAGACACATACAACTTACCAAGTTTGAACCATGAAGAAATCCAAAACCTGAACAGACTAATAACAAGTAACTAGATCAAAGCTGTACTAAAATCTCTTCCTGGAAAGGAAAGCCCAAGACCTGATGGCTTCACTCCTTAATTATGCCCAATATTTAAAGAACTAACACCAGTTCTGCTCTAATTATTCTGAAAAATAGAGGAAGAAATATATCCAAACTCATTCTATGAGGCCAATATTACTCCAATGTCAAAACAAAAAAAGGACACATCAAAAAAGAAAACTACAGGCCAATATCCCCAATGAGCATTGATGCAAAAATTCTTGATGAAATATTAGCAAATATACTTCAATAACACATTAAAAAGATTATTCATCATGACCAAGTGGAATTATTTCACGGATCCCAGGATGGTTCATAATACATCAATCAATGTGATACATAGTATCAACAGAACGAAGGGCAAATCTGCATGATAATTTCAATTAATGCTGAAAAATATTTGATAAAATTCAACATTCCTTCATGATTAAAAGCTCTCTCAAAAAACTGGGAATAGAAGAAATATACCTCAACATAATAAAAGCCATATATACAGAACTACATATAGAGCCAAATACAGAAACACAGCTAGAATCAAACTAAATGTGGAAAAACTGAAAACTTTTCCTCAAATAACTGGTAAAAGACAAGGATGCCCACTTTTACCACTGTTGATCAACATAGTACTGGAAGTCCTTTCCTAGTTAGAGTAATTAGACAAGAGAAAGACATAAGGGAATCCAAACTGGAAAGGAGGAAGTAAAATTATCCTTGTTGGCAGATAATACCATCTTATATTTGGAAAAACCTAAGGAATCCACCACCAACAACAAAAACTATTAGATCTGATAAACTCAGTAAAGTTACAGGATATAAAATCAATATATAAAAACCCATAGCCTTTCTATATACCAACAGAAAATAATCAGAAACAAAAATCTACAAAGTAATTTCACCTCCAATAGCTACAAATAAAATAAAATACCTAGTAGTAAATTTAACCAAGGAAGCAAAAGATCTCTGCAATGATAACTATAAAATATTGATGCCAGTACCTGAATAGAACAAAAAAAATAGAAGGATACTCCATGTTCGTGAGTGGGAAGAATCAATATTGTTAAGATGTCCATGCTACCCAAAGTGATCTACAGATTTGATGCAATTCTTATCAAAATACCAATGGTATTCTTCACAGAAATAGAGAAAAAATCCTAAAATTTGTATGGACCTGCAAAAGACTCAGCATGGTCAATACTATCCTAAGCAAAAAGAAAAATAACTGGGGGAATCACATTAGGTGACTCCAAATTATACTACAAAACTGTAGTAAACAAAACAGTATGATACTAGCACAAAAACGGACACATAGACCAATGAAGAAGAACAGAGAACTCAGAAATAAATCCATACCTCTACAGTAAACTCATTTTCAATTAAGTTTCCAAGAACATACACTGAGGAAAGAACAGTCTTTTCATTAAATGTTGCTAGTAAAACTGGATATCCATATGCAGAAGAATGAAACTAGTCCTCTACCTCTCTCCATATACAAAAGTCAAATCAAAGTGAATTACAGACTTAACTCTAAGACCTCAAGCTATAAAGCTACTAAAAGAAAACACTGAGGAAACTCTTCACATCATAGGACTGGGAAAAGATTTCTTGAGCAATACCTCACAAGCACAGGCAACCAAAGCAAAAATGAGCAAAGGGGCTCACATCATGTTAAAAACCTTCTGTACAGTAAAGGAAACAACAAAGTGAAGAGACAATACAGAGAATGGGAGAAAATATTTTCAAAAATTTGACAGAAGATTATAACCAGAATATATAAGGAAGTCAAATAACTCAATAGGAAAATATCTAATGATCTAAGTAAAAACTGGGCAAAAGATTGGAATAGACATTTTTCAAAAGGTTTTAAAAGAGGTGCTCAACATAATTGATCATCAGGGAAATGCAAATCAAAACTACAAATAAATATCAATTCATCCCAGTTAAAATGGTTTTTATCAAAAAGACAGGCAAAAAAAAACAAAATGCTGGCAAGGATGTGGAGGAAAGGTAACACCCCTACGCTATTGGTAGGGATGCAAGTTAGCAAAGCTACTATGGAGAACAGTTTGGAGGTTTCTTGAAAAACTAAAAATAGATCTGCCATATGATCCACCAATCCCACTGCTTGGTATATATCCCAAAGAAAGGAAATAAGTATATCAGAGATATCTGCACTCTCTTGTTTTATTGCAGCAGTATTCATGATAGCCAAAATTTGGAAGCAATCTGTGTGCCTCAGCAGATGAATGAATAAAGACAATGTGGTACATATACACACTAGAGTACTATAAGCAATAAAGATAATGAAACACTGCCATTTGCAAAAACATTAATGGAACTGGAGGTCATTATGCTAAGCGCAATAAGTAGGGCAGAGAAAGACAAATTTTGCATGTTCTCACTTCTTTGTGGGAGATAAAATTTAAAGCAATCGAAATCGTGGAGACAGTAGAATGATGGTTACCAGAGGCTGGAAAGGGTAATTGGGGAGGAGGGCATGTGAGGATGGCTAATAGGTACAAAAGTGTAGTTACATGAAATAAATAAGATCTAGAATTTGATAGCATGGCAGGGTGACTACAGATTTATTGTGCATTTTAAAAATAGCGAAAAGAGAAGAATTGAATTGTTGGTAACATAAAGAAAGGAAAAATGCTTGAGGTGATGTAGACATTTACCCTGATGTGATTATTATGCCTTGTATGTCAGTATCAAAATTCCCTTGTACCCCATAAATATACACGCCCACCTACTACATACCCAGAAAAACTTTTAAAAGTGAAATAACAAAAAAGTGAGAATAAATTTATAATAGTCAAATGTTCTGAAGAATTTCTTCCACCTGCAATATCCCTCCAGTGCCCTTTTCTGAGAAAACCTAACCTGTGCTCCCTGTAAAGGAGAGGTGCTTAAAGAAATTCATTGATTATTGCAGAGCAGATATTGATGGCTGAATGTGCAGCTGAGAAGAAACATATTCATATATAGAGCAGGTGATAAAATTACAAATGAAGAGGTTTGCCTGAATCTGTCTCAGTGTGTCCACAGATACATATTGCACTATTTCTTCTGCTCCTGAATACACAGTTGAGAAAAGGCTGGCAGATTTTTTACATCAGCTCCCTGAACCACAGATAGGGATTTATTAAAGTAAAAAGGAGAAAGTAGAAGCCCCTGGAACTTTTATTTCCTAACAAAATAATAAACCAAAAGTAATATACTGTAGCTGACAGATTTCAGATACTATTGCCACACTCAAAGACCTAAAAAATGTGGAGATGTCTTTTCCATCACTTCCTCTTTGAATTTCCCTATTTGACCTCTGTGAAAAAACAGATAGTGATGAATAAATGTATATTATGGTTATTTTTTATCATGTCTTGACTTCAATTACACCTGCTGTTCTAGTTGTTTTATCTTTACAGAAGCTAACTAGCCAAGCCTTTGGATCCTGTTGTACAAATGCTTTGATTTCTCTTTTATCAAATAGGAAATGTCATCACAATCTGTGTGCTCTTATATTGAAAGGATGACCATACTGCTGTATTACCTAAGCTCAGGGTTAACACAGTTCTACAGATCCCTGTCTTAATAAGGCACTCTATTATCTTGATATATCTTGCTGCAGAATTGAGTTAGTGATATGAGGATTGGAGCTTATAAGCAGGAAGCAGCAAATGCTCTTATAACTTATTAAGACAATATATTGGCCAAAAGGTGGAATAAAATCCCAGAGAAAATTAAGGGACCTGATGCCTCAGAAGGAAGCTCAATAATTGCTGAGCTGTTTAGATTTATGGAGGTAACATTTACCATATATGTGTGTGTTACTCTGAACTACTTACTGAGAAAGCCCACAAGGCTACCAGTGGTGAGTGGGAATCACAGCCTCAAGTATTTGCTGAAAAGCCTACAGTGTGAGTCACACCACCAATTGTGCCTCCTAACTTCTCAGAAACAATTGTGCTTCAACAGTTTCTGGCAGCTCCAAATGTAGTATGGGAGCTCTGGTAAACCCAACAGAAAAATTGTAATCCAGTCTCTTAGAAATGAAAAAAAAAATGCATAACTTGACGTTGCATCCTGGTTGGGCCTGAACACCTAATAATTTTGGAACCAAGCGAACAGGTGTACCTCAACAGTCGTTGATGAACTAGGTATCTGATCCACTGAGTCATAACATTGGGTAGTGACACTAAAATCCATAGTAAGTTGGAAATGGTGTGTATGAAGTTGCATTCTAGCAGATTCTATCTAGGGCTCCATCAAGTGGCTTAAATGGCCATGGCCCTCACTTGTTCTTCATTGCTACCTATTCCTCACCCCACACTTACAGCCTCATGGGGAGTTCTCTCTGCATGACCATTGTACCTAAAACAAAACAAAACAAAACAAAATGTGAGCTAGTTTTATGAATCGTTAAATATAGGATACAAATACTGAACGTAGACTGAAGCATTACAGCTCTACTAAGGGTGTCCCTAATTGGAAAATGTAGACTTTGGTTCCTGGACTTCCCCACATTTAAGCATCCCATTACCTGCATCATATGCTTTTCTATTTCCAGTATACAGATGGCTTATGTTTTCCTAACGAAATCCTGAGTGATTCACTTCCCATCTTATCCAGAGTAACAGCCAAAGTTCTCATGGTGGCCTATGTGTCACCCTATAAGTTCTGGCCTCCATTTACTTCCTGGTTATTCTCTTATTTTTAATTGTTTTTTTCATTTTTAGTACTGCACCCCAGTCACACTGGTTTTGTATATCTCAGGCATGACACTGTCTTAAGACGACTGCACAGAATGCTATGACTTTTGGAAATGTCCTTTTCCTATATGTACTTACATATTCCTCTCTACCTTCTTTCTCTATAGGAAAAATTGCTCAGGTATCACCCTTTCAATGGAGAACATCTTGCTACCATAATTGCAATGCCCAATCCCCACTTCTTTGAGCACTACTGATCTTCTCATCCAATTTTTGTTCTGTTTAATGGTATTTATCATCTTATAACTTTCTGTATATTTGACTATTATACTTACTCTTCAATGTCTATCTACCTAAATCATATTGCAAGGTCCTGGAGCACAAGATTTTTGTTTTCTTTGTTCAATCAGGCATTCAAATTGCCTAGAACTAAAAACATAAAAAGTACCCAGGGGCCGGGCGCAGTGGCTCATGCCTGTAATCCCAGCACTTTGGGAGATCGAGGCGGGTGGATCACGAGGTCAGGAATTCGAGACCAGCCTGGCCAGCATGGTGAAACCCCGTCTCTACTAAAAATACAGAAATTAGCCTGGCGCGATGGCGGGCGCCTGTAATCCCAGCTACTCGGGAGGAGAATCATGTGAACCCTGGAGGCGGAGTTTGCAGTGAGCCGAGATCACGCCACTGCACAGTACAGGCTGGTCGTAGTGGCTCATGCCTGTAATCCCAGCACAAGGCAGGTGGATCACCTGAGGTCAGGAGTTGGAGACCAGCCTGACCAACCCCGTCTCTACTAAAATATACAAAAGTTAGCCGGACATGGTGAGGGGTGCCTGTAATCCCAGCTACTCAGGAGGCTGAGAGGCAGGAGAATCTCTTGAACCCAGAAGGCAGAGGATGCAGTGAGCCGAGATCATGCCATTGCGCTCCACCCTGGGAGACGGAGCAAGACTCCATCTCAAAAAACAAACAAACAAACAAACAAAAAAGTACTCAGTGCATAGCCGAGTACATAGCTGAGTAAGCACTCATGAGATAGACCAATATAGAGGCAGGCAGACAGATACACATATATAGGACAAGTGCATGTGTTTATGTATGTGTTTGATGAAAAGGGTAGAAAGGTGACTGACTAGGGACATGTCAGTGGATTAACTGAGGTGTTGAATATCAAACTGAATTTAGAAGATTTAAATATGCAGTTTCATGGTATCATGCAAATATTGAATCAAGGAATTGGATGACTTAAACACGCATTTAGAATGCAAGACATGAGATATCTGACACTGTAGACGAACATATACAGAGAAAAGAAACTAAGGAAAAAGCTAAAATTTAGGGGAAAAAGAGGGCCAGAAATTTCTATTTGAATGAAGATCAAATTTAATGACACCAGGTATGGAAAAATAATAACCAGTATAACTATATTTGAAAGAAGTGATTTGGAGTGTGTGCTCCAGAATTGACCAGTTTCAGTCTATGACACACCCCAGAATCTACATGTAGAAAACTGAATTTAGGGGAAATGACTTAAGATTAATGTGGAAGCAACATGTGTGGAATAAGAGGTAAGGGAATTTTGTTGGGAATATTATTAGAAAAAATTGGACTATTGTCCCCAAAATGTTAATGGGGCACACAGCGAAGTGGGGGAGAATATGGTCTTTCAAAGTGAACAAAGACTTAACTAATCATGAAATGGTAAATATATTTGAAAACCACCTATTAGGAATATAGGATGCAGGTGGTATGGATAATGAAAGATGACTTTTTTTTGCATGGCTGGTGACAAAATTGGGAGTAAGTGTCATTAACACATGAGATCTTATAACTTCTCAGGGATCTGACTAAACAGGATATGAGAGAATAAAAGCAAACTGAAAGCAGAGTTCACTTTCATTTAAGAGAACTAAAGAAGAGTTCATCTATTTTCCATGTAAACATCTGTGGTAAAAATAGGATTCTAGAAGGTAGGTTTGAATTAAATAAAAGAAGAAAACACTAATAGCATATAGAGACAAATGACTTAATAATTATGTCCCCAAATCCTCATTCATTTAATCTGTTCATTCGTTATCAGTATTTACATCCCTTTTCAGTATGCTGCTTTTTTGCTATTATATTGTCAACCTTTTCATGAAATTTATTTTATAGTTTAATTTGTTGAATCTTGATATTTTATGATTTATGACTTATGATTTATAGTTTAGTGTAGAAACTCTTTGTTAATGTTACCCATTTTTTAATACTCTATTAAACAAGTTTGTGCCAGTCAGGAATATACACTCATTCCTTTTATAATTTTTTTGATATTGGGTTTTATCAGTCCCCTTTGTTATATCATATACTAGAAGCCAAGATAATTTGCTTAGGTTTAATTTGTTAGATATGGTTTGAAATTTGTTCTAGACCAAGAAATAGATAATCTATTTTGAAAACTGTTTCATCATATTATCATTATTTTTGTTTTTAATAACAATTGTTTTGAAATATAACTATGAAAAAAACTATAAAATAGTTTATCATTAAAATAATGTACGCTATATCAAATGCCCAATGTATACATTACTCCCGCATTTTGGAATTGTAAGTATTTTATGAAAAGTCTTAACTTCAATGAAAATAATAAGAGAAAAGTAAGAATTCTATGATTTAGGGAATAACTTCTGAGTTAACAGTTAACAAACAGTAAACACTATCTTATCATCCTGTTAGTAAACAAATGTTACCAGTGTGGCCATATAGCAGAAATAATACATAGAAATATCTTTCTGCTATCAGAAAAAAATTTTTATGTATATTTTTATAACTTTAGGTAAAATACTGTTTGGGATTGTGTGAAATTGTATTATTATTTTGGCTCACAAATACATATGGCTTATAACTTATTTTCCAAATTATGGGCTAATAATGGTGTCCCAAGTTACAATAATTGATGATGTTTTCAGGATTCTATTGCCCAATATGGTGAATATAACTAATAGTCAAATATTGTACATTTCAGTATCACTAACAGAGTAAATCTCAGATGTTTTTCTCACCAAAAATGCCAAATATCTGAGGTAACTAATAGGTGAATTGGCTTGATCATTCTACATTGTATTAAAAATCATAATATCACTGTGTACCCCCATATATATGAGTATAATTTGTCAACATATAACAAAAAATAAAATAAAGTGACTATAGAAACAATGAAATAGCACATGTATATGTCATATATATCCCACTTTGGATTTTAAAAATATATTAATTTCCAGTAGCAAAATATTCTGAGGTATTGTGCTTTGTTGTTCATCAAGTAAAATTCTAAGATTATCAGACTTGTCTCATTATAGTATGTAAGCCTACTCATTTGAAAATAATAAACATATAACATTTTGCCTTTTCCCATACACACAGTGTCTAAAATCTACACATTCAATCACATTTGCTGACTGTAAAAGCAAAACAAAAGAAGGTAATCTAGAGATATACAGCCCTGAAGGCTGTTTCTTCAGAGATCACAATGGCACTGATGTTAAAATGTTACTACAAAATAAAACAGGGGAAGCAATTGGCAGGAAGTACATGAAGGTGAAATAAAAGCTTAGTATTTTTATGAAATATGAAAAGTTCTGTACTAATATAAATTAATCCAAGTACCAGAGGGAGACAGACATATACTCTTCCTCCTGACAAATAGTGTGGCTGAAGTGCACAGAAGAGTAAATGACTTTTCCATGTCTTATAGGAAATCAGAAATACAACCTGGGGAGAATTCTTAGATTTAAGAGCTCAATAAATTAAGAACAATGAAATGCTGTTATATTTTTTGAGCAAAATATAGGGATATAGTTTGGAGAGTAAGGATCTGGTTTTGATTTAATAGGAGTTCCAAGGTAAGCAATCTTAGGAGAGCCTAGTACTGTCCCCAAACTTTTCTAGCAAGACAGAGAAGTTGCTATTTTCTATTCTTGATGGGCAGGAGTCAATCAGTGAAAGAATACAGTTATGGCAGATTCCACATATTCATTCTTTCCCAGTAGAAAATTCCAGTGAGTTTTTCACAGTTATGTTTACCCTGTTCATTTCTTATGTCTGTTCATTGTCTATGCACTTATAATAAGCTTCAGAATAAAAAGAATACATAAATTCCTCAATTACAGCTTATTCTTCTCCCTTAACGCTTCAACTTCAAATTCCTCACTCAACACACACACACACACGCACACACACACAAACCCATGCATTTGCACACATTTTTCCTTATAGTGCTAGATATTTTTGACCTCTCAACCAAGATACATACATACATATATATATGTGTGTGTGTGTATGTGTGTACATACGTGTGTGTGTGTGTATGTATGTATATATAGATATATGTATGTATATATGTATCTCCCAAGTAGCTGGGTCCACAGATGTGCACCACCACTCCTGGCTAATTTTCTATTTTCAAAATTACAAATTTACACCATAAAGACGGTGTTTGGCCATGTTGCCCAGACTGTTCTCAAACTCGTGGACTCCAATGATCCACCCACTTTGGCCTCCCAAAGTGCTGAGATTGCAGGCATGAGACACTGCATCTAGCTTGAAGAAGTCCTTTTTTAAGGACAAGAGTTAACATTAGGACTATGGTTAATACTAGGCTGCTAGATTTGCTATCATCTACTGTTTATCTATGAAGTTCTCTTAAAAACTGTCACAAATGTTTCTATAGCAAATTTAATAATATGGAAAATGTCCCATTCTATGACTACTAGTAGAGATCTGTACCATGCATATACAAAATGTTTCAAAAGAAATAGATAAAATTAATTCAGCAGATTATATTTTGTTTTGTGTAAGTTTATTTTTATATTTCCTAACTTGACAAATAAAAGATAATGTTCTTTAATTCTTAAATATCATAAGGTCATTACAAATTTATGTCAAATATTATCAGTGCATTCTTTTTTTTTTTTTTTTTTTTTTTTTTGTTTATGAGACGGAGTCTCGCTCTGTCACCCAGGCTGGAGTGCAGTGGCGCAGTCTCCGCTCACTGCAAGCTCCACCTCCCAGGTTCACGCCATTCTCCTGCCTCAGCCTCCCAAGTAGCTGGGACTACAGGCGCCCACCACCACGCCCGGCTAATTTTTTGTATTTTTAGTAGAGACGGGGTTTCACCATATCAGGGCATTCTTAATTACACTATTTATAATTAAAATATTAAAAAATAAATTCATGTACAAGTAAATGATTTCATATTTCTTTTTTTTTTATTATTATACTTTAAGTTTTAGGGTACATGTGCACATTGTGCAGGTTAGTTACATATGTATACATGTGCCATGCTGGTGCGCACGTATGTTTATTGCGGCATTATTCACAATAGCAAAGACTTGGAACCAAGCCAAATGTCCAACAATGATTTCATATTTCATTAACACTAATAAATAACTTGCCTTTTAATCAGATTTTATTTTACCACATATTGAAATCAATACTTTACTATTTGTGACTTAAAAATGAACAAACTATAATCCTTTTTAAAAAGCTGTATTTTCTGCAACATGACATATAGTTTCCCATTAATTAGCATTTGATTTCTTGTAATATGTCAAGCACACATTATCTAAAAGCATTACATCTTATGATTACAAAACCTACAGCTTTAAATTGCTATTGAATATGAGGTTATTAATTTTATTTTACTCATTTTTGTGGTGTGTATAATTTTTTGTGCTCCTAATCATTATGCATGATCTTATTTCCTCCTGCCATAGTTAATAATAAGCAGATTACCTTAAATAACATCTCTGAGGTTTGTAGAAGAAATGTCTTACTGAAAATAACAAAATCACTTCTTTTTTGGGTTAGAGATGGTAAAACTGTAGAAACATACAAAATAAAAATAACCTGCTAACCACCAAATTTAAAAATATTAAAAATTAAGTCACCAAATTAAAAAAACTCTTTGTAAATGTATCACATTGTAACTAAATAGTTTGTGCAATTGTTGAAGCCTGACACCATCCTGTACCCAAAGCAGAGGGCTATGTTTTGAAAACTGTTTAATTACCAGCACATTAACCGTGTCCAGTACTAAGGAACCCCTCAATTTACTGACTGTACGTGTGAAATAAAGGTTGACTCATAGAAGACTAATACTACAAAACACATGTGTAACTCATAATTAGGTGAATATATGAATCATTTTGCCTAGGGCAGTCTCAATTCTTAACTGATGCAAGAGAGTTATGAATAGTGCTCCCCTTTCTCTCTCAAGATGTCTCAATTTGGACAACATATCAGTTCTTTTTTTTTTTTTTTTTTTTTGAGACGGAGTCTCGCTCTGTCGCCCAGGCTGGAGTGCAGTGGCGCGATCTCGGCTCACTGCAAGCTCCGCCTCCCGGATTCCCACCATTCTCCTGCCTCAGCCTCCCGAGTAGCTGGGACTACAGGCGCCCGCTACCACGCCCGGCTAATTTTTTGTATTTTTAGTAGAGACGGGGTTTCACCGTGTTAGCCAGGATGGTCTCGATCTCCTGACCTCGTGATCCGCCCGCCTCGGCCTCCCAAAGTGAACATATCAGTTCTATAATCCACCTGTTCTATTCATATGTCAACTTGTGTTCTAGATGTTTTTATTTTATTTTATTTTTGATATTTTTAACTTTTAAGTTCAGGGGTACATGTGCAGGTTTGTTTCATAGGTTAACTTGTGTCATGGGGGTTGGTTGTACAGATTATTTCATCATGCAGATATTAAGTCTAGTACCCATTTATTATTTTTCCTGCTCCTCGCCCTCCTCCTGCCTTCCACTCTCCAATAGGCCCTAGTGTGTGTTGCTCCCCTCTGTGTATCTATGTGTTCTCATCCTGTAGCTCCCACTTCTATGTGAGAACATGTAGTATTTGGTTTTCTGTTCTTATGTTAGTTTGCTAAGTATAATGGCCTCCAGCTCCATTCATCTCCTTGCAAAGAGCATGATCTTATTCTTTTTATGACTGCATAGTATTTCATGGTGAATATGTACAACATTTTATCATATTCATGGTGAATATGTATCCATTTTATCATTGATGGGCATTTGGGTTGATTTTATGTCTTTTTTATTGTGAATAATGTTGCTATGAACATACATGTGCATGTGTCTTTGTAATAGAATGATTTATATTTTATATTTATCAACTTTAATTTTTAACAAATCCCTAGGCAGGAGGGAATACTGATATTCCTCAATGGAGAGATGAGGAAGTTAAGTTAGAGAAGTTTGTTCAACCTTGGTCATACTTTTTGAACATGGAAAACATAAGAATCATACCCAGGTTATGTGGTACCAGAGCCCTTGTCCTTAAATCACTATGTAATGATGATCAAAGTATTTTTATGGACATTATCCAGGGTCCTGATATGTATTGCCAATGAGATCGAATTAAAATTTTGAGTTTTTCTACAACAGGAGTGGAGTGAACACATGGAGGTGGCAGAGGGGCCCTCAATTACAGAAACTGCACTGAATTTTCTGTAGTATTTAGTCTGGGGCTGAGCCCATGTCATCTGGTGAAATCTACTTGTGTGTTTTATGTTCTTGGGTTGTCCAGACATAGGTGATACATCTTTAGTTGTTGACCCTATACTAGCTTTTAAAAAACCTTCATATTCTCCTTGAAGTCAGCCTGTTTTTTTGTTTGTTTGTTTTTGTTTTTGTTTTTCCACATGACCAGGATAATCATCCAGAAGTATATGAGGGTCACAGTTTCCTTTCTTCTCCATTGTTTTGCTTTCTATGCAGCATAACAAATTACCACAGGCTTAGACCAGTGGCTTAGAACAACATAGATTTGCTGTCTTATAGTTTCTGTGGGTTGGCCATCTGGGCACAGCTTAATTGGTTCTTCTCTCAGGGTCTCAAAAGTCTGCAGTCAAGGTTTCACCTGAGTTTCATTCTCATGTTAAGGATGGACTGAGGAAGAATCCCCTTAAACTCTTTCAAATTGCTGACAGGATTAATTTCTTTGTGCGATGATGACTGAGAGTCTCAGCTTCTTACCGGCTTTTGGCTGCAGACCACCCTCAGATGCTAGCGGTAACATTCCTAGTGGCTGCTTGTGGTTCCTTGTTACATGAACTTCACCAACAGGGCTGCTTACTTAAGTAAGTCTGCAAGGAGAGTCTGTGAAATGTGTCAGTGTGTTACATGATGTCCAATGTATGGTAACATAATCACAGGAGTGACATCTTAATATGTTTACAATATTCTATTGATTAAAATAAAATTACAAATCCTTCCCACATTCAACAAGTAGTTGATGTACAAGTTTGTGATTATTAAGAGATAGGAATCACAGGGGTTACTTCAAGGACTGTAAGTCACATCTTCATATGCCTTTCTAAACTCACCAGATAAAAAACAGAATGAATTCTCCATCTTGTGTTTGAGGAAGAGTTTTTTTCTTATGTTTCATACTAATCACTTCCTAACATGTTTTTGCAAAAGCATCACACTAATCCAGTAAACCAGGACTAAGTATTGATTCAAAATTATTGAATTACATTTTAAGTCTTAATCCTGAATGTCAGAACTATGATTTGCTTATATAGTCAAAAATTTGACTTTATCAAATCTACATATTGATTCTGTCATTCCTCTTTGTATCCCTGCGGTTAAAAACTAAATTTGCTGAATACTTATGGTTAACTAGGAGAAAGTTACATAAAAGAAAATATATAAGTAGAAAGTATATTTACAGATTTCAAAAAACATTGATTATATCCATATTTCTATAATTAGCAACAATAATGACATAAAATTATAGTACATGCTAATAATAATATATCATTGCCTCTGATGCCCTAACCATGGTGTGGGTAGTATTTCTGCATTTTATAGAGGAAAAAATTAGAACCCAAGGCTATATGATTAAAAGGACAAGGTCACATAGAGCTGGGGTTTAAAACCAGCTATTTCTGAATAAAGTGGTCATTGTCTCTGCATTGCAATATAAACAAAATATTGGGAATGATCACTAATGAAAGTGATCAATATTGGATATATCCTGAAATATGTAAGATAATATTATGTATATCAACTAACTTCCTGTATTAGTCAGGGTTCGCTAAGAGGACAGAATGAATAGGATAGATGAATATATAAAGGGGAGTTTATTAGGAGGATTGACTCACACAATTATAAGGTGAAGTCCCACAAAAGGCCGTCTGCAAGCTGAGGAGCCAGGAAGCCAGTCTGAGTTCCAAAACCTCAAGAGTAGGGAAACTGATAGTGTAGCTTTCATTCTGTGGCTGAAGGCCCAAAAGTCCCTGACAAATCACTGATGTAAGTTCAAGATTCCAAAAGATGAAGAACTTGGAGTTTGATGTTTGAGGACAGGAAGCATTCAGGATGGGAGAAAGATGGAGGTCAGAAGACTTAGCCAGTTTAGCCCTTCTGAGAGACAGGACATACTGAATTTCCTAGGCTGACTAAGAATTCCTAACCCTAGCTGAGAAGGTGACCGCACCCACCTTCAAACATGGGGCTTGTAACTCAGCTCACACCCAACCAATCAGGTAGTAAAGAGGGCTCACTAAAATACAAATTAGGCTAAAAGCAAGAGGTAAAGAAATAGTCAAGTCATCTATCATCTGAGAGCACAGGGGGAGGGACAATGATTGGGATATAAACCCCAGGCATTGGAGCTGGGAGTGGGAAACCCTTTTGTGGGGCAACCCCCTTTGGGTCCCCTCCCATTGTATGGGAGCTCTGTTTTCACTCTATTAAATCTTGCAACTTCATACTCTTCTGGTCCATGTTTGTTACGGCTCAAGCTGAGCTTTCACTCGCCGTCCACCACTGCTGTTTGCCACCATCGCAGACCTGCCACTGACTTCCACCCCTCTGGATCTGGCAGTGTGTCCACTGTGTTTCTGATCCAGGAAGGCACCCATTGCTGCTCCCGTTCAGACTAGAGGCTCACCATTGTTCCTGCACTGCTAAGTGCTCGGGTTCGTCCTAAGCTAAACACTAGTCATTGGGTTCCATGGTTCTCTTCCGTGACCCACAGCTTCTAATAGAACTGTAACACTCACCGCATGGCCTAAGGTTCCATTCCTTGGAATCTGTGAGACCAAGAACCCCAGGTCAGAGAACAAAAGGCTTGCCGCCATCTTGGGAGCAGCTTGCCTTATCGTGGGAGCAGCCCACAACCATCTTGGGAGTGGCCCGCCACCATCTTGGGAGTGGCCCGCCACCATCTTGGGAGCTCTAAGAATAAAGATCCGCCCATAACACCTCCATGTTCTTCTGCCTGCTTTCACCCTAGGCACACTGGCAGCTGATTGGATGGTACCCACCCAGATTGAGGGTTGGTCTGCCTCTCCCAGTCCACTGACTTAGATGTTAATCTCCTTTGGCAACAGACGCACCTAGGAACAATATTCTGCATCCTTCAATCCAATCAAGTTGACACTCAATATTAACTATCACACTTCCTATTTTGCATGTTAGTATTAGACCATTTTCAGCCCATACTATTTTTCTGTAGCTATTTTTTATTTTCATTTTGTGAGAATGTAAAAACCAAAACAATAAAACAATTAGTTGTCTGAGGGAATGTTTTTATGACACACCATGCTGAGAGTTTATGTGATTTCTATTTTTTTCTTTTGATTCTCATAAAATACAGTATTGTAAGCAATCTTTGTAGAAGCTCTTTTACAATGACTTGCTTTTGGTAAGTGTAATAATCCTATGTTAATAATTTTCTTTCTGTATGTAACCTTCTTTTAGGGTACACCTGAAACATTAAAAACTAACACCTAAAATCTTACCATATATTCTATAAAATATCAAATATTTGTGGATATAAAATCTACATGCGGCCCGGCGCGGTGGCTCACACATGTAATCCTAGCACTTTGGGAGACCGAGGCAGGTGGATCGCCTGAGGTCAGGGGTTTGAGATCGACCTGGTCAACATGGTGAAACCCTGTCTCTACTAAAAATGCGAAATTAGCCAGGCATGGTGGCACGTGTCTATAATCCCACCTACTCAGGAGGCTGAGGCAGGAGAATTGCTTGAGCTTGAAGGGCAGAGTTTGCAGTGAGCCGAGATGGCACCACTTCACTTCAGCCCGGGCAAAAGAGCGAGACTCCATCTCAAAAAAAAAAAAAAAAAAAAAAAAAACTACATATGGCTCATGCTGTGTATCTCATTAGCTGAGTGTTAGATGAATACTGAATTAAACACAAATGACTAATTTCCTGTGCAACTCAGGAAACAAGGTTATTTTATTATATTTAAACAGTGCAATCAACATTATTCAAGAAAAAAGAATGAACATATGTTAAAAATGTACTGATAATCTCAGGTGATTGATCTTTCTATGTATCACTTCCAATTTAGTAAACTCTAATATATTAATAGGCCATAAAATATTTGTAAACACAATATTGTTCTGCTTTCTGAATCAAATTTGCTTACATTATGCAGAAATATTTGTTAATACAACAGCAGGATTATTTTTACTATCCATGTACAATCATTAGACATTCACTCATTGTAACAATAACACATATGCATGTATACAGAGAGAGACAGAGAAATTTAGACTTTGCCTTAATCTGAACTTAGTGCATCCCTTGTGCCTTTAGTTAACAAAACATCCATCCTGTGGGGCAGCAAGACTGCTAAATAGACATCTGCACAATGTTGGAATCCAGGCTTTACTCAGGATGGCTGCTCTGGGCACTACTTTCATCTAAGCAACTGCAATAACTTTAGGGAATAACAGTGAATTTTTTCCCTAAACAGTTATCACAAAGTCACTGAACATATTTTACCACCAATAACTGATCTAGAAAACCCATGTGTTCAATCTTGTTTTTGTATTCTTCCCATTCTTCCACTAGCTTTTTCATATCTCTATGTTTGTTTTAAAAAAAAGAAAAAGGAAAAAAGAGTCAGTATGTCTCCAATGGCAGAACACAGCTGCCTCTTCCAAACAGAGAAAACAAATATCAGTGTATCTTTATTAGATTCACTAAGTTTGATTCCTTCATTTTACTGACAATTTTCATTC